>NC_045682.1:8300400-8900400 GCF_003331165.1 Xiphophorus hellerii
TATATATATATATATATATATATATATATATTGTCAAGAAAATCCGAGCTCATCCCACTTCCCCATGCTGGAGATTTTAGTTTAACAGTAATAATAAATAAAGTTATCTTTAAAATGAATCACTCAAGTGACATCTAGGCCCAACAGTAGACTTAGGTGTCAATAAAATAAATCTGGTTGTGTGTGTTGTTTTTGTCTAAAGCAAACTTTGCTTTAATTCTACTTTTTTCTATCTAATCATAAGAAATCATAGTCAGTCAGAGAGAGTCATTAAACAGGAAAAGCAGGTTTCCTGGAAAAAGAGGAAGTAAGTTTCCAGCCTGTAGATTTATAAAAATAGCTGAGACTATTCCTTATTTTAAAGCATGAAAGTTTTAAAGAATGAAATCTAAACATTTGAGTAATTTGATAAGATTCAAAGTAAAATACTTATATTAATATTGGTTTACTTGTAATGATACTTACACTTACATTTGTGGGAACACTTACAAGAAAAACAAGTAACTGTAACTTTAGTATTAAATAATTAGAATCATGTATTATTCTTTGTTTCTTTTCAGAAAAACATCTGTAATAACTCACATTAAGATTATAATAAGTATAATTAATAAGTTATGGTTATAAAATCATAAATGAATGCTAAATCAGAGAAGCTAAAGAAAATAAATGTGATATAAATGTGATTTTGACATTAAACTTGAAATGGTGTAAAAAAGGTGTAACTGCAATTAAAGATCACTGATATGTTGGAGGTAGAGAGTAGGTGAAAGGTTGTGCAGGCAAGGGACATAGGAGGTTGAGCAACCCTGAGACATTAGCACAGACATCAGGACATAATGTCTGTAAGACAGTGATGGATATGAGATCATCTGTCTGAGCAGTCAGCCAATTAAACAAGTACAGCAACAGTGCTAGCCAATGAAAACGCACCAAAAGGGTGGATAAACCCTATAAAAGGTGGGTGCAAAAGAGGAACCTTTCGTTGGATCCTCCGGGCAGCTTCGAGCCAAGATCGAGATGGACAAAGAACTCTGCAGCTGAAGAAGAGCCGGGGCCACAGAGCTGAAGACTGTCCTTCTCATGGGGACCAACCCGTCTGGCCCGCAACATGTGGCTTCGAATCGCACTTCTCTCATCGGCTGGGTTCAGACCCCAAAGACAAAGATGAAGACAAAGACAAAGGCAAAGACAAAGAAGAAGAACTGGTGCCTTTTTTCCTGCCAGCACCAAGTCCTGTGTGACCTCACCATCCATGCGGAGAGGAAGCTCATCGGACCTACAGAGATTCCTGCCTTCGCTGATCAACTTCCTCCTCCTGCTGCAGCACCTTCTTCATCATCAAGCCAGGTCTGGGGTTCGAAACGCCAAACTCCGTCCGTCTCTCTCAAAGGTTCCCTTTTTTAGTTCTCAGTATCAGCAGTAGGGAAAGATAGACTAGATGATTGATTTTACTTATTTGATTATTTCTGCTACTGAATTAAGCTGTACTGACCCTTGCAAAACTGCCTTACTAATAAAATATTTAGCATAAAGAAAATCTAAAAGATGTTGTGGACATTCAGTTAATGAGTCACCTTAAAGTTCTTTGATGGTTGTAAAATAGCTATGATGTTTGATTCTGGAGAGGAAAAAGTTTAAAATGTTTTTAGGTTGCTGGTAGCCCAAATTTAAAACGTCATCCTTGGGACTCGCCCGAGTCACTAAAACCTACCTGGTTCAATAACAAATGCAAGTTGTAAAATAGAGAACGAGCGACCGTTAACAGGTGTGCTCTGTGAAACTAGTTGGCTGTAGGCTGCTCAGTCTGGCTGATTCACAGGGGGAAGAAGGGTGGGACACCTGGATGTAGGCCGTCAAAAATCAGGTGAATTGTTTCTCGAAACCAGCTTAAACAGAGTTTACTTCAGTTCTGGACAGGGTAAATCCCAGCAGATTTAGGAAACTCAATTAACCCGTTAGAAGGAGAGCTGGTAGCACATCTCCCCTCTCAGAAGAGGAAGCAGAGAGTGAGAGAGTAGAGACAGAAAGGAGGGGGGGGGGGGTGTTGCGCAACAACAATATATATATATATATATATATATATATATATATATATATATATATATATATATATATATATATATATATATATTTCCCTTCTTACATATCTATGTATTAAATGTTTTTGGACAGCAGAGTGAAACTGAACTCAAATTCCTTGTTTGTGCACACAAAGCCCGGTGGATGAAGCTGATTCAGATTCTGAAAAGAAGGTGAGGTTTTATTGCATTTTGGGCTTAGAATAAGACTTAATCCTCTTGATAGTAGATATCAAACACACTGCTACCAGAGGTGAAGAAGAAAAAGAAAATAGTTTACTACCAGGTTGTGAACAAGTAACTTCTCTCCCTGCAGAAAGTCAAGGATGTGTGGCATTGATTTTAACAACTTTCATGTGCTTGCAACGTCCAGTTTGCAGCTGTGCCCTGGAGGTAAATGCATGTGTCGGACTAACACTCGGTATCGACAGAAAGTCAATCTTAAGAGACTCGAATTTGTTTCAAAGGGACGGCTTTTGAGCCATCTTGATAGGATATATTTGCACTGCATTTTAGTTTGGTTGTTCGGTCATAAAACACCTGACTTTAAAACACTGTTTTGTTCTGGGTCCATATAGACTGGGTGAATTGACCTTGGGTGGAGTTTGCAATCCATAAAGGAATGCCGAGCAGACTATTACATTCCATTTCACCCTTTGAGTTAACGGTTTAAGACAATCTTTCTAAGATGACACATATTTTATTAGTAATTGACCTCTACTTAGCAGCTCTACTGTGATGTATTTAATTAAACATTGCATAACTGTCTCATAGACTTTGAAGAAAATGCAGTAGCTCCCACATTGCATTCTGATTAAAACATGCCAACAGTTCAATCTGGAGTAAATTTCCAATCTTGTTGGTCAGCTGCAGGGTCTTTTGTAAAATAAAAAAGCTAGTTCTCGCATAATTAGTTTGGAGTGTGAATCACCACTTTTGTTGAAGAATTGGGCGAGGAGAAGAGGCTGCTTTGAAAGGAAAGTGTTGAAGTTAATCAGACTCCGAATTTCTCTTAGATTAATTTGCGGGAGCATTGTTTACTAATGCTCCCGCTCTTTCCTTCTATCTTCTGATCTGTATGCATGGAAGGGCTGCTGGCCACGAGGGACACAGGGAGGCACATTGCCGCGCGTGGAACAGCATCTCTCACGATTAAGATGACAGCTTTTTGGGTCTCACGAGAAGCATGAACAAGTTAATTTCTTTACCTTAATGTCAGTTTGACAGACTGTTAAGATATTGGATAGGCACGGAAAGAAACAACAGTGCTCTGGCGGCTCCGGATGCCTTCATTGGAGAGAGATACAAATAACGCACTGTTCTCGTCTGGTGTCAAGTGTTTGTGTAAGTGTGAAGACACGGACGGGCTTGTATTTGCAAGCTACAGACTATCTTCTGTTGATCGGGCTCCTTCCACTTACCATTTATTTTACATAAAAGGCATTTCAGTATAAAGACAATGTGCAGCACAGCACAAGACAACCAAAACAAGAAGAAAAAAATTGCTATCTGAATAAAAGGGCTTTCGGGACAGTTTATTGATCGATTGTGTGGATCCACTCTAACATTTTCAGCTCAGCAGAAGCAGCGGTTAAGGTAGCAAGACACATACTCTGCACTTTCCATGTCAGCTGTTTTCTTTTCACTTCGACATTTCAAGGTTTTCACAATGCCTCAATGTCACAATGATAGAAGTCCTTAGCTAACATCGAAAGAAATTCCCTGAAATGCACAAGTCAGAGCTTGTTGAATGACCAGCCTGCCTAAACCCATTCATCAAGCCTGTTGTTCAGTTTATTTAAAGGTTGTTATTGTGTAATTATGATGATGTTTTGTGCAAGAGAAAATGGTCAAAGATAAGACTTAATTAAAATGATATCTGGCTGGGATGCAGCCCAAGTCCTGACGATGCTCACATCTTAATGGTTTTTAAATTAAACCCCTTCCTGACCTCAGCAAAATCCTGATAAGTGGTCTTAATTAGAGTCAATGGGTAGAAGGAGGAGGTGAGCTGAGGTTCCCGTTTGCAAACCTCCCCCCTGTCACGGAAAATAAGATCTGATGAGGTTTTTACGACACTGTGTAAAGGCCATTGCCTGAGCTGATAGAATTGTCTGTTTTTTTCTTTCTTATTCAAACTTGTCTTGATGTTGGCTGGTGCTATTCTTTTGACAATTGTACTAATACAAGTGTGATTGTTTTGTCAAAGTGTGAAAAAAGCACACAGAATAGTCTACCTGATACCCCATTAATAAAGTGGAAAACCAACCTAGGGTACTCTTCCTCTTGTACAATGCTGATGAAAGGGGATGGGTAGCAGTGGTACTGTAGCCTCGCAGCAGGTGCTGGGTTTGAATCACGCACCTGTACTGACTTGTGTTGAAGTGGCAATCCCACGTATCTCCCAGTGTTAAATGCACTTAACTTATACAGCACTTTTCCAGTCATTTTGGCCACTCAGATTGGTTAACACTACCACTTGGGATTAAGAAGCTGGAATTGAACCTATATCCTTCCAATTGCAAGTCGACTATTCTTCCCACTTTGCCACAGTACCCCGACACCCCAAAGGACTGCCAAAGAGAGGCACCACCTGTGCCCATCTCTGTGGTCACACTTGCAGGATAACACAATCCTGCAAGTATGCTCAGGTAAAGCACTGGTTCCCAACTCTGGTCCTCAGGCTCTTTTACATGTGCCTTTGTTCCAGCACACCTGATTCATTTCAGTTAAATGTGTGGCATGGCAGACAGCGGTTCCCCCGGGCCATCCTAACCCCTACTTAAAACACAAATAAATTCAGCCTGTTGAAAGATTTTCAGTTGCAAAATGCAAAAAAACCACAAAAAAAACGTGGTTGAAACCAAAGGACCAAAATAAAGTTGGCAAGCAGCTTATCTGTCAACAGCCAGCCCACTGCAGGCTGGAAGATGGGTAGAAGATGGTAAGTAATATCAGCTTGTTGTATCTGGTATCAAAGAGCAAATTGTCAAAAAGTAACAAATACGTGAAGACTGCAACATAAACTTATTCAACATAGCTTAAGTGCATTATTTTGCCCACAGGAATTAAGACAACAGATAAACTGAACGGCAAGCACGGTAACACACCATGCCATCAAAACAAACGAAGTAAAACGTACAAATAATGAGAACTAAATAATGTTGAAAGATGTTTGCCTTCAATAACAAACCTTAAGCACTAAAAAAATCTTATGTTGTGTTAAATCTTATTTATTTATTTTGCAGGCTCCAATTAATTTCTTAATAATTCAATGGGTTACCAAACAAATAGATCCTTTAACGCTATGAAATATCTAACAGTATGATTAGTGTATTGAAATTTTAAAATTCCATAGACAATGGCCCATGTTTAAGGTGAATTTGATATTTCTCTCCCAAAATGTCTCCTGTCAGTTATCTCCAAGAATTTTTGTTATGAAAATGTAGCACAAATGTTTCATATGAAAACTATAAAACAATCCATCCATTTTCTAACACCCTTGTCCCTAGTCGGGTTGGGAGGTGCTGGTGCCTTTCTCCAGCTAACATTCCGGGCGAGAGGCGGGGTTCACCCTGGACAGGTCGCCGGTCTGTGGCAGTATAAAACAATCCTTTTTGTAAAATAATAATAAAAAAGTAAATATTCAAATATGACCCTAAATTTCTCACTTTCAGTATAACAACAAACAACAGCTGGGGAAGAATTTACAGAAATGGCAGGAGATCACGAGCTTGTTCCTCTCTGTGAAAACGTTCTCTGACCACAAAAAAACTGGCTCAGCACATGTTCACTTTGAAGCTTCCATTGTTCATGGGTAGATAAAACTTACCAACAGAACAGCCTTCCTGCTTCATAAATGAAGCACTTTGCTTTTGCAGGTCATAGTTATTGATGAACAGTGCTTTGCTGTAGTCAGGTCTATATCAGACTGCTGCCGGTCTGAGGGAGAGCTGACCTTCAGCTGAGTGGGTCACAGACAGACAGGCTGCGAGATCGCGGCAGACAAGACATGCTGTTTTGCATCTTTTTTGTTCGTGTGAAGATTCACTTGCATAGCATTTTGATCTTTCGAGAATTGTCATATCAAATGCACAAATTACCAACTTCTCTGTCTGATTCCATACTTTTCTGTGTCAAAATCTATGGTTTAATCGGCATTTGGTGCCTGATTTGACTTGCTGTTCAGTCCTCTTCTGAAGAGAATTCATACTGTAAAGCAGCAGAATGAACATTTTATCAAAATCATATGTATTCTAGGTATTTCTTAAAACTTTCATTATGGAGTGACAGTAAGAGATGAGCCAGGAAATCTTTGAAAAGATCAAGCTGCTCTGCGTTTTCTCTCTGGTCCTGATGTCATCTGCTCTGATTGGTTGTCAGAAACAACCAATCAGAGCCAGAAGGAGGGTCTTAGTGCCGTCAATATTGCTTGTGTACATGATGCAGCTGTGCTATGAGCAGAAAAAGCAACGTGCAGTTGCAAGAAAACCGTTTATCTGAAGTCATCGGCAGCAATGTTAGCTAGCCTGTGCTGTAGCGTAGCAAAGATCAAGCGGGAGGGTGTTAGCAGCGGGTACAGCGTTAAGATCCTCCTCCTGGTTCTGATTGGTTGTTTCTACTTGAGCAGTGTATTTCTGCGGACTGCAGAAGAAATCGGATTTTTCACAGATTACCTGTCTTATGTTATTCTGACATAACATAGTGAACATGTTATGAAATATGTAAAAAACACAAAAGTTACATACCGTAGCTTTAAGTTAGGTTAGCTTAGTTGGATGACCGTTTCTTGGTAATTTTGCAGGTGTGCCACACTAAAAGTTTGGCATATTATTTTATAACCTAACCTTCTTAAAACATCTCCACAACCCTTTTCTCGACCCGTCCGCTGTGTTCCTAATGCTTTTTGATCATTAATGTTCTCTAAGAAGCATTTGAGGCTTTCATTGGAGAGCTTTATCTGTGCTGTGGATTCCTTTTTCTAATTGAGGAAGTAAAATTTTATGTAGACGTATCAGAGTAAAAGGGGGCTAAATACAATGCTTACCAGACTTTTGAATTTTTCATACATAAAAAATATTAGGTAGATTGGTGTAATAGATGGTTACAACCATTTATTATTTTCCATCCACTTTAGAACAATGTTCTACTTTGTGCTGACATAGTTCATGTGAAATCCCCAAAAAGTGCATTAAACTTTACAGTTTTAATGTCACAAAATGTGAAAATTTTCAACAACTCTTTTGAAAGGCAATGCAGAATGGCAAAATAAAACCACCACCCATACACTTGTCTAAGCCAGCATTCCTGCAGTTTGTTTTAACATAAAAATATAATAGGACTGTAGTCTAATTCTTCTAAGTCATTAGAAATATATATATATATATATATATATATATGTATGACCCCTCAGGTCCTCTGCTCTGCTGCACGCTGGGTCATGTAGATCCAATGACCTTGCCAAAGTTCCAGTGTGAGAAACCGTGCTAAGCATGCAGAAATGATGAATTAGAACAGCATTGTTTTTTTTTGTTCTGCTCGCATGAATCATTCTTGATGCATCACACAGACATGGCTATTTATCGAGTCAAAACAAAAAGACTTCACTGTGTGCACTAACTGTGCTCCCACAGAGGAAGTGTATGTATTGGCTTTGAAATGAATAAGAGCAGTGCTCTCAAATCAGCGTCTTTATGAATGGTTGCAACGGTTCTAGTTGTTATTCTTATTCATTTCATTTCAGTATAATTTCCTGCAGCACCACATCAACACCAAGACAATGGGGAGCTTGTCAGATAATCCGTGCTAATCTTCATTCACATCATGCAAGAATGACCGGCGCTAACAATGAACAGGCCCCTGACCAAAGCAAACTAATACTCAAGAAAAATATGGCTGGACTGAATCTAGACAACTCAGTCAGTGGGTTCAGTCATCTGTTAAAAGCTCAAATTTCTTTGGCACACTAAGAGCAAAATTATGGATCAAATTTATGAGAGGCTGATGCTGGAAGGCTCAATGTGCAGTAAAGTGTTATGAGATACAATACAGCATAATAATATTTACTGTATTGTCCTTACTTTTATTCAGAAACATTTGAATGATTTTGTTCATGATTGGGGCGAATCATTTCTGACAACGCTGCTTTTAAACTGAGAGCTGAGCTCGGCTCACTGAGGCGACATTAAACAATGTTGTGTTTTCGTTTAAATGGCTGCTGTAAGTAGAGAACTGCTATTGATAAAATGCATGCCTATCTCCCTGACTTGATCTTTGAGCTGTAAAAACAAAGAACACGTACCTCAACCACCAAAATGAAAGCACAGTCAGAGTGTTGTTCTCAGATCTACGCTTGCAGGTGGAGTATATTTTTTGGAGTTGCCTATAACAGGTCTTTATGAGATTTAAAGCAGACTTTGATGAGTAAATACATTTGACTCCTTTTACATTATTAAACAATCCAAATATTTTTACAGATTAAGTAACCCCAAAATTTAAAGACCTGATAAAGCCAATAAAGACCCCCCCATGAAACTAAAGTTACTTTGCCCTTTATAGTGGTACAAGGAGCACACCCACAGCTTCTCATATTTGGTATCACTGCTTTTGTATATTGGACAGTCAAGCCGTGATCTTTATCCACACATGGCCGTTCGTGGCAGCCTGCAGCTCTGGAATGTGTAGGTCACTTTTAACATGAACGTTTCAGCTTGAGTGTGAAAAAGTGTTTCCTGCTTTCTTATTTTATTGCGTGTTTGTCACACTTCAGAGCTCCAGAACATCAAACCAATTTAAATAGTCAAAGACACAAGTAACAAGAAAAAGCTAATTATTGTTAGTTATTCTAACTCTGCAGAGATGAGTGGTTTTCCAGCATGAACAGCCTTTTTAATGTGATCCCACATCATCTCGATAGGATTCAGGTCAGGACTTTGGCTAGGGCTCTCTAAAGTTAATTTGACTTTTCTTCAGCCATTCAGAGGTAGACTTGTTGGCGTGTTCTGGATCATTGTCTTGTTGCAGAAACCAAGTTCTTTTCAGCCTGAGGTCCTGAACAGATGGCCAAGCATTTTCCTTCAAGATGTTTTGGTGGAGAGCAGAATTCATGGTTCCAGTCATCATAGCATGTATTCCAGGTCCTGACGGAGAAAAACAGCCCCAGACCATCACACTACCACCATGTTCTGAGACACTTAAGTGTGACAAATAATGTTACTTTAAAAACAGCTATCCTTTATTTCCTCATTTACTGGTCACACTATTGCCACCATTTGAAGCCATATATTGGATTTGGATGTGTCAGCGGGAAAACAGAAAGACTGTTGACCTTTTTTTTTTTTTCCAGTGTTAGATGAACCTAACTGAAAAGATTTTGCAATTTTTTTGGTACCTATATATTCTATGCCTAAACCAGATGAAAAAGCCAGAGACTGGGAAAAAAAAGAGACAAAATTACAAGTTCTGAGGAAAGATCAGCGATGAAAGTAAACTCCACTACCTGAGCATTTCCTAACAAGTTCTGAGAAGACGCAGCCAATGTCAGGCAAAATCTAAATCTACAAAGCAGCACCAGCTGATCAGTTTCTGCTTTGTGAGTTGAATGTCTGTGCTGCTAAACTGGCAACGTTTTGCACACAACTTAAAGCTCTCTCTCAAAAAGACTATGTTGCCTGTGTTGTTTAACATGGCCACCATCATACCTGCACCAAAACAACTGTAACAGCAGCAGCTACTGATCTGTTGTCAACAACGACTCGACGTGATGACAGAGGCCCAATAGCATCCCACCGTTTCTCTAACCTTACAGTTTGCCTGTTGTGTCAGATGATTCTACCGTGACCTACACACAAAACAGCTCAAATGCATAAAAGAACAGCCAGTACCTCCTCTGAGTTCTCGCAAGACTTCAACCCAGTTTCCTCACAACAGCTCAGAGTCCAGCTTTTTGTGCTCAGGCTTTGAAACATCACTTTGCAAACAGATTTGAAAGTTCCAGTTATAAATTATTAAATAAATCAATATGACAGCAGCACAAAAAGGCATTCAGGTCAAATGAGCTCAGGGGTCCCTTAAGGATATGTGTTCAGTCCCTTGTTATTTAATCTGCAGACACTTTATTGTGGTGCCAGATTCAGGACAAAAAAAGCTCATTAAGTTTGCAACAACTGGTACAAACGTCCTGGTGTAGAGGTGGAACTATTGGTGGGAAGGTGTGGAGGAAAAAATCGAAAAGTGTTGGTGGATCTTAAAAAAACAAAACAAACAAAAAAATCAGAACATGAATCCCCTATGGAGGGAACCAGTCACACATTATTGGGTTGGTTCTGGATGACTGGGGATTTCTCCTGGATACCCAGCCTGACACACTTGGCCAGGAAAGCTCTTCCTCAGGAGACTGGAGCATATGAGAGCTCCACCCTTCATCCCTTTCTTCTACCCAGGGACTATTGAGAGCTTTCTGACCTGCTCCATCATATCTTGACATGCCGTCTGCACAGTATCTGCCAGGAATATTTAGCAACTTAAGGGGCGAGGGGTTGAGACAGTCTGCCAGATCTTACTGTTTTCCATAAAAGCCATTTTCAAGTAGATAAGCAAGAAAAAAAAAAGTTGTCAGTATTGTGAGAGATCTGTTCCACCCCTTCCATGTGTTATTTCTTCTCCTGCCATCTGGAAGAATGTATCAGTTTATGAATTGAGATGAATCATAATGTGCAGCAGCCTCACTCCCCTGGCAATGAGGCTGCTAAATTCCCATTAACATGGATTTGTATGAGGGGGAAGAAACATAGTTCAGTTACATGTCAAATTTATCGTTAAATTATGCATATTTGATCCATAGTTATTTTCTTAACCATAGCGGAATGGTTCAGATTTCTTTCTTTCTCAGGATCCCGATTTGTCTTTACTTTAAATTTGGAAGAACCGCAATGCTCTGGGCATGAAGGGAATCAGACGGTTTCAACTTTGATCTCAGGTAACGGCACCCACCCCTGTCTTCATTTATCAGACAGCGTATAAATCAGTTGCCTTTCCTCAAGTCACTGCGTCCCACACAAATGACTGTGTCTGTTTGCAGGTTTTAAAAACCTGAAGCTTCTTTGCTGTCAAGCAGGTGTCTCCCCATCTGATGTGATCACAGGGCCTTCCATGTTTCTCCCTGCTAATGCTGCACAAAGTGTTGCAAAGTCAGTCAATGAAAGCACGACAAGGGGACATGAATTATTTAGGAAGCTGGTTTAAGATGCAGCTCTGAAATGATCTGAATGCTCTGACATGCTGTGATATCAATAGGTGTAATATTCTCTGTGCTCCCAGCAGGCATGTGTTTGGCAGATATGCTGATACGGTATCAGGCACTGTCCTGCTGACCTCTACATGACATTCCTGTTGGTGTGCGTGTGTGTGTGTGGGTGTACTTGCTTAGCTGTTATTGTGAGGACTTACTCTAGACAAACAACCAACATTTGTAGTTGTGAGGACATTTTATCATGTACACTCAATGTAAAAATATATTTTTTATGTTAGGAAATAAGTTTAGCACTAAGCTGTGAATTGAGTTTAGGTTAGGAAAATCTCGAAGTGGTTAGGTTTGGAGAATAGAGGAAAGTGTCAGGATTATGGGGGGAATTTTTCTGAAAGCAAGATTTCATGTCTTTTTTTCTCAAAACTTGTAATAATTGCACTCAAAACTTCTCCTCGCGCTCACACTTAGCCTCTGCTCGGAGCAAATCTTCGCTTGCAAAACTCTCTGCTCGCTTGGTGGAATTTTCCTGCCATAATCCAAGAGCACACATTCTCAGTCTGAAAACAGGATTTTGTGTCTTTTGTTCGCAAAATGTAATACTTTTGCTTACACTTTCATTGTGTAAGCAGGACTTAATGTCTTTCTTCTCAAAACCTGCAACGCTTGTACTCAAAACTTTTCCTCGTGCTCACACTTAGTCTCTGCTCGGACTCTTTGCTCGCTTACGAAACATGGAACCGCCTTTTGGCACAGTCGCCTGGCAACCTCTCAGCCAATAGAATGAAATTGTTGTATTAGGCGCTTTTGTTTCCTTCTACCGGGTGTTCCTACTAGCGATTGTAGCAACCTGCGCCACCCACTATATGTAGGGAGAAACAGCGACGTCAACTTTCTGCTCTGTAGTACACTAAACATCCGCCAGCAGTGTGCTGCTGATTACTAACAGCCTTCTGATCTTAGGCAGGAGTTTATTCACCCAGCCAACTCTCAGCGAAGACTTTCTTAGAGCAGAGACTAAGTCTGAGCGTGAGGAGAAGATTTGAGTACAATCATTACAAGTTTTGAGAAGAAAGATATAAAGTCCTGATTTCAAAATGAACATGTAAGCAAAAGTATTGAAGGGTTTTGAGAACAAAAGACATGAAATCCTGCTTTCAGACTGAAAATGTGTGCTCTTGTGTTACGGCAGGAAAATCCCCCCCTACAGGATAGGAAATAGAAATTAGTGGAAGTAAATGCAAGTCCACACCGGAGTGTGGACTTAGAGTGTGGAAACTCCTTTAGACAGGTGTGTGTGGATCTGCAAATGTGTAACCACAGAAGCATCAGGGATGGGGAACATTTTGGTACAGGTCTAAACAGAGAGTTAATTTTATCAAAGTTGTTTCCTTTTTATCTAATCTGTCAATACCTGTCAAGTTTTGACCAACACAACTAGAGACATATAATGGATGTAAAAGTTGTCTGAAGGTCAAACTCAAATCATCCTGCATTATCCACATCCAGGGTTTGTTTCTGAAAAGCCTTGAAAGTATAAAAGCCATCAATAGGGAATCAGTGTGCCTTAGTGGCTGTTTTTGAAGCCTTGCAGCCAATCTTGCCTCGCAGAGTACAAAAGAGAATCAATTCAATCTCCTAAATACTTTCTTTTTACATCCTAAATGTTGCTGCAGAATTGCTTAAAGTTGGTAGTTGTTCACATAGAAGTGCTTCATCTAGCAGGGAGCAAATCTAGGACAGATGTTTCAATGAATGGATAAGTAAATGCTCTGAGAGACTGATTTAACAATTACTTTTGGGGAAAAGTCTAATAGGTTTTTGTGAAAAATGAGAATGAAGAAATTAGTTGACTGAAGAGCTAAATTAAGTTAATTAAGTTTATGCTTTGAACAGAGACTTTCACTACAAATTTTTATTACTCTTTTTTTTAACAATTGGAAATTTGACTATCAGCGTTAGTTTTAGCAACATTAAACTTAATTTTATGCATGTCTGAATAGCACTTTAGCACAGTTTACATGCTGATAATAACAGCTGAAATGAGAAGATCAGATTGGAGTGATGATCATTTGGGCACAGACTGCCATCCCAGAAATGGGATGTGCTCAATTCAAGGCATAGAGATCAAGCTAAGTAATTTCCATTCCAGTATCAGTCAAATGGAACTGATACCTCTCAGATGTTTTTCTGTTCCCTGTCTTTCTGTGTATCCTGGAGTTTGGAAAAGCATGCCAGTCTAAACACGAGGAAACCAAGGCGAATTTCTCGAGCACTCTGACATGTCTCGGAGGTATGTTGGTAACTTTTGGCTTGCTCCAATCCAATTCCGAAATAATACAAGTGCACGCTCCTAAATTAGAACATGATGAACTGATCATTTTAGATGGATATTACGCATTTACTTATGACACACACAGACTGAAGTCTTGAAGCCTTTACGATTTTCTGCTAATGAAAACACATTATGTAATGTCACATAAGAAGAATGAAAGACATTTTAATATAGTAATGTGGGCTTAATGAAAAGTTTGCTTAAAATCTGCTTAGATATTAGAGATCAAAAGTTACATTTAATCTGACCAGCTAGCTTCAGCAGAACACTTATTTGTACCTGCATACAGAGATCAGTGTGGTGTAATTCACAGTGTCCTGCTACATCACGACTGGGTACAGAACTTTTCCACAACATCATTGTATTGTTTGTTGTTTTATTTGTTTGTTCCCCCCCCCAACCCCATAAAACCAACAACAGTAGGGATACAAGGCGCAGACATACAGATGTATTTTTTGGAGAATGGCAGAAAATGTTAACGTGGTGAGATTATACAATTCTGACAGTGGATTATTGAGTTTTTCAACAAACATTCAGTACAAAATTATATAAATATTTAACTTCTCTTATATCGGGTTATCACTTTTCAAAGAAGTTGAAAAGAGAAACTATTACCACCGTTAAAACATATTAAAAAGTATGAGTTTTGGGATTACATGCATGTTGTCTGACACTCTTCATAATAAACACACTTTTATCATATTTTCCTGAAACACTAAGATATAAAAAGTTTAATTGCTACAGTAGAGCTGTTGAATATAATTTGTTTATACTACTTATGTATTACCAGTTTTACTTATGAGAAATAAGATCTTTGCCACTGAGACATTGTGAGATCGGGGCTCAGGTTGGCATCGGCAGACAGACTTCTGTCATGTCAGTCTCAACCTTGACACAAACATGTTACAAAAATTAAAGGCATCAAACAGTATCAGAGCGACTGTGCTCCGTGAAATGACTCAACAACAACTTTAACATCTCAGAAAGGCCACTGGGGGAAAAAAAACTCTGTTACTAAAATGTTCACACAGCTCTTTATAAAACATGCTCAACAAGTTCTTTTTAAATGATTTATTCCCTTGACTATTTATTCCAGGCAAGATTTGCCCAAAGCCATTAGTATAAAAACACCCATAATATTATTAAGCAAAATATAATAATCTGGGCTTTCTGAGATGCATACCCTAAAACCATTTCTTGTTTTGTTCAAAATTGAGACTCATGTCTCTTCTGCTTTTTTTTTTCAAAGGACAGTCGCGCTGCACTATGGATACTTCATTACTTGGCAAGACAGGAGTCTTTCGCAGTGTCAGGATTTCTTTCTGCGTAAATTCTGGATGTAATTCAACAGTTTTCATATGCTCAAACATTTCTGTAAAAACATACAAATATGCAGAGGCAGGGCTAATCTGTGTTTGCCTGCCTGCTGACGCAGGCAAAAACAGTAGAGAGTGATGTTGGGTAACGTTTTTAACTAAGATACTATTTGTAACTTCAAGGTTTCTGACCTGGTTTGAGGCGATGAAGGTATTGTAAGCCTTCCAGGATAAAATAGGTAAACACAACTGATGCTAAAAAGTATTTATCAGTCCAGTCAGGGTATGAAGTGCCTGTGATTGGTTTTGCGGAATATCCTAAAGGTTCCTAAGACCATGTTCTTCGTCACAGTGATCATAAGGATATTTCCAGTATGAAAGCACTTATTGCTGAAAAATATAAGTTATGTAATTTGTGAAGATAAAGTATCTCTCTGCACAACAATGTCCACAAAATCCCAATAAAATTGGGGAATGGTCAGACATTTATTGGAGAACATGTATAAACTGACATGATTCTATTCTCAACTTTACCTGTCAGTGCCTCCCACTTTAGGCCCATGCTTGAATTAATATTTCAGTACAACATTTCAGTCACTTAGAATGTCATTCTAAGTGATATTCCTGTTAATATGTACCGCAATTTTCAGATGGACAGGTGTAGAACTTGCATTGTGAGTCTAGCAAGTAAGATTTTTTACCATCACTTTCTGAATTTAGTGTATAAAAATCAGCAAAACTGTCTGCCCGTCTTTCATTCTGTGTCACTCATGTCTGTAGATATGTGTGCATAACAAGACAAAGATAAAGCACTGAGATTCCTATTGACAGCTTCTGCTTTGAGTTAGAATGAAGGGACACCTGATAGTTTAATAAGTTGTGAAGATATATCTGTGCACACCACACAGTAGTGTAAAGCGATGTTAAAAGTACCACACTAATCCATTTGCAGGGAGTTTGTGTCTATTTTTCAGCTACGTTTCCAATTTCCCAATATCATATGTACAGTAAGGACTAATAAGGATTTATTTAAAAGCCCTGCTTAAGTCCCTGCAGGGACCTTTTCTGCCGATTTTGTAAAGTGCGTCATTTTAACTGAGAGCCGGAGTATCCCTCCGTCTGACCATGCAGCTATTGATCAGAATATTTAAATTTCATACTTAACAGGTTTCTTTGGCTTCCTTATTTCCCTAGCATAATATTGAAAAACAAACAATACAAGTATCATTTAAGCAATGATACAAACCGAGCCTGTATTTGCTACAGGCTCGGTTTGCTCGACCACAGTCTTTCTTTTCCCCACCATCTCCCTGACTGTTCTCCGTCTAAGAATTATCTTCAATTATTGCTGCCATCAACTTTATGTTCTTTTCAATTTTTCTCACATTTTTTGGTGTTTACACAAAAGATATGTACAGAAACTACTTCCTGGCTTAAATCAGCTCTGAAAACGATCCTATTTACAGCAGCAGTACCACACACTCAGTATTTGTGCTCAGGGCACCCATGTGGATAGCAACAGCCCTGGATGAACCTCTTGTGTCACCCAGGGGGGTTCCAGATTGAAATAGGTTACTAGTCCTAGCAAACTTGAATGTCTGCCCTAAAGCGTGAATTGTTTTCTACAGTGCAACCTGCCTGCCCACTCCGCGTCTGGCTCACTCATGCAGCCAGATTTCTCCCCACCCTCCACCTTCAACAATAAATCTTCCCTCAACTGTCACTCCTGCGTCCTGGGGCCAGGTGGATTAAAGATGTGTAGGCACAAAGCACATTTATATGCCTGTTTTTGCACTCAAGGAAAATGTGAGAATGGCTTCTTGCATTCTTGAGTACACGCACACACACCCCAACACGCACGCACACATACAAAGTATTTCTGTCTATCTCCACAATGACTTTGCATGGACTTCAATTTGTTCATCATTCATTTCTATAGCCTGACCCTGACCCTCACTGAAAACCAGAATTTCTTCCTATGAGGCCCCATAAGGAACAGTCAGCTCCCACAGTATAGCATGTATTTGCTTACAATGTATTACATACATGAATGCACATGTTCTTTAGAGTTGACTTGTGGTGCAGACTAGTCTGTTTTTTCTACCCACTCTCCAACAAACATTTGTAAGCAAGCACATGCATTGAAAGAAAAATGCTACCTAGCAGCCAGACATGAGAAATGGTAAATGGTATCTATTTCTTTAGCTTTTTATCAACTACAGAGATCTCAAACCACTACATGCTACATTTAGTCATTCACACATTCACACACACGCCCCCACAACCCCCCATAAGCTGCCTTGGGGCACACTGACAGAGGTAAAGCTGTTCTGCACCTGCCCCCTTAAGCCCTTTGACCACCAGCAGGTGGTGGTCAAAGCAGGTGGTCAAAGAGGGTGAAGTGCTTTGCCCAAAGACACAACGACAGAAGTGAAGGGAATTGAACCCACCGACAAACTCCTACCACCATGTCGACCATCGTCCAGATCTGTGTGGACTTGCCTCTCTTGCAACTTTTCTTTCATTCTTAATTTTTGAACGGAAAACCAGACCAGACATCATCCGGCAAGACTGAAGATTGACAATGGAGAAGGGGCCTAACTCAATCCAAGTTTCTATCAATCTGCTGAATAAAGACTTCGCTAAAGCATGGTACTATAACCACCATGTTTTACCTTTGGATTTGTATGGGATGTGCAATGATAATTTGTTGCATGTGGGACAAAAGTTCATTGTTGGTCTCTGCAGATATTCTTCTATATGCTAATGTGCAACAGTTTGTAACATTCGCTTGTTACAAACTGCAACCAGCATTTCTTTGGACATTTTTTTTTTAACAGTGGCCTTTGTCCTGCTAACTTTACAAAAGACAAGTTTTTATGGAACGCATGTTAACAGATTGTTCCATCTGAGCTGTGGATCCGAGAAGGCCTGTCAGAGTAACCATATGCCTCTTGACTGCTTCTCTTCTTATTGCTCTGCTTGCCCTGACTGTCTGGTTTACAGATGTGCAGAGTTTGCCCCACCTTCAGGTGATGGATTAAATAGTGCTGTGATATGTCCAAAGCCTGAGGTATTGTTCTATAACCTAATCCTGCATTAAGTTTCTCAATAACTTTATGCCTGGCCTGCCTGATGGGCTGTTTCTTCACTAATGTTTTCTAACAAACATCTGGACCTTCACACAGCAGCTGGATTTATGCGGCAATTAAATGAGACACAAGTGAACTCTATTTACTGATTGGGTCAATTTAGAAGACAGTTGGTAGCCCTACATTGTGTTTATGGTTGGCTGAGTAAAGTTAAAACTGTGCTTCTTCTCAATTACACACTTGTGTTTATCTCGTGAAATCCCAAGACCATGCTTTGAAGTTTTGGGGTTTTAATGCAACAAAATATTCAATTGGTTCTTCATACGTCTGCAAGGCAAGATAGCTGTAATGCGCTGCAACTCCACTCACGTCTAGCCACAAGAAATGTTTCTTGCGACCCGCAAAACACCTTGGAATGACGGAGAAACAGTATTTATGATTGAAACACATGTAACCAGAATGCTGAAACTTCCTCATAGCAATCTGTTTGTCATACAGAGAACCATGCAAGAACCAAGCCAGGTAGTTTACATTCATCATGTGAAATTAGACCTGAAAGGTTATGTGCATGTATCGCTTATAATGTGCAGGTCCTGACTGTCTTTACATTATCCTAGGGGGATTTTAATGTGTAAAGACTCAATATAAATGTTCAGTGGTGTATTACTGTATGCTACAAGGCAGACTCAAAACAAACATCTGCTATTGCAGCATTAAGAATGCATGTTCAGCCCATAAGAAATTGCCTCTCATTACACCACGAGGTAACAAGAGGGTATATTTAAGAAAACTCAGAGAGAAATGAATGATAGTGCATTTGATGTCTTTGACACAAGTTCTTACAGAACATTTCAGTACCTTTGACGTACTGTATTTCGGTCTATTGAGGGAAAATAAGTGTTTCTTTTGAGGCTATTTTGAGAAAACAATTAAGAAATATCTCTGATCTCACTTACAAGTAATTCTCATTTTCAGTAGATTTTCATCATGAGAGACTTATCAAATTAAAGTAATTATCATTGGCTGGACTTTCCATTGGAGACACGTCGCTTCATTTCCTTGCAAGAGGCAATAGGCAGGTTGTTTGCTTGAAATAATCAGCTACCCAAACATGAACGAAGAAACCCATGGCAAAAAGTATCTTTATTGTCCAAAAGAACCATTGGAAAAATCAAAAATTTATATTTTGTTAGCAGTTATTTGTCAGTTCATTTTCTGTGCATTCCTAATTATACCCAGGATTACGGTTTGCTGATGCAAGATGTCCAGCGGTCAACGGAAATAGACCTTAAAGTGTTTTTAAATGGTTTTTGTTGATCTCACCTAATTTTATAACTCGTAAGGATAAATAATTTTTTTTTCCCTCCCAAATATCTGTATACATAATAATGCATCGGTATTTTGGACTACAACCGTTTAACTTTGAAACACATCTCATTATATTTTTTACTACAAACGACAAGAATTTCAAAACGGCATTGCCTTCGGAGTCAGCTTTATGACGCTTTTAGAGTTCCAATTTTTGGTCGATGATCTCAAGAGGTGCTAATCCTACACAGTTTATTATTTAGGTCACTGTGGGTGGTGCTGCTAATACTGCACATGAACGCCTCCTGAGCAGGCACAGACGGAGCTCCAAAGACTGCAGCTGCTGCTCTGCTGACTCGCTGCTCAAGCAATGCCCTTTATTTATATATGGCTTTGGTCACAAGCACAAAGACACACACCCAATACACACTCACACACATATGCTATATTGGCATTACCAAGACAACAGACATGGTAACATAAATCATTTTTCCCGCGTCTGCCTGTCCCACATATTTCTCCGTCACCAGAGCTGTGTTGTATTTTTTTCCTCCCTATCAAACATGTAACTGCTGCGCTCAATATTTAGAAATGATCCCTTGGAACAATTAGTGAGAATTTAGATTGTTCTCAAATGCTTACGTCAACAAATTTGTACACTTGGAGTGCTTTTTCAATAGGGGGATTTTCTAATGGTCTGAGATTAACATTGGAAAATGGCTATTTACACATGTTTTGTTTTTTTCTTTCCTTTTTTTGGCCACCCAATTTTGATGCAAGAGACACAGACTTGGAGAACAATATTACAACTGGCAACAGAAGAAAAATTAGGCTTTATTACAGTCACTTTATTATCTAGGTGAAAACTCAAGAGACCTATGAGAACAATATTTCACATAAAAGAATCTAGATGTACAGTATATATTCCAAATATAGAAAGACACTCTAGTCTTTTTTAGTGCTGGACAATCCCTTTTGGCTTGAATTAAATGAAAGGGGGTAATTATATTAATATTGTTCTTTCTTTGTCTAAGCTTCTTTCAAACACCACATGTTTACAAGTATTATCTTGTACAATTACAGAGCTTTCTAAAATAGTTTGCTCTGTGACAGTCATCTGTTTTCACCTTTATTGTCACAGTATCATCTAACAAAATGTAATATCAGACAAAAAAAGCAAACAAACAAAAAAAATAAAACATGGGTAAACCTGAAATGCAGCTTTTAAATGAGGATTTTATAAATAAGGAAAAAATGTGGTTCAAACAAACCTGGCTGTATCTAAAACATATGTTTTTCCTCCTACAGCTAATAACTTACATCTCTGTGAAACAATTTTGTTTCACTCTTCTTTGTAGAAGTATTTGAAATCCAGGCCTAATAGTGGATTTTGATTACTACTTCTCAGTGCAATGCTGTTAAAAAAGAAAAAAAAAAGTTAAATGGTTAATAGAAGAGCAATGTTGTGATGACTTCCTGAAGAAGGAGTTTCAAAAAGAATAAGCGTTTTTAAAGTGACAGATTTCAAGGAGTTAAATTACAAAGTCAAATGTATTTTAAGTCATATTTGACATATAGCGTATTTTAGCATCTGAAGTTAACTTAGTTACTTGATTGTACTATGAAATGGCAATATGCACACATAATACTGCCCCTGTAAGTTGTCCTGGTTCTGAACTGGTAAAGTAGACCCAGTCCATAACTCTACCACCCGTATTTTCACTGTAGATATGATTTTCTTTTTCCGAAGTGCTGTGTTACTCATCTGCCAGATGTAACTAGGCACAGACTTGGAAAAAAAAATTTCACAGAATTTTTTTTTTTTTCCCCAAAAAATCCTTGGGATCATCAATGTGTTTTTGTGGTAAATGGGAGATGGGCACTGTTTTGTTTCTGGTCAGTTGCGCCTTTTGGCTCTTGAAACTTTCCTGCAGACTTCATTTTGACCACAGTCAGTCACGAACGCTGTCATGGCTGCGTTCACGACTGTCATTCAGTCGTGAACTCTGACATTAACTGAGGCAAACAAGGCCTGCTGTGTTTTAGATTTGTTTTTGGTTGTTTTTTGTGAACTGTTGATGCATCCCTGGAAAACATTTTGGTCAGCCAGCCAGAAAATATTGTGGAAATATTCACCGCTCTCCCATATTTTATGCATCGTGAATAATAGCTCTCCCTGTCGAACACTGGAGTAAACGAAATTATCACTTGACGACTGAATTTAGCATTTTACTCAGATTGTCTTTGTCAGTTTTTAGGTTTTGTTTCATAACCTTGAAACATTTCAGTGTGTTAAAAACCAAAAGCAGAAGGATTCTGTTGGGGGAGTCAATGCATTTTCACATAATCATTCTCTTTCATTCATATATCATTCTCTTTCTGAATATGATTTGATAGGTTCAGCTACTGAAAACATTTCCAGTGGCACCACTTGGTTAATTCCCTGTGGTAGATCTTAATTAACACAGCAGAACCTCACAGATGATTCTCATGCCAACAGTATTTGGTCAGTGGGGATGATTGCTTGAAGTTGATCTGCTCATTCAATATTCATTATTTTCCTGTCCTATTTTCTCACGGGGCAGAGCAGGTCTGTACGGAAATCTCACATCTCGAATTCATACCGACTTGAAATCGAAGACTTCATATTAAATTAATTCTATCAAAAGCGCAAAACTATTTTAAAATTAATCAAGCATGAAATGCTTTCCTCCCTCGGCCCACCAAGTTGATTTGGCCACATTTAGCTTGTTTTAACCTTGCATTTGAATGAAACATGAAATAAACATTTATAAATTGTCTGAAAACTGACTCTGACTTGTCAATTTTCCCCCCGCGTCCTACATAAATGAATTCTTCCAGGGCTGCCGTGTTAGCACTCAGAGCTAAGATTGCACCAAGCTGCCTTCCATTTTCAGTTTACTGTAACAATGATGTGGGAAAGAGCTCAGAGGATGGATTTATTATCCTTATCAAAAAGCCCTAGAGAAGCCAAATATAAACCATTCATCGGCTCTCAGCCCTTAAGCACAAAGCCCAAGGGAGTGGCATTAAGACAGCTAAAATATGCTCTTTAAAAGTGTGTTGAAAGGAGGTGCCACCGCGCCACACAAACCCACAATAATGTGATCAAGACGGCAGCACAGTGGGCTGTTCTCCAAACCTGTTATTGTTTCCATCACGTTTGACAAAGTCTTTGCAGGACTAGACACACAAAGGAGAACTCTGTCTCAAAAGGCTTCTCGCTGGCATTGTTCAATTTGTTTAGAGGCCTGAACGGGAGAAGAAACCAAATCATACAAATTCACACCAACGTGGAGAGAAACGCACCGCCAGGGCATGTAGGAGGTTTGGAAAACGCTATTGTTCTGAGATTGTCTTGTTACAAAAATGTGCAAAATAGATTCAACTTTACTGTGTATTGAAAAATGGATTCAAAATAGCAGCAATTAGAAGTTCTTTGAAACATTATTTTAAAATATATCTTTGATATATCCACAGTTTGACGCAGTTAGCAGATCAACTCATAGATTGACTGAGCAGAAGATTCGCCTTCACCTGTAAACAATTTTAACTTTTTGAATTCCTCTTTTTTTATGATATTCAAACTCTCTCAGATTAACCTGTTCCGTCCCTTGTGACATGAATAGCATAAAGAAGTTTTCCCAATCTGTTTGGTTAGTCATTTGGGCTTCTGAACTTCATAATTTGGAACCACCGGTGAGATCCTTAAACAAATACACTGCTGACAGGAAAGGAACTGAGCTCTGCAAAACAGGACTTTGACTGGTGTTGTGGAAGTGGATAACAAGGAGAAGTACTTTTTTTTTTTTTGGAATATTAATAACTTGAAAGGATTGCTGCAGGTGCAGATAAATATTTGCACAACTATTTATTTTTCATACAAGTTTTTGGGAATTGCTTTCCAAATATGTCTCAAAGTGCAACAGAATGCCGACCATTTCCTATAAACATTATGACAGGTGACATTTAAACTGTTTATTTTTTTTATTAAAAGAAAGTCAGACAGCTCCACAAAAACAAAAAAAGAATCAATCCACTGACCTTAATATATCATTGACTTATTGAATTGAGTTGTTCCGATCACTGTCATGGCCACTGATTTACAAAAATTCAGGATACTTCTCCAAACATTTGCGAAGGGATAAGTTATTTACTGAGCCTCACCATGGTTCTGTCCGTGATAAGAAACCAACTGTGCAATAAGTTCAGTCATGACATTTCCTCACCAATAAACATTCCTGTGTGTTCAAAGTTCAAAGTCTTGCCAATTATTAGTAGCAATATACCAATCAGAGGAAATGTGGTATGTTGAGAATTATCCTCTCGTTGCTAAGTTCTTGATGTATGAGGTTGAAGAAGAGTCAGTGGGTTGAATTCATGAATTCCACTTATTAATACCAAAATGCAGATGGTCCATTTCCTTCTAGCTTAGGAGCTAGCAGGACAAAATGGCAACAAGCAACACTTGGTAACTTCCTTTGTTAGCCTCTGTCTAAGCGACGCCCTAAAGAGGACGTTCCCTAGCGTGTCCTATCCTTTAACCCTAGTTTTCATTTGCATTTCCTAACATGTCATTTCCTTTAGCTTTAGCTTAGCAACTAGCTAAATGAGATGAAGGAAAACACAGAATTATTTATTCTCAACAGGCACAAAAGCAACTTATTTGTAATTAAAAAGAGCAGATGATGAGATGCGTAATGAACAGTTTTTCAATTTTCTGTGTAACCAATAGCTACAGATCTCTGAAATTCTCGTGGCCTTTAAATTAACTAAAGAATTGTGTGTCGATAGCTTCGTGGAATGGTTTTGCATGACTAGGCAGCTGCATCCAAGCCTCTCGTCATCAGCTAGAATGGAAAGCTTTAGATGCAGTGATGTAAAGCGTTCCACCACTGGACTCCAAAGCAGCGCAGACGTCCTCTGTGGAGCATTTCACCCGCTTAGTTTCACTGAGAGGAACCCCAGATATTTTGAACAATTTCATGCTCCAAATGTCGTGAGAACACTGTGAAGGTGGCCCCTTCCTGAAAGTCTTAGGTGAGAGAGTTTGGAGTGAAATAATAGGAAGGAATAACGCTCATTACGCTCTCTCTTGACCTTTCTTTGTAAGCCTGAGAGGTGAGAAAGGTCAGAGTGAAAATCTGAATAGATCACCAGTTTGTGTCCCATCTGACATCAACATCTGGCATGCCAATTTTAAAATCACCTAAGTCCCAATTCTTCCTCCTTCTGAGGATTAGTTTGAATGTTTGGAAATCACCTTCACCACAACCAGATGCTTCAATACATTAAGGTTCAGAATAGCTTACTTGTCATTTGTGTTAACAAACAATTCACCAGGTGAATATATTAAGTAGTGATTATATAGTCAATTTTATTTTTTGCCAAAAAAAATTTCTTTAATCTCTTATTGTCGATCTCCTAGTCAATAGGTTACTATTGAAGGTGTGAGTAGATTTGTTGTTTTTAAAAAGATGAATTAAACATCCTCGTTTATGATTAGTTACTGTTTCTTTGTCAGGAACCCTTGGTCTTTTGGCAAAAGTGTGAGATGCTATGATTCATGAAGATCAAGAGTTGTTTAGAATATACCTCTGTCCTTCGAAACACAAGGAGCTACGGTTGTTTGTTTTCTTTGCGCCTGCATATCCCCGCATCCCTTCATTTTTTTGGAGTCTCTCTTCTGTCTGCTGAAGATGAATATCCATCCTAACCCTGAAATAACTAAGCAGGCAATGATGACTATTGTCAGGAAGGACTTAGAGAGGCACAATCGCTCACTGTCATAAAGTTAGTCTCACCCGGGCAACCCTCTCTCTGAATCTTCTCATGTGGTCAGCTTTCATTTGCAGACATTTTGTCCTCCAAGTTTTAAAGATGTTTGACGTGTTGGGTTTTTTCTAATTTTCACTTCCACACAGCTCCTGACACTTTTTTTTTAGGTTAACAGGCGAAGACTCTCTCGAGCGGTCTTCCACAAACCAGTGCTGAAGGTTACTTCTGGCTAAAACTACACTTACGCGGTTTGCACACCAAACAAAACAAAACTGTCAGTTGTAACATTTGCCTGACCCACATCTATGTAAATCCACTCTGAATGTAGAGGGAATAGGAGAAAAAAAAAGAGAACATTTTATTCATTGTAAAATTATTCATGAAATTATAATATTAATTGCGTGCTGTTGAATAAAGACAAAATGCTTTTCAATTTAATTTACAATCAGAATCACCTGTAATTAATTTTTCATGCTTCACATGAGTACTTACAGAGAACAGGCTGTCAGGAATAGGTGTCAAATTAGCCTTCATTGACATTAACTGGATGTACAACACCCACCACTAATTATTTTCCTTTCTTTTTTTTTCTTTTTTTTTAGCTCTTGAAAAAGCATAATAGGGTGGAAGCTAATTTCAGGTACATAGATAAGCCACTGATATCGTTCATCGAGTGGAACGTTTCAATTTAATTAGAAACACTGGAGTTGCTTATTCGGAAACCGAGATGAAAGAAAACATTTTTCCTTCTATTAGGTGTTAATGTGCAGTGAATGCTTTTATGCTCTCGTGTCTGATCCTCGCACTGCATGCTGCCGTTTCTGATACAGTTCCCCCCCCCCCCCTCCCCCGCCCCCATTCACGTCATGTCGGGGTTCTTCGCTCCAAAATTAAAGGCATGAAAAGGAGCGGAATGCGCCTTAATTCTGAGAACAGTATGCCCAACTTCCAGCAGCAGTGTGTTTATCACAAATTTCCCTCTCGGCAAAAGCAGTGGTGCTTGCTAAGATAAGCCCATGTCATTTAAAATATCGCTGTCGACTGACAGTTTGTAGTGCTCAGCGAATACGCGGAGTGATGCCAGCGCTTTACTAAAGGACAGATTTTCTCTCTCTTATCGCAAACTGTGCTAAGTGACACGTCGGACATGCAAACAAGCCGTAAGGTCAGAGTCAATCAGGCTCAGTCTTTTGCCGCTTGGGCATGTTGGCATTTCATCTACCGCCATCAACAGCCAATCATCTCAATAAAAGACTGGTCAGGCTCTTAATCTGGCAGTTTTAATTTTTCAAGTTTTAATCCCTCTTTGGGTGGGGTTCGGTGTGAGGTTTCCAAGATGCCCTGTCTGAACAAATAAAGCGGGAGTCTGATAAGATCAGACTAAATTCAGTGGCAGCAGTTTGAGTTCTCTCAGTCTCTGCACAAATACTGCAGGTGTATTTGACTTAGAGCAACCTATTGGACACAGAATAAAATGGTGTTTAGAATGATCTATTTGAATATTTACAAATAATAATAAAAAAAAAACTTTATTAATAACATCAGCAACTCAAACCAAGGCTAACAAAGTACAAAGTGTGCAAAGGGTTAGAGTTTCAAATCTTGTGCTTGAAAGGAAAATTTCAGCTTAATATTTATTGACACACTACTAATATTCATTGGTCAATGACCAGTGGAAGACATGATGTGGTAGCTAGGACAACCGCAGTGCCTTAATACGCATTTAGCACAGCCAGACTCCCCAACTCAGGTGCTAAGCTAATATTCCACAATTAAACAAAATACTTCACTAGCCGCTGGTGCTGCTTTTTCCAGCCCGACATCATCCATGTTTCTATGCAGAGTTTTCTAGGTTGAGCCTGCTGGCCGTATCAGTCTGCCAGATCATGACATCTCACACTCTGCCAAGAATGCGGTCAGCTTTTGGATTTGGCATCAGTTGTCCAGCAGCATTAATGATGGCATTTTTCTGTGCTTTCCAGATGCTGTGGTAGTTTGAATATCATGCTAGTAGACTCACATTCAGTAGATTTGATACTCTGATCAAATAGATTCATACAGCATATCACTGACTCCCTTGTTAGTATCTAGTATGTTCTAGGATTTACTTTCCAACCATTTTCCAACAAGGTCACAAGGACTTCTTTCTACTTCAAATGAGAGGAAATTATCGATAAAATATTCACCTAATGTAATTTTAAAAATCTAAACTAACCCTTTGATCTTATGGAGCACCAAAGAAATGTTTTACTCATCTGGGCATGCTAGAGTCTTGAGCTCTTTGAATTTTTTTCTGCATGAAAGTTTATTTTTAGCTGTCCAAAAAAAAAGAGAAAGAAACAAAACAAAACTCAAATATTTAAAAACATTTTCTTATTCCTTTTTGACACCGAAAAGGAGACGCTGTATTTTAAATTTAATTTTAGATTTTAAACACAAATCAAATTGCCACTTGTTTCTTGTTTTTTTTTAAATATCCAATTCGAAAGTTAAAATCTAATGACCAAAAAAAGAAATACATTCACTGTTCCCATCCCTGCTGGTATTTACACAGTTTTACTCATTTGTCTCATTTGTGTGTTGTCTAAGTGCACAAATACACATTCACAGTTTTGAATATTAAGAATAATCCTACTCAGTTGCACATTACCTGGATCTGAACAGTCTTTTCCTGATGAGTCCATATCATTTTATTTTATAAACTAGCCTTTACTTATTCTTCATGTTTCTTTTTACTTTTTTTATTCTTTTATCTCTGTGTGGACATGCATGCCTTGATGTCCTGTCACTTTGCTCCCGTTACACCGATTTCCCCATTGTGGGTCAATAAAGGATATTTCTATTGTATATGAGAAACTAATCTATGGGAAAGAGCAAAATAATATAGATGGGGGCCGAAATTGAAAAAAAGAGGAAATACACACACTTTAATCCATGTATTGTGTTCCTGAATCACCTCAAAGGGAATTTTTACACATTATATATGCAATTCGAAATGGAATACAAAGAATAGTTGCAAAAATCTTGTAAAACTTTGCCCTAAAGCAACCAATGGAGTTACACGGATAAACAGAAAAATATGACCACATATATCATACTGATATTAGCCTAATTGCATTGCCTTGGAGAAGGAAATTAAACCCTACTCCTAATTCTATGCCCCATTTGTCAGGAAGTGAATGTCACTTAAAGACCCGGCCAATGCTGATAAATCTGAGCTGTTAAAGTGTAGGACTGAAATGCTCTATCATATCAGGAAGGTCTCAGGAATAGTGACAGAAGCTTTAGAGGCGGCTTGGCATTTGCAAATAAATCAAACAAAAGGCAAGGCCAGTCCTCAGATGGAGTCTGGGTTGTCTCCAGTGGAATGACCTTGGCTAACATAGTCTAAACTGGTTGCCAGAGATCCTGTCGGATCCAATCAGTGTTTTGTTCAGACGCAAAGACTTGGGATTTTTATTTATTTATTTTTTTCCTTCTTCTTGCCCAGGGTATTGCTGTTGGCTTTGTGTGGAGGGCTAAAGTCTAATACAATTTTGACTTATCACGGCGAATATTTCATGAGAGCCGTATTTTCACCCCTGATAGTGAAAATAGAAAGATTCGATTTCCGGGAGTTTATTCCTTCCTGTAAGCATAGCACGCTCTTTGATCTTAAATACGGAGATCTTCAGAGGCAATGTAGTGAGAGCCTGAGCAAGAGTCTGATTAAAACATAAACTCCATAGCTGCTCCTCTCAGAATAAAGGATAAATTAAATTATGATCATATAAATAAAATTAAGGATGTTGTTCTTATACATACATATTATTATTCATAGTACATATTAGTATTCATAGAAGTATATAACGATATGCATATAAACCAAAGATTCTGTTAATTGACTGCATCCACTTAAATAATATGTTTTTTCTATCTGCTTCAAGATACCACACCAAAAAGAAAAGGTTCTTACACTTGTTCTAACATTCCCCCCAAAAATAAAAGTCCAACAACCTGCTAGGTTGTTGCTAAGCAGTCTATCTAGTACATATCCTCCATCACAGACCACATGTAGTGAACACCAGATGTCCAACATCTATTAGTATCCTTAGTATTCCAGGCTTCAACAAATATGCCGTACACATCCATCACCTTAGCTGTATTTATAGCAGAACAGAAATCAAGATAGTTTGTGATAAAGGCGATAAAAGAGGATTTGGCAAAAGGCAGGAACACAAGAGGTACCAATAATTATGGTTCATAGGATTTCATGTACAGGTTGGCCGTCCTTGGGGACACCTGAAGAAAGTGATAAGTGTTAAAATAGTTAAAAGGACTGTGGCTTCTGTGGTTGCACAAACAAAATCTTAAGCATGGGAGAAATTTCGACAGACTGTGCAAAGAAAGTTCTGATAGGCCACACGAAAGTTTAAGAAACCCTTTGGTGACTGAAACAGGAAACACTGTAACTGTTTCAAGAAATATGCTTTGGAGGGGGCGCTGTGGCTCCGAACTGAGGATGCCTCTGGGCAGTGGAAGGAACACTTTGAGAATCTCCTCAATCCAGTCCCCATATCCTCCAACTCAGGAGAAGGTGGTCCAATCACAATGGCAGAGGTTGCTGAGAAAGTGCAAAAGCTCCTTAATAGGCAGTAAACCAGATGTGAGTGAGAATCTGAGATGCTCCAGTCACTTCAGGGCTGTCTTGGTTAAGAACCCTTCAATGGTGCATGGAGGACTGGGAAAAGCCTGGTGAAGTGGAGATTTGGGTCCCAAGTGGTCCCAATATGTCACCCTGTCACTGATCTTGTTTCTGGATGGACTGATCTGAAGGCATGTGATGGAGATGAGGGTGTCTGGTTTGAGAATCTCAGGGTTTCATCTTTCCGTAGATGATGTTGTTCTGTTTGCTTCGTTAGGCCATAACGTGTACGGTAGTGACTCATGGCTGAGTGTGAAGCAGCTGGACGGGGACTAAGCTCATTTATGTCTTGAGGTCCTGGTTTTTGACCTCGAGTGCCTGAGTTTAAGTCTGTTGGTGTCTTGTTAATGATTAATGTTAGAATCAAGTGGGACATGGACACACGGCTTAGATTAAAAAAAAAAAATTTAAGTGTTCTAATTGTGTGAAATGTGACAAATGCGAGGTGGGACAGCATTTTAGGACTCTTGTTTTTGCAGCAAAAAGGTGCTGGGTTTTCTATTGAAGTTAACATTGCACTTAGCAAAATCAAGTGTTAGTTGGTGTGACATCATGGATTGTAGCAACTTGAAAAGATAAGATAATGAGATTTGTAAATCATCTGTATTGACAATAAGAGTAATAACATTAGTCTTATTGAGCAATAATAAGAGTTTGTTTTTTTGAAAACATGTCCTTTTGTAAGGTCACTTGTTTTTGTAACTGCAACGTTACTTTTTTAGCACCTTCATTTCTCTTTGATGAAAGGGGAAAAAAGTGTGAAATTTCTTTAACAAAAAAATATTTAGCATACCTGGGCGTTCTACTTGTCAACCCTGAGTGACAGACATAATTGCAGACCAACTCTGCTGTGCTTCTGCTATGTAAATTTGAGAGGTACACAGCTTGAGGGTTACCAAACATCTCATTAACAAAAGATGAATGATGGTGTTCATTAAGGAGGGGCTTCAGCTGTGCAGATTTGCATTAACTGATGTGGTTGAAATAATAATACTTGCAGGAATTGTAGCACTTCAAAATTAAGAAACAAAGAATAAATTATTTGTGTAACTGTGTAAAGAATAGAAATAGTAAAGTTGTTCAAGGGAATGTTAATATATCTCTTTTTAATCAAACAGAAATAAACGTTTTGTTGAAGCATTTGTAAATGTGGTTGAAAACTGAATAAGTAAAAAGAATATCCATAGATGTCCAAACCTGTTTGGACATCTATGGATGCTTTTTAAAATTTTTATTTTTTTTTTACCTGTAAAGCCTCTAGCTTTGTTGTGTGACACACCCTGTTTGCTGCTGCTTTTCAGAAAACATGGCTGTGCCGTCAATCAAACAGAACCCATATGGGGTGGAGTACGTGCCAATAGTGATGTCTGCTTTGTCCTTAGCTAAAGCCAGGCAGAACCGGGAACATTTAAACAAATTACGTCATTACAAACTGACAGCATTTCTGTGAATGTTTCTATCATGGAAGTATTGTTGCCAGTCTTAAGCTGCCTATTTTAATACAGCTGTGGGTGCAACTGGAGGGAGTTGTACGTTGAATGAGGCCAGACAGTGACACAAACAGTAGATACAATTATTAAGGCATGGTATAAATTTGCACTTTCATATAAAAAAAAAAATGCAAAGACAGAAAGAAATCTGTGAGGGATCAATACATTGTTGTTACTGTTTGTGACATGGATCTCTCAAAAAGAAAAAAAAATAGTCTCTTTTTGTGGCTGTGAAGAAAGTTAAGATATTGATAAGTCATTTAATAATGTCATGTTTGTATGTGAGTCCAAAGTTGTACTAAACTCAGAAAGCAGAGAGCTGTCATCAAGCAAATGCAAACCCTCCACCACAATTTTACAATTGCGCGTTGTTCACGGAGAACCACTGAAGATGAACTCAGAGAATACAGCGGCATTAGAGAGGCACTTTGAAGGATGGCTTTCTGTTATATTAGGTTGGGGAAATTGGAAAGTACTTGGCGGATTCCCTTGATCTCTAGTGACTTTCATCAAAGGTTCGGAACTGCATAGGATGATAGCAGGATTATTTCTGAGTGTTTGTAGGCTTTGGAGCTGAATTAGTTATGGCTTAAGAACACAGAGACTTCTTGCTGTTTAAAGCCTACACTTGTGCAGAGTTAACAAGGCCAATGCGTATGTGTGTGGGATTATGATCACATAGATCGAATCAGATCACCAAAGATAATCAAATGAAATGAAAACTAGAGTTCCCAAACACATGGTTTAACCTTTAACTAGGAGTTTTCCCTATGTGAATGTCACACTCTCCTGCAGAATAACTGTGAGGAAGAATTGTGGATTCCATCCTCCCTGCACCAAGTCCATGAATAGAAACACATTTCTTTAGGGTGGAGAAATGAGAACCTGGAACCACATTATCAGGAAGAATCAGCTATTTGAGTATTCTGTGTACAAGATACACTTGGTTAATGACTATATTACTTATTAAATTTGTTTACAATTACTTTAATTAGCTTTGTTATTCAGCTAATAGGGACAGAAATCATTGTCATAATATCCTTACAAGCAAATGTCAAAAGTTACATTTATGAACAGCAAAATTGCTCTTTTAAGTAAAGAGACAGTATTCTGTGTTTCCAGGATCGGCTATGTTACCTTCAGTATGCTCTATATACCAAACATAACTTTTAATTGGAATTTGACACTGTGAAATTGGTCTCTGTCTCTTTAATGGTTGCTGCTCTTGCTGACACTTTTCCAACACGTCATCACAACAATGCTCCACCACTAAGCCATTTATAAATGTTCTTGTATTGGACTGAGAAATAGTTTGTATGATAAGCTCAGCAGTTCCTCCACGTGTTTGCTAATTGCTGCTGCCACTAGTCTGGTGGAGCTGCGTGGGTTTGAGGATTTCTCAAACATGCATGAAATAATCGAATCGAATCGAATCGAATCGAATACCATCATAACCTGACATAAAGCTCAAAAGATTTTACGCCCTTACAGAAAGTTGAAATTATTCAAAATGTGTCATCTTAGGAGTTTTTAAGGCATCAAAATGAGACTAGTGGCAGTTGTAAAATATTCTAAAATACAATTTTAGTGTACAAGCATTACACAATTATGCTAAAGCTCACATGAGTTACAAGATTCAATCAGTAAATCACCCATTACTCCTGTATCATTCTTCTTCTTTTCCTCTTTCCATCATTCCTCCTTCAAGTTCAGCTGAATGGGGATGCTGGTTCCAACATCACCCTCATCATCACCCTCTACTGCGCTCCACTCTTCACCACTTTGTCAGCTTACCTACTTGGTGGAGTCCGTGTCAACACATTGATATATTGTGAGAGGATTGTTTGACCTTGCTGTGTGTTGAAACTGTCAGTGTGCCTCAGAGAAGAGCTGGTTCTGCCTGTAAGCTCACTCAGCAGAGGCCTGGATAATAAGCCTAATTAACAGCTTAGCGAGTTACATGTATGTTGAGCTAAAAGTAAGGGTTTAGAGGAAAGGAGGTTTTTTTTCAGTCCTTCTTATTCATGTGTGAACAGTGAACTGGCTGTGGACTCATTTTACCCGCTTTATATCAGTGAGACAGCAGACTAAAATAAATGGCATATTAATCACCAGATTTCTAAACAAAACATTTTACTTCTCTTTACCTTCAGTACCATTAGAATTTGGTAATAACTACAGAATATGTATCATTCTTCATTAACTCATACTGCTGGACAGAAATAACAAAAAGACTGAAAGAGGTCATCCTTGTTTTGTCTATTGTGCCACACAAAGGTGCAGAGTGGACCGGCGCTTTCACCGGCAAAACTGTAAATTAGGGTTTTGATGTAGTATGAGCTGTATAATGTTTGACTTTGAGGTATTCTTTGTAGGGAGGTCTGTTAGAAATCAGATTTTATTTTCACAAGAATAAGAAAATGTGCATGTGAAAATCAGATAGTATTTAATGAGCAGTTTCTTTTGTAGTTGCCTTTGAGGAAAATTAAACGTTATCCGGAACGGAATGAGATATAACCGAACATTGCTAAAATCAAGAGCTTTATGTCACAACCTGAACAGCAGATTTTTTTTTTTTTACTAAAATGTTGTTTCTTGTGTTAAATTATTTTTGAAGTCCCATTCTCAAATGACAATACACAGACTTTGGAGGTCTGCATTTATAACTTCTTAATCAATCTGGCATAACATGCATTTTTACAAACTTTTTTTTAATTAACATTTTTATATAAGGGTTTGTCGAACCCAGTTATAAGATCTCTGAAATAGTTTCGTGTGATTAAGAATACAAACATCGAGCAGAAATTGCACGACATTTTCGAGGGTTTAACTCCTCTTGAACAAAACACCTAGTAAAACTTTAAATCTATTCTGCTAATTTATTCATTAAGAGGCAGTTTAGAGAAAAGTCCATTGGAATATACTTAAGCATTACACTGAACTCTAAGTTACTAACTCAGTGTCTCGGTGTGACTCTTTGCAAGTCCTCTGGATGGACAGTAAGACGAGAATAACAACATAAGTGCAAGAACTGTACCGTTCCATCTATCCTTGCAGTCGGCAAAGTTATTTTTCTTTTTAAAGCAGTTAGTTACAGAACGTTTGCTCAACACTCTTTGTCCACACGACTCAACCCAAGAAAAAATGTATGTCATTGTCAGTGAAAGGTAAAGCTTTGACCCAGTTGCTAGAGATTTTAGTGGAAGTATGGGCCAGTAAGAATGCAAAACAATTCAAGGCAATGTCATCCTAAATATCAAATTGATTGATCTCACCAGTTCAATTCAATCTGATCTTGTTTTAATACTTGGTATTTGCCTTTCTGCCCTGTTAGGTTTCAAGTCAATGAGTTTGCTCCCACCACCACACAAACACAAAAACGCCCCCACTTTTTAAATCAAGGATCATCTCAGTAAGAGGGTAGATCTGTAGGTCTATGTGAACATAACTTTATGTTCTAAATAACAGCAGAGCATGATCACAAACTAGGTCAGTCAATTTCTTTTTTATTTGACCATTACTTTTTCTTAAGGGGCGATGTTCACAGAAAAAGAAAAAAAACAAAAAAAAACAAATGCAGTATACTTTAAAAGCATGAATGGATGTTTGGATTAACTGATATCTTCTCTGACCCACATAGAGTCCAAATGAAACATGGCGGCTCAAACGTATACATACGCCCCAACTAATAATTGTTAATGTCCCAGAGGATTTGGGACATTGTTTGAGCTACCGAGATGCTAATCAGCTGCTACTAGTTATAAAATCAATGCTTTGTATGCGTTATGACAATGGTCCAAAGTTTAAAAAGTTGCGAAAAATCCTTTTCGCTGTGCAGCATCCAAAACCAGAGGGAATAATTGTCCAAATGTGTAAAGCCTCAACCAAAAATAATGTATGTTTTTGCAAAAAAGATCAAATCAGACGTAACACAACAGTGCTACTTCAACATGCTAACACCATAAGTGGTACAATTCTAGTTGCTTCAAAAGTTAATGGACCTTAGAGTTGCTTCCTTAGACTTTCCTTTTGCCTCTAAGAAAGCATCCTTTTTAGTGAATATATCCCAATTTCAGAAAATAGAGGCAATAACTTGGATGATGTAAAGCAGCACTAGCTGGAATGAGCGAGCAAGTGGAGCAAGTGTTTCTAAAACAGTTGAAGTGAGCAATGAACAGTTTTAATAGTAAGTGAAGGGCATGAATCAGAGGTGGGGGAGATTCTTAGTTTGGCTTTCGACTTTCAGACTGTGTATAAAACCACTACTGTACTTGCGATGCCATCAGTCATGCCCTCTCAAGACTGGCCATGACCTTAAAAATTAATCATTTACACAACCTCTGCTGTTCCGCAAATTTACCGAGCTGTTTTCAAATCGCACCACTTATAAATTAGCTGTTTAACTGTTGTGTTAATATATGATTTCCGTTAACCTCACATGGCACATTAACATGTGGTTTGCTCACTATCAGACCTTCACCCCCCCGCAGCCCATGGAGCCCATGAATATAGACACTAACTGTGGGCAGCTGAGGTTATTTGAATCACAGTTTGTGGGTGGAACCATAATCAAAGAGTCTCACATACTGACTCAGCAGGACAGCTGGTGTGGCCTTTTACCGCGTGAGTAATAGTTCTGACTCCTACACGGTCTGATATCTCTCTCAGAGAGTGATTCCACTTATTAAAAAACTTCACTGATACACACACTCGTCCTGTTCAAAAACTATACGCAGAACAAATGAGCTGCTATGAGAGCACCAAGACTCATGCTGCCTTGTTAAAGGTCATTGTAGATGTCAGCCAGCAGCACTTCAACACTAACGCTGCCTGAATGTGAGGTCATTCAGTATTTTAACCAAGAAGGAGTCTGAACGTCCTTGCGTGCTTCGAAAAGTTTTGGATAAAAATGTGTTTTACTGAAATTTAAATTTCTTTCAGTATCTAATTACTTGCTCTTCTTCTTCCTGTTCAAACACGTCCATGTATTACAAAAACACTGTAAGGGAAAAGGTCTCACCTCACGGGCTGATAAAGGTTAGCCCCTAACAAAAACTAAAATTAGAGGAATTTTGAATTGAGTCGAGCTGGGTTAAAAGTCTTATGATTAAATACTTGACACTGGATAGCCATAAAGCATGGACTGATAGATGAAACCTATTGTCAATCACAATTGAATTATTAATGTATTCAGATATATTTTTGTTACTATCAGTTTCATAATCCAAACTACTGTCCTCCACAGAAGTATATGTCTGCATCTGACACCACAAAGAACAGCAGATTTGCCTGCTTTCTAATACAGTGCCTAGGAAAAGTACTTCTTGGATGTTTCAACGTTTTTATTGCTTGAAGATATTCATCAAGCTCAATCAAATTTTTGTACAAAACACTTTAGCATCAAAGTGGCAGCTGATTTTAAAAAGGAAGAAGAAAGACTATAACATTTTAGGTAGCAAAAAATAAGTGCATATATATCCTCTCACTCCCTTCTTTAAAGTGACTGACCTAATTGGTATATTTTGCAAAACAATTCAAGGCAATGTCTTGAATTGTCCAGACGATCTGGACCTCAAAGATCAAATTTGCATGATCATGATTGATTTGTAAATATAATACAAAAGGTGAAATATCCAAGGGGGTAAATATTTTTTATAGGCTCTGTAACGTCTATGAATTCATATAAAATGTACACCTACAAACAAACCCAACATCTTTTTCACTCAGCTGGGAAACGCCACACTGGAGTTAGCATCCGACGAGAAGCATCCAGTTCCACAGTAATGTTCAACCAGATTTATACGACTTCATTTGCTGTTTGCTGGGCAGTGTTTCCTCTTTCGATAGGCAATGCCCTGTCAGAAGTAAAGCAAAGATTGTTTTTTTTTTTTTAAATTCCCATCCTTTTTACTCCTTACAGACTTGTTACTACTAGAAAACATTTGCATTCTTACCCAGACAGGGAAAGGTTTTTATAATTTATCTGTAAATTCATCGGAACAGAATACGAGCCACTGTTTGCGTTTCCCTTCAGTGTTAATTCAGTCATTTGCTCATTTTGAATAGAAACAAGTTTGGATTTGGAAAAAATGGTGACACTCTGTTACTGTGTGATGGAGACCACGGGTTCCATCCCATGTTGATTATTGATATTATGTTGTTTCAGTTCAAATGTGTTTGTATTAGTTCTTTGTTTAGTTATATTGTGACATTTGGTGAACATTCTTTGTGGGTGGGGAGACTGGCCATCTTTCCTGTTCGGAGAATGTGGGGGGGGGAAATGTCAGTTCGTTTTGATTTAGATTAGTTCAATTTGAGTTAATTGAGTATTTGCCTTTCTGGGTGTGTCTCAGCAAGGTGGATCAGAGAGGGAGACGAATGCTCCTGGAGCATACCAACTTCCATTAAGAGGGGGAATACTCTGAGGATTTATATTTAGTTATATTTACTTTTGATTGACTTTAGATTAGTTTAATTTTAATAATTTGCATGCATGTAAATATTTGTTGGATCATTTATTGTTAGGTTTGTGTAAGTAGTGTTTGTTTGTCTTTTCTTTTTGGATCACCCCTTTACCTGGTGTAAGTGTTGGAACTTGCCTCAGGTATAAATGTCAGCTTCTTTGTTTCACGAGAAAAAAAGGGTGCTGGTGTAATGAAGACTTGGAGCTCCCAAATAAATCCACCTCAAAGACATTCGTTGCCTCACTTCCTTCTTTAAACGCAGAGCCTCCGCCGGTCAAAGTGACATACTGCTTTAAATAAGACAGATCGGAAACTCACCATCCAGGTTTTCACCTCTCATCTTATTTGTTCTTTTCTTAAATTCACAAAATAACATAATTGTTCAGCTGTCACTTTATAAATATCTTTAGGATAATAGAAATTGGAATGAAATAGAAAAAAAAACAACTTTATTTTTTATCCCCATTTAAATATTTTAAAGCAAATAAAAGGGTGCAGTTGTTGCATCATGTCTTCATTGCCTCAGGATGGAGGTCTTAATTCATTTTGTATTAACCAAGAAAATGTGTCCTACAAATACAACAAAACTGCCTAATAACACTACCGCTACTTTACAACTACATAAGAGTAGTAGAATCTCTTTTATGTTATAAATCCATAATTTCAACCAGACAATTTATACTGTTTTTATTTACTGGCTGTATTCTGTCATTCTCAATAGCGGTTAGCAATAAAACAGTTGGAGTTCACGCTTTGGCCTCAGTACTCAAGGTTTCTTGCATCGTTTTAGCTGATTTAGCTCTGGAGGAATCATATAAGAAGATCTTTGCAGTATAACGGTCACAGCCCTTCATATCCCAGCAACCATGAGCAACACAAATGCCTTAACATTTCCACAAATATATTCATTCATTTTGTTTTGTGAAAATGCTTAGCATTGAAACACGACGTTCCAGGTCTAAGCCTGGTCACTCTCATTCTCCTTAACGATTGGTTAATCAGGAAACCCGTCTGTCTGTCTGTCTATAGATGTAGATATGTAGACATGTACATAGATATCTATATCTATTTACATATATAGAGAGATCTATATATCTATATAGATATATATCTATACTATATATGTATAAATATATGAGAGATTTATATATGTATAGAGAGACATATCTCTCTACTCTCTATACATAGACATATATTTATCTATATATCTATATATATAATATACATATATCTACATATCTATCTATCGATCGATCGATAGATATAGATATCTATATACATGTCTACATATCTACATCTACTGTATATATCTACAACTCTCTACATATAGAGAGGGGTAGATTTATAGATATTTAGATTGATATCATATGTAGATATATATAGATTTATATATATTTATAGACAGAGAGACATATATATATATATATAGAAATTTAGATATAGATATCTATCTTATCTATCTTTATCTGTTTATATAGATAAATTTAGTTTTAGATATTTATATCTTGCCCATATATATGAGAGAGATATCTATATCCATGTCTACATATCAACATCTATATATCTACATCTCTCCCTATAAATATAGAGAGGGGTAGATTTATAGATATTTAGATTGATATCATATGTAGATATATATAGATTTATATATATTTATAGACAGACATATATATATATATATACATATATATATAGTATAGATATATATCTATACTATATATAGATATACATATATATATATATATATACATATATATATAGTATAGATATATATCTATACTATATATATGTATATATGAGAGAGAGATTTATATATGTTTAGAGAGACATATCTCTCTACTCTTTATACAGAGACATGTATATCTATATATATATAGATATATCTACATATGTAGATATCTATATATCTATATCTATCTATATATATATATCTATATCTATCTATCTTTATATATATATATACATATATATATATATAGAGAGAGAGAGAGTTATCTATCTTTATCTATTTATATAGATAAATTTAGATTTAGATATTTATATCTTGCCCAGAAAGATAAATAGTTTTTAACATTTTTCCCAATTTGTATAGGTTTAGACTTCTAATAGGCTCTTTCTGTTGCACATTGTTTACATTTTTTTTCCCAAATCTCCCTTTAATTAATAAATGTGGTTGTCTTATTTTCTGTTTAGAATTAGAAATAAAATCTTACACTGGATGAACATGAGTACTGATGTTGTTGAACGTGGGGGAAGCCGGAGCACCCGGAGTGAACCCACACCTACACGGGGAGACGTTTCCCCCCGTGCAGTCCTGGCTTTTTAATATTAAAATGTCCAATTAATAACAACAGTAGCTCTTTTTCCAATTATCGCCAATCACCCAACCCACACGTGGCCCCACCTCCCTTTCAAATCTAATATACTAGAGACGTAAAGTGATGTCTATGCTGGATGGACTTTACATCTGTCTTTGAACTTGCGCAGAGATGTCGGAGATAAAGCCTTTTTGAGACGCTTCCACAGTGAAATCTTTTTTCTGGGGCTCTCTTCTTGTTCAGCGATATCGTTCTGCTGAGCTGACTCTTCTGCTACTTGAGTGTCTAATTCCTGAGATGTTGCTTGGATTACATCTTCTTTTACTGTAACCTTTATCTGTGGATTGGATGTTCTCTGTTTTTCCATTAGACCACTCTCCCCTTCTGTGGAAACTATGGGAACCTTACTTGTTACATTTTCTGAAACCTTGCCAGGTTTTGTCTGTATTTGCTCAAAAGCCGTCTGGGGGATCTCTGGTATTATTTCAAAATCAATTTTTGGTGTCTTAATGTTTTGGACTGTCTCTGTTGGGTTTATAATGGTTTCCAGTTCAGTTTTCATTGCCATCTTTCTGTTTTTCTCACATTTAGATTTAATCAATGGCCTTGTCTCATCTGGCTGGTCCAAAATTTGTTGTGTTTCAGGGACCGTTTCGTCTTCCGTCACCTGCTGTTGTTTACCAATCACCGTTTCATTCGTATGAATCTCTGTTATGATGGTAACTGTTTGATCCCCAACTACTTCCTGTATTGAAACTTGTTTTGTGTTTTCTCCAGAAATTCTTTCATTACTGACAGCTTTCAATGCAGAATCAGCTTTCATTGCTAATTTTCTCTTGTTCTTACGTTTTGATTTCTTTGATGACCTTTTCTTCTCTTCAATATCCCCATTTTGTTGTGTTTCGGAGATGATTAGTTCTGCTGAGATTTGCTGGGGGCTAGAGATAACTGTTTCAATCATATCAATGTCATTTATGATGGCAACTGTCTGATCCCCAACAGTTTCTGGTACAGAAACTTCTTCTTGTTCAATGTTTTTTCCAGAAATGTTTTCTTTATTGAGGGTCTCCAGCTCAGAGGCAGCCTTTCTCTTGTTCTTATGTTTAGATTTCTTTATTGGCTTTTTCTCATCATGATGGTCCCCATTTTGTTGGGTCTCAGAGACCGTTGCTTCTTTGATTGCCTGCTCAAGTTTAGCAATGACTGTTTCAATCATATGAATCTCATTTTTGAGTATAGCTTTCTGATCCTCAACCGTTCCTGGTATGGAAACTTCTAGTTGTTCACTGTTTTCTCCAGATTCTTTATCAATGTTGAGGGTCTCCGGCTCAGAGGCTGCTTTTATTGCTGACTTTCTCTTGTTCTTACATTTAGGTTTCTTTGATGGCTTTTTCTCATCTTGCTGGTCAAAGTTTTTTTGTGCTGTGGAGACCGATTCTTCTTCAATGATTTGCTGTGGTTTACCAGTCACTGCTTCATTTCTATCAATCTCTATTACAATGGTAGCTGTCTGATCTCCAACTATTTCTGGTATCGAAACTTCTTGTTCACTTTTTTCTCCAGAAATGTTTTCATTACTGATAGCTTTCAAATCAGAGGCTGCTCTCATTGCTGGCTTTCTCTTGTTCTTACGGTTAGATTTCTTTAATGGCTTTTTCTCATCTTGCTGGTTCCCATTTTGTTGGGTCTCAGAGACCATTTCTTTTTCAGTGATCTGCTGTACTTTAGAGATCACTGTTTCTTCTCTACGAATCTCGTTTTTAATGGTGCCTGTCTGATCCTCAACTGTTTCTGGTATAGAAACTTGTAGTTGTTCATTGTTTTCTCCAGATACTTTATAATTATTGAGGGTCTCCAGCTCAGAGGCAGCTCTCATTGTTGACTTTCTCTTGTTCCTACGGTCAGATTTCTTTGACGGCTTTTTCTCATCTTGATGGTCCCCATTTTGTTGAATTTTAGAGACCGTCTCTTCATCGATCGCTTCCTGTGGTTTCCCAATTTCATTTGCGTGAATATCATTTGTGCTGGTAGCTGTCTGATCCCCATTTACTTCTGGTACTGAAATGTCTTGTTTTTCACTGTTTGCTCCAGAAACCTTTTCATTACCGAGGGCCTCCTGTTCAGAGGCAGCTTTCATTGGTGACTCTCTCCTGTTCTTACCTGTAAAATTCTTGAATAGCTTGGTCTGCTGATCCTGATTCCCATTCATTTGTATTTCAGACGGCTGTTTTCTTAGCAATAAAAAGAGCTCAGTCTGCGTTGAAATTGTTTGATAATCTGGTTTGAATTGAGATCTGGTTTCCAACACATCCATCTCAGTTTGAGTTGAAATCGTGTGACGGACTGGTTTTAATTGATAGCTGTTTTCTTGTACATCCATCTCCGTTTGAATTGAAGCAGATTGATAACTGACTGCTTTCTGCTTTGGGGTGTCTTGGTAATCGGTCTGAGTTTGAACAGAAACCATTGATTTGTTGCTTTGTTTTCTTTCTGAGAGTCTTTTCCTCATCAGATCTTTCTGCTGTTTAAGTTTAGCGTTTAGTTTCTGATTTATATTGAACATCTCCTCAAGCTGATTCATTAAGTATTTCTGTACTTCTATATATTCCAATTCAGACTCCTTAGATTTGACAAGACACGTACACTTTGCCTGACTTGTGTTTTCAGAAGAGTGGGGCAAATTCTGAATTTCAGGTAAACACTCTAGTTGAAGATTTTCTGCTGTTAGATTATCAAGAACCTCAGTTAAACTCTCTGTTTGGATGATGTCCTTGGGCTTAACCGTAGATGGATATTTCTCCCCTTTTTGATCGAGCGTCTCCTGCGGTGTGAAGATGGATTCCTTTTTGGTGGCTATCTGTGTTGTAGAAATCACTGTCTTCTTGGAGTAACTTTCCTTTTTCAAGGAAGCTGCTTCATCATGTTCCGGTGCTGGTATTGAAACATTTTGTTTTTCAATATTCTCAGCTAAAAAACTTACATCTATGAGAGGTTCTGACTTGGGGAGCATCTTCCAAAATGTCTTATTTCCGGTGCTGGGCAAAGTTGCCTGATCATTTTGTTTTTCCGGCAGAGGACCATTATTGATGTCAATGTTTTCTGTAAAAAATGTAAGATCTATGCAAGCATCTGACTCTGGGAAAGATTTCCATAACAGTGGAGTCTTCTTGATGCGCTTCGTCTTTGATGTTTGTTTCTTCTCTTTTTGATCCACTTCCTTCTGGGATTTGGAGATGGATTTCTTTTCGCCGACCAGCTGTGTTGTAGAAATCACAGGTTCCTCTTCGCAAATCTCCTTCTTTAAGGAATCTTCCTGATCACCTTCTTCTTTAGGCAGAGAAGTGTCCTGCTTTATAACATTTTCAGCACCAGACTTAGAGGGCTGTTCCTTCTCTGGAATCTCCTGCAGTACGGGGATCGATTCCTGTTTGGTATCCAGTGAAACATCTTCCATTCCAGTACTTTCAGCTGAAATCTTTAGATCAGCAGGGGCATGTTTCTCTAACCAGATTTGAAATGGTATCATTTTCTTCCTGTTGCGCCTTGTCCTTGGTGGCTGTTCCTTAGACTTAGAGGGCTGTTCCTTCTCTGCTATATCTATTGTCTCCTGCACTCCAGCGGTGGACTCTTCTTCACTGACCAGTGAATTGTTCTGCTTTTCAATACTCTCTGCAGAAATCGCCTGGTCAACGGGGACGTGTTCCTCCGACCGGGTTTTAAATGGTACCTGGTTCTTCTCATTGGACTCACTCTGTGGTGTCGGTCTGTCCTCTTTTTGATCCACTGTCTCCTGTGATTTGGAGATGGATTTCTTTTCGCCGACCAGCTGTGTTGTAGAAATCACAGGTTCCTCTTCGCACATCTCCTTCTTTAAGGAATCTTCCTGATCACCTTCTTCTTTAGGCAGAGAAGTGTCCTGCTTTATAACATCTTCAGCACCAGACTTAGAGGGCTGTTCCTTCTCTGGAATCTCCTGCAGTACGGATTCCTGTTTGGTATCCAGTGAAACATCTTCCATTCCAGTACTTTCAGCTGAAATCTTTAGATCAGCAGGGGCATGTTTCTCTAACCAGATTTGAAATGGTATCATTTTCTTCCTGTTGCGCCTTGTCCTTGGTGGCTGTTCCTTAGACTTAGAGGGCTGTTCCTTCTCTGCTATATCTATTGTCTCCTGCACTCCAGCGGTGGACTCTTCACTGATCAGTGAATTGTTCTGCTTTTCAATATTTCCTGCAGAAATCGCCTGGTCAACGGGGACGTGTTCCTCCGACCGGGTTTTAAATGGTACCTGGTTCTTCTCATTGGACTCACTCTGTGGTGTCGGTCTGTCCTCTTTTTGATCCACTGTCTCCTGTGATTTGGAGATGGATTTCTTTTCGCCGACCAGCTGTGTTGTAGAAATCACAGGTTCCTCTTCGCACATCTCCTTCTTTAAGGAATCTTCCTGATCATCTTCTTCTTTAGGCAGAGAAGTGTCCTGCTTTATAACATTTTCAGCGCCAGACTTAGAGGGCTGTTCCTTCTCTGGAATCTCCTGCAGTACGGATTCCTGTTTGGTATCCAGTGAAACATCTTCCATTCCAGTACTTTCAGCTGAAATCTTTAGATCAGCAGGGGCATGTTTCTCTAACCAGATTTGAAATGGTATCATTTTCTTCCTGTTGCGCCTTGTCCTTGGTGGCTGTTCCTTAGACTTAGAGGGCTGTTCCTTCTCTGCTATATCTATTGTCTCCTGCACTCCAGCGGTGGACTCTTCACTGATCAGTGAATTGTTCTGCTTTTCAATATTTCCTGCAGAAATCGCCTGGTCAACGGGGACGTGTTCCTCCGACCGGGTTTTAAATGGTACCTGGTTCTTCTCATTGGACTCACTCTGTGGTGTCGGTCTGTCCTCTTTTTGATCCACTGTCTCCTGTGATTTGGAGATGGATTTCTTTTCGCCGACCAGCTGTGTTGTAGAAATCACAGGTTCCTCTTCGCACATCTCCTTCTTTAAGGAATCTTCCTGATCACCTTCTTCTTTAGGCAGAGAAGTGTCCTGCTTTATAACATCTTCAGCACCAGACTTAGAGGGCTGTTCCTTCTCTGGAATCTCCTGCAGTACGGATTCCTGTTTGGTATCCAGTGAAACATCTTCCATTCCAGTACTTTCAGCTGAAATCTTTAGATCAGCAGGGGCATGTTTCTCTAACCAGATTTGAAATGGTATCATTTTCTTCCTGTTGCGCCTTGTCCTTGGTGGCTGTTCCTTAGACTTAGAGGGCTGTTCCTTCTCTGCTATATCTATTGTCTCCTGCACTCCAGCGGTGGACTCTTCACTGATCAGTGAATTGTTCTGCTTTTCAATATTTCCTGCAGAAATCGCCTGGTCAACGGGGACGTGTTCCTCCGACCGGGTTTTAAATGGTACCTGGTTCTTCTCATTGGACTCACTCTGTGGTGTCGGTCTGTCCTCTTTTTGATCCACTGTCTCCTGTGATTTGGAGATGGATTTCTTTTCGCCGACCAGCTGTGTTGTAGAAATCACAGGTTCCTCTTCGCACATCTCCTTCTTTAAGGAATCTTCCTGATCATCTTCTTCTTTAGGCAGAGAAGTGTCCTGCTTTATAACATTTTCAGCGCCAGACTTAGAGGGCTGTTCCTTCTCTGGAATCTCCTGCAGTACGGATTCCTGTTTGGTATCCAGTGAAACATCTTCCATTCCAGTACTTTCAGCTGAAATCTTTAGATCAGCAGGGGCATGTTTCTCTAACCAGATTTGAAATGGTATCATTTTCTTCCTGTTGCGCCTTGTCCTTGGTGGCTGTTCCTTAGACTTAGAGGGCTGTTCCTTCTCTGCTATATCTATTGTCTCCTGCACTCCAGCGGTGGACTCTTCACTGATCAGTGAATTGTTCTGCTTTTCAATATTTCCTGCAGAAATCGCCTGGTCAACGGGGACGTGTTCCTCCGACCGGGTTTTAAATGGTACCTGGTTCTTCTCATTGGACTCACTCTGTGGTGTCGGTCTGTCCTCTTTTTGATCCACTGTCTCCTGTGATTTGGAGATGGATTTCTTTTCGCCGACCAGCTGTGTTGTAGAAATCACAGGTTCCTCTTCGCACATCTCCTTCTTTAAGGAATCTTCCTGATCATCTTCTTCTTTAGGCAGAGAAGTGTCCTGCTTTATAACATTTTCAGCACCAGACTTAGAGGGCTGTTCCTTCTCTGGAATCTCCTGCAGTACGGATTCCTGTTTGGTATCCAGTGAAACATCTTCCATTCTAGTACTTTCAGCTGAAATCTTTAGATCAGCAGGGGCATGTTTCTCTAACCAGATTTGAAATGGTATCATTTTAATCTTTTTGCGCCTTATCCTTGGTGGCTGTTCCTTAGACTTAGAGGGCTGTTCCTTCTCTGCTGTATCTATTGTCTCCTGCACTCCAGCTGTGGACTCTTCTTCACTGATCAGTGAATTGTTCTGCTTTTCAATATTTCCTGCAGAAATCGCCTGGTCAACGGGGACATGTTCCTCCGACCAGGTTTTAAATGGTACCTGGTTCTTCTCATTGGACTCACTCTCTGGTGTCGGTCTGTCCCCTTTTTGATCTACTGTCTCCTGTGCTTTGGCGATGGATTCATTTTCGATCACCACTGAAGCGTCCTGCTGTTTGATATTTTCAGCAGAAGTCTTCAGCTCCTCAGGTGCGTGCTGCTCTAACCAGACTGCAAAGGACACCTTCTTCTTCTTGTTACGCTTGGGTGGCTGTATTTCCCTGTCAACAATGTTGTTGGATGCAACCTCTTCAACTCTACTTTGGCTGGACTCCATTATAACCTTTGGTTGTTTTAGGTACTAAGCTAAAATTACTTCTCTATAAACTCAGTAAAGATTTCAAGTTAAACTTGCTGTCAATCTCCAAAGAAATGTGAACCAAACAAAGCTGAAATCTTACTGCGGACTGCTAAATAAATTCTCACGAGAAATGTATCAACAACGGCTGCTAAACGGCTGTGATGAAAGTAGATCGATGTGAGGAGTTTATATAATCGCTGGTGATGTCAGAATTCTGCCTTTGGAGTTATATTGTGATGTCACATTGTGATGTCACAGTTTCCTTCGATATTCAAAGTGGGCTTGTCTGATGGATTTTTTATTAACACGGCGGATGCGCGCGCAACGTGACTGCAGAAAGAGTCAGTGGGCTTTTAAAAAGATGTTCCTGCAGACCAGTGGCTATCTATGAGCCAAAGCTGACCTGCAGGCCAACTCTATCCAGCTCGCAAAGACTTTAAAATGTCAATAAGTCAAGAGCAGACCAACAGAAGAATCAGGCAGCCTCCCTCAGAGTGCTACTTTATCATATCAGAGCACTTGGTCTCTCACTAATGTGGTGGAAACACACACCAAACCTCCTGCTGGAATTAATTATGCCAAGTACTGGAGTTGGTTAAACATATTCTTTTTCACTTTTTCTAAGCTATTGTAGTGTTACACTTGTATTCCATCATCTGATTTGATCAGTGGGGATAGTAAGTGATTTAGCTTCCTTGTACCATGAAGTTTGGCATCTTAAATGCAGGGTTAAAACAAGAAGGAAAACATTACCGCTCCCAGCCATGGATTAGATTGCTGTCTGTTGCATCCTTCATCCTAACTAACTTAATAGCTTATTAGTCGCATGTTTCGGAGTGACTTGGATTAAAACTAACGATCCCGTTACGACAAAAAGCATCATAGAATGTGACACCGTTTGTAGTGCAACTCACCCATTCCTTTCGAAGCGATGTCACAGACGTGTCATGAAACATAACGCACAGATGGTGCAGTACATAATCTGAAGTGCTACTTGAGCAAGAGAAATGTGAGGCTGCAGCAGCAGTGGTGGGCGTTAGCAGGAACTAGATTGCATAACTCATTGTTTATTGACTTTGATGCTCACAATAGAAAGAACAAAACAGCAGAAATGCAACTCTGTTGTTAGATTTGAGCAAAAGAATATGCTAGAAGCAGACTAAGGAAAACATGCATATTAAGTGAACATGAACTGCTGTACCACCCTGTAAATGAATTAATGTAATCATGAATAATGACTCCAGCTGCTTGCCTGGATTTCTATTGTACTGCAAGGTGAAGATGCATAGGATTTCCAATGAGTTATGTTGAGTTGCAACACCTTTTTTGTGCACATCTGAATGGATATTTTCCTCAAGCTAAATATTAAACTCTGCTCTACGATGCGTTGACCTGTTTTGCCACTATACATACATTTTAGTTTGTTTATTTTATTATTTTGCTACCTATTTGCTATTCAATGCAAACATAATTGTGTACAGATGTAAAATAGTGGAGAGCAGAACATTGAGAACTTTTGCAAACTGAGGTTTGCAGCAATAAATCAGAAATCGGAAGCTGTGTTGTATTTACATTTTGAAGTCAGAAAGGGAATCTGAGAATGATATAAAACCTCAATTGAACTATAGAGTCACAGCCCAGTGGGTTCTGCTAGCTTAGCAGAGGTGGTTAGTAGATCATTTTTACTTCTACTTGAATACTTTTACTATCTACTGACCCAGTTGTGCCATTTCTAGGTTAAGTGTATGTATCAGAAGGATCCAGCAGTGGGTGAAAGACAAAGAGGAGCGTAAATACTGAAGGACAGGTGGAAGTGACAAAGGGACCAGAAGAGCTAATCACAGGTGAGAGGACGCAGCTGGGGAAGCAAGCAGGCAGGGGCAAATAGCAGGCTGAGGGGAAGGTGAAAAACAACATAAGGGAAAACCTAAAACTGAAATAAACAGTAAACAAAAAGGAACGCTGAACTAAAAAAACAAGTCCAAAGCAAAAATGGCGAGAACTCGTGAACCGAGTCAAGGAATAAACTAAAAAGGCAAAATCTAAACAAATAAGCAATAAATAAATAATAAAAACAGAAACACAAATTAAGCTATAGTTTATGGTGACAGTTTTAATAAAGATTTAAAAACATATTTTTTTATTAAAAGTTATATGCTGTAGCTTTAAATATAAATGTAAAGATCCATAGGCGCAGCCTACAAACAGATGAGTTTCCTAGTTCAATAGCTGGACTTGCTCATTACCCAGCAGATTCAAACCCACCCCATGCTGGAGTGTTTTAATATACGCACGCTGAAGCAACTAATTGTGCAGACTAAACAGTTGGACCTAGCTAAGCCACCATTCCCTATGGGAATGTGTCTGGCAACGTCATGGTGTGGAGGAGGTGAAATATTGAAACTACTTTAGTTGCATGCAGTTTTAGTACTGCTTTATGTTCGTCCCAATTTTTGTTACTGGTTGTTTAACCATATGAAGGCGGCGAACTGAGGCAATTTTTTTTCCACTAGATGTGACTTAACCACAGTGAGAACGCTTCAGTTATTTCTAATAGCAGGCAGGGGGGTTATGTTAGAAAGATTGATGGATGTATTCTTATTTTGTGTGTGAGTTTAACATATGGTATGAACTCCTACTCATCCATAAATTATTGTGTACCAGAGAAAGAAGCACCTTTGTTCTTGAACGCTTTACCGCCCCTGATATCACCGGTCACAATCACAAGACTGTTTTAAGTGTGTTAAGCCGTGCTTGGTCTCAGGTGGAGGCACATTTAACCATTATGAATTGTATTTACTCTCTGGAAGTTAACTTCAGCAAACATTTGTTCACCTCCACATCTAATTAGCCCAGTGTATTTACCAAGGAGGTCTTCTGCACACTGTCTAAGTTCAAACAAAACTGTAGTCCCCGTGCTCATTCAGCACATTCTGCATCCTCTGCTCATTTACGCAGAAGCCTCTCGCTGGCAGTTAATTCTTCCTAATTCATCACAGTGTTTGCTAATTAGCCAGCAGCTCCAGGATTTTCTCAAGTAGAGTCAACACATCAGTTCCTTTATTTTTTCATCCAAGAAATGTTGTAGTTTTGAACTTAATGTGATATAGGCCCTCTACGATGAGCTACTTTGTCCTAAAAATTATGAAGAAATAGTGTATTGTCTCAAGCAAAACATCTCAGTTTTCTAGGTTTTATATTCAGGACGGTTGAAAAGAAGTCATTTTTGCTTCAAGCTGAATTTAGAAATGTTGACTATAAACTGGTTGTGCTTCGGTGGAAGGATAATTCATCATTGGAAAAAGGTGGCCCCATGCCAGCTTGGTTTTTAAAGCAAAATTTGCTGCTGGGTTAAACCACAGAGGAAGAGAGGATTTTAGGTCAAAAATAGGTAATGAGATTAATCTGCATTATGTAATATTAACACGTGTAACTTTTCAGATGAATCGCATGCGTTGACGCTGACAGCCCCAGCTTAAACCCAAACCAGGTCCAGATAACTGACGTTTTTAACCATCTCTCTTCCATCACGCTCTCAGCCAGTCTAATTCCCGCTTGCTCTGTTTTGATGCCAGATTCTTCTGTTTTGATTACAAGCTCTACAAGCAGTACTGTGGTTAGCAGGTGGACTAGAGATTTATATCATAGGCCAAATTTTTATCATTTCTACTGTGCACCGTATATCCCGCACATAACTAATTAACACATTTGTGAACTTGCTCCTATGAGGAGGGGCCCTGGTGTGTTTTGTCTTATTTCACATGCCATCCATCCATCCATCCATCCATCCACTTTCTGTTCAAAGTTAATCTGGTTCATGGTCACAGCTGGCAGGAAGCAGTGTGCACTCCTGACAGGTTGCCAGACCATCACAGGGTCAACACAAAGGAGGATAGAGGACAGACAGTTACACACAGAAACACACGCCTTCATACATGTGCATACACAGGCTGAATATGAAAATCCCACATAACAGAGACACCAGCAGAGTGTTGAACATAGCGCCTCCATCCCAGACCATCACACCACCAGGTACATGGTGGTAGAGGTCATGTAGTAAGAATAAAGCATTATAATTGCATGTTGAAATTTCTGAGTTAAATTTTAGTCTACGGTATTTGTAGATGACTATGGACCAGAATAAAACAGAAACATCTTTTACGGTCCCAAAATGGGGAAATTCAGGACTGCATTTAACAGGATTGAAATGAATGAGGTTGTTTTAATATGAGCTTGGATAGAATTGATTTAACTCAACATAAAGTTGGTCTATTTGTGTTATAATTCGTCTTGTGAAGGCAATTATGAACTGCCGCTGTTAAGGTAAGTCTGTTTAGTTTTTATTTACACAGAAGAATGCCAGTGGAGTAACTACAGCTTTTTCAGAGATAAATCATTCTTCATTGATGTGACAGTTTAACATTGTCCATCTTCTCCTTGCCACCATTCTTTAGTATGAAATGTCTGCTTTGAATAACTACCACAAATGCAGTTCATTTAGCACAAGATAACACTAGATTTCGCTGTAAAATGCCTTTCAAAGAATGGAATCCTCTGTATGTTTTACTACAGGAGAGGAAGTCCACATGTCCCCTGGCAGAATCATTTCATCTACAGTCAATGTTTTTCATCATATTCACTGTAATCTTCATCTTTTTAAACGTTTGACCTGAAATCATCTAAGTCACGTAAGGCGGACGTAAGCCGGCGCCAATAGTTGGGGCATGGACTGTAGAAGATTGATGGCAAAAGCAGATAGTCATCAATGTGTACAAGGAAATCAAGAATCAAACGCATATTGTTTTTTTTGTTGCATTCTGATGCAAATGATTGCCAGCACTAAATGTTCTTTGCTAAATCTGAAGTACAATTCAAAATGCCCATTGGTAGCGCTCTCTTTATCATGCACCACAAAAGAAATTAATAGCTGACCAGATGTGAGAGGATATATGGGAGGTTAAGGAACAAGGTCTGTTGTGATCAAGAAGCAGAAAAGGGAGCGGTCCTTCATTGAATGACTCAGAGGGAACAATCATTTAAAAGCGATTTTCAAGGCATTCACTTTCCCACCATAACAATCGACCCCTCTGTTTTGGTTGCTCTAAATAAAGAAATGGTCATTATCTTCCCTTGGAGATCCACTGAGACCTATTGACGGAAGGCCTGTTGTGTTGGCAAGTGAGCAATGCCGTCTCGTCACTGGGCATAAATACAGTATTGATTAGCCATTCTACACAGCTTTCTCTGTCATTTTTCTACCCAGCTCACCATGAAGAATTAGTGGACAGTAATCACCACGCGTCCTGCAGGCGGGATCATCTGCTGGTCCGAAACCCAATAAATCCTATTCACACACTCGCACCGAATCCACCTGTCACCATGAAATATTCACCAGACAGAGCATGGAAATACTGCTGTTGTTGTTTGCTGGCCTAAAAATCAGGTCAGTTTATATATATATTTTAAATAGTTTGTAGCTAAAGAAATGCCTCTACTCACATCCCAGGCATATATCCAATATTTGGACTATGAATTTGACATTTCATCACAAGTAATGAGAGCAAGACAGTTTCTGCGGAATTTCCATATTGGGCTCCAGCTTGCTGCGCAGGCGGTACAACTTGTACACTGGGAATGTATCAAGACTAACTCCAGCGGAGAGAAGATCTCACTCCATCTATGCTGCAATTTCTGCCAAGCAATTAGGTTTCGGTTTGACATTTTACCCGTCTGGTGGAAGCGTCAGTCACTCTGTCTTTTCAGAACGTTTATGCACATGTTACAAAGTAACAGGACTGAGCAAGTAAATAAAAGTTACACAAATATTTAAAAATGTATGTCTTGTAATGAGTATATCGGCTGCTGGATCCTTTTCACAGTTTATCACATTGCAGCAATAAACTTTAATGCATTTCATTGGGACCTTATTTACGAAACCATCACAACGTAATTATGAAGTGGAAGAAAAATAACTCATGGTGTCAACAATTTTATAGTAGTAATTATTCCTCAGTTACAGTTGTTTATATTTATATTTACATATTTCTACCAGTTTTGTACACCTAAAAACTAAAATTAATGTCCATTCTGTTTTGGCAAAATAGATTCTTTTGCACCTTAAGCTATGGTGTGTGACAAGTTTTTCTTTTTTAAATAAGTAAGTATGACCGTTATTATTTAAAATGATTTTTTTCTGGGCTGGATCTTAAGATGCTCTACTGCCCCAGTGTTGTCTGTGAAGAAAAGCTGGCTAATGACGCAATGAGACCATATTGACTCTGTTATATTCATATCAAACACCTACTGGGCTTGACACACGAAGCATGATAGTAACAACTGCCACAAAAGTTTAACATTTTTCAACTTTCTTCAGTCTCGCGTGTGCACGTCTACGTGTTCGAGCTCAAAGTTTTACATGCGCGAATGTCGCTGGTCACTTGACTCGAAGAGGGCAAACTATTTGTCACAGAGCGTTGTTTCCTGTGTGTCGGGCCCTTCATTTTGATGACAAACCCCGGAAAGTTTTTGAAAGAAGATGAAATAAACTGCAGTTTCAGCAAAGTTTAATTCATTCTTTTAATGCTGTAAACGACAAAGCAGCTGAAGCATCAGATCATGTGGAGCTACACATAGCTAAAGCAGGTATACCCCACAACCTCAGTGAGAAATGGATGGAACAAAAAAGACAATAATGCAGTTGGGGGTTGATGGGCGTCAATGTCTATTTGCTACTTCTCAAGGAAATTGTCATGATTAGTGACGGTGTAGCTTCACCCAGAAGTGAGCTAAGTTGAGGCAAAGTAAGGTTGAAGTCTTTAGTAAAAGGAAATCAAATCTTACAAAAAGGTAACGATCAGAACATGTTGGGTTATATGAGCAAAAGTGAATAAATACTAACGGAGGAGCGGGCAAATCAGAAAATGATCTTCAATATAGAATAACTAAACACAAAGGATGAAGAAGAGGGTTAAAGTAAAAAAATAAACAACAAGTAATAAAGGACTGATAAAAAGTAAGGAAAATTTTAATCAGTTACATTGGTGTCTCGTCAAGACTGTCAAAAGGAAATTTCTGAGAGCCCTTAAATATCATTGTTTTATGAAAAAGGACATCAATTTAAAAATACTACTTTGTCAGAGCTTGAAAGTGTATAATTAGCTTTTATAAATATTCCTTCAGGGAGTCCCCCAGATGTGTAAACTATATATTTCAGTCATTGCTCAGAGTAGGATGATCCTGCCTCTTCGTTTTTATCTCCTTCCAACTAGAGCTTTAAGTTATGCCTGATTTGCTGTACCTTGAAGGTGGGCAGCTTAATACTCTTCCGATATTGCATATCACCACCATAAACCAAGCGGAAGCAGGAAGGGGTTTGTTATTTTGACTTACTTTTTGGCCAAAGGGCCTAGGGATCTTGTAGTTATTAAGTAGACTGTATAATTTTTAAGGCAAATGCTAGGAGTAAAAGTGCTACAGGATGGCTCTGAAAGAAAACAGTAGACGCTCAAGTTCATAAATTCTAGTAGTGAAGTTCAGACCTCATCCTTGTAAAACAGCCGATGGGAGATTTGTGGCAAGTTGGGTGATAAAAGGAAAGGCCAAGCATCTGAGCCTCTCGTGAAAACACTGAGTGGTTTTCTGTTTAACTTGGCAACATTTCAGAGCTGTTTATTATGTGACGAAATTAAAAAACAAAGATCTGCAATGATTATTTCTGAGTTAGGTTTTGTAAAATCCACATACCCCTGTCACAGAAGTTAAAGGAGTCGCCCTAATTGTGTTGTGGAACACTCATGAAAAGTTCCTCAAAATTCAAATTAAGTTGAAAAGAGATAATGAAATTCAACATTCTCTTAAGATAAAGGCTATTTTTAAAATGTTTTTTTTTTTATTACAAAATTTTATTTTATGTTTTCATAAAGATGACAGGTGAACACCGGGGCTCGGTTGTCCTAATTCTGTGTCGCAGGGAAATGGCGCAGATATTTGACATCTCACTTTTTACAGTCATCTGGAATGAGACGGGCGATATTGTATTGTGTTGTTTTGTTGTTGTTGTTCATATTTTCTAATACTAAATGTAGCAGACAAAGACACTTTATTAAACAATAGTGTTTTTGTAAAAGTGAAAATATGAGAACAGCACAGATGAAAAACTGCAGCTTCATCTCCCTGCACCAAGAATTACGATATCCATGCAAAAAGTTACAGAGCAAATAGGAAAGATCTGATTGAGGAAATTCGAATAAACAGTTTTTCCACTGATTTTTGAAAAGGTCGTAAATTGTTATATATATACTGTGTATATATAGTTTTACATCTTACAATATAAGATGTATACGGTATAATTATGATGTATAATTTTTTAAAAATTGATACACATTTAAAATGCCTTAACTGTTTTAAGAGATTTTTCCTGTTAGAAAATAAACTTCTTGAATGAATTGACATATTCTGAGTTTAAATATTCCAGTGGTATGAATAACTTTGGGTTTCACTGTAACTACAAATAGTTGTTAAATATAATAAGGTCAAGCATGCTTGAATCCATCATTTTTCCATAGAATATATGGAAAAATCTTCAAAAAAAGTACCATATGTACTACCACATCTCTACTAATATGAAATATTAATTAAAAATCTGCAAAATCAGTTCATCACTTAATTGGGCAGAATATGGGCATTTACAGAAAAGGTAGGAAGAAAAACATCTGAAGAATTGTATTTATTTTACTAAAGGTTGTGTGGAACATTCACATTGAGCTTTTGAATCTTTCATTTAGTGGATTATGGCTAAATGAATCATACTGCCTCACTACTGAGGCAGTATGATTGTGCTTTTTGATATGCCTACAAGTAGCCACATCGATTGTAATCATTCACAAATTGTGAATTTCATTGACCAGACAGGATTTCTAATAAAGTATGGAAAATCTAATTAAAGGACACTTAACAAATAAAAAAAAAGGATTTTGAAACTACTCTTATCACAATTATTTTATTGATGGCTAAATTTAGATAAACCAGGATTAAAGATTCAGGTCAGGCGGCACAAAATCAATAAATCAGCAAAATGTCATTCTGTACGTCAGTATTTCTCCTTGGTGGAGTGTCGCTTCAAGCTGTCACGTACACACAGAGAAAGCATATAAAAGAGTCAAGAAATAAAGAGTTGTTGTTTTTTGTCTGAAGAGAAAATATATAATGCATAAAAAAAATAAACAATAAAATGTTAAAATACACAAATACGTCGTTTTCGCTGTGGCTTCTGCAAAGATAATGCTGTCCCACAGAACAACACCAGAACAACACATACGCACCGCTTCCCATTGATAATGTCGACAAAAACTTGCAGCTGCTAGCTTACTGTTAAGTGCACAGAGGCAGACAAACTCTCTCCTTTCCAGTCTTGTCGGGAATTTAAGGTCTTATTCTGGGCTTAGTTTGGCTTTAGGAAGCTCTAACAGCGTGTAAATAAGTCTCCTGTTGGCATGGCTACTCATCATAACAGATCATTGCTGAAAAGTGCCAGAACAACCAAGTGAATTTATTTAAGTAGAACAGAAACAATCCAGTGTTTCACCGCAAAAACCCCCAAAAACAAACAAAAAAAAACAACAACATTATATGAGCAGACATACTGTAACAAGCTGCCACTAGAGTTTGGCTTCACCAGAATTACTTTACATAATTTAATAATTAATAAGAAAAAAAAAGTCAGACATGTTTTTTTCTGGGAAAAAAAGTGCTTACTGTTTCAAGATAGTTGTTGGTTTTTATTCAGCTCCCTCAAATCCCAAACGGCTAGAAGAACATTTAAATGTATGCAAAAACAAAGCTTTCCAAAGAAAGAAAGAAGAAAATGAGGAAAGATAGAAAAGTTATTAGTATGCATTATTTAAAACATCTGCAGCAATAAATGGTTATGTCTGGTTATTTTCTATGATTTGGTGGAAGCCTTATTGTTACCATTTACATAGTGTTCATAGTGTTGTAAAAAAGTATTTATCTTTCAGATGTCTATCCATCTCTAATCACAAATTGAAGAAATGGCAAAAAAAAAACACCAAAGAATGCAGAGAATAGAAGGAAGGATATTGACTAGATGCACACTCCTAGTAAATATCTGGCCAGTCAGGATTTTGGTCGCTATTGATTGATTTTTTTGTATAAAATGTTGATGCGTATAGCAATAAAGTTGCTAAGTTGACTGCAGTAGAGTGACAACTGTTAACTGCTAATTTGCAGGCATGACCCAGTCGGTCAGTCAAAGCTCTCTCATTGCAGAGGAAATCTGGACAGTGGTTAATTTTTAGACCTTTGCCGAGGTAGATAAGATCAGTGGATAAGATTTGCTTTGTATGTATTAGTCTATCGCCAACTTCCCAATATTAAGGAAAATCGGGGCTGATTTATCAGTCCACCTGTCCATCCGTCTTCTAGTTCAAGGTTGCAGGGTCAACACATAGGAAACCCAGACATCACTCTCTCCAGCAACAGAAGGGATCGTTCCATCAGTGGGGTCTGTTTCCAGAGGAACCATAACTCCAGACTTGGAGGAGCTGACTCTCATCCTAGAAGATCCTTCAACATCTTCCAGCTGCTGAAGATCACACCAAAAAAAGATACCAGCAAAATGTGCTCTTATGGCTGCAGAGAGCAGCTATTTAGGTCATGATCTTTCATATCTTATAGGTGTCGACTGGCTGACACAGGGATCAGAGCCAAAGCAAACTGAAATAATAACTTGCATAATGCAGAGCCTGTAAGATTTTGGTTTTTTCTCTGTTAAGTTAGGTTTTTGTGTCGTTTTCAGTTAATTGAGTCTCTGTGTTGTCCTTTCTACCCATTGATTGTTCCCAGCTGTGTCTCCTTCCCTGATTACCCTCTGTCTATTTAATGCCACCTGTGTTCCTTGTTGGGTCCTTGTCGAATCTGTTGTGTCTATTCTGTTTTGCCGTCTAGTTTGTCTAGACCAGGGGTCTCAAACTCCAGTCCTCGAGGGCCACAGTCCTGCAACTTTTAGATGTGCCTCTACTGCACCACACCTGAATAGAATAATTAGGTCATTAAGGCTCTGGAGAACTGATCTACACAAGGAGGAGGTAATTAAGCCATTTCATTCCAGTGTTTTGTACCTGTGGCACATCTAAAAACTGTAGGACAGCGGCCCTTGAGGACTGGAGTTTGAGACCCCTGGTCTAGACTGCCTGATCTTACATCTGTTTTGCCGTCAGTTGTCTGTTGTACCAGTTGCTACCAGATTGTGAGCTCTTAACCTTCCGCTCAATCTGTGCTGCCTGGATTGTGGACTTTTGGATTATTGTGCTCATGTCATCATTTTTTCACTCCAAACTGGGTCCACCGCGTCTGGCTCACCACCGCTAACCGCAAATCGTGACAGAATCGAGTATTTAAAGACTATTCAATAAAAAATATAGGTTGGAGATTTAAGCTCTTTGCCAAGCTTTTCTCTCTTTGTTTCATGAAAATGCTTAATAAGGAAAATTAACATTATGCTACTGTTTATTGCTCAAGGCTAAGAAATGAAAGTCGGAGGGGATGAAGCGGCTCCATTGAAGGAACAAACAAAGCAACCCACAGCTACTCCGGTTCATGTTTCCTCTTTTATATATATATATATATATATATATATATATATATATTGGAAAATATATATTTAATTAATAAAACTCACGAGGCTTGCACAATGTTCCGTATACACAACAATGATGACTGATTAGAGGCTATATCTACTTTATGTGCTGATGATGAACACTGCTGTGATTAATGTAACAGAAATTGTTTCAGAAGTGTTTGACTCGTATTCGAATTGTATTGTGTGCTTAGTGGACTGAGACCAGCTTCTGCGAAACCTGACGTTCGATCCATCAGCCACGTGAAAAAAAAAAGTTTTTCCAACAGAGTCACAGGTGAAATCTAACGTTGGAAACATAAGCTCACTCGTACAGTTATAAAAGATTTTTTGATCACCAGTCATTATCTGTCAATAACCCACTAACCTCGTCACCGACCCACACAACTAAAGTTCTTCAGTAGCTTTTTAAAGAAAATGGTGTGGCTTGAATTTATATCTAATGCAAATGATCCTGGTCTTGTGACATTATCCATACTCCTGTGTGACAACAACAATATATATTTTTTTGACAGTTTGAAAAATCCTAATTAACAACTGACCCATATTATCAGAAGACCTTTATGAATAAGATAAAAAAATTAAATGCGCAATGTTAACAGTGCATTCTGAGAATCCAATAAAAATTACCAAAATATCCTGGTAGCTGAAAGCCGTCTCCCCAGGCTGCCAAGACTCGTTCTTATTTGCAATAAAATGCAAACATAAAACACAGAAATCAAGAAGATGATTCTTTCTAAGACGTGTAAATAAGACATAATCCGGAATGAGTTGCTTTCATCCACATCTCCAAAGCAATTTAGAATTTGCCACAGTTTTACTGCTGTCAGTGCAAGCAATTACTGTAAAACATCTTCAGAGATGCTTCACAAACACCTCTGTTCATCCTCCGCCTCTCGAGTTGGCTTTCTTATATCTCTCCATCAGACACAGGGAAATCTTTGCGCAGAACCAAAGTCCCATGTGTTTGTTTCTTCATGTTTGGTCTAATCACTCGTCCAAAAACAACGGAGGGATGAAACTACATTTTAACCAAGGGCAGACAGTCTAAGCATGTAAATTTCACGAAATATTCAGCTGTTTGTGGCAACATTGTTTCACACTTCTTTAGGATCTTCTGTTTTATGTTACTGCAACATTACCGCCCCGCCATTGCAGACTGTACAGTATATCATGCTCAGCTAAAGGGACATGGACCAGACAGTTTATTAAGTACATGTGCTCAATTGCTTGTCACCACTATTGACCAGTCACATGTGAGCAACTTAATGCATTGAGGCATCTAGAGGCGGGCGTAAGCGACTGAGGCTGCAACCAGATGGGCTGCACAGTGTTTTAAAAACTACTGATGTACTTGGATTTTCACCCACAACCATCTCTCAGGTGTACAGCGGATGGTTTGGAAAACAAACGACAATAAAAATAAATAAATAAATAAATAAAACAAAATCACTTTGCAAGCAGCATTTGTGTAGACGAAACATAACTAGCGAGAATGTGAAGTAGAATTCATAAAAGAAACTTGTAGGACCTTGAAGCAGATCTACAGGGAAAAGGTTGCTGGGCTGCAACATTCATTCCAATTCATTTCAGTTTATTTGTATTGAAATGAATTCACAACAAATATTGTTTGCACTTTACAATAATATAATAATAGTAATAATGATAATTTCAGTCAGACATATTCCAATTGATCCTCGTTATCCCACACTACAGTAAGCTCAGTTAATTATGCACAATAGTTTTAACTGTCCTTATGACAGCTAAAATGTTCTCATGGACCTATTAGACAACATGTAAGCATTTTGAGGGTGACAGTGGAAAAGTTAATAAGATTCAAATAAATTTTATTGAGTCACTGACTTGCGGCATTCAGTCCCCTGGACGAGAACGCAGCGACAGCAGAAAATCACTTGCGTTATTCCGTCGACTTTAGAGAGATAAATCTTTATTGTCATTGTCACAAGGACAACGAAATTTAAAAGGTGCCATCAGTCAGTGCATATGCTTAAAAACAAAAACAAGCAACTCCTCATGCTGAGCAAACATTCAGATGGAAAGATCAGAGTTTGGGATGAACAACATGACAGCATGCTTCTCTGTATCAACGGTTCGGGTTGCTAGTTGTGTTGAAATGGGGTGGAGAATGCTGTCCTGGCACACTTTGTGGTCTTTTGAACTAACCGAAACTCAACTAAGCGCCTCAGTGTTCATAAGTGCAGTGTGTGAACACAGCATCTCTATCTGAATCCAGAGCATCGGTTACCCAGAAGATTTTCATCAGCCCAAAAAAAAAAAAAAAAAAAGTGTGTGTATTGCAGTCACTGAAAACAACACTGTGTAGAAGTAACAGTCCCAGCATTTTATTGGAAGATATTTCTTCTTGAAGCTTTAGTGCCCTTGAATGAGCAGTAAATGGAAAGGAAATAGGGAGGAGAAGAGAGGGAGAAGACATGCAGCAAATGTGTCATGTTACATTGTCTTTTTGCTTTTTCTAGCTTTATAATCTTTGATTTTTGCCAAATTCCATCATTTGTTTGTCATTATTTGTTTTAAATGGTTTCAACACCAGATGGCAAACTTTTTTTTTTTTTTCCCAGAAGGCAAGTAAGTAAGTAAGAAAGTTGTTAATATGAACATCTTTAAGCTTTTTTTTCCTGAGCGAATTCTGTTGAAAAAAAAGAAATTCACCCCCTTGACTTCTCATTCAAAGAGCAAATAAACTGACAAGGCTGAGGAGTTTATTTATAATATCAAAGGGAAGAAGAGCCTTCAGCATTGCCAAGCCAGCAAAAGCTTTCAAGGTTCAGCTGCTACAAAATGAGATTCTCTCTGTTCCATTACGAATAGCATAAAATGTGAGGGGAAAAAATAAATAAATAAATAAAGAAAAGAAACTTTACTCCAACAATGAATTCCAACATTTGTTAAGGATGTTGTGCGCAATGAAAGACAAGGATTGGGAGAAAATGCCTTTTCTGAAAACTCAATTATTGTCTGTCAGTTCCAAAGGAAGACAGTTCTCATACTGAGGACGCGTTTCTTAATGGAAACCTTGGAAAAACACAATCTCTGCTGTAATGGGAACAATAAGGTAAATATTGACGCGACCGAGCAGAACCAGGAGTGAGCTGTTCAGAACAACATGGAAACTGTATTTGTTGTGGACAGAAGAAAATCAAATAAAGCTGCACAAAATGCAGCACATTCTGATCACTCGTAGTAAAACCTTTAACATCTTGACCTGTAAAGCCTCAAGTTCAATAAATATCACTCTACGGGTCATTTCATGCTTTATTCTTAAGTGTTTATTTTCATGCTTTGTTCTACATTATTGCACCATTTTATGGGCTCTATATATTAACACTGTTTCACTTGTTAGTAGTTTATTAGATTCATTATGGTTTCATCTTTTACTTAGTTCAGTGAAGTGTTAGTAGCTTAGTGAGTTTGTTGATTTATGCATTTTATCTGGAAGGTTGAATTCTTTTTGTTAATAAACTTGTTTATTGGAGATGAGTTGTAAAATGTATTTATCGCACGTCTTCTCTCTGCTAAACAGTCTAGTTCATAAATGTCAGTGTTCCTGACAGTTTATTTGATCCTCCCCAACAATTTTACGTTGGAGTGCGTGTGGGTTTGTGGGTGTGTGTGTGTGTGTGTGTGAGACGTTGCCACCCACACACCACCAGCAGCTCTTTCACAAAGCAAAGTTATTTGTACGTAGAAAGAAAAAAAGTAACCCAGGTTACTTTAAGAGTGAAGTGCTTTAAGTAGAACTTCACTCGGTGGGGACATTTGGGGCTCATTGAACATAAACAGAAAGTCCGACGTGCGGCGTAGAGTCATGTTTAGAAACCAAGGTCAATTTCACGTCAGCGTTCACAGTAATTCAACCATAAACCATTTTTCATCCTGAAACTGCAACAAAAGGCATAATTATATGTATTTGTGTCATGCCAACTCTGGTGTGCTGCCAGGTCTTGCATCAAAAGATTATTCATAACCTTTTACTGGAGAAAATGCTAATTTGTTAGTATTTGGATCATGGATTTGGCTCTGACGAAGAAGTGCAGAAAGGAGAGCAAACTTCAGCCTGCTGAAATAACACATCTGCATGTTGGCGGTGCCATTTCCCTTCTCACTGCAGGATAAGTCAAAGGCGTCTCTGATTACGACATGAAAACAAACTTCAGAGATCCAAAAGTGCCTTTGACCTTACGGTTCCCTCTGCCGTGCGCAGAGCTCCCCGGCTTGCCTGTGTGTCGCTTCTAGCTGCAGAGCCACAAGAACAGAACAGCACTGCTCAGCTGACTCCGTCATACAGACATCAGCACGGGCAAAAGCTATTTTAATGTGCTAACTTTACAGTGCAACGCTTTAAGCGGAAACACAGAATGATTTATACGCAGGTGGATGTGAGCAATTTCCCGACCTGCCCTGCGTTTACGAAACCCATAATTTAGAACACAGCTAATTTATAATCTGCCGGGGTCATTTGTTATTTAAGTACAGCTGCCCACGCTGCACCTCTCCACCAAGCACTTTCCTCTGTAGTGAGTCGATTAACCTCTGCTGGTGAAAGCAGAAGTGGTTGAGACTTTGCCAAGGTCACGGGTGCTGCCCTTTGTTGCTCACCCTTAAATCCCTGGAGGTCACAATTGCCCTCTCAGCGGCCATTCCGGGCTCCTGATCTTTATGGAAAACTACAAGCAAAAACGCCCATTAAATAAATTAAAACTCTGAATGTTTATTGAAAGAGTAACCTAGAAGCATCACACCACTACTACTAAGCTTAATGTAAAGCATATAGTTTTTTTTTGTGAATCACAAGTCGAACAGGACGAAAAACTTACTATTAAAAAATGTTTCCAGGTTTTATTTTAGCATATTCTTTATGTTTGACGTCGCAGAGGAGCTCCCAGGACGAGCGTCCGACTCAAACAGATTAATGACGCTTTTAAGTTGCCTAATTACAGCTTTCAAGATAATGAAGGTCACCGCTTGTTGTGTGGGAAACGGAGCATGTTATGCGAGTAGAGAGGAGTTCATTTAACTTGAGAAATGGATTAAAGTCTCCCACTTAACCCCAGACCCAAAACACTCAAGACCTGGTAAACACGAAACCTAAAGAGTCACAGCTGATCAGTTGGAAAGCACACATCTGCTGTCCTGACTGGCTTTGTCTTTAGGATTTCTGTAGGTTTTGCAAAAGTTCTAACGAGACCGACGCGTTGTAGGAGAACAAAAAAATAAATAAATTACGTGGGAAAAGTGAAATCAATTAATTAGCTTTATTCAAATTGCTTGCTTTTGTTTCTCCACACAGCAAAGTCTGTCTGTGTGTAGCATTCATTTGGATCGGTAGCTACAGCCGTGTGGTCGCAGTGTGTCCACCGTTTATTTCACGCGGCGGCCAGAGACTATTTAATGTGCGAGTGAAATTGAGAGGACTGTGTTTCACGTCTTCACTTAAAGTAATCAGTTTCGTCATGTTGAAGCGAGTCCAGAAGGTTTACAAAAATATATTTTAAAAGTAAAAACGGCTGAATGAAGTGAACTCAAAAAGTGCTACAGCTCGACTCCTAATAAGCTGTGCAAGCCCAGTTTTGAGTTGGAAATGCACTAAACTCCCTTCATGTCGTATCAGTCAGTAAATGATTAAACTGAAATATTAATAATGGCTCTGGTCATATTTCAACAGAAGTGTCTAAAAGTAGCTGCGAAAGGATTATCATCCTAATCTAAACAGAGGTTGAGAGGCATTGAAATAAAATATGTGAATATGACATGAAAATGCAAGAAAAAAAAACAAACAACAAAAACCAGGTCAATGAAAAAAAGACAAATGAGAAAAACTGAATATTCAGTTTTTTCTTTGCTTGGTAGCATGACAAGCTTTTTATAATAACTGATCATTTACTGGCCGACACCCAAGTCTGTGTGCAGCATGTTATAATTAAATTGATAGAAAATCGCATTACAGGGTTTTGTGGCATTTATCACTTTAGCCTGTGTAATTTTTGTTGAAGACTTTGCTTTGTCCTTCACTAATAACAACCTGACTTGGCTGCTCTGTTCAGACTACATGCGCTATTGAAACCTGTGTTGCAGACTAACAGAAGTTCTCGCTGCAGAGTGAGGTTAGCTGGAATCATGTGGAAACGCTTTTAAGGAAGATTTTGTGATGCTAAATCACATCTAAGTTCAAAAAACATTTACAGTAAGTCAATTTATGAGATTATAAATGTAATACATTCATCCTGCATTTTATTTTACATAATTAACCACATAACTTTGTGGTTGATTAAATTAAAGATGTACTTATCAGCGGTATTCATGGGCAGTGCTCTAATATACCATACAATATATATAGTCTGGTATATCGTGGTTTCATTACAGGATAACATTTAAAAAGCCATGGTTTTCAAACAAGTGAAAAATTCCATCACAAATTGTTGCATCTTATATTCCTTTTAATGAAGTGGCACAGCTAGTGATCCGAGTTTTCCTCAGCTGTATGGACCAACTAATAATGAGAACTACACATAATTTTCCTGTATCTTACACTATGCAATTGCACATGTGAATAATTGCATAAATGTTTTTGTTCTTAGTCCATGTGGAAGGAAATCACTAAAAGTTGCTCTCTGCCTCCAGGTGTCAAGAAAGTTAACATCTGACTGGAAATTCTGAATGGTCTGGTTTCTTTCTTGAACTTGGGACGCGTGGAAGCTGCATCCTAAACCCGAGGGTCTGCTTATGTTTTGCAGGACAGTTCACTGAAAACAACACAAAAAGGTAAATGGCAGCCACATGTTGGTGGTGATGATCATTTACTGAAATATAACTAATAAAACACAAAGGAAGGGACATGAGAGGAACTGCAGAGAAACTGACTGCATAAACAAAACAGTAGGACCACATACATACACACACACACCCCCACACACGCCCACACACAAAACAGCCATGGACAGATCAGACAATCGAAGTAAATAACCTGATGGGTTTAACTGGTGGGAGCCGGAGGGGAGTGATTGAGTGACATGAGAATCAGACGAGGACCAATTAGGGGAATGCAGAGCAGCTGAGTGAGAACCAGAACAGAGAAGCAGAGGTAAAGGAAGAATTAACAGAAATGCATGCAAATGTTTATTGAAGGTAAAGACTGATTAAAGAATCAAAACAAATAAAGACAGAATAAAACAAAGAAAAGAGAAAGCCAGACATGAAGGGCTGAGAGTGACGGACTGAACAAACCTAAAACCAAAAAGGAAAAGAAAGAGTCAAGATTCTGAGACCAGTGGATCACAAATAAATAAATAAATATTGTAATGCAAGTCTTTTTGTTTGAAGCAGTCAGTTTCTTCTGACTAGAAGCAATGTGAATGTTTTGCACCAGAATAACCAGAGATCCAACTTGAATCTGATCAGTTAAGGGCAATGGGAGGACAATAACCTTAAAGTCTTGGAGTTTATCAGCAAAGATAAATTTTAAAAATCCCAGTGAGAAAAGATGCTGAGCAATTATGTGCAGGATTATTTTAATGCCTATAATTTTTTCATCGACTTCCATGAAAGGCATCAATACAATTTGATGTCATTTTTTAACAATTTAAATAAAAGCAAACAAATTCCTTCTTCTGTATATAGTGCTACATATTTTAATCTTGCTTTATTACCTTTAAAAAATAATAATAATTTTAAAAAAGTCTGTTTTGGTGTCCATTAGTTTTGAATGCTTTTGGGCTCCGCTGTATTTTGAAGGGTCAGTGCAGCAGATGGACAAGGACACAATTTCCTTTCAGCCCTTCACAATAACAGGCTTAAACATTCTCCTCTCTGATCGTCCAATGACAACATTTCTGAAGCCAGTTAACCTTAACTGTCACCCCAAAAACACTTAAATGCAAGTCAATGGGTCCATGAGGACGCTGGGGTCCTCATGGACCAGTTAAAGGGTTAAATCGTCCTCTTCGCTTTTAAGAAAACAGAACCGTCTGACTGCCAGGTGAAGTGTGTGTGTAAGGGTGCAGACTTCAATTTGCTTCAGATTTGCTATTTTGCAGATAAAATGAGATGTAGAAAAATAGTGTGTGTAATTGAGAAAGCTTTGTGAATTAAAATTTTTTTTTTTACATAACTAGAACTGAAAATTGTAGCAACCAAATGTTAGTATTATTTTACAGCCCACTTCTTACAATCTTGTGAAGTACAAATATGTGCTGAAAAGAATTTGACCTAAATACACCAATGTTATCTTGCGGTAGTGTTTTTCTGTAGACGAATTGTGATGAAACTTTGACAATGATTTTTTTATTTTTTTTTCCCAGTTAAAATAATTTTGATAAAATAGCTTCGAACATCGTCCACCCTTATTTGCCACCAGAGGTTTTATTTAGTTTAAGAAAACAAGTAAAGCATAAAGACAAACATGTGTTGCTTTTTCTGACTGAAACATCTCCCGGTACTGAGGTTCGAATCCTGACTGCACCACACATAACAAAATCACATAAAGTCTGATTTACAGAATGTCAGCTTTTACTTAGTTGTGATTAATTTCAGGACTCTTGCCTGGGAAAGAACATTGCAGCATGTTAAAGGAAAGAATTGTAGAAAACCATTTTGAAAATGGTGATACATTGACTGTATTTAGCCTAATTCTAAGTTGACAACCAATCTGTCTATTATTATTATTATTGTGGTATCTGAAAGAAACACCCAACCTGAAACCTTCGTACTAATAATACAAATTTTTACTTTATTCATCCCAGCAGGGAAATTATTTCACAGTTACAGCACACGATAGGAGCTGTGTCTGCAGGCAGCCAGCTGAGCCGGCACCATTTTTTGAAGGAGGACATGCGGCAAAGGTCGTCGGGACCGGGAGTCGAACCCGCGACGTCCGCGGGTCTAAGGCCTCCAAACGTGGGGCGTGCTAACCCGCTGCGCCACCACAGCACGCCCCACTATGAGTGACCTATGCGTCCCGGAGCTGCAGGTTGCCATATATGAATGTGTATGGACAAAGATAATGACTTGAAGGTCCAATTTACACAAGCAGTGACGCCAAATGTGGGGAGCTGTGGGTGTTGCTTCCTGCACCCCTATAAAAGGCAGAGACTGTCTAATTTTGGGGATCCTGGGGGACTTTATTGGCTTGATTGGTCCCTTCAATCTGTCTCTAAATTTTGGCTAATTTAATCTCTAAATGTTGGACTTCCTTAATCTGTAAATATTATTATATATTACTTATTTTGTTAAGTCTGTTTTTACGTAGTCTTCACTTACACATCTCAAAAAAAGTACATTACAGACAATTATATGAATATATCAGTATATGAATGAGGTTTATTTTCTTTACATTAATGATTGTTGCTGCCAGCAAAACAGATAACATATTGTAGCTTACTAAATGACACATTCTCGAGCTAGTATTGTATTGATTGTTTGCAGTTACATTAAAAATCTGCCTCTTGAAATGCAGCACTTAATATGTAATTCCCCTATATTTTAAGAAAAAAGGAAATTTAAATCCTACCAACTTCAAGATCCTTCTTTAACGTTTTAGGATTTCAACTGGCAAACGCTTCCTCTGTGGCTCACTGTTTCTGCTGCCTTACTGTATCTATTAGAGACCAATTAAGTAGGAGTGAAAACAAAGACAGGCATGGTGTTGGTGGAGGCTCAAACTGGAGAACTGTTTTAGGTGGTGGGAAAGCTGAATGTAGGGCACCACCAGAATTACAGTCTTGTTTGAATCCACTGAATGTGACAGAGCTTGTCTCGTGTGTCTCCGCGCTCCGAAGGCAGCAGTCTTTCATTAGCAACCCCTTTAAGAATCCGAAAGCAGTCGGATGAGGAGACTATATTGTCTCTGCTTACTATGTATGCCCCAACTGTCTCAGACAATATCCTTTCCATTATCCATGTCTTCCTCTATCTATCCAAGCTTTCACCTCTATCTCCTGCTTGCGTTGCGTCTTTCCAAACAAGCTGAATCTCACGGCCTCCCATCTAATTGCCTGGTTGCTGACGGACAGCTGAATCACAGCAGTGTCACAGCTGCCTATATGTTAATAATGTGGGAGTGGGGAGCCATTTTAGGCTCCTATCAGAGTCACTGGTGAAACATTATCCCTTACTTTTGTTTTAAGGGGGCAGTGTTATGTGCTTTCCAGACACATAGTGCCATTTTATAGCATTAAGCCTTCAGTTGTTAGAAAAATGCTGTATTTATCGAATATGACTTAAAAGCAATTTGACTTCGACATTTAATGCCTTGAAATTGGGCCTCTGTCTCTTTAAAAGCTCCTGCTCTTTCTGAAACTCTGCCTTCAGGAATTCATCACATCATTCCTCTATTAACCCTTTATCAACGTTTTGACCAGCGTTCACTGAGAATTTGCTTGCAGGCGCTCAGTTCCACCAGCTGTTTGATGATTGCTGCTGCCACTAGTCTGGAGGAGCTGAGTGTGTGAGGGCTGCTCTATGAGGCAGCAGCTCAGAAGCCTGGAAAATGCAACTCCGAGGAGGAGCTACGTCCACCCAGACGTTTTGAACAGCTGAACGGCTGCCATGGGAGATTAATAACATTATAACAGGGTGTAAAGCTTAAAAAAGTTGATTTTAAATAATGCTGCCGTTTAAACATATGATGCTTACATTGTCAAATTAAACCCTAAACAGCATATTTGCATTTTAAAGGGACTATTTTGGCTGTGACTGAAATCTTCTTTTACACACAGCTATAGACGGCAGTTTGTACATGCTATACACAGCAGCTAGCATTTATTTCCATATAATCTGACAGCATTAGTTGCTTCAGATGAATCCAAACAAACCATCTTTTCTCCTTCTGCCTCACGCCATTGGATGATGGCAGACATCTAAGCCAGGAAGGGCTCCGGCTGTATGCTTGATAGATCACTATTTGTGCACGAATACCCCGAACCCACATTGAGCAGTAATGTATTTTAAACAAACAGCGAATACGGAATGATGTGTAATCTCAGTCAGTGCGTCTCAGATCCAGGGAGAGCAGCGTGGCAGGATGTCAGCGGCGGGTCAGCAAACATTTTTGCTTCAGGGAGAGCTCTGGCTTCCAAACCAACTCATTGCCAGCATTTCTTCCACACACCAGACGATGACAGCTCCACACTGTAGCTGCTAGCTACCTGAGAGTGTAATTGTCTACGTTTGTGCAGATTCTTCTCAGGAGGATGTAGTCTAGCAGTAGTTTACTGCTACGTTCTCTCAGAACGCACATGAAGGACGCTTTTTTTTTTTTGTCAACGACGTGCGTGCAAAGGGGAAAAGTAAGTATTTAACTAATTGTTGTTGTCAATAAATACAATATTTTTAATGAGTCCATTAAACTGAAATTTACGCCGGATGTCTGCAGCAACCCCAAGAATTCCACATATAAAAAGGAGGCCATAAAAGAAGTGTGATGAAGTGAAATGGCACGGGGGAATAACTACTGAACAAACGAGGGTTTGTTTGGTCCAAAATGATGGTCTATAAAAATATTAACATGAAATTGCACTAGTATAATGGCGTGATTCACAAAAGCCAATAACACTCTCAAGACCTACGCAACCTCATTGATGTAAAAGATACTAATTGGTTACAGAGCTATTTCTGAACTTCTGAACGTTCCAGCGAGAACCACTGGGGATGTAATCCAGAAGTGGAAAATAGCTTCCTTTACCAAAGACCAGCCAAGGCCACAGAGGAGTCAAAAACAACCAGAAGAGTCACGTGCAAATTTCATAGCAAGAGAAAGAAGTTGTATTTTAAGGGAGAGTTTTTCATTAAAACAATAAGCGCTGCAATCTTTTAATGTCTGCACACTGCACAAGAATCTACTGCTTAGTTAAAGTTGGCTGTCAAAACATTTGGACAAACCGAAACAAGACCATTCAGAATACAATCTGAGATAAAAAATTTAAGTGAGGTTTTGGTGGTGAAAACACTATAACTCCGGGTTGTCTTTCTGCGTGAATGAAGAAATACGCTAACTTTATTTATAAGTAGCCGAAATATCCATTATTAAAAAACAAACAAACATTGGTGCCAAACAAATAGCCAAGGAAACTTGGTTTAATTCAGAGAAATAAAATACAATTGGCATCTTTATGCCTTATTCAATCATCCACCCCAAAGCCAACTGAAACTCTAAGGAAAGAATCACAGGTGGAAGGAAATCCACAGACCCTCAGAACCTTCCAGATTTGAAGACATGTTGTTGTCAAACTCAAAATTCCCCATGTTACCAAGTCTTCCATCACAAAAAGGTTTTGATTACACATTATTTAATAATTGTCTCATTTAATAAATATGCTACACGTGTCTTTGTCACTCAATTTATGGACTAATTGTTACCTATGAATTCATCAGATTCCTACCAGCATCTAATGTGGATTTTATGCCACCAGGCCAGATAGAGACGACATGTTCGATATTTCTTTCCCCCGCGGGACAAAAGAAAATTCTTGCCAGCAGCGGCGAGCAGATTCAGAGTAGTTGCATTTCTCTGATCCATTCATCCACTCTGCTGTGGAAAAATGTTTGAAAAGGCCATGAGAGGGAGCCATGGCCACCTCTTTGAAAGACCGAGTTGGTTGTTTGTCCGAAGAGTCAGCAGGCCTGTGAATGCCAAGCGCAGCGAGGCAAAGATGACAGTCAGGGAGCTAATCCTCTGAAATAATTTGGTAGGCAGTCTCTGAACTTCCACATTATCTTCCTCTGCATACGGCAGATGATTTAAGCGCCTCAGCCCAGTTTTGACAGGTGAATAAAAGTCTGAACCAGTTTGTCTTTTTTTTTTTCTTTTTAGGAAGAGCAAATGCTGTGGACGAGGTCCATGTTTTGGCCCGCAGTTTAAATTTCTTGTATACAAACGGTGTGAGCAGCCTTTATTTCGAGATAAGGGAGCTGACAGAGTGAGCAGTCTGAGCCTCGGGGCTGAAATCTGCTTGCACATTGGTTTCAGCTTCATGTGTGACGCTGGATGGTATTATTTGCCGGTTACCTTGTCACTACACTCACTAAAAAAGATATCCTCGGTGCCTATATTCCCTCAAGAACGCTTCTGCTACAAAACCACCTGCTTGGCACCGGAGAGGAAATGTTTACCCATTCAGGCAAATAAATAAACATGTCACAGAAGCAAACAAGAAAGAAATGACTCCCCAAAGTCATACCTGTGTTGTATTTGGAAAACTCAACACTGATGAAAAAGCTGATAAATTGGACGTCTTCACCAAGATTGCTTTGAACAGGCTAACAGACAGAAATGGGAAGCTCTAAATGTGAAATGTACTTGGGGAAAAAAATAAATAAAAAGAAGAAGAAAGATCTCCACCAGCTGTCTAGAATTGAACACCTTAATTTTCCGGAGCAAAGTGAGCCTGAATCAAGATTTAATTGGTGGCACACAAGATAACTGGGCGAATTGAAGTTGAAAAGAAAAGCCTTGCATTTAGCTTGGCCCCTGGCTCATTCTGCTTAGGAAAATGTATACATATGTGTGTAAATATTTATGTATATCTTTATGCATTAGTTTCTGCCCCAAAATAATTTTTTCCCTCTCGGCTTTTGCTTCATGACCTGACGCGGTAAGTGGATCATTGCACTCATCCTGCTGGTGATTTTAAATCCAGGTGCCACTGTTTCCTGTATGTCTAATTAAGATCATGATCTAAGTTCACAGGACTTGATCCGGCATTGTCACCAGATCGGTGTTTAATTTTAAAGCGCAATCACAAAATCTAAGTCTCGGTATGCCTTGTATGTGTGTGAAGCACTTCACTCCAGTCGAGCAACGTCTGAGTCACTGTTCTTTCCAAACACATGGAAATGAACAAAGCAAAATAATATTAGAAACAAAAAGAAAAAAAACTTTATAAATTTGCTTGTTTGTAATTTGTTAATTTATTACAGGCAAGTTCTAAATTGCCCTGAAACTCACTCAGGTTACGTCGACGTTGACGTAGATATGAAATGGTGGCGTTCAGTGGTCAGCACAAACCAAGTTACATACTTAGACGGAGTGCTCTCAACTGGAATACAGAATGGCTTGTTTTAAGAACTCAAACCGTTTTTGTCAACATGCAGAGTGCAATGTGCGAAAGGACATTCCTGAACGAAAACCGACGGTGATTCGCATTTCTGCCCAGCAAGGACCCTAAGCATCCAGAGCTACAGTTCAAAGTACAATCCTGTATTTTGGATGATGCAAAGTCCACACTCTTTACATTTTCATTCCTCCAACCATATGTCAGTTCCCTTAATTTCACAAGGATTCGCTACTTGTAAAAAACATGATTGTTTTTGCGCGGCACTGTACTGCGTGTGCTTGAGAACGGCTGCTTAGAAGAAACATATTCCACCTCCTGGTTATTTTAAGCACGCTGCAGTAAATTATTAGAGCAAAGGAGAGCATAAAACCCAAGTCTTAAAGATCACAGACCTGTAAAAGCCTCAGATAACGTGGGGAGAGCACATCAAACCATTTGCTTGTGTGAATCACGTTGTCTGCTTGGCAGATGCTGTGCTTTGACTCTCCTCCTACTTGCCTCCATCCTGACTTCAAGCAATGTAGACAAAAGCCTCAGGAAGCCCCTCAAGTTACTTATCTTGGCAGAATGGATAGACACAAGCCTCCCACCTTCTTCACACAGCTAAAGTTTTAGCAACAAATGTTTCGTTACCTGCTATGCATTTGAAAAGTTACACAGGCTTTGCTTTTTCTTTTTTTCTTTTACAAAAGGTTCTTGTCATCAGTGAACTGAATTGCGACTCGCTTCTCGATGTTTGGAAATACGTTATTTAAAAGGCCGAGCTCCTCCACAAAGCTTTTTAAGAAGGCATATAATACCGGAATACTCAATGTGTAAAGGATATTTGTTTACGTTCCTGGCGTCTGGGTTCACATTTAATTTTGAATTAATGAATACAAATGTGTTTGTCCAAGTGGTGCTTAATGTGCACCGTCTTTTCATTAGCAAATGTGATGGAGCGGTGACAAAAAAAAAAAAAAAGAGAAAAGCTTCCTCTCGGCATCCTGTCTCCAGGTTGAAAAAGGAGATTTTAATGCAGATTGTACTCTTCATTAGAAAACTGATTTTGCCTTCTCTTTAATGTGTCACAATATGGAAATGAAATGCGCAGCATTTATGGAACATAAAAAAATGAAATAATAAATGGAAATCAAGTGAGAAGGTAAGTGATAAAAAATTTTTATTGTTAAATGTTGAGTATGTCACTCTTTTAGTTAGAATTTTTAATTGGAAAACCCGAAGAGTCAGCAGTTCATCAGAATAACAGAGAACCAGTTCTGGTTACAGGTTGAGCAGCAACCATCGTTCAGTTTAAAGCTAGTTTTATATTATTGGTTAGGAATGTCCTGCTCTTATTTTATAACGCCTCCTAAAAGATATCCGTGATGTGTGGTCTTATATTTTAAAGGAAAGTTGGCAGAACGAGAAGAGGAGAGGAAGCAAAACCTATCTCTACTCCCGGGATGTCCAAAGTGTGGCTCCGGGGGCCATTTGTGGACCTCCGAATGACTTTGACTGGACCATTCTGACGCATGAACATGCTTTGATCCAGGATGATTTAGCAATTTGATGCCTGAAAGCAAAAAAAAAACATTTTAAAATTAGAACAAAACCAGAGAAAGGCTGCTGTCCTCATGTAATAATACACAGAAGAGACAGCCTGAAATAAAGTTACAGGAACCTCTTACAATTTAACACACACACAAAAAAAACCTTAACTAATTTCATGCAAAAAACAGTAAAAAAAAAAAACTGTGCATTTGAGGACAGCTTCCGACACACTTGAAACACCCCAACTGAAGTCAGATGGAAAAGTACGAGCAAGCGAGATCCAGATTACTACGTGCGATCTCAAAGCATATGTGAAGTTGTGCCTTCATGCCCGGTTCTGCTCTCACTGCGTTGGAGCGCGCTCTGATCCAGTTCCCGGCTTGCAGGCGGCGAGGCAGAAAACAGAGGGAAGGGAAGGAGCTTTGAGAGACGTAGCTGCTTCTCTCTCTCTCTCTCTCTTTATTTTTTTCTCTCAGACCTTTGTGTATATGTGTATTATCAAACTTGGCCCTGAATTTTAAAGAGGTTGAATATGAACCTGAATTATTTAGCTGAAATCCATGTAAAGTGAACTTGTGTTCGCTAAACACCGTTGATTTTTATTTATTTATTTTTTTCTACTGCATGTTTGCGGCGAGGCTTTCTTCAGGTTGGCGATCTGTGATTCTAATTTAACCGGTAGTGTGTCGTGTGTGTGTGTGTGTGCGTGGCCTTGATTGCGTAATGGACTGGTAGGTTGTTGTGTGTGTACCGTACCACCTGCCCTATGACAGCTGGGATAAAATATGACCAGCCACACCTCTCGACCCTGAACATGGAACAGAGCAAGTGAAAACGAATGAATAAGCAGTCCAGTCTTACAGTAAGCGTTGACTAAATCGCTTAAAAAATGTTATTAACAAAAATACATTACTTCCCAAGCTGTTTCCTTTGATATGTTTTTTTTTATTTTGAATATATTGGTTAATAATTTGTGCGTTGTTGTTTCCTTCGTCACCCATGCTGTTCTTTGTGCTTGTATATAAAAAGCCCACAATAATATTTCCAGTCTGATTTGTATCCCTTTTACAATGCATCCTCCCTGCACAGACGAACAAAAGATACTGCAGCCTTGTCGGCAGCGAAGACTGCGATAAGCAGAACAATCTTTTATGAAACATGATGGGCTGGATGCACAAGCACAGTGCCCACGCCGAAACAACTTTGCAGCTATTGTAGTTACACGAAAAAGACTTTGGGAAATCATGAAGGTTTTCTTATGTGTGCCGTTTGGGAATAAATATTTGGACGTTTTTATGCAATGGAGCATTAAAAAAAAAAGAACGTAGAAGTCAATAAGATTTTCTGCTGCTTTTCGTCAATACTTTGCCCCCAGTTTAAACTCAAACTGATGGGTCTCTCACCTGCGAGCTGTCGACAGTGGATTCCCAGTAGTTCCCGTTCTAGACCTGGACTAGAAACGTGACTGTTCTCCCAGATGCCTGAACAAAAAACACAAGCCACAAACCCCTGAACGCAAACAGCGCCTTTCTTCCGAAACGCAACTATTTTTAGCCAGTCCTCACACTCTTAACAGCCAAATGCTAATCTCAGCCGGCATCTTTTTGAAGTAAAGAAGATACTTGAGGTGGATTATTCATGGCCACATAGCCATACTCTAAATCCCAGTTAAGGCTGCTATAAACCCCTCACTGTAATGTCAGGAGGGCTGCTACATAAATAAGTGTTGCCGCAGTACGCCATGCACACGGCACCGTTTACCAAGGATAATGTTCAGGTTTAAGGAAATGAAAGCTCCCACATCTCCCTCCTTCCACCTTCCTCTTCATCTCTGCTAAAAGACAAAAGGGGAAAACGCAAAATCACAACTGAGCGTCCACGTCTCGTTAATGACATGCCCGGCCTTTGCTGCTGTGACGTTGCAGTTAGCACTGCCAATTGATATGCTAATGTACTATATGTTTGCGTGCATATTTTCATTTCAAAGAGCCAACAACAAATGCATGAGATGAGCAGGTCTGGAAAATGGGTCACCGCTGCTAAATGTTGATAGTGCTACTTTGCCCCCCAGTGGCGCTCGGGCTGAGTGCAGATGAGGAGGTTTCATTAACATAACCTTCAGGGTGTTGATTTTTTCTCTTTTTTTTTTTTTTCTCTGCACAGATGCTGGGATGTAGAGGTGCTGCATATATGCTTTGGTAAGACACCTTCAACAGACATGCATTTGTCTGGCAAAAACATGTTTTTCATATTAATCTGAAATTGTTGGGTGAAGAGGTTTTTTTTTTCTTTTTTTTTCGTCATGCAGTTTTTTGCTTTCGTGACTCATTTACAAGCTGCTCTGACGGATGACTCATGTATTAAGGATACTTGGCGTCCCATTTCAGAAGCTGCTGTAAAAGCCACTCTATTTTAATTCCGTTTATCATCTGAAACCGTGTTTATCACATCCTCACAGGTTAACAGGCTTTGTTCGAAGGTAGAAACCCAAAGCAGGGATGTGTACATATCAGCAACAACCTGCTGTGCAAAACATTGAAACCAATCCGCGCGCTGTTGCCAAAAGACATCAGGTTCCTTAAGAGACAATAAGGATTTGATTATTTATTTCCGTGTGTAAATTAACTGGCTCAGTTTTTGGTCTGCTGGTAGATATCAAATCCTGCAGGAGATGGTTTCCCTGTCTGTCACCTCCTCTGCTAATTATAGCCCGCGAGAAGCAGCTCGTGCTTAAGGAAGTGAATGTTTAAGCCAGCCTCATGTCCACACACACACACACACAGAGGCCAACACAAGTTTTAATAATTCACAGTAAGCTGGCTTAATGATTCCTGTTATCGCAAGCCAAATTGTATTGTTCCATATGGACTATTTTAGCGTTTTTGACTTGTTCTGCAACCACTCGTTACTTCTGACGGACATGAAAGTGTATTAATTAGGCTGTAAAAGCTAATTATTGTAAGGTTCTCTTAGTTGAATACTGGTGTGATAAGTTAAGAAATAACTTTTTAGCTCTAGAGCTTAGGAGATCATTAATGGAGATCATTGTTGTTTTTAAGCATTTATTTCTGCTAATTACAATTACTTTCTGCTTACAGCTGTAGGAAATATGACATTTATAATTAAGATATCACATCAGAGCAAAAAAAAATAAAACGATTAAAAAGGAAAGTGGGCTTGATGCCTGGTTAAGGAATATTTTAAATGATGCTTTTGATCAGTTAAATTAGTCTCCTTGAAAAGCATGTTCAAATGTATTTAATATCACTTTATGTCCTGTAAATTAGCACAGCACTGTTCAAAATGGGGGGGGGAAAAATCATTTGAAAATTTTTAAATTCACTGTGAAGTTATCAGTTAGTAATTTCTGCCTCGCTTTATGTAGCCTGCTTCCTCTAGGTTTCGGTTTTGGTCCAGATAAGTTTATTGTTAAAATCAATGAAGATCAATGTAGTGTACCAAGAAATGTAACTCCTAAACCAAGACCAGCTGAACCACGGTTCGTGTAAACCGTTTCACCTCTAGCTTTCTCATTTTAGTTTTCAGGCCACTGGCTACCAGAGGTGTCATTCAGACACTGCTGGTGAAAATAGGGACTGTTTGTTGTAAAGCTGGTTGTTTGCCCCTTGTCAGCATTCCTGTCAGGGTGTTAATGGACTGGAACTCAGATAGGGTTCTGTGTCTTCGAGCTTCTTGCACACACATCGGAGCAAAATTCAGGCATCTATGAATGATTTCAGGACGGATGACGAAATGAACAAATCAGCTTTGCTTTGCTTTAAAGCAAAAGTTAGAAATTTAGCTGATGTTTTTTTTTTAAACTAGATTTCATCCACGCATCCTTCCAGGGTCGTGATTCTATGCTAACTAGCTTAAATGGCTGGAACAGAATCAATGTGCGGTTCCACATATCCCATTCCAGCACATGAAAGTTGTTTTCAAAGGCTTTATGTTGTCCTTTTTGCAAAGCCAGAGTGCTGACAAATCCATTTTACAGTCGGGGGTAGCCCTGCCAAACTGCTATTAAGTAACCCTGCTAAATGTGCAAAAGCATCAAATCCATAACACATTACTGTGAGGTAAGTTGAAATAACCTTAACAACAGCATGTACGGATGAAAAACTTCTGGAACTTGGGTCTCTCCCAATACTTTAGCTGAGTGGATTTTTTATCCCCCCCCCCCAAAAGTAACAGACCATCCATTTTTGAAAATCTGTGAACGACACACGGTGGTGTGACATTTCCAGTGGGGACAAACCTGTGATAAAATCCGTAGAGAGGTGTGACAAGGAACCGGATGGAACAGGAAGTGGTTGCGGGAGTCCAGCAGGTGATCCAACGAAATGGTTTTGATTGGATGCTTAAATGACAGAAACAAGTTTTTTTTGGTGTCTTTATTGAGAGGAGGCCAACAGAACTGAGGCTGGAACTATGACAAAAAAGAAGAGAATTGTAGTAGAAGCTGAGTAATTTTGCTTTTAGGTGGTCCAGGTCAAACAGACAGTAATCAAAGTAGTTTTGGTGGTCCCCTCCTAAAGATAAACCAAAACCAGAAACTCCCTAGTTTTGAGAATCCAAAAGGGTGACCAGGCAAATCCTCTTCAGCCTGCACACTGCGGAGTTACTCTCTCTTCTCCAGAGAAAAAGAAAAAGAAAAAAAAACAGGGATTGGCAGATTAGGTTGAGGAAGGCCTCTCAAAGTCCTGGACAGCTTGATTTGATTCACACACGTAGTGGAGGGTGTCAGCAATATTTTCCAAATCCACGGGGTTAAACAAGAGACAGGGCCAGGGTCATGAACAAGGAGGCAGAAATCTGATTACTTATCCAACGAGCAGGTAAAACGCAGACGAGGACAGAAACTGGGTCAATGTCCAGAGATCAGAGGCTTGGTAGAAGTGACAGCAAGAGATGGCAGGGAAATTCAAGATCTAGCATTTGATAAGGAAAAATATATATAATATATGCTTTCAATGCAAAATATCCCAGTGAAACTACATTTCCGTTATGTATATTGCAATCCCACATATATTACTTTAGGGTTTAGTCTTATTCACTGTAACTGAACTGTTTAAACCAATATTAATTTTTTACTAAAGTGTGTTTTTTCTTAATTAAGGAGCCTTAAAAAAAAAAGCAGAGATAAAAAGTAAAAACTATTTACTATTTTGTAACCAAGTACAATTTTTCACGTATTTACACTTTTTAAAATTTGAACATTTACTGGAATATACTCAATTCCATTTGAAGTCTTACCCATTATTGAGTAAAAAAAACAAAATTCTGATATACAAAATGAAAAGTCACAAACAAACTGTGTGTTCTGCTAAAATGTAGACTCATGGATACATGTCACCATTTGCGGGAGCGTGCACGGCTTGTAGACTGAGTGTGTGTTGCCTGCTTACGGCGGGGGTGTGAGATGTTTGAGTCATTTTTTGGCACAACACTAGACAAGCATGTGACATTGTCTGCCCAGCTTACAGATGAATCCTGTCACATTGTGTTGCCGCTGAACTAAACACAGTTCACTCAGACACAATAAATCCCCCTTAAAATGGAAATTCCTTTAACATAAAAATAAGATGTTTTGGCTTAGTGGACAAGATTATCTTCAATATTTGTATGTTCAACCTGATATGAGTCCTGCAGCATTAATATGCTCATTCTGAGGACCGATGTTATTCAGCAAGAAACTTTATTAAATGATGTTTGTGCATGATTTTAATCTCCTATTTAACACTAAGGTTTTATTTATTCAGTATTTAATTACGTTGAATAATTTATTCCTGAATTTATATCCAATAATAAAAATGCTGCTTTTGTTTTTGCTGTCAATCAGTTGCTAAATTACTTGGAGATTATAAATTAGAAGATTGCACCGACCATTAGTGTAGATTTAGGTATGATGCTAATTAGACCCACCAGGTACTTAAGGAATGAAACAAATAATTTCAATAGGTTTACTATTTTTGTTGATGCTGCTATTGCATAGTCGAAATGCATGCACATCATTTACATTTTCTATAATTACATGTCATATGCAGCTTTTTTTTTTTTTGGCCTAGTTTATCTAAAATGTTCCTTACCCCAAATTTGAAATAACTTAAAATTTAGGTTATATGCTGTCTATTCTTATGTATTAGTTGTAGAGGACATTAGTCATCCTAAATACTATATTTTTTATTTCACAACCTAGCTCAAGGTTAAGATTATCTACTGAGTTTATCAGCAAAATTTCATGCAGTTATCCCACTGCACAGTTTTGCTTAATTGAACCAGTTCACACTTCGATAGCTACATTGGTATCAAACCACTTCTATAGAAACCTTAGTATTAAAGGCATAAGTATCAATCAGCATTTGAAGTATTCATACAACCACTTGGCTCTATTCTCAGTGAACGCGGTATAAAGATAATTAGCTTCACTAGTCCATAAGTTAAAAATGGATAATTTCCCATTAATCATATTAATAAGTTCTGAGTATATCGTCTAATCTCAAACATCCAGCATATTGAAAACCAATTCTTACCAAAGGTGAAGTAAAGGTGAATTGCATCTTAAAGGGGTAACTGTAATTGCAGTTGGTTTAGGTCCTCAGGCTGACAGCTGCTCACTTTGTGTATTTCTGATGATTCTAGTAAAAATATGATTGATGATTAAATGTTTAAATTTGTATGCTTAAAATTAGCTGCTATACAAATGATGGAGTATTAGCTGTTCTGGCTGCATGAGGTACACTTATTGACTTAATGGTTATATTCTGCATGTTAAAGGAGGAAATCCTTGTGGAGGGAGAGAAAAAAGTTTCACAGTCCAACACAAACGAAATCAGAGCATAAATAAATGTCAACACTGCGAAACATTTAGTGATTTTGTTGATCTGTGAAAATATTGAAAATAAACTTCACTATCTACCTACTCTAGGTAGGGAAGCCTTACATGCTCATAGTTGCTAATTCGAACTCGTGAAAATCCCTGAGCTATATGTTTCTTAGCAGAATTATGTTGACAACAGCGTTTGCATATGATACTCATGTTTAAAAATCATGAATATGTTTTTTCTGAGCCTGTGTGAAAAAAAATAGCTGAGTTGTAATAATAATAATAAGAAGAAACTATGGTCAAACTAGAGGGAGAGCAGCTAATTTAAAAGAGTTTATATATATATATATATATATATATATATACATACAGTACAGACCAAAAGTTTGGACACACCTTCTAATTCAATGGGTTTTCTTTATTTTCATGACTATTTATAAGGCAAGAAATCCCACTTATTAACCTGACAGGGCACACCTATGAAGTGAAAACCATTTCAGGTGACTACCTCTTGAAGCTCATCAAGAAAATGCAGAGTGTGTGCAAAGCAGTAATCACAGCAAAAGGTTGCTACTTTGAAGAAACTAGAATATAAGGGGTATTTTCAGTTGTTTTACACTTTTTTGTTTAGTGCATATTTCCACATGTGTTATTCATAGTTTTGATGCCTTCAGTGTGAGTCTACAATGTCAATAGTCATGAAAATAAAGGAAACTCATTGAATTAAAAGGTGTGTCCAAACCTTTGGTCTGTTCTGTATATCCGCTCCGTCGTGGTTCATCTGGAGGCAGGCACCAACAACCTGCAACCCAGCAGAGATTAAACGGTGATGTTGTGTCTCAGTGTTCCTTTATTTCATTACAGCAACTGCAAAAATAGCTTGTGTTAACTTGTAGCTTTCTAACGATTTATGGTGAGTATAAAATAATTTCACCACATGGCTATTGCACACTGGACTGCGGAAGCCCCCCCGTCAATCAAAACCGCAACCATTGTTACTTTCACTCTAAGTATATTTTTGCTTTTGCCGGGCTACAATTTGACAAGGTTCCAGCAATTTGCTGAAGTATTCTTTGTTTAAACCTGCAATAGGTCACGGAAGCAAGACGCTTTTAATTTGAGTATGTCATTTTAAATAACTTTTTATGACTTCCTTATGTTGTCCAATTGCCCTAAATGTGCAATCTCTTATTTTTATTTTCCTGTTTTTATTTAGTTTGGCTCTGCGTGCTTCCATTCACTGTGGAAGAATAACCAACATTTCTATTCTATTCTGTTCTGCAGAACAGCCACCAGTAAAAGCTTTTCTGCAGCCATTTTTCCACGCGATGCGCCAAGACAAGGCGAGCTGGTCTGTAGGTGAGACGATCCCGTCTTAAAGAGGGCCGCTTCTTCCAGCTTGTAAGCGTTTGCTTTATTCCCTATAATCAGTCCTTTGAGACTTGCCCGTGGCCTTGTTTGCAATTTTCACAGACTGTCATGCATATAAAAACGGGAGCATTTTCATTTAGCAAATTCCAATTGTCATTCTTAAGTGGCTTTTGTGAAGGGCTTACCAAACTTAATCCTTAATCTCAATGAGGATGGTTACGCCTATCGCGAAAGAATTCCGTTTACAGAACGCATCACTCAAAACCAATTCCATTTAGTCTTTTCAGCCGCGTGTAGCCGTACTGCAAACGACGGCGCAATCCCCGCACATGTGAGGCAGGACCTGCTGTTTCACATAAAACTCAGGCAGCTGCCTCGGAAAAAAAAAAAAGAAACGAAATAAACACAATAAATAAATACCGGAATTTAACATCAACATAACAAAGCACCTCATTACAGGAAGAAGGAATGAATATGGGTCGTAATAAGTCACACCGATAAGCCATATTCCCATTAAAGTATTGGCAGTGTGGGAGGTTTGCACGGAGGAAAGCTATTACTATGAAACAACTTGAACATGTACAGTCTCCTGGGATGGATTAGGAGAGTTTATTCAGTAAAATAAATATTTCCCGGCATTTATCATTTTATCTAGAGGTCCAAATTGCAAGCAATGACTAGGATAATCTTGTTTTGCTGAATAACTGCAGCACTACAAACAAGCGGGGGGGATTAGTAACCCCTGTTGAGAGATTTTATTTCCACAGAGGACGCTGATAGTGGTTGGCACCGAGGGCAGGGGCTTGATGTCTGAGCAGTAAACATTGATGTTTTTCTCGCTGCAAGAGCCACAGTCTGTCTGGACAATATTTCATATTGATAATAGCATTTGAGGGCGCTTGAGTAAATGGAGTTGGATACAGCAGGTGACGGCGTGAGGTGACCTTATCACACTGTGATGAACTGGAAATGGGGAACTGAAATCAAAATGCCATCACGGAGAAGGAGGCGGAATTCATCTGTGCCGCGACCAAGGGTTCCGCTAAGATGGGTGAAAAAGAACAAAAAATAAAATGAAATAAGAAACGTGCCCCGTTGGAAAGAAGATTGCCAACCTGACGGTATGACAGAGTTTGAAGGTTCGGCTGATCGAGTGTCCTGTCACGCCTTCGGGGAAGTGGAGTTGTTTATTTCTTTTTTGATTTAAGGATCGCTCCATTAGCATTCAAAACAAGACAAACGGCTATTTGGAACTAATTAGGTCTAAATGGCACCTGATCACGATCACGTACACACACCCCAACACGAGCAAGGGCATGTAGACACACACATGCACACGCCTACGTGCACACGCACACAGACCATGGCAGAAATTACTGCTGTCTCTTTCAGAGACCCTGAGAATAAACATCAGCTCATTCCATCCAGGTCTCTGAGCAACAACTAAGGTCAGGACAAATTGAGGTTCTTTGCAACTGTGAGCGAACTGTAAATGAGCAAGATGAATATCGCCAGAGACAGATTGTCTCAGGATCAGTTAGATGCAGGACACACACACGCACCCCCACGCGCGCCAACACACTCATCTTACAGTACCCTTTGAGACAAAGGTCGTCCTTCGGAGAGGAAAACACAGAAAGATGTCTTACCTGTGAAGAAAGGACAGAGTGCAATTAGTTTGATCTGATATTGACTAGCAGGCGGTGCTCGGCACTAGCTTGTTTGATTTAGAAAACGCTGAGGACATTTCTCTCATTATATATCTGTATCTACAGTGCTGTACTAAAGTATTTGCCTCTTCAATGATTTCTTTTGTTTGTGCTTTTTCTTGGCAACTATTAGGGGTCCAAGATCATCAAGCGTAAATAGAAAATTCAATAAATCAATCAAGTTTATTTGTACAATATAGAACATTTCAGTAAAAAAAATTAGGTCAGAGCTTTACATTGTGAAAACATAAAAACCCCCATCATAAACACATTCTGTAGTCAACAGTTTAGAAAACCAGTAACAAACATTACATTTTGTAGAGTGCCACCTTCAAAATCATCAATACTCATCAAATGTGTTGGTCAATGTTCCATTTATTAGGGTTCAAAAGCAAGTCCAAACTGGTGGGTTAGTTTTGCTTCTTTACAACAAAGAAGCACAACACAGCCGCACTTAGCCGGGTTTTTATTAAAATGATGCGGTGGAGATATTAGTTTCTATAAAATAATCTCTTCCACACCTGTTAGGTTAAGTAAACATATTAATCCAATGAACCTGCTGAATTACACTACTGAATTATGTTTTAAAGATGTCATACCTATTTTGTGAGTAGCCTGATTAAATAGGCTATAAACAAGTATAGTATATCCATCCATTATCATACACACTCATCCCAACTGGGGTCGTGAGGGTTGCTGGTGCTCCAGAGGTCAACGGGCAAGAAAAAAGCATATCTATTTATCTGTCTGTCTGTCTATCTATATGTGTGGAGGGGTGTGTGTGTGTGTGTAGATTTGCTGCAATGACTGCAAGCATTTGCAATAACTAGGGGTACGTCCATTACATTGCTGCTGGGGAATTTCTGCTCATTCTTCCTTTCAACTCAGGCACATTGAAGGATTTTTGTACATAAATGTCCAGTTTGACTTCATTTCACAACACAGCAATCGGATTCAAGTTCACACGTTGACCAGGCCACTCCAAAATGTTCTGTCTTTTTTTAGTCCTGGTATTTTGAATCACTAACCTGCAGCATAAAACAAGTGGACTTGAGTTTAAAGGCACAAACTGATAGCTGGAGAGCAGAAATGTCATTAAAAAATTGAGGCTTCAAAGGACGGCCAGAATATTACTCTATAGTTGTTAATGTTTCACTTTGGAAAAAAAAAAAGATTTAGAAACGTGTGGCTTATCAAACTTAATTTATGATTTTTACAAGGGGGCCAAGTGCGTTATATGATTTTCATTGCATTCACAGCTGTCCACCAGGTTGGCGTGAACACCTGTGAAGAAATAAAAATAAATCGTCCAAAACCTGCATTTTGCATTTACTCAGGTTATCTTTGTCTGATGATATGGAACAATCAGGTGTAACCAGAAGCAAAGACAGAAGGAATCTGTTAGGGAGCAGTTACATTTTCACAGCATTGTACTTAAAATGGAAAGAGGTCCGCGCTGACTGATGCGGCATCACAGGACTCCTCAGAGCTGGCCTTGGCATGTCGCACTCCTTCAATTTGCCACCCTAGTGGCTCAGCCTCAGTTCTTTGATTAAAATAAGGGGGAGAAAAAAACAAAAAAATCATCCATCACGGCTCACTTGAGATCGCCAAGTCTGCACAGGCTTTTAAACGGGCTCACTCTCTGAGCACTCGCAGCGTGCCATCCCAGCAGATGTCAGTGTTACTCGGCTTATTTCTTTTTTTTTTAAAAAAAGCACAGACGCTGCAGTGTATGTATAGCTGAGCAAATAGCAATCACAACCCTTCTGTGATTCATTTCAACCAAAAGGATTCGCTCAGCCGGCAACAGTCTGAAACTGCAGGGAGATTTGCTCCGAAGTTAACATGCAAAGAGTGTGCACAACAACTTGATGATCGTGGTGAAGATGAAGAGGGATGAAGAGGGAGGAGGAGGAACAAAAAGCCCGAGAATCGGATGCCTGCAGCACGCTCAGGATTGGAATCTCTTAAGAAGCCGAGAAAGCCAATTAGACGAGGTTTGATTTAATAAGAACTGTGAGCTGACTTTTTCACAAAATGCTGCATTTGTTGACATGTTTGTGTTTTGTTTTATGTGACAGACACGCTGTGACTAAATGCTGATGTGGTTTAACACTTGCCGAATCAACTTAAAATAATATTACAGAAAATAGATAAAAGTTTCACCTCGAAACACGTCGTCCTTCTATTTTTGTTTCAAACTAACGCGATCTTGTAGCGAGAGACAATAAATGCTTTAAAAATGAATACCACAAACTTGCTTTTTCATGAACTAAAAAAGTCATAGCATCTAAGGCCCAGAGGCAATGCAGTGTTCACAGCATAAATTATAGGATGAACAGGTGCTGAGAGAACTGAGAGGTTCAAGATCTGCCAAAAAACTTTCAAAATCCATCTAAATTTCCATGTTTGAACTAAACTTGGGACTAAAAATGAACATGTTTGCTACGGCAGCTTGGCAGTGGGTCATCACAGGTAGAAATATGCTGTGTTTAACTCTAAGCTTCTTTAAACTACATAGTATTTTACTCTCTTTCACCAGTGCCAGTTTCCACAACACTTGGGAGTCCATATGAATGGCGCCCCAAGCAAAACCCTACTTTTGCTTGGGTTTGTTTGTTTTTTTGGCTTCTTTCAGTCCAAAGTTGCCCTAACAACAGCAAAGCTGGCAATGCTCTCTGGTTTTTGTGACTTTCAGAATTAGCAGTTTCATAAAATCTCAAAATGAGTTTTAAAAGATCGCCGTTTGGGGGTAGAGCTCAGATGTGTTCTTTATTTTTAAATGTAGACGATCCAACACGGCACAGAATCCGACATGATCCCTAATTACATAAATTGACGATCAGAGGGGTCAGTTTTTAGTCACAGATTGTAGGTTTGGACACACTGAGAAACTGAGACTTGGTAAGTTTATACTGTACACTGAACACGGGGCAGACAGTGAGTGGCTCAAGTAGGAGCGTCCCGTAACCAATGGGTCATCAGTTCGTGCTCCTGCTCCTTCACGCTAAAACGTCAATGCTTCTGTTTACATCCCACAACCTGCATTTGTAATTCTGTGCTGTTTTACTCATTTTAAACAATATTTCTCTTTGAATTTCCACATCTACATTGTCTGAGCAGATTTTATTTTCGTATATTGAAAAGTTCCCTCCTGTCCTCCCTTCGTGGCATTGCATGGATGGACGTGTTCAGACTGTAGATGGATGGATGAAAAGTCTGGCGTCTTTAACGCACAACAAACACATTCTGTAATTTTTCTTAGAATTATACCATTCAGCTGCCTTGGATTACAGAATGTCAATCTATGATGTAGAAGTTGGAAAAGGAAATATAGAGGTCAGTGTTGGTGCAAGGACACTAAAGATTTTATTCATTAAATATATAAAAGATTTTGTGAGCTCAAATGCATTTATTGGTACAAAGGTGGAGATGAGAGTATGTGGTTGAAATCTCATGTCAGAAACGTTGCACACATAACAGGAGCATTAGAGGCTTTTTAGCACTTCAAGTTTGAGTTCAGTGTGCTTTGGTGAGTTGGGTTCTTGTTTTATTTGGTCATTTTCTGTTATGATTTTTCATTTTCCTGCTCCCTTGAGGAATCTCTGTTATTGTTTTCTCATTTGACTTTTAACTGGTGGTTCTTCACAGTTGTATATCAGTGTGATCATGTCTCAGTTTTTACTCCACCAGTAACTCTACTCAGTATCCTGACTCCTAATTTCTGCAGATTATCCAGCTAGTTAGATTATGTTCATCTGCTTTGTAAGTTTAGTTCTATTTATTAATCATCCATTCTTATATTATCCTGCCTGCCTCGTCTATGCTGCTTGTTTTCAATCAGTTGGCAGCTGAACCTGAGTTTTAAAATTGTTTAAAAAGTTAATAATAAATTATTTTCTGCTTATGGACTGTGACATCAGGTCAAGGGGTGTCTTTTCAATCTGTCCAAGATGCTTTCAGGTGCCTTAACTAATGAACATAGGAAGTTGTTTCATACTATCTTTGGAGGTTATGGGTAAAGAGTCGACAGAGTTCGGCACATAAGCAACTTGGCATGTTCTGGTTACAGAACGTTATATTATACGTTCTGCAGTTCTTCAGCAGTTCATGCTACTCTTCCCACCAGCCAGACTGCTTAACGTCACTCAGCCAAATCTCCAAATACTTTTTCCCTCACTCAGACATTCACAAATACACTCACTGCCCACCTAATTAGATAAACCCAGCTTGAACTTGTCTTTTCCTTCTGAATTAATTAGTTGATAGTGACTTAAGTTTCACAATGTGTCAGAAACACTCCTTAGAGCATTGGCCCAGCTTTTGTATCATATCTACAAACAGTTGCCAGTTTGCAAATTGTGATGTGAATCTTTTCTTCCACCAAAATCTCAAAAGTGCCATGACCATCTGAATACTGATGTCATAAAGGGATGGAGACTGTCGGCAACAATGCCAAAGTAGACTGTCGGGCTCTAATGGTGTTGTATTATTTGGCCCAAAGTGTAGCAAAAAAATATTCCCACGCCATCATACCACCAACACTAAACTGAACCCTTGATACAAGGCAAGTTAGATCTCAGCTCTTGAGCTGTTTACACCAAATTCTGGCCCTATCATCTGAATACTGCAGCTGAAACTGACACGCATCACACCGAGTAATGATTTTATAATCTCTTATTGTCCAATTTTGGTGAGACTGTGTGCATAGTAGTAGCAGTGTTCACTGCTTTACCAAGACGTTTCACTGCAGACCAGACGAAAATTAAGCTTCTTTCCTGTAAGTTCAACAAATTGCCTGAATGTGGTTTAAGATTTCGTACCAGTGCATATGCAGAAATTAAAAGGCCAAACATGAAGAGTTTGAGAGCAAAATTCCGTACCTTGTGTTTGTAAATAATAATGTGGCGGAATACCATAATACTTTTGTGTTGAGTGTGAAAGGGAAAATAGTATTTCTATTTAGCCAACTGCATATTACAGTTACACTTAATTAATAAACAATTGTGTAGTGGAAGGTAGGAAGAAAATTATTTTACCTATTTTCTGCTGTTAATAAATTCAAAATGTTAATTGTCAAATAAAAGTTTACATATGCTTTTAAGAGACGATTTCTCCATTGAAGGACAAACAGGTACAACTAAGTCTGAAGTAATCTGGAGCTGCTTTTTAAGGAATTGTTTTCTCGCTGTGCTTGATTTGTTGTTTGTTTCTCTGTTTCATTCCGCTAAGTACGGACAGATTGCAGGAGCTTGGAACACACCTGAGACCACAAAGCAATGACCAGAAGATTTTACAAATTGAGCATCGTTGGCAGAATCTTGGCGGAGTGACCTTCAGGGACAGCAAAGGAATGAACAGAGTCTGTCGGAGGCTCGGGACACCATCCATCTTTCTGTGGAGAGTCATATTAATATGGGTGCAGATATTGCCTCAGTGGGTAAACTGCCAGTTTACACCTTTGTAATTAATTTTCAGGTTGAGAGGAAGGTAATTGCCACCCAGGCATGAAAGTGAGACTGCAAGTTGTTTTCTCTCCGGTGTGCTACCATCCAGATAGGGATTTCTAGGCTTCCTCTTGTTCAGCTCACAAAGTGAAGAAAACAACAAAAAGATACATGTACCTTTAACTCTCCCCATCTGTCTAACTGATTATTATGTTCCTGCAGGAGGTAGCTGTCACATTGGGGCTACACATGACAGAAGTGACTTACCCGTAGAGCAATCTTAGTCATTTGGGCCTGTTTCTTGTGTGCAGGTTCACAAGGGCAGGGATGCAAAATTGTGCAACATATTGTTTTTTTATGTCATAATAATTGTAGCAATCTCAATACAGAAAATGTATGGTAACGTGGGAAGATTTGTAGAGACATATTTTGATTTAACCTTGCCATTTATAAGTAAGGGAAAACTATTCTGTTAACTAATAAGCATAGTTAACAATGCTTATTGATAAAAATTCCTATGGTATTCTTTTTTCCATTTCATTTTTTTCAGGCTAGTCTGTTTATTTGCAGTTTTCTAATCTGTAGTAACATAAGAGATCCTTAGAGAACTATTACAGTCTTAGAGCTAATCGAAGGCCTGATGCAGCATCAGAAAAATCCATCTTTTTTTCTTTCAAGTAATGAAACTTAATCAAATGTTTTTTTTTTTTTTACAACGTTCTCAGAAGAACTTGATTTCAAGTGCTAAGCCAAATGCATCAGGGTTATTGTTGCCGTATGTATAGAAGTAAAAAACAAAAACAAATTAGTACCACTAATTGCTGTGTGCTGGGTCTGACCCTGTCACAACAGTGTGACTGCACCTTAGACGGTTTTAAATGACTGAGTGTGTGTGGCTTTCACAATAACAAAACCCGGTTTGCAAGTGACCAGAAGCAACTGCCGATCAAGAATAAAAAAGCTTTCAGAGTAAGAGACGGGGTGTTTTTGAGGACTATACCAAATAAACTTAAAGTCGAGATTAGAGCTATTCATCGTTATGGAGAATCGATAAATAGAAAACTCCATAAGAAACAATAAAAAAAAGCTGGCTGGTTAGTGGTCACCATTTACAAACAGGAGGAGATGGAAATCTGCGTAATGCCAATGAACTGAATGTGATTCTGAAATACTTGTAGCCAAACAGAAAAAAAAAATTACTGTATGTTAAAAGCTTTTACATGTCAAGCGTTACATCCATCATGGAAGAAAAGTGAAGGTGGTGAAAAAGTTTTAGGTCATTATAGCATCCCCCTATGTAAGTTAACTATATGAATACCTCAGTATTCGCCTGGACTAAAGACTGGACCAGAAAAGTCTGAGTGAAGCTGTAAACAAGAAGAAAAACAAAACAACTGCATTACTGCAGAGAGCTCAGGTCCTTCTGTGGTTCCAGCATGATGTTGTAGATAATCTATCACTCTTTTGTGAAGCGTGCAGGCTCAAATGGTAGCAGCATTGAGAGATTTGAAGAAACCGATAAAGAAGGCAGACTTCTGGAGTCTGCTCTAGAGCGACTGAAGATAACTGTATAAAGAAACACCCATCCATTATCATACACGTTATCCCTAGTGGGGCCGCCAGGGGTGCTGGTGCCTATCTCCAGAGGTTAATGGGGTACACCCTGGACAGGTCGCCAGTCCGTCGCAGGGCTGTATAAAGACTCAGACTGTAAAATGAAGAACATAGTGGACAGCCTGAGCATTGCCTTTTGCAATAATGTAATAAGAACATCAGTGTCTATTGTCAGAGATCTGTGTAATAATGATATAAGAATCCCCCGTGCCCCAGTAATCAACATCTATATTTACAGCTGAAAGGAAATTTGATGGTGAAAGTTACTAAAACACCCAAATCTCCTTTGAGATTGATGAAGTGTTATGTGAAAACTTGTTTTGATTCAGTGCAATTCTACATGTTCATTTCAAAGTTTGGATGTTGAAAAGTAAAGTTCACGACTTCATGTACCGGCAAGCTAACAGCTTTAATGAATTACTTTTCTAAATCGTCACTGCGAGTTTTACATCAATCAATCAATCAATCAAATTTTATTTGTATAGCACATTTCAGCAGCAAGGCATTTCAAAGTGCTTTACATCATTACAAACACAGAATCACAATGCAATATAGAATCAATCATTAAGTCAAGTTCCATCAATAAATTTGTAATTGATTACATTTCAAATACAATTCTAAACAGGTGGGTTTTCAGTTGAGATTTAAAAGAAGTCAGTGTTTCAGCTGTTTTACAGTTTTCTGGAAGTTTGTTCCAAATTTGTGGTGCATAGATGCTGAAAGCTGCTTCTCCTCGTTTGGTTCTGGTTCTGGGGATGCAGAGCAGACCAGAACCGGAAGACCTGAGAGGTCTGGAAGGTTGATACAACAACAGCAGATCTTTAATGTATTGTGGTGCTAAGCCATTCAGTGATTTGTAAACTAACAACAGTATTTTAAAGTCTATTCTTTGAGCTACAGGGAGCCGGTGTAGGGACTTTAAAACTGGTGTTATGTGCTCTATCTTCCTGGTTTTAGTGAGAACGCGAGCAGCAGCATTCTGGATCAGCTGCAGCTGTTTGATTGATTTGTTGGACAGACCTGTGAAGACGCTGTTGCAATAATCAATACGACTGAAGATGAACGCATGGATGAGTTTCTCTAGATCTGGCTGAGACATTAGTCCTTTAATCCTGGAAATGTTCTTCAGGTGATAGAAGGCCGACTTTGTAACTGTCTTTATGTGGCTCTGGAGGTTCAGGTCAGAGTCCATCACTACTCCCAGGTTTCGGGCCTGATCGCTGGTTTTCAGTTGTAATAACTGAAGCTGTGCATTGACTCTAGATCGTTCCTCTTTAGGTCCAAAAATAATAACTTCAGTTTTGTTTCTGTTCAGCTGGAGAAAGTTTTGGCACATCCACACATTTATCTGTTCTAAGCATCTGTTCAGTGATTGGATGGGCTCTGAGTCACCTGGTGACATCGTAATGTAGAGCTGTGTGTCATCTGCATAGTTGTGGTAGCTAATATTATTTCCTGTTATAACCTGAGCTAGTGGGAGCATATAAATATTGAATAAGAGGGGTCCTAGGATTGAACCTTGGGGTACCCCACATGTGACCTTTGACCTCTTTGATGAAAAGTTTTCAATTGAAACAAAGAAATCCCTGTTCTTTATGTAGGATTCAAACCAGTTAAGCACTGGACCGGAGAGTCCGACCCAACTCTCCAGTCGATTCAGTAATATATCATGGTCAACAGTGTCAAAAGCTGCACTGAGGTCCAACAGAACCAGCACTGTGGTTCTGCCACAGTCCGTATTTATATGGATGTCATTGAACACTTTCACAAGGGCGGTCTCCGTGCTGTGGTGAGCATGAAAACCAGACTGGAAGGATGTATAAAAAAGTTGGGAGCGTAATCAGTGGCAGGTTTTAGTGCAACAAAGACAGAATTCCTGCAGTTTTCCTGTTTCAGTAAACTGCTGTGTGTCATGTGCAGTAAGAGCTGGATGCCTGAAAGACATCTGGTTTGACCTTGTTTAAATTATAGGATGTGACAGGACTGCTGTTTCTGCAGCATCAGGAGGCACAGACAGAGTTTGTACAGATTGAATTAGGTCAGATGAATTTGGTAGTTGCTATTATAACTTCAAGTACATTTTTATTGAAGGCACTTTCCTGTGACTGGATGACGACTATTACTAAGATGTTAAGGTTTCCCAGATTTCTGTAACTCTTCAGACAGATTCTGTCAAGAGAACAGCCCATTCGAGGATTTTTACTCATAAAAGACGATCCAACAAAAATCCTCTAAAAATGTGATTAAGAACTGTTGAATGGAGAGGGGGAAAAAAGAAGAGTGCAACACATCCATCCATGGTTCCCATGAAGCAAAAAATAAATAAAATAAAGTTCCCCTCAGCTCTAACACAAGCGGTCTGGCTTTATATCACAATTTGCTATAAATATTTTTTTTTTAAATTTATGGGTATTGAAGTTAAGCAGTCTAATATTTAAATATAACACTTATGAGAAATGATTTTGGGTTGTTTTGCTCACAGCAAACACAATATATCGTTGTGTCATTGAATGACAATCTCACGATTACTATTACTATTGACAAGTTCATGTTCTGGTCTTACCTAACTGGGAAAAAAAGGTCGTCACTGTCACAAAAACACAGTCAGCTGTGCTGAGACATACATTAACCACTATCAACAACAGTAATATTAACAAAACTCACTCTGAAATCACACAGTATGAAGCTTAATGCGTCTTCAAACACGTCATCACTTGCTCACGTTTGAAAAAGTCCTACATGAGCCGTGCTCAGTCACATTCAGGTACACTCTGCACGTCTCGACTGTTCTACACCTACACTGGGCTGTAATGTGCAGTAACTAACTTACGAGATACCTCATGAATAAAAGAGAATAATTCATGGCTGCTAGTTTATCACGACAGCATAGCATTAGCACCACTGAGCGAACTGATCATTAAAGGTTGTCTCGAACAAATTCCTTCCAAAGTGTCATTTCCATCTTCTCTCGAGATAAAAAAAAGAGATTTTAAACAATGCTGCTGAACATTAAAGTGCTATCAAAACAATTACAACTCATGTCTGCTTTGATTTTCCCACCCTTCTATTTTATCTGTAAATGAATTAATATTCCGGAGACAAAAACATTTCCAATTACTTTGGAAATGTTACAGTTTCTTCTGTAACTGAGGCCAGTCAAAGTTATTGAAAGTAATAGTTCAAGTCCAGATCGATGTCTTCGTCACAGATTTGCCTTTTCAAGTGTTGAACAAAGTTTCTTTTTTTAGAAAGGCGAATAATTGTACCAATAGTTAAATAAACATTGTTTGATTTGAATTTTGACCCAAATTGACTAATTTCTTCCTTGTAAATCTCAATTCTACACCTTTGTATGGACATGACCTTTGCTATTTTTTATATTCACAGCTCTCTGTACTTACAATATGTAAAAGGCCACTGATGAAAAAAGGGACTTTTGTCACGATGGCTTCTTCCTGAAAATAAAAGCTAAATTCTGAACAACGGAATTGCAGAAATATGGTTAGTATTATATTATTCCTGAATACATTAAGTATCACATAAAGCAGGGAAACTTGTAATTGATCAGTTAGGTCTTTGTTGTAAGAATACTTCTTGGCAATAAATCGTGCACCATTGGAAAGCTGTTCATTTAAAAATAGGAATCAGATTTATCAGCCACGATTGTCTGCACAAAAAAAGAAATTTAACTTCGGTTTCAAGCATTCACAGCATACGGACATTAGGTACACATATTTAAACTTTCGTGCAGATAAGATATTGCATAAAAAAAAAATATGCGCATGTATGTATATGCACAGCCTTTTTTATGCATATTCTGTAGATAAGGGCAAGAAAAAAACTAGGTAGATAGGCTGTGGCAGTGCAAACATGCTTGTTGTGTTTCACAGTAGAGAAGCTGGCAGCTCTGGCTTTAAGATGTTCATTGTGTTCATCAGCGAGAAAGCCTGGAAGAAGAAACTGTCACTGTAGTGGCTGGTTTTTGAAAAAAGTGATCTGTAGTGCCAGCGTGAGGGTAGAAGTCTCAACAGGTAGTGCCCAGGATGTGTGGGGTCCACAGAGATGCTAGTGGCCTTTTTCCTGACCTTAGACCTGTTTGACTCCTGGATGGAGAAAAGATCAACCCTATGATCCTCTCTGCAGATCTAATTGTATGTTTCAGTATGGATGTGTCCTGTTCTGTAGATAAGCCAAACCACAGTGTTTGATGTGCACAAGACAGACCAACTCTTTTTGAGTTGCAGTAGGAAGTACAGTCTAAATGAACAATGTCTAGAAGTAAAGATATTGTTCTTACAATGTCCTTGGTAAGAACAATGGTACAACGTCATGCTCATAGTAGGCACCTTCTGCAGTAGTCCACCATCATCTTCAAAGTTTGAACAAACTTCATCTACAAACTTCAGCAGACTGACAGATTGGTTCAGTGAGGTGAAGTCATTTGCATACAGAGAGAAGAGGAGTAGGGAGAGAACTCACTCCTAGGGGTCATGAGTGCTGATGGTCCTTGCTTGGGAGAGGATGCTCGTTCAAGCTCCTCCAACCTGCAGCAGAGTTGTTAGGTGAGAAACTACGTTCTCTAAGGTCCACTGATCTCCTTGGTCATTTTGTTCCACGACTTCTTGGACATGGTTCGCTTCCCCACATCTGAAGTTAATCACGGTTTACCAATGTTGTACGCGCAAAAAGTCTCATTCTGGACACACATTCCAACAAAAAATTATGTGTGATGTCACAGTGTGGATAAAGTTTTTAAAAAAATCTGTGGCAGGCCCATAACATCTGCATTGATTCATCTGTCCACTTATTAAGAGTACTGACCACAGGCTGAAAAGATTTTAGATTTCCCTGTATGTTGTCATGACTTGTCATGATGGCTTCTTCCTGAAAAGAAGCCATCATCTTCTGTACATGTGCAGTATGCACAGTTCATGTACTGTACATACTGCACATGAACTGTGCAGTATGTATCTTCTAAGACTGTGTAATAATGGTCCAGTGTGTTTATGTCTTTGGTGGGACTCGTCACATGCTGTTTGTACTTTGGAGGTTCCCTGGCAACGTTTGCTCAGTTAAAATCCACAAGAACAATAAGGACAGAGAGTGTAGGTGTTTTTTGTTTTTCCTCATGTCTTTATCAGCTCGATGAGCTGTTGTTTTTCAGCTTCTAAAATGCAGGCTTGAGGTGGGCTGTAAACACTGACCAGAACAAACAAGAAATCCTCCCTCAAGTAAATAAAAGATTTACAATTCATAAAAAAATGACCCCAGGTGAGGGCTACATATCTTCTGTAACACCGGTACACAAGAAGACTGACTTTTATGTATACAAAAGGAGATAGTACGTCCAGAATCACAACAACGCTGTCCACAACGTGCTCACCAAGCCAGCTTTGGGTGAAGCAGAGGGCAGCAGATCCACATAAGCCTGAGTTTCTTGTGCTAATAAGGAGCAGGTCTTCCATTTTGTTCACTAGGTGGAGAGAAGGAAGGTGAGGATGCGGTCCCCGCTGGCAGAGCTTGTCGAGCATCTCTGCACATTTTATCCATCTACATCGCGAGTAAATCTGTGGTTTCAACTAGGATCTCAGATAAACTTTCTGGAATGATGAAAACTGATTAAAAACTGTCCAGAGAAGGCTGCACTGTGCTTAAAAGTTTCTTTTTGCTGAAAGTGACAGTATATAACAACAACGTATAGTAGAAATGCACCAAGAAAAACTTCAAAGTATGAGCGGGCGCAGTATCGAGGTGACCATCCGCACAGAAGAAACCCTGTAATGATGCTTCTTCTGTGGGAAAAAAAATGCACTTGTGGTTGGAGCTGCAGTGCTGAAACTCTGCATAGTGCCCGGATATTCTCTGCCAGTACCAAACAGTTTATTCTGCTATTCACTCTTGTTTGCTGTGGAAGAACCTTTCACAGCCACAGCTGCCAGGCTTTTATCTGTTCCCTAATTAACATTTGTCACAATTCAGCCAATGCGGTTGCGGTAAGTCACTTGGGCACAATCACCACACCCAAGCTGATACCACAACAGTACAATTAGTCTGAGATCAGATCTAGAGGCAGGCCATCCTATCCTCGCCACCTCTGAATTCTGGAGTGATAACGCACTGATTAATACCTCTGTGTGGAGGTGGACATCAGCATCTGAGAGGACGGTATAGAGATATGGTTGCAAGGTTCTCATTGCCATTGTGATTGTCTCCAATGATGACAAGTCTCTCCTTTGAAGTGATGAAGATGCCAACCCACACCATCAATTTGGTTCCCGAAACCTATGTGATAGTGCCAGGGAGATGTAACAAGTTTTTCCTGTTATCTCCAACACAAATTGTTACAACAACAAAAAAAAGAAAAGAAAGTATTTATTTTTGTGCTTAGCTCATAAGCTACAGGCTTGAAGATATAGATATATTGTAATGCTGATGAGAAACAAAGATTCTTAGAATGGATACTCTGTTTTCCTCGAGGGGGAAGAAATGAGCAACTGCTTTCTTGAACATGCGTAAGAAGCTCTGAGCTTTTCAGAGTGAGTCAGGAATGACGTGTAAAAAAATAATTGAGGTATGACTAGTTTTCCAAACAAGTGCAAACAGAAAACCGTAGTTTTTGGAATCTATTTGGAGAACTCTTGCAAATGAAGCATTTTCACATGGATCCCACTTTATGCTTAATTTATAATTTTATCAAAAAGGCCTGAAGATTTTGTAAACCTTGTCGTAGAGTGTCATAAAGAGGCTTAAAAACTAAATGTAAAGTACACAGTAAATTTAATATTAAGCGTGAATCCTATGAATGCATGCTTCACTTAAAGGGAACATGAATGGTGTATGTGTTTGCCTTTTTAGTTTTTGATTTGTTGCTGTATTTATGCCGCTGCAGGTTTTCTTTTGTTTGATTTTCTGCACTCGCCAATTATCAAACTATGCATGGCTAAAATCCAATTAGCATTGTCATACAACTTTTAGTGATGCTCCAGAAAATGTTCTGACAAAGGAATAAGGAAGCTGCCTGTGATTCAACCTCACAAGAAATCCCGTCAAACTGTACATGCAGCTTAAAGAATTTTAACCACATCTCGACTTTTTAGGAGGACACCACTCTGGCCCGCCACCTAATTAGAAGCTGTGATCTGCTGGCTCACTCCAGGATCTTGGCTCCAACGTACTTTGGGGTCCCTGATTGATAGTGTCCACCTGCTCAGCCGCGTGCCTTCCCACCAACACACAGATGGTGGGCTGATGAGAGTACTCTTTTACCCACTTTCTCCAAGTGTATGAAAATATCATTCTATGCTGGAGCCAACATACATTTTTATACAGTGAGTCTAAAATAATGCTGAGGTTAGAAGCTGAATTTTCTACAAAAAAAGTATCCAGGTAAGCTGTCTACCTGATGTCAGAAAGTGACTTCTTCATAACTTTCAAATGCAAACATAGAACTCACTCTTCCCTTTTTATTTTCATTTGGCAATGAGTAATTTGTCAAATCTGAAATCAATTACACACATACACACACCCACACAAATAAATAAATGAATATATATGATGGGCAAAAAAAATAAGTTATTTTTCCCTTAATAAATAAAATTATTATTTTTTTAGTTATTTATCATTGCCTTATATCAGAATGTTTATGTTCTAAAACATGTAATTGTACCAAGAAGAAAATAAATCTCTGAGGAGACAAGCAATTTCAGTATGGGCCTTGTAAAGATTACAATGTTGCGTTTAGCTGATCAGCTGTGACAAGATTATACTAACTGTTTATTTATATGAAATTACATTTCCAGACATTTTCTACATTTGTCTTTCTTAGACAAAACAAAACATGAACAGATGGGCAAATGTAAAGGTGCTTTCGCAGTAATTACCAATTCAAGGGCTTGTTTGCTGTCAGGTTTCGACATCAGAGCAAATACTAATTAAAAAAAAGCAAACAAAAAAGAAACCTTTTATAATTTTGGGCAGTTGGTTTCAAGACTGAAATCAGCAGTGGGAGTAGAACAATAACATATTGATTGCAGTTTATCATTAGTAAGTTATTATGCATGCAATCAACATCAAACATCAAACCAATGCATTCTGTACAAAGAATACAGCTTATGCTGGTGTGTTCCCTCAGTTAGAAGGTAAACATCAGGAGTTGTCCATCATACTGTGAGGTCATGGAGATATTGATTAAATCTGCAGAAACCTTGACTGGCGAATTTTCGCACCCATCAGCAGTCATCAAGAGCAATTGCACGAACATTGTTGATGTATAAGCATCATGTCTGCACAAGTGAAACAAAACAAAAAGGGGCTGAATAAGAAATCATAGATTGTTGAGAACCAGCATTCAAGCAAAATGTTTTGAAGATCATTTGAAACTTCTGTTGCCCTGTTTTTTTCCCTCTTTACACAATGAGTAACATGCGTTTGCCTTAACTATTTCATAGCGATTATTTTATAGCACCTTATGACCTTATGTTGACGCAAAGCAGGATACTCTGATAAGTCTACCAGGAAGGTCTCACTAAAGTTTATCTTCATAAACCTGAGTAATCAGACTATTCCATAGCTTAAATAAACTAGATGCAGAAAAATAGTTAGAAAACCATCGTAGTAAAAAGTATTTAAGTACAACATAAGTTTATTATATTTTCCTCATGAAAATGAACAAAAAATACTGAAGAAACTTTTGTAACTGCTTCTATAACTACATAAACTACTTCATAACAACAATGCCGCCCCGTCACCAGGGAAACGCTCTAACCGACATTGGAGGAGAGAAGAGGTACACACAGCATGCTGCTGTGTTGAACCGTTTTGCGCTCAGAGAGGGGCTGAGAGAGGCACACTTGACAGGGCATGTAGTGTGTGTATGCATGTGGGGGGGTGTATGTGTGTGTTTGGTGGGGGGAGTTTTGTCAGAGAAAATTACAAAAATGTGGGGCAATTTTTAATCCAGAAACTCACGGTAACAAAAAATTCAAAAGGGCATACCCTCTGTATGCCTTTCCAAAAAAGGAAAACAAACAGGTGCTGTAGTACCACCTAGTTCAAATGTATTGAATATGACTGTATATTTACTTCATGTTTACCCCTGGTGTAATTTATTCACAATTGATGTAAAGTAGTGGTCTCAAAAGCCAGTCCTCCAGGGACAGTGTAATGCAACTTTTGGATGTCTCTCTGCATCGGCACACCTGGCTCCAATCTGTTAGCTCATTAACAGAACTCTGTAGAGCTTGACTGCATGCTAGTGAGGCAGTTTTGCCATTTAATTCAAGTGTGTAGGACAAGAGACGCATCTAAAAATTGCAGGACACTTTGGTGTACATCTATTACGGCTAAATAGATGAACCTACCGCATTGCCCAACCAAAGTGAGCATGGCACAAAATGGCCCATATGTAGGGTCCAATGTTTATCGTAAGTGGGACTCAATGTATGGAACAGTATTGTTATAATTCTGGCATAGTACAGTTGTTATGATACACTTTGCGTCTTTGAGATTCATTACTTAAAAGTGAGTTATAACAATAATATGTACTTTTTTTAGTATTGTTATTCTTAGCTTACTATTAGTGGGTTTATTAGTACTGGTGTGTCAGTGGTTGCAATAGTAGTACTGGTAGTAGTTGTAGTAGAAAATATGTTTCTACTACAATTGACTAGCTGGGCTTTAAAAATGCCCAGCCAGTTTAATTCCCAAGAATCATTTGCCAGCCACTCTGGTCTGACTTGGATGCAGTGTTGGCATTATTTATTTCTCCTTATTTTTGCAAATGCTATATTTTCTGTAATACATTTTCAATAAACAGAGTGTGACAGTGCTGATTTCCCTACAGTCATATTACACATAAGGTAAAATTGGTTCAAACCCCTCGAGTAATACACTTCCAGTCTCCTAGTAATTTGAGCTTAACGTCACCCTAGTCCAGAAAACCTCACACGCACGCATACACACGTGTACACGCCGCCTTAGAAATATTCACAATATCCTTTTCCCGATGGCACGCAGAGTAAGTCAGCATGATGTGGGCAATTTGACCACAGGGTAACTTTCAAGCTGCTTACCTAATCCTAAATGAACTTTCCTTTTACATGGCAGGAAAAATAAAATAAAATAAAAACAATTTAACATTCCTTACATGCATTTTAACATATCAACTACTCAATCTACAAAGTCAGTTGGATGTCATGTAATTGGCACTTTCACTTTTTTTTAAGAGACCTGCAGTTTTCACAGGAAAACAATACCATCTCTTCCCCCCTTCACTTTGGAACAGTCCATATGTAACCTCAAGCAAAAAAACAAGTAAAAGAATATACACACACCACATATTTCATAATGTATAATGAATATAGATGAATATAGATTAATAAAAATGTTTCGCAACAGAAGATGAAAAACATTAGAATATAAACATTTATCTTTTTATCTTCACTATAAAAGGCAAGCTATAAATGGGCATCTCATATAATTTTCATTATGAAATCTCTCCTTCAATAAAAATATTCTGCAAATTTACAAAATACTGTATTCCATTTCTTACATGTAAGCATGTTTGGTTATTGTAAAGCTTTTAATTATTTTTAAATTTAGCAACATTGGAGCGTCTATTACTATCACCACTGAGTTTACGTCAAAGAATCTCAATTTGATTTTTTTCTAGACTTCAACTATGCCACTTTTGACCTGATTAGAAGTGGACAGACTGGCATGCGTCCCAAGTCACAAACTGATGGCCGGTTGATTTTCTCAACCGGCCAAACTGATGGCCGGTTGAGAAACTGATGGCTGATTAGGATTTATGGCAAGTGGTAGTAAGATGTTCAGGATCTGAAGCAGTGAAGCACATTTTATATATAAAAAAAAAAAAAAATGAAAATCACTTTTGTTTTGGCAGTACATAAAATGGTTTCTCTAGAAATTCTTTGACTTCTACTGTAGTTTTGACCATGGAATTCTTTAATGGGCACCATTTTCCCCAGCTTGTCATTTTGTAATGAATTACACCATGATTTGGATGTTTTTTCTGTGTCCCTTTATAAGTCCTTGATATACTCTATATAATTTGTAGATTTGCCATCACATGGCAGGGTCAGCACTCTTCTGAGTTTTCTTGAGTTTTATGAGAATGGTTCTCGTTGTAATTTGCTAAACTCCCAAACACTTACAAATTTCTCTGAATTAATCTACTTCTTGTTGTCAAATATGTTCTCTTTAGATGATTTATTGATTCAGCAGGCCTGATGGTAATCTGGTCTGGGTGTGGCTCTGCAACCGAATCAAGCAAATCTGGCCAATTATATTTAACTCCTGCTTTAATATGGGGCTTTTTATCTTAACGTCACCCAAGTAGAACCCAGAGAGCGTGATTGAGTGGTGTTGGGTAGTGGTCCCAGGGTAGCCTGGGAGAAAGCTCCATGAACTAAATCATAATTCAAAAAGCAACTTGTGATGTGATCATGTGTCTGAGTGACATGGTTTTATAACCAAAGCTGGAGCAGTAGAATTGAACTGCTTTGGCACTGTTTCATTGAAGGAGGGCAATACTTAAACAACTGTAAGAAAAATAATGCAGAACTAAAGAAATGTACACAAAAATGTCAAAATTCTCACAGAAACATGAAGATAGAACCCCCCCAAAATCTATTTAGACAGTTCATAAGCAAAACAAAAACCAACTTAGGGTTCAGTTACACTTTAATGTATTTACTCTCATTAAGTTTGTCTGATTTGAAACAATCAAATGTGACACACACAAAAAAAAACTGAAATTAACCGTAAATGGTAATATTGTTTCTCACATGCCTCAGAAAGGAATAAACTGATTGGCTATTTGTTAAACGAAACCAGGGAAGACAGATGACTTAGTTGTCACCACAAAAGAATGATGAGCTTCTGGAATTACTAACCTGTCATTGCACATGTTTTTCTATTTTTGCCTTTGACAGCTGTCTTCCATGATGTAAAATCCATTAATTACCTGACATCAGGTGAGGGGACTGTCTTCGTGCAAATACTGAGCAACAAAGATTTTGTTTTTGAGACATAGGAAAATTGTACATATGTGCATTCTGCTTTTCAGACATCATGCGTGTCGCTGGTCATGATCATGTGTGGCACACTTGCTGTACATATATTTACATATACATATCTGCATTTTTTGAATCTTTGCAAGGACTGCTCTTAAGTTGCTTTTTATATTAACAGCATTTTATATTTTTACAATTTATAGCATTTTATATTTTATTTTTTATTTTATCTACAACTACTACTCAGTGGTAGTTGTTATTGTGTCTTGTCTCTATGCTGTAACTGCGAAGTAATTTCCCTGCTGGGATGAATAAAGTACTTCTATTCTTCTATTCTATTCTATTCTATCTCAACACCATGTAGGGAGACAACAGGGAAGGAATAAATCAAACAGCGCAAGTTCAACTTACCGTAGCTAAAAAAAAAAAAAAAGGAAAAACAAAAAGTTAAATAATCTTTAAAGGAAAGTTGAAAAGAACTTTAAAGAGCGTTCAAGAGGGCTTGAAAATGTTAAGAGGTAAATGGGTGGGGTCTGTGCAGTCTGCTCAGGGGATTCAACTCGATGGGTAAAGAACTGCCTCTTGCTGTGGGAGGATCCCCTCGTGGGACCTCTCCCTGGTGTCTGCTGGCCCTCACTAGGTAGATTTCCTCCTTTGGAAGTGGACCATGACCAGCGCGATTTGTATGCACCCCCTGTCCAATGCGTCAACCATAAACCTAGCTTAATTCATCTTTTCTATTACTGATGCTGGCATATAAAAACGCCTGGTTGGCTGTGACTCTGTGTACGTTGAACCTGCAAACAGAGCCAAAGTGGCTGTGTGCAGGAGAAATGGATAAGGAGACCCAACAACATGGGTGATCTTCTGGTCACAAAGACTGAGATGTAGGGCTGGAAGGAAGTTAGGGAGTTGTGAGTTGTTGATGCCGAGGGCGACATCAGGATGCCTGAACTAGTCTGCAAGAAATATGTTTTGTGGTGAGAAATTCATAGGACAGTGCTTGTCCTTGATGTGACCATTCACTATGAACTGGATACACACCAGTTCAAGCTGCACCAGAAAAAAGTGGCTTCCTACCAACTAGTGGCAGGTCAAAAAAGGCTGGAGGGTGTAGTGTGAAGGTCACGGATTTCCCTGAGGGAGCGTGGGGTAAGTGGCCATCAAGCAACACCACAGTGCTAAAGGAGTTAGGAAATCCCACTGGTACTTGAGATTAACCATGTACCTCTGACCAAATAGGTCTTTCTATACATCATACTGAAATAATAACCAATTCTGTTCCAACAGGTTGGTGGTAAGCAGACAAGGAGAGAGCGTGGACAAGGTCTGTCCCAACTGGAGAGACAGCAAGCTCAAATTGTGGCAGTGGCAGCAATAGTGGCCACCATGCCGGGGCTTCTGAAACATATGTAACGGCTTTTGTGGCATATGCCACTGCTTCCGTGTAATATGCTATGGCTTTTGTGACGAACGTCACAGCTTCTGTGAGATCCGTCACAAAAGCCATGGCATCGGTCACACAAACTGTCACCGAAGCTGCACCAAAACAGTGGTGGTTGTATGTGTGGAAGTCATGCAGTAAAATGCCCTGCTACTAAGGTCAAGAAGGATACCCAGAAAACTTGTTCCTGCAACGTATATGTGTCCCACATTGTTCTTCTCTCAAAGAGGTCTCTGTCTTCATAAGAAATGTAAGCATCTGTGCAGGTGTTGTTGTAGCGACTGCTCACAGCAACAAAATAGACTCAGAACAAAAAGACCAATCTCCTTCAGGGCATGGGGAATATGAGGTTGACTGAAATAAAATATTAATTCAACCTCTCAAAGGCACTAAACAAAATTCTAAAAAGGTACATAGAGGACATAAAAAGACCAAAAAGTGGATGCGCAACCCATGGAGGTGAACGTTCAAGAGGTGAGATGCCCTCCATTGAAAAATTAGCAGAAGGCTTGAACACAAAAACCTCCAGTCTTTTCATAAAAAAACAGCTGTAGCAGCATGTAAGATACTTGATGGTAAGGAACCTTGTAACAGCAAAATCTCGAAAAGAGATGTTCAGGAAACACACAAGAATTTATGGGAAGGTACTTATAAATTCAAAGTTCAGTAACCTCCACAGAGTGGGTAAGACCTTTCTCAGCTGCCCCATCTTGGCAGAAGATGAACAATCGCGAAAAATGGTTAAGCAAGGCAGTTCCACTGGATCAGACGGCAAAAAAGAGCAGACTTATTAAGACAGGCGATAAAGAGAATGAAACTTGTCAAATACTGTAATGCCATTCTACAGTATATAACAGCAAATTGCCTAATTGTCTGAGGCAATTGGTGACCCATCACCTTGAGATCAAATGCACTAAAAACCTCTTCAACATTATTACTAACTGCCTAACACTAATGGCAATACAAAGTAAAAAAAGAAAAAAGTATCGACTTAATTATAAAACTAATCAATTAAATGGATAAAATGATGCAACAGATTCAACTTAAATACAATAATTGTGACTCAACACTGGTGTAACTCTTTTTTCCCTAAAGAGTATTGTGAAAGGGGAAACTGAAAGGCAAAAAAAAATTACAATTCCAATGAGTGAGTCCCAGAACTAATTACAGTGAACTGTATGAAAGTAGAAAACACTTTAATAGGTTAAATAAAGTTTTGATTTGGGAAATCAACAGTTACCATCCTGTTTCTTCCTTGATGTTAAAGGCTGAGCAGTATGAAACTGCTTAGTTTCAATCATATTATAATGCAGGATTCATTTATTTGCTACGGAGTTTATTGTTAAAGTCATGGCGGATGATTAGAATGTTTTGTAAGAAGTAACCGGTTTTAACATTTATTGACTGCCTTGTTTTGCGTTTCAGTTTTGCAGAAAACGTCGGCAAAATCTGGCTCATTTTGGAGAGATTAATGAATCAAAGCAAGAAAATGGCACAAGCACTCACTGTGGTTTTCATTGACCGAGCATATGCCTTTGACTTGGTCTCGCACAAACACATTGATGCAGTCTCATGCAGAAGACGAGTGGATAAGCTCTTTAGAGGACTCATCTCAGTCTCCTACAACACCAGAAATTCCTCAACAACAGGTGAAACTGAGAAAATGTTTGTGAAAGTGGGAGTGAAACAAACTTGACTTCCCAAGAAAACAAACCAGGGTTTAATTAAACTCTGGTTTAAAACATGGCTGGTGTGAACGTACCCTAGAACAGAGAGGGGTGCAAGCAGAAGCTGTGATGTTCATAAGGCCTGAAAGTTATGAAACAAGACCACAAAGATCAGCATAACTTTTTCGAAAAACACTTATGCTGGCTTGGTCGTCCTCTTTGACTTTGCCCAGAGAAGGATGTTTCTTTTTAACTATTATGACCTCATCATTGCCTTATGGAAGTCCGAACAGCACCAACAGTAGTGACAGTGTGTTGAGGGCCATTGCCTACGTTGCTGTGGGCAAAATAACAGCAAATGAGATGTGACAGCTGAAAGAGAAAACAGGCCCAGCTGATGGGGCTTAAGTGAACACTGGGTACCATGTGAATCAGTATTTTTCATGGTAACTGCAAAGAGGTTACTTGTGCAAATATTTGTTTTATCCAATGGATTTCATGTGTGTAGACTAGTTGTGTGCGTAAATATGTATTTTTGACTGCATTTAAGTATATGACGAGGTGTAGCACAAGCACAAATCTCAGGTATTACTGTCCATGAATGACTGTTATTTGAATAAAAATAAATAAATAAATCAGCGGGTACTACAGTCATCTTAAAGCTCATCTGTTTGCTAAAGATCTGAGCTCTCCTTTTGATTTACAAGAGTGAGCTGATGGAGGAGGAGGAGGTTGGAGGTCTTACTGAAATTGTTGTTTCATCAATAAATAATGACAGAACTCTAATGGCCGTGGTGCGCCTCTGATCTATGATCAAACAGAAAGCACTGTTCCCTTGTCAGACTGCAAATATAGCTACACACGATGCATCATACATACACGTGCTCCAACACACGCGCGCACACACCCCGTGGCAAAGAGGACAAACACTCCTGCCAAACCTAACACAGCAATTTCATGATGCATTATTTCTCTAAATCATGGTTTCCACAGTTCCAATAGGTCCCTGCGTTGGCGTTTCAGCCACTGCTATTGTTCCTTTTGCTACTTCACGGTCTTTAACTTGCTGAATCACTCCAATGTCCCTACTCAAGTCGGTTTTAAAGCACTTAGGAGTGAGCTGACCGTGGAAAATTCTACCTTGGGAAAAGCAGTACACCACGCTATTCAATCTTTTTAAGACCTATCTCAAACTTAAAATGTTTAGGTCATGGTGGATGATTAGAATGTTTTGTAAGAAATAACCTGTTTAACCATTTTTCTTTGAAGATAAATAAATGAAACAAAGTGAAAGCAACATATCCCATCTTGATGCACCAGAGCACCTAATCTGACACCCTTGATCTAAATGAAAATCCACTCTGCAAATCCAAACAAATTAAATAAAAATTGTCACATACATACACCTTAGCACAGTTTTGTGCTTTTTAGTGGAACTGAAACTGGGATTTGACTAGAATAAAACGGCGCAGTGATATAACATCTCATCAGCTGTGTGATCACACTTGTACTCAGCAGTTTCTCCACGGCTGTATTTTTTGTATGAAATACACAGACACTGAGCTGAGATACTGTTTAAAAAAAATCACCAGCAGTGTGCACACAAGTTATTTCAAATTGTGCCAGTGTCAACAGTGCCAGTACATGTTTGCTGTGTCGCCCAGCAACAGGTGAAAAGATCATGTAGGAGGAGACCTGACCATCAAAAGAGATGGTTGAAACTGTTAATGTATTTAGAATGACTAACACATGCGGAAAACAATGTTCCTGTTTAGCAGAACTACTTTTCTTATATGACAAGAGATTAGTTACTATAGAGTGAGATAGTAAGAAAGAGAGGAAATGGGCCTCTTATGCAACAGCTGGCAACCAAAAGATGTGACAGGACCCACCCATACATCCACCCATCCATTTTCTAACACCCTTGTCCCTAGTGGGGTCAGGAGGGGTGCTGGTGCCTATCTCCAGCGAACGTTTTGGGCGAGAGGCGGAGTACACCCTGGACAGAGACAGACAGGACAGACAACCATACACACACACACACACACACCCACCTAGGAAGAATTTAGAGAAACCAATTAACCTAACTGTCATGTGTTTGGACCGTGGGAGGAAGCCCGAGTACCCAGAGAGAACCCACGCATGACACAGGGAGAACAATGCAAACTCCATGCAGAAAAACCCCGGGGCGGGAATTGAACCAAGGACCTTCTTGCTGCAAGGCAACAGTGCTGTGACAGGACCCGAGGCTGTAAAAAATCTACTTCATTTCTTTACATTTACATACACTTAGCATGTTTGTCACAATGCCAGAATGCATGGCAACACAGGAAACAGTTAAGCAACTTAATCAACTCCGCCTTTGGCACTTACACACAATGCTTCATTTTTTATGTTTAATAGAAACATTAAACCATCTTCATTTCAAACTAAATAGCTTTTCAGGAAATACTGCTATTGGACATTTTATCTATTTTTACATCACAGCATCACACAATTAGGATCAGTGGTTTAATTTATGCTCCTCTATTTCCATCAGAGCAAGGTAAGGCTAAGACAATCCTATTTAAAGCACACTTCTGTCCCGTCTAACCTTTCTGCCTTCCCCTCCCTTCTAGTCATATCTAATGGCTCTCAGTCTCTCACAAACTCCTTACACTCCCCTATGACTTGTTTCAGTCCGTCTGTCTTGCTTCTTGTAGCACTCAGCTCCAAGTTTCGTGCCAATACTGCTAACTCTTTCTTAGCCTATTTTCACCTTACTGCCTCTAACTGAATAACAGCATCGCTGCTAACTTGGCACGGAGTAGTTCTTCAGTCCCTCCTTTTTGCTGAACTGAGGTGATCTGATTGTAGGAATCATTCAGTAAAAGAAGAAAAGTAATGTTGTTTTCCATGAACATTACATGTGGTGATAGTATCAGTGTAGCAGCCTACGTGACCTAGGGGTCATTAAAGTTATTTTATCCATGCCATAGATGGTGGTGTCTCATGTTCTTCATCTATTCAGTGGTGCTTCTTTTGGCACAGACTGTATTGAACTCTACTTCCTTTGCACTAAGCTTCTTTTTTATTAATACATTTCTTGCTTCTTTTGTGTGGCCAATTCAAGAAGCAGAATTTTTTTTGTTTTCTTTTTTCCTCAGTGAAGATTGTTTTTTGTTTTTTTTTCTTTTTTCTTTTTACCTTTCGATTTTTTGACACAACTGACAGCACAAAGAAACTTCTATTAATGCTTCTGTTTTTGTATTTCATCTTCATAATTCTAAATACTACTATTGTAAAGGAAGACACTGGCCGGAGCTGTGGGAGCGACGGATTTGAGGGATCTTTTTACTCTAAAACTAATTGGATATTGGGTCTGTTGGGCAGTCTCAATGGTACCTATAATCCAAAACTGTAGGACAAAGCTTTTCATCTCAGTAATGAATTGGAGAGAGGCTCTTCAGCAAACTGTCGGAAGTATGAGATTTTTTCATCTCACGGTGGCTTCCTCTGTTTCTATTAATCGTCATTGCATGACAGAACAGAGTAAATGAAATAAAAGCAATGAATAACTCCATTGCATTTTGTTCTTGGTTTTGTCTTTATTGAAAGGTTATATTACTTGGGGATCGGGTGATACCAACACTATCAGAAGACCTAATAGTTTTTGAAAGAAAATACCACACAGATTAATTTTCTCTTTCAGTTACAGTGAGCATGAACTCTGAAACTCATGGAATGGGGACACATGGAAATGGGAGTGTGTTGCATGACACAAGGTTGCAAAGATAATAACACAAACAAATAATATTACATCTTATTTATAAGGCACCTTTGGAGAAGCTCAATGTGCTTCTCCAAGGATCGTACAAAGGTTTCTGACTCCTTCGCATTGATTTGGCTTAAGGCTCTGAATGGTCAAGCCGACATGGCAGACTTTTCTCCCCCAACCAAAGACCCCAAAACTACATGGCAGAACGTCAGCAGTTCGATTTTGACCTGACCATGTTGGGCCCTTGAGACTAAAATGCTAAACGTCTGAGGTATTTATTCCTCTTACAACTTTCCCTACAGAAATAAATGAACATATTAAATAAATGGTTGATTATGGTATTTCTAGTATCCATAAACATCTTGTAACTTCTGGACTATACAGATGTCAAGACCCAAAAAGCAAAATGACATATTTTTGTTTGGGAATTTTTTGTTGAAATTGGTCAGAAACAGACATAGGGTGAAATCCAAGACCTTTATCGTTTTTGGTGGTTGTTTTATTTTTTTAATGCGATACATTATTTTTATTAAGAAGTTTCCTTTTCAGTATGGCGACTCACATTTTATTTTTCAATTGTAAAGCATGCAAGAAGACAAGTTATATTTAAAGTTCTCAATCAAACATATTCTTGTAAAAAGAAAAGATTTAGTCAATTGTTTGATCCTCTACAACAATTACAGCTACTTCTGTGACCCTTTAAGAAAAAAAAATATATATATATATATACTGATCACCTCCTGAGGCCTTTTTCAGTTCTAAAGTTGTGCAATTACATTTACAGAATTATTACATTCATAAGAAAAATAATTATTTAGAGCAGTTAAAAGTAAAGCATAGCATTGCTGGAGTTATGACTGGATGAAATTACCCAGCATGAGAACGGGTTATGGATCCCAGCTGAGGAACAAGAAAAATCACAGCAATTTCCAAGCAGACAGGCCCTGCTACACTGCTAACCTCTACTACTAAATGCCTGCCAGCATATAAAAACTTAAACCAAATATTACAATAGTAACTTATTTGTGAGAAATTCATATCAATGTGTGCTAAAGGAAATCATCCTCATAATCAGTGGGTTTTCTGAGAGGGCACATGAACATTGTCTGTAAAAGTAGTAGTTTGTGTCAGGACCTCCCAGTTATCCAATCTATATCCTTTTGAAGGCCACACCTAGGCCCATCTGTTTAATCCAACATTTTGTATCACTGAGTTGGTGGCCAGGGTTTACAGTCACAAGCTGCTATTCAGTGTTGTACCAGGATCTGAATGGTTGTGTTTATGAGGAACACTTAGCCACAGACTTCATGCAGATCAATGCTATTTCACTGTTGCTTTATTGCTTGATTTAAAAAAAAGGACTGTATCAATTTGGATCTTTAAAAGGATAACAAGATGTTGTTTAGAGCAATAATGCCATTGTCCAGTGATACTTGATGTTGTTTGATTATTCCCATGACTCTTTTGTCTTAAATCTTCTAAAGAGAACTTTGTCCCAGTCAGATTTTGATAAAAAAAGATCTTCTCTTCATCTCAGGATTACAGCCCCAGTGGGGAACATTGAAAGCTTTCCATGCTGGCTTAAATCTTTTTGTCCTAATGTCCTCACTGTTCTCTGTTCTTTTACACATGACTTATTTTATGCAAAAAAGTTGCTTTGATGACAACTGGTTTAATTTCAGGTTTAAGTTTAGGCTATTAGTCAGTAGCCTAAACTTTTTAGGCTACTAATCATAAAGTTAAACCAATGAGGTTATAGCATCTTTATGATTAGGCTACTATTGTGTATTTGAAATATGTTTGCTGCTGTATGAGTCATGCTAATAGAACATATTTCTCCATGTCCCTTGAAAGTTTAAACGCAACCTATTGTTGTGCTTTTGTAAAATTTCAAAACCATACAGAGTCCACGGGGAACACCTTCTTCGTTTGTTGAGATTTTTAAGTCAGACAGTTACATGGTTGTGGTTTCCTAGGACTGAAAGTCAAACAGAGCCTAAAAATTATTACATGTCTTACCCTTCAAACTGCTTTCACAAATCGATCATGTTGCTCATGATCGATTTGTGAAAGCAATGAAAAGGTTAAAATATTCAAGGGACTGAATATGTTTTGTAGGCACTGTAGATTCTTGCCACTAGAGTGTGGCAAGATTTCTCATCTTTCCCATCGTGAACCAAGGTCTCTGATTTACATCCAGCAGCAGGTTATCAGCCATTGCAGTTTTTCATGAAATCCCAACCTGATTCCACCCACTACAGCATAAATTTACACTTTTACACCTTAGGGGACGTCTTAAAATTCTTCCGTCAGAGGAAAAGGGGAGAGAGAAAGAACCAGGGTCTGGATTTGATGATAGTTTAGTTGGCAGTGATGATACCTTTTCAGATCAGACTTGTTTGGGAGTGTTATTCCAAAGGCTGCCTTGCTAAAAGGTTAATAAAATATCCTGTCTTTCCATTATGGTTCAGAAGAAAGACAGCAGGCGGGCTGAAATGCCGTTTTCCAACAGATTAAGTCAATTGAACTGTGGCATGTATTTACTCATCTGATCTTGGTCTCATATTAATACTAATTAGATTATCTGATATATGTAGATATGACACAAAAATGCAAAAAAATAACTGAGAAAATATCTAAGTGAGTAACTGCTTTTATTTGCAGCACTAAAACTCAAATAAACACATAAATTCCACTTCTGTGTAAAAGTTGTGGTTTGACTTCCCCTAGTGAAGAATAATTTAAAACCAAAGCATGTGTAGAGATCAATATGTTATCCTCGAGAGAAGCCACATGATACCAGAGCTCACAGGTGGATTTGGGGGTGATGGTCAGGCATGACGTGAATTTGCAGCAGCTGTTGTGAGGGATGCGCAAATGTATGCTTTCTCTGCTTAGACTTGGTTGGCTCATTGCAATTCATTCAGCTAGTTAGAAGATGAATGCAGTGCTTTTTGCAATAGATAAGGAGATTCAGTTAATTGTCACCATCTGTCAGTCTGTCTATTACCTGGCCAAAAGAAAAATCTGCACTAAACCCAAAGCCTTCTCCAGCAAACTCAAAAGATTTTCAATAGGCAAAGGTCCGGGCTATGCGGTGGCCAGTGATATCTAATAGTTCCAGAACCACTCTTTAATGAGTCCAATGTATCCTGGATTTGTTATCTTGGAATATATCTGTTGATGGAATAACTTATTTTGCCTCTCTTCTAAAGTGCCCATCACTAAGAGGCTTAATTTGCACTGAAAGATAATTGCCCGTGATGTAATTATCCAATAGCTATCCATATATTTCCAAACAAGACGACCCACCGAACATAAGCATATTACTAAACGGTGGAAAAAAAACTAACGCATTGTCCACTGATAAGTGTAGACTTAAAATAAAAGTAACATTTAACCACTCAGTCTGAAGAGCCTCTGTTGCTGTGTAAGAAATTATGTGGGTTAATAAACCTAACAAGTGAACATTCTGACTCATCTACTTGTTGCCTCGAACATGGACTACGACATTGATGTGGCAAAACAAAATGTATGGTGGATTAATTTAGCTGAAAATTCATGACCCTGTTAAGCAGTTCTGCACAAAGGCTGTGATGTTATTGTTAAAAAAATCATAATAGGGAATAGAGCAGAATGACCTAATAGAAAAATATGAGCCAAACAGAAGATATTTATTCAGCAATAGGAGATACTACATAAGTTTCAGCACTACAAACACTCAACAAAATGGACTAAAAGAAAGTGGATGTATCTGCAATATGTGATTTTTGCACAAGTGATTGTTACAACCAAAACATTTCCTTTTGCACTTTTTAGGCCACATTTATCAAGCATTTTTAAAACTACTCTTTTACTTCCCCTCACAAACTTTAATTATCTGTCTGTGCTTTATTTTTACCCTTGAATATACACTCCATTTAGTTTGCCCTCATAGCTTTGCTACTAATTTCTGTATTTCTGAGTCTCTTCCATACTTTTGTTTCATACAAACTAACTGTGGATTCATTCAAGCTCCCTATTGTATGGTGCATTTCTCTAGATGTACATGTAAAGAGAAAGTTCTGGTAGCCGTAAATGGCGAGATTAAATGCCTTCTAAGAAACTGGAGGTTACAAAGACATTCTAATTTTAGATGCATTTCTCAAAAATGTAAGAATCAGCAACTGGAGAAACATACATGCTACTTTCACTATACTCCTTTGGCTGATCACATAAATACATCCCCTGTAGATGTTTTGTTAGCATTACACTAAGCAAAACAAAACAAACACACGTGCACAAGAAAATAAAAAGATTAAAGCAAAACATTTCCCAGACAGCATTATTATGTTGGACATAGATTTAGATGTTTGTTAGAAAGATTCCAGATTTCACATTGATTCCAGAGGAATCAAGTCAGTAAGTAGCAGTCTACATTGATTAACTGATCATTGTTGATATTGATGAAGTCAGACTTATTGACAGTTTTCTCCTCCACAGGATTGGTGCGTGTGGGTTCGGGTGTGTGTGGGTGTGTGTGTGTGTGTGTGTGAAACTGTTACCAAAGTGTGATAGTATAATGTGAGACAGAAAATCAGGGAAAAAAACGAACAAAAAAATAAACTAGAAAAACAATAAAGCTTCTCTTACTTCTCCCACTGCTCCTATTGCCATCTGCAGAAATACACCGCTCAGTCAGAAACAACTAATCAGAGCCAGGAGGAGGGTCTAACAGTCATTCACCCACGTGTATGTGCTGCTCACACTCCTGTCCCTCTGCCATGCTACAGCTGAATCACTACAACATAGTCTGCCATGAATGCTTAGGATAGCAAGCATGGCCACTGATAACGGAGGACATGTAACAGTTCAACACCATGTCAGTGGTGAGTGTTTAAGATTTTGCTTGTTTTTATTAGTTCTGTATTTCCGTTTATATTAGTACAAGCTAAAAACAAAAAAACAAAATTGGCCCATGGTTTCACAATAGGTGAAAATCAAAAATGTGGGCCAGATGTGCGAATGAGTCAACCATAACCTTCTCTGTATACCAGAGTATTTCTGCGTTAAATCTGAGTTTTAGTATCCTACAACTCAAACTTGTCCCAATAGGGCCATTTAAAAAGAGCCTCATTCCCTATTAGAGCAACAAATCTACCACGAATGGCTGAGAAACAACAGGACCAAACTGCCTTTAAAGTGCACACTTTAATCTGATTGAACTGCTTTGGCTGGACCCAAACAGACTCGGAGCTAAATGAATTCATGAAAACCTCGATAGCAGAAGTAACTTTACAAAGAGAGAGGGTTGAAAACTCAACAAAGATGTGAGAAACTGATGAGGTCATACAGAAGACAATTAGTTCAAGTTATTGCACCTGATGGCAGTTTTACAAGCTATTGATTTATGGGAGGAATTAACACAGTTTCTGCATTGCGGCTTCATTTGGGATTATTTCAGTTCCCTTATAGGAAGCAATTCCTCTCGAATTGAACAGCCAGATAAGATAATGGTGTCAGTTATCACTGCTTATGAAATTACGTTGAAGGTCAAATTAACCTGTCTCTGACCCTCAGGAAAGCTGGTGCATCACCATCACACCATTATAACGGTTTGCTACCATAAATCAGTTTGATTTACTACTCAACTGTTAAATCATTAAATGAAGGACAATTTTAATCTGAACATAAACCAACAACACAGCCGGGACAGAGCAATGCTGTTTTTGCAATGGCTTCAGAGCCAATGGTATTTGGGTTTTGCAATCCCTTGCAGCAGCCCTATAACACTACGCTTCATTGTTCGTTCATGTCAGTGGTTTGCTTATCCAATAACAATGGCTGTAAGTCTGAAACTCTCATTTAGTCACAAATGTTCACTGGGGGTTGAAGTTCTCACACCAACGGACAGCATGTTTATAGAAATGGAGGACTTCTGATGAATGTTAGCCTCTGTCCCGTCTTCCCACGGTGTGTTACAGTGTCTGACAGTGACTCCAGCTGTCAAACACTGGAGTCACTGGAAACAATAACTCCAGTGTCTGGAATCTACAGTTGATTATGTGTCATTAAAATAGTTATTTAATAGTAGTTTCAGAATTATTTTGTGACAATGTATTCAACAGATAAACAGGCCTCTTCACAGGCATAGACCTACCAAAGGGCACAGAATAAGGGCCCAGACAGCATTATTATGTTGGACATAGATAATAATGCTATGCCTCTTTGACATTTTTTCGTTTTCCAATGTTAAAATCAGAAACATAATGTATGTTGACTGAAGACAAAGTAACACAATGCTGCAAATCTTTTTTTTTTTTCCACAATCACTCATTTGAAAAATGTAGGGTGCATTTGTATTGAACCCCCTTGAGTCACTACCACCTTCCGGTGCAATTAGAGCAATTAGTACTTTACGGCATCACAGAAAAAAAAAAAAGTTCAAGAAGTTAAATAATTAATTTGATCAGATCTTGCTGATAGAAAAGGTTGATTTGTCCTGTTCTGATTCAACTCCTTCTTTTGAAGGAGACTGGGACTTCATCAGTATTCTTCTTCACAGATGAAGGAAAACCAGGCTTTCTGTTCAGGTCCCCAAACATATGAAATATTATGCTATATTTTTGGTATGCTGAATTCTTTACTAAACAGCAATTTCTGCTTACAGCTTCCAAACTCAGCATTAAAACCTGGCCTCAGTATTCCCTGCTGAACAAGCAAGAGAGGAAGAGATGTTATAATTTCCAAGCAAGCTGAAGAGAGTGGCAGAAAAGACAGACTGCTTGGACTGCAGCGTTACAAAAAAGACTTCTCATTTTGCTTATTTTACATTTTGATTTCTATAGTAAAAGACAATTAAACATGTTTCAGTGTCCCGCAATCTTGTGGTTTAAATACTCAGCATCCTAGTGAGTGATCACTTTAGTTAGCTTCACTCATGATCAGAGTGCAAAGCAGTGGAGACATATATATATATATATATATATATATATATATATATATAAAATTTACATTATATCAAATACTATTTACTAAAAAAAACACTATTTATTAGTTACAAGCATAAATTAAGCCATGTTTAAAGCAAAACTGCCCAAATATTTGACAAAGTTAAGACGAAAACAGAACTTATTTGTTTACAGTAGATTTCTTTTCTACATTTACTGTCCTTAATTATAAGATTGTCTTTATTAAAAAAAAAATGTTTTCACATAATTAAACTCTGTCATTTTTCACAGCTGAAACTGAGCCACATTCTGCCGTATTCATTAGCGTTTCTCATCTTATACTGCTCAGCAAAAAGATAATTGTTCTTATTGGCGCTAAATTAAATAACGAGTCAACAGAGCCATTCTCTCTGATGTTCTGCTGAAACAAGGAGTTCTTGCATGGTACTTTGTATGAAAAGGTGTCAAAATATGCACAGTTCTCAGCATTTTATTTTAATTTTTTTTTTTTTGCAAAATGGGGAGACTTATGCTCATCAAAAATACTTCAATTACACTTCACTGACACTAATGGAAATGACAAAAATGGAAGCTAAGGTTCACATTTCAACTGAGCTCTTCTTTCACTGTCTAAACAGAGAAAGTCTCTCACTATAAAAGCACTGAGTCATTTGAAAAACTAATTCTGCTCTTTAGTTTAGTGAGTGTATTTGACATTATGGAATTTCCATTTAAAAAAATCTCAGGTTCAAAAATCTTTAGTGTTCAGCCTTCATAGGAATGTCATCAAAAAAAAGTAATAAAATAAAAAAATCATCCTTGTAAGTAAAGCTACTTTCCACCAAAAGGTTTTCACACCTTTTGAATTTTTGTCACATTTTGTTACACAATGGTTGTATTATTAGCATTCATATTATTAGCATCATATGTGACGGACCAGCAAAAAGGAAAAGGAAAAATGTCTTTAAAAATTTTAACTACTACAAATCGTTTGGAAATGATTCAAATTCAGTCCCCACACGGTTTCGTCAGGGACAAAAAAGGCTGTCAGAGTGGATGGGAGACTGCAAAAGACTTGAGGATGAGGTGGACGGTTCATCTTCCAAAAACACAAAAACTGTAATCGCACATCCAAAGCTGCAACAGAATTGTTTATATCGAAGCATATTCATATGTTGGGATGGTCTAGTCAAACTCCTGTGCGTCCCCTGTGTGTGTTTGACTTGGCAACTGACATTCACAGAAGTTCTCCATCCACCTGACTAAGCTCGCACATTTTGTAAAGAAAATGTACAATCTGTAGCTTGAAAAGACATTCTACTCATGGAGACTGGATACAAATGTATGCTTTTCAGATTACTCAGACATAAGACAACTGTTTTACGTTGGTCTGGAATAAATTGCACTGACCTCTGTCAGTTTGCCACAGAATATTGATATTTCCTTTAGTCAAAGCTGATTTGTATCCGTTTATTTATTTCCGTATTGGTTAGCACAAGTTAATCAATTGTAAGTTAGGAACATTCAGTAATGTTCCTAGCTTGCATATGGTAAAGATATGCTACATTTATGAAGCACTTTTCTAGACATACCAACCACTCAAAGCACTTTACACTAAAGCCACATTCACATAGTTGCACTCAGAAACATGCACCGATTCATACACCGACACACAGATGAGTAACTAATTTAGAATCAAGTGCCTTGCCCAAGGGCACATCAACTTTTGGCACAAGTAACCTAGAATCAAACTCACAACTTATAATTTGCAAAACAACTACTCTTCCTACAGTTTGGCAACTAACAGAAGAACCATTACCCTTTTATTTTAATACAAAACACCTTCTCTCATTCAGTTTAATTCTATTTATTTATATAGCCCCAATTCAAAACAAACATCTTCTTTACAACACAAAACAGATCCAATTTATGCCAAGAAATATAGTATATGCATAACTTTAGGCACACATATACTGTAGGTAGACACATTCAAAGTCAATTGCATACATTTTAACTTATCTGAAATGACTATATACTACCCCTCCTGCACCTCTGCTGTTATTTGAGTAGTTTTTCTACTAGCAGTCTGAGTAAGATGAGTAGGTTAATACACAACTTCTAAGAAAAAAGAAATATTTGGAAATTACAGTATTTGTATGTGCTACACCACCTCAAACACCAACCAAATGCACGAAGAAGGTGAATGACCTTGTCAGCAAGAGTACAACACCTCGTCTTCCAGATGGCTCGCACCCAGCACCAGCAGGTATGCAGCAATTGCTCAGTCAGTAGAAGAGAGACCAACTGCAGCGCAAGGCACCAGGTGTGAAAGTAAAACACGGCCAGGGTGTGTGTGAATGTGAGACAAAGTGAACAGAGAAAATGTCTCGTCCAAAGGAGCTGATTTAATTCCAGTTCATGCTTGGAGTGAGCCATGGAGAGATTCTTCCGTTACCCAGCAGCTTGGACGACATTGCCATAATCACGCGTTCGCCGAGAAGGAACTTAGAATTAATGGAGGAAGAATGAGTCCGATCTGGTTGAAGTGGCACTATTAGACAATTACAGATATACAGTGTCTAGAATCATACAGCGTTGCGCAAAGACAAAATTACCCCAAATTAATGTGGCATGTTGACAAACAAAACTGTTCGGAATGTGAATAAGAAAGAAAAAAGAAAAGATTTATGTTTTACGTTCTAAATATGAAGCTTGTTTTGCTGACACTATCTTTGTTGTTATTCTAGTAACATAACAGTATGTTGCACAAACAGAACAAACTGTTATTACAATAAAGTTTTTATATAATAACTTGATATAGCTAAAATTTTTCTTTTGCCTTGGTGGCAGTTTTTTTTTCTCTCACATAGAAACCATTGTGAATAGAAATACTGAAGAACAATCAATCATGTTGGCACGCTTGGTACTACCTCCACAAAACTCCACCCGAAGGTTCCTGATGGGGGGGATAGTCGTGAAAAACCGGAATGGTTCACCCAGAATGGTTAATCACACTTGACAGCTTGATCGAGGTCACATTTTACATTCCAGTGAGGCTGAGTAGTAGTGCTGTATGATTTCTTGGTTTGTAGGGAGGATTCTTTACAACACGATGTAGGATGACAATAGCTGTGGTAGCCCTAACGTGTTGACTGGTTTCAACATCCACCCACTGTTACATCTTCATGCCCCATATTCTGGACAAAACCATTTCTAATGCTGTAGAAATGACATGGTACACAAATTTTGAACTTCAAGTTCAAGGTAAAAAACAACAAAAAAAACACCATGCAGGCCCAAACCACGGCCCAGACACAATGATGAGGAGATGTGCAAATAGTTTTATCCATTTTATAAACATGAACATTTTTGGAAAATACCAACCACGTTATCCAGCCATTACTGTCTATCTGGTTTGGTAGGAACGACTAGCTTCCAGGGTTTTCTGAGAAGTAGGTGGTGTCACTTTAACACCTGCCCCCTAGAGATTATTGATCTTTGTGTTATTGCTGCCGAGGGGTTTCTCAGTCCAACAGTATGAAATCTGTTGCTCACTGCACTGTTTGTTTTTTGTTGCTTTTCAGTACCGTGAAGAAAAATTCCAGTGATCATTTCCAATGTTTTTTTGTCCTTTTTTTTTTTTTTTTGCTTTAACTGAATTTCTCCCACGGGCAGATTTTCTGTCTTTATGCTCATTACAATGTTAATGAAAAATCCAGAATGCACAGGCTAAGCATCATGCTTAGGTATACAATGAATATCATTAATTGTTTGAATAATTATTGTAATAGGACACAAGAAGCCAACAAAAAGTTTCCTAATATCTGCTATGTTTCAGTTCTTGAAGAATTTAAATAAATAAAAAAAAGACATACGAATCTCATCTGCACACAATCTCCATTACTGCAGTCAGGCTTTTTTTTACTAAGAGCTCCTCAATTTCACACATTACAAATGACAGAAACATTCTTTCTGAGGAAGTCCAGAGCTTTTACTGCAGCACCATGTTAAATATCTTCTGTAAGCGCCTATGGTAAAGAGTGAAATTTTCTTCTTGAATTTTTCTTCGCCTCCATTTGTTGAAGAAGCAACATCAGAGTCAGAGACTCAATAAGCCCTGAAGTAACTGAAGTCCCCTGAAAGAATCCTTCCATTCTTTTCAGAATACCAAGTACTTTAACTTACACCAATCTTGAAGTGTGAAATCAGTAATCTCACAGCTCTGCCTGAGACATTGGCCTCAGATCAGACAATTAGAAAAGACACAAGAAAGACAATGGTCTACGTATGAAATACCACAAACATCAAAGTGAGCACAAGTATTTTAGTTATTACTAAAACAGGTGCAGCTCAAAAAATTAGAATGTGATGGAAAAAGGTCAATACTTTTGTCTCATCTCAGAAGTAAAATAAATTTTATTTAGATTCATCACGCAGTGGTAAGCTACGATCTATCGACAGCAGGCCTGGGACAGACTGACAGAAGCAAGGCGTAAATCGCTGCCTCCTGACCAGGGTTTGACCCGGCAACCCGCCAGTTACAGGGTAAACCCCTATCTCCTGAGCCAACATCACCTCAGATGTTCCATTCCTCCTATTTAGTCATTCCTGAACAAGAGTGCTGCTCAATGGTACAGACTCCTGTTTTCAGATGAAAGGCAATTCTGCATTTCATGTGGAAATTAAGATCCCAGAGTCTGGAGAGGAACAGAATCCTCATCGCTTGAAGAAGACTGAAGTTTCCACAAAGTACTGATTTGGGGGTGCCGTGTCCTCTCTTGGTGTTGACTCACTGTCTTCACCAAATTCCACAGTCAATGCAGCCCTGGAGATGCTGATTTCATTTTCTAACTTTCTAGCAAGAAAGTCCTAGCAGAACAAAACAAGCCTGCGATTTGTTTTGCAGGCTTGGCAAAATTAGCCTCAAACGTATGCTACTACCTCGTCATGCTAATTGTGCCAGACTAGTGTTAGGCAGTTATTCCAGGTTGCAGCAAAGGATGTAGTGCAATTATTATGCACATACTGTAGCTAAAGCTACATATTTATTGCAGATATAGTTTTTTTTTTTCATTCAATCTGGCAGTTTCCTGTTTTATATCAGTTAGAATTATTGATTTACCAAATTCTAGCATTAATTAACTTTCTTCAGATTGAGAAGTTAATGCGTTTCCTTAGTGTTTGGTAGAGTTTGCCTCGAAAGACTTGGGATGAATATTTTAGGCATTCTCTCACAAGCTTCAAACAATAACTTGCTGAATTTTTGGTCCATTCCACCTGACAGAGATGGTGGAACTCAGTCGAGTTTGTAGGTTTTCCTACTCTCGTATACCTTTTCAGTTCTGTCCACAAATGCTTCGTGGGATTATCGCAGCTTTGATGGCTACTCCTGAACAAGGACTTTGTTGTCCTCAAGCTTCTTTGAAACTAATTTGGTGGTATAATTAAAGTCATTTGTATTGAAGCAATATTTTACCAGTAGAAAGAAAAAATCTCCTTTCATGTCCATTTGTGGCAAAGACTTTGGCCTCGGTCTTCTCACATTTTCTTTCCTTGGGATGCAGATTTGTTTTGTAAAGTGCACCAATCTCTCCTGTAGCAGTACACTTACAACATGAAGATGTCACAGTCAGGATCGTGTTATCATGCCCGCAAGCTTTGTCTTTCTCCTGCAACTAAACCTCTAAATTAAAAAAGAAAATGTGTCTGATATTTAGCAGTCCTAAAACAGAAACACTTTACTCTAAGTCAATGTCAGACAATTGACAAAAAACCCCAAAACAAAAAAGCAATATTTTTTCCACGTTTAACTTTAGACCATCATAAGGAGATACTGCTGACATGCAAAAATGCACGAAAGGTGCGGAACACTATCTTGGGTAGGCTTAAAATAGTAGGTAAAAAGCAAAATGTCAAGCACTAACAGCATAGAAGCATCTTTATTCTTCCAGGCTCACTGCAAGCTAGTAATGTTCTAAAAGGTCCTGCGGGCTAAGAGAGCTTTACCAGATCTTCATCCACCGTGAGGGCACTGTCAGAGCACGCAACTGCTTAGTGACTTGTTTTCACACGCAAACACTGAAAAATGACAAGACAATTGTGTGCGGTTTTTGCACGACAGCTCGCAAACATACATAAAGTCCTCTGAAGGGTACTTGTTAATGATTCAAATCAAACTTGACAAATTTGAATATGTGTCCATTTGACTCAAGCATCAGAGCAAAAAACAAACAAATCTTGGGCTCATGTTACATCAGCTTAAATGAGTTTTTCTACGAATGTGTTCAAGTGTTCACTTGAAAAAACAACTGCAATTTTTTTGTATAAAATTTTTCCAAGCTTGTAATGTTGTAAAGTGATATAGTCTAAGCACCTTTTGGGGAAAAAAAACCCCAAATGTTTAGCTTGGTAAAATGTTTCAGTTTAACTCAGTTGAGTAAACATTTTTTATTTGAAACATTTTTTAAGATTTATTGATCTGGGAATTTTCTGGCAAATGTTTCCTTGCTTTTCAGTGTGACGATTATTTTTATATTTATTGGTGTTAGTGAGCTGCGCTGCTAGCCTGCGTTTATTCTTGCCTCAGACCCATGGTACCAGCACCAACTGTCATCTTCGTATAGACTAAAAAAAAAAACCGGGGATGAGGCAGAGAAAACTTTTTCTTAGTACTGAAATAGAATCCATTTGACAACTTGGCCAACACTGCACGTTTCGGCAAACTTAAGAGTCAACTTTGTTTTTGAACTTTCCGAGGAGAAGTCTCACAAATATCAGTGACACAAGACTTGTAGACAGAGTGTAGAGATCATGAAGCTATGCATCAACAGTGCACTTCGCTGTGCATCTAAAGGAGCTGGATATCTAGAGAGAAGGGGGGTGGAAGGATGTAAACACGTACAAAGAGCAGGAAAAAAAAAAGAAGAGGTCTTACCTGGAAACACAAGGACAGCAAACACCCATGACAGGATGATGAAACATACTGAATTACACATGCTTCCCAAACAGTGCTGATTGTGATCTGGCCGTTTGTTTTAAAGAGGCTCTTTTTGTATCTTCGCCACAGTGGGGCTTTTAGATGTCTGCCCACTTTTCTTTTTTTGTCTCACAGCCTATTCTCTAGCTGTCAGTGCGCACAGCGTCTCATCCCCACTTGGAGGCAAGTGAAGATTTATGCAATCCAGTGCAAGTCGCAGCTGCGGAGAAACAGACGATTCCTCACGAGGTGTTCAGGCTCCCTCTTTGCTCCGAACTACAGCACACAGAGGGACCAGCATTCTGCAGGATTCAGGGCAGAGTAGGGGGAGGGCAGCCTGTGCTCAATTCAGATTGGCTGATGGTTCTGCCGTACTCTCAAGAACAGTCCCAGCTCTGTTTTATTTTGTGTCCTTTTATTTTACTGGCTGCTTTGACTCAACCCTTCTTTTGTTTTTGCCCCTAAAACAGAGCAGAATGGACAGATTAATGCAATCGCTACACACCGATTTTTTTTTTTTCCCCCTGAAGTACTTTTTGTACAATATTTTGTTGTTGTTTTTTAAATCAGAGATGTTCAGAGAAACTCTTTCCCACTGGTTGCAATGGGGTACCTAACTTTACCGACATAAGAAATTGTTCAAAGTAAGACTGTCAATGCACATGAAATGTCTAACGCTCTTATTGTGAAGGTGGTGGAAGTTATACATTGTGTGAGAATGCCCAAGTGAGGTAGTCCCACACAGAAGGGACATCAGCAATGACATGCCCTGCTCAGATCTACTGGCACTTTGCTAATGTGAGAAACAAACACTAGAGCTGTTTGGGTGCCAAACCAGGAAGGACAGGAGTGTATAGGTCAGAGTTGAGACTTTGAATGCAAGGACAATGACAGGTAGAGAGAGAGAGAGTTGGCAGACATTATGGAGAGAAGGAATGTAGATATTGCATGTGTTCAGAAGACCAGATGGAAGGGAGTAGGGTTTCAAAGTGTTTTACCAAAGTAACAGATAAATAAGAGGAACAGAGTGGAGATTTTGCTTAGAAGATGAAAATGTTGGTTGTCCAAAAATGTTGTAACAAGTGGGAGGATAAAAGGGTAAGAGTGGAAGTCCAAGCAGGGTGATTATTAAGTAGTAGCAAGGGAGAGTATAACAAAACCAAAGTTATTGAGCTGTTATAGTTGCAAACAACTGCTTAATTACCCCTTGTCTCTTTTATGAAGAGGTTTTTTTTTTGTTTGCATTTTCTTATTGTTGTTAAACATCATATACATCAACGTGCCAATAGGACTAGAGATGGAAAATAGCCACTTGGCTATAATCTCATGTAGTGACATGTAAATGTGAATTAGTATGTAATGTAACATTTTTTAAAATTTAACTTGAAACAACCGAACAACAACAAAATCATCAATGGTGGTTGTAAGACAACAAAAGGAACATTTCTGCCATCGATTAATGTGCAGTGTGAACAAAACACTGATCTTTGTATGATTTGATATGAACAAATTGTATGGTAGCCAATCAGATTGGTGCAGAAGTAAGCTCACACTATAGGAGAGAAGAAAGGAAAAGTTGGTGGTGGAATGAGGAAGAGCAGGAAGCATTCAGAGGAAGAAGGCAGCAAAGAAAAAGTGGAACAGTCAGAGATAAAAAAAAAAAAAAGTAGACAAGAATATTGTGAGATTAGACGCAGGGCAAAGAGAGCAACAGAAAAGGCTGCCGAGCTGTATAAGAAATTAGTAAGAAAGGTGAAAATGAGCTGTGCTGACTTTTTTGGTTATGAAATGTTTATTTAACAATATGGAAAACATGATGAGATCAAAACCACTTCGACAAGGGTGACCAAGAACAGCAGCAGCACAAGTCATGGTAGACAACACAAGTGAACAGAAATAACAAAACTAGACATTAGAAATTTATAAATGCCATCAATTTAAGAATGAAGGGCAGTTCTTCTGACAATACTCATTTAAAAAAACAGTGGCAGTTTAAGATTTGAAACACAGCCACCATCGACATGATACTCATTGTTGAGTCTTTTAAAATTGTTGCGGTTAGCTGGACAGAGTAGAGGTGGGTGGGGTGTGAAGCAGGATAGGGTGCCACAAGATTGAAAGGGGAATGTGTTGATGAATGAAGAAACTCTGTTGAGAGTATGGAAAGAGAACTTTGAGGATGTGATGAATGAGGAGCATTAGAGAGAGGAGGACAGATGGTGCAGATATACTGAATCACACAGTAAGGGAAATTAGTAAGACTGACGTTAGGGCAGCTTTAAAGAGGACAAGAAGTGCAAATTCAGTTAGTCCAAATTACATGCATGCATACATGCATGTGGTGTTGGGTTTTGTTTTCTTGTTTGTATTTGATCATTTTCTTTTGGGTTATTTGTGCTCCGTAGATCTTGCCATACTAATTTTGCAATTTTTATTATTGCTGTCAATGTTAATGGCAGCTGGGTTTAGTTTTTGAATTCGTTTTTCTTCAATCATTGCCAGCATTCTTCTCCTTTTGGGTTTCTAGAGCTTTTGTTTGGCTTCCACTGTGTTAGATCCTTCTGTTTCACTACCTCATCTCTTCTCTTCCTTTACCTATTCCTTGTCCATTTTATCTCATGCAAGTTTTTTTTTTTTTTTTTTTTTTTATGAAGCCTTAAAAAAATGCATATGCCAAACAAAACATAACAACATGTATGGCGATATGCTTATCGCCATGCCTTCCACAAGCCAAGATGGTGTGGGAGGTTTTGGAACAGGAAGTGGAGGCTGTAAAGGTTACATGAAAGAAGTCCTATTTCAGCTACAAACATAAGAGGTTGTGCACACCCTGGACATCAGTACATGCATGCTGTTGAAAAACTGTGATTCTAGCATTGCAGAGAGATCTTTGATCTGCCCCTGCATGTCTGAAGCCACATCAGTTGCATTTCTAAAGCAAATGTTTTATTTCAAATGCTCAGGGAACCTCTTTGAGTAACTTTGATGAACGAAGCGCGGCAAGCCTCTGATGCACACTTTAAAATCGCTGGGTATTGGCGTCTCCCTCTGTACCCCAAGTTGTGTCAAGTTAGACGAGAACATTCCAGCTTCCTAAACATCTCTAGAGCTCTTTACTACTATTATTATTTGAAGCAAGACTGTTTCAGTCACAGAAGTCCATGCTCTAAAGTAAAACTCAAGACCCTTTTTCTTCTTCAGCGTGTAATCCTTTATGTGTGTAGATGGTTTCATTCATTAAAGTCATTAAAATAACCAAAACAAACTGACCTTGTGTAAAAAAAGGAATTGCCCCAAACTTAATAAATGGTTGTTCCAGCCTTGGCGGAAAGACCTGCCATCAAGCGTTAGAGATAACTGGCAATGAGTGTTTTGTATTGTTATAGAGGTTTGTTTTTTTTTTTAAATCCAGCCATATTGGAGGGCTTTCAAGCCTGGTAGAGAATTTTATTTGAGAAAGTCTTCCTACTCTACACTCCTTCAGAAAGCGACTGACAAAAGAAGCAATTTTCGAGACATTTTTATCCCAGGATGCCGAGAGTCTGATTGTTCTGTAATGCAGAAGGACAGCATGGACAGGTAGAGCTCACTGGAAGAGCATGCAATGCACAGGACGTCCAATTTGTTTTCACTGCACAGTGGGAGGATGGTGAATGTTCTCTGCTTTTAGAGAAGTCGCTTTTAGATGAAGCCAGTTCTGGATTGACACAGAGGTAATATTCATAAAAGCTCCCAGAATTCAATACACGTCACGCGTTGGGTGCTTCAGACTTCTGTCAGATACACCCACGGAGCTGCCAAAGGGAAGAGGAGGAAATTCAGCAAAATATCTAACTCGTCTTCTGAGAGTGACATGTTGCATCTGTGCATCAGTAAGCGTCTTATAAAATGTGTTACCGTGTGTGATGACATCAACAGTTTTATGTAAGTTCAACCTAAGTAAGAAGTGGTTGTGTAGCATCAAAATAGGCTTGCAGAAATACACTTGGTTTAAACTATTAGTCGTGATGTTTGGGGCGTAAGCCGCCTGTTATGTGTAAAGTGAAGAAGAAGGCATTATCATTAAGGCGAGTTTAACACAAGGGAGAGGCGAACATTATCATTAAAGGGCCTTCCTGTGTGTGCTCAACAGCTGAACTGTGTCTTTGCCTACACACACGCACAAGACAAACACACACCCGCACACGGAGCTGCAGCAAAGTAGTCACCCAGCTTTTATGTTAATGATACCATTATGAGCTGCGCCTCGATTCAAGTATATTATGTAAAGATTCCATAATGCATTTCAAACTTCTAAAAGTGAGCGCCACTGATGAATGCCTTCATTCCTGCTGGGGATCACAATAAGGGGCGAGTTAACAATAGTCATCACAGAGTTCGACGGTGGGACAGAGGCAGCATTCCAGTTCTGGAGGTGTTCAATGTCTGTATGATGATAAATGGCGGCTGGGTAAAGTGAGTGGGGGAAAAAAATGCAGTTAATAGAGGAGCTTTAAATACCCTTAGGAATGACAAGGATAACAGAGGTGTTAAAATATTTGAGTTCCTGTAGCTACCACTTTTAGCACATTGAGCAGCGCGTACATGAGCACGACTGACCGTGCTAAGACCCTCCTCCTGGCTTCGATTGGTTGTTTTTGACCGGGAGCAGTGTTTAGGGTTGGTGTACTTCTGGAAGTTGAACCTCCACGTCCGTCTCAAAACTTGTTTCACTTTTATTAAGATGGTTTCTTCCATGTTTGCTTATCCTCAACAAGCTTCCTGCTCATTTCCAAAGGAAATCATTCCCACAGCATGTTGTTGCTGCCACTATGTTTCACTGTTGGGGTTGCATTGTTAGTTTTCTTCCATGCATAGAGTTTGGCATCTATACCAAAAAGTAAACTGTCATTTTTTGTTTTGTTTTTCCTTTGACATCATGAGGTCATGACAGTATCTGCCTGTCCAAATATAACAAAAAGGCCATCTTGGGCCTCAGACTAATTATTTTTGTTAGGCTGATAAATATCTTGTTTGTCTTTAAATGCAGTTTTCAAGAAACTGCCTGGTTTTAAGTTTTCATTTCTTGTCCCTGCTTTTGATTTTTGCATTTTGAAGCTCCACTTAGTAGCTGCTTATGAGTCACCAGCAGGATGTGAATTAATGTAATTTCCTCTCCAGACATCAAATTGTGATTAGGTGTGTACATACAAAAGAAAATTGTACTTTATATCTCATAAAGTACGTTGCATATGACTATTTTAGTACAATGAGTAAAAAAATTTAAGTGACCCCTAACATGAACATGAGGATCAAGAGCAGAAAGAAATTAGATTAGACTGTTGTTGATTTGAGGCATGGAAATATGTAAAATTGTTGGAAAGTCTTCCTTTGTTATAACTAATCATAGAGTTACTTGTGTTGTTACCTCTAAGCGTACAAAATAGATAATTAAAAAAAAAAAAAAAAAGAGTACAAAACAGATAACGTGTGGTGAACAATTACTTTTTGCAGTTGCATGTCATAATTCTTTCATTCTGCCTCTCTTGGGAAGGATTCATCATCCTTTTTAACATAAACGAACCGAAAAACAAACCAAAAACTAAAGAAAAAATGAATGTCTACCTGCTCAGCTAATGGACCCCATACTAGTTTTAAATTTTGACCTATCCTTGAATTTCATTATATTTTCAGGTTGTGACATTTCATTTTAGTGATGATGCTTGCTCTGTTTTTGTGCTATTTGCTTTGTTTTCAAATTGCCCTGATCCTCGTATTTTGCTTTGTAATCGTTCTCTCAATTAGTCATTTTCCTTTATGTCCTTGAGCCACGCTTACCAGGCGGCTGCTGTGGATTTAGTGTAATTAGACTCATCTGATCCTCGCACCACAGTCATTAAGCAGTATCTGTCCTATTGCAGAGGTTCCATGGTTTGGCTTTTCGTCACACCTGCACATAGTATTCACTAGACCAACGTAATCTGACTAATTAAAGAAAGCTGTTGTCAAATAATGCTTTGATTTATTAAGCCAAAACCAATCCGAACCAACCTGGCTACATATAAAAAAAACATGAGTTAACTGTGTTAAATGTACTCGCTACACTCAGGCTAGATTACTTATTGATCTGGTGGTATCAGTTATTTTTTATACATATATACAGTATATATAATCAACAAGCAAACCAAAAAAAAACATCTAATGCAATGCAGGCCTCACTTGACTTATTTAAGGTCGGAGTTCAATTCAACAACAAGAGAGGCCCAAGAGCGTCCATCAGAACATCCCAAAGCCCAAACCACTGCCGACCAAAACCAAATCAAAGACCCGTCTCACATTTGCCAAAACAGATGTTGGTAATCTTTAACATTTTTGGAAAAAATATTCTATGGACTGAAAAGAATTTGTGTGTCCTATTAGAGGTAGTGTTGAGCTAAGCCAGGGTTTCAGGAACAGAGCATCACATGACACTCGAACAAAGTAGAAGTAGTGTGATGGTCTAGGGCTGCTTTGCTACTTGAGGATCCTTTAACATAGCTGAATCTAAACAATTTTAAAAAGGAAGTAAAAATTCCTCCATAGATTTAAAATGCTCCGTTAGGTTTAGAGGTCAATTACTTTTTCACTCATATTTTGAATATGGGATATTTTTTAACTCGCGTTATCTTTGTTTCATTTTAGAATTATTTTGACGATCTGAAACCAGACGGAACCAAATTATGTAAAGGAATACATATATTTTGTAAAGCAGTTTATGTGGTCCCAAAGTTTCCCCACATATTCCTCAATGGCTTGTTCCTGTCTATGTTTGTGTAACCACTACTTAATTTAATTAGCAATAAATTCAGTAGGAAAGTTACTTTTGTTCTAGGGTCACACAGGAGGATGATAAGCATACAAGTTTTAACAACTCAAGTTTATCTTTCTTTCCCCACAAAAAAATAATAATCCAGGTAACACTAATTACCTTAATGAAATTAAGGTATAAAACTTAAATTGTCCACCCTTATAAAAAAATATCAAATTAATATTCAGAAAATTGAGGGTAGGTTTTATAAACAGTAGCTTTAAAGCTCATTTCAACAAAGAAATTACATATTCCAGTTAGTCCTTCAATATAACAGTTCAGTCAGTCAGTTCAGTCAATGTGCACATAAGTTGTCAGTTTTGAAAATGTTCATGAACAAATAGTTTGTGGAATAAAAAAAAAATTAAAGGATTGGGGGCCCCCTTTTTGTTCAATAAGCTTACCTGTTGTCCAAGCAAAATATCCAGCAGCACCAGTCCCTCCGTCTTTCCAGGCTTCAGTCCGAGTCACAAAGATGGCGGCGGAACCCTCCTGCTTCTGGAACCACTGGCTCGTTCAGGTATCGGTTGTCCAAAAAAAAAAAACCAACCTGCATGCAGAGCGTTAACCGATCATGCAGGTATACGGAAATCATAGAAATCTTTCAGTTACTTCTCAGTGAAAACCAAATTAGCGTTTAAAATAAACCAAAAAGAGTAATAAAGAACTTACTTAATAAACATCACTTCATCATAAACGGTCTCATTTCACAGAGCTATGCTGCTTACAGAGAGGCACTTTATACTCCGGTTGGTTTGTTTTTTTTTTTCAGTTCGAAAAAACTGAGCAACGTTAGCTCCAGCTAGGTAGCCATTCTGCGTAAGTAAACCGGTGAGTCTGCTGAAAATAAAACAACAGACTCACCGGAGAACTCTCAGAACAGAATGTACATTATCCAGTTCAAAATAAACAGAACTGTGCTTAGTCCACATAATCTACCATTTCTTTTTTCTTCTTCCCCCTGCCTTACTCTTCTTCTCGTACCGAGACAGGAGAAATGTGGGTCTAGTGCCCTCTACAGGACATTCTAAGAACTAACAAAACAAACACAAACGTACAGACAGATCATCATAGTTTATGGGGGTTACATTTGCAACAGATAATATTTCCGATAAGGTTTTACCGTCACCTTCTAAACATCTGTGACCAACTTAGCAGCGCAATTTAACAACAGTAGTAAACGTAGATCAATATAAGTGAATGATAATAAAAAGTAACATGGAGAATTTTTGATGCAGAGTTTTGTGACTGCTTCCTTTGCAATAAACACTGTAAGAAAAACTGGTAACTAAAGAACTAATACTTTCTGTTGGCAAAGAATTATGAGGGATAAAAAACGGATTAGTTTGCTTACTTTTCACCCTGTTGGACCACACCTGTGTTACTAGAATTTAAACACAGCCATACCATCAGGCTTAATCTTACTCTTTTGTTCTTTGTTTGACCTTGATTATGCAACTGTTCCCTATCCACCCCCAAATGTCCTTGATGACGTGGACCCTGGAGCAGGTAGAAAGAGAGAGCCTGTGCAAAAGAATGCCAACAGTTCAAAGTTAACAAGTCGGGCCTCTTTGTTCTTTCATAGAATAATGGTGCGTTTGATTTACAATGTCTTGCAGAAGTATTTGTCCCCTTGCCCTATCATTTCAGATTTTATGTTGGCCTGCTACATAAAATATGACAGGCCAACATAAAGTAGTGCACAATTGTAAAATGGAAGAAAGTCTTACATGATTTTCAAAATATTTTACAAAAGGAAATATCTAATAAGTCTGGCATTCATTTGCATTCAGCAACCAGAGTCACTATTTTGTTGAGCCATCATTTTGCAGTCTGTGCGTACTCTGAACAGAAAAATTGTCTGCATACTGTTAATAGCAAATGCAAAGCGCTCTCTGGTCGGGATTTTTTTTTTTTTTCAGTTCACAAAATACTGAACTGCATGAACTCCTAAGCATTCCTAATACAGTTCTGCAACTCAAAGCATAGAAACCACACCTGCTTTAAATTTCTAACCCATCACCCAAAGGTTGTCAGATACCACACAAGGAGAAGATAAAAAAAGTTTACCCCAGATGAAGAGTCAGGAGGCAGTTCTAAGAAGTCCCAAGCCAGGGCCACAAGGGAAGAATGATATTCTGCTCCCAGAGCCTTAGACAAGAGAAAAATGTTCTCTGTTCTTACAGATAATGTACAAGGCTTGGTGAAGGCATTTGGTGGGGGGTTGCTCATACTTTTTTGCCAAACAGCATAGGAAATGTCAGAGTTTTATAAAAAAAACAAAAAAAACATACATAAATAAAAAGAACCATCTGTAAACCTTAATTTTCAAGTCCCCCCACAGAATAGAATAGAAATGTATTTTATTTTCCCGCAGTAGGAAACTTCAGGTGTACTTGCACCACTGAGACATGTAGGTTCATAGTAAGATAGATTTTTTTAAAAATGTAAATAAAAAGCAAATACAAACAAGATCATAACATAAAAGCTATCGTTCAGTTATCAGAAATTATGTACTCTGATCCAAGGAATGTGCAACTGAGTAGGATACATTTTTTTTAACAATGTACAGAAATGTGCATGTTTGAATTAAAAGACAACAGACTATTTATTTACAATATATATATATAAAATCTTTTTATTAAAACTGTTCAAACAGATGAACATTACCTGCAGAAATCCTTTTTAAATGAGTACAACTGCAAATACAAGTAGGAATGCAAATACTTATTGATTTTTGTCTAGAGTAGTGATGGTTATAGAACGTAACATCTGAAATGAGGAATGATATCCAATCGTTCCCTTATGCAATTAGAATGCAGCAGCCTGCCACTGAAGTATATCACTGCCATGGAGAATCAATTCACAACTAATTTCTTTGTAATGCACTTTACAATTGAAATAGATCCAATTCATACAGAAAAATAGACTATTAATCCAATCAAACAGTCAAATGCAAATCAAATGACATCAATACCAGTTTGATATGAGTTCAAATGCAATGCTGTTTAGTTTATCATGCCAATTGTTAAAGGGACAGCATTATGTAAAATCAACTTTTTTTGAGGTTTACATCATGTTACAAAGGTTTTTTTTTCCCCTCATCAAAAACACGCCTGGAGTGTTGCCTTGATTCTTTCATGGATTTTTGAGAAATTTAATCGCCCCTGGTTCAGACTCCTTCAGACTAGCCACCAGCAGTTAGCAAACACCTGGTGGAACTGTGGATCTCCGGAGCTCATCATGTAAGCTACTTCTCAGAGTAATGCTGGTAAAAACATGGTTAAACGGTGAGTAGAGGAGCAATGTTGTGATGACCTCCTGAAGGTGGAGCTTTAGAAATAGCAGGAGTTTTTAAAGAGATAGAGGTCCAATTTTAAGGTGTTAAATTACAAAGTCAAATTTCTTGTAAGTCATATCTTACAAGAAATATATATAATATAGCATTTTTATAACAATTGGAGGTGGCATAGTTACTTGTACATAATACTGCTTCCTTAAAAAAAACCAGCTATCTGAGGAAACCACCTGATTGCAATGAATCATTGAGTTTGACACTATCCCTCATACGGAGCACACGAAAGCATGTGCAAACAGTAAAACATGTCATGTCAGATTGTGCAATGCCAGCTCCTTTCCCAACAGTCCTTGGCACTGTCTCGTATCCTGCCATCCTCTGCTGTCTGTATTGACATAGTACATCAATCAGAGTTCAGAGTTTCCTTTAGATTCGGAGGCAGATGCGAAATCTTGATGCAGCAGCAGATGTGTATCAGTCTGTTCGGGGTGCAAAGAGTACAGAGCAGCTTTTCAGCTAAAAATGATGTGAACGCATGCATGAACAGAAGACTGTCACTTCCGAAGTTATTAGTGATGATGTAGAAGTGTAAAAGAAACTGCAAAGCTACATATTTGTTGCTACTGTCGTGGTTTACTTTTGTTATTCTGACCGACGCCAAGAAAAAAAAAGGAAAAAATTAGAGCTTAGATTTCTGGAACTAAAAATATTGTTATCAGCTGATATCTAAGACAACTAACTTCAAATCCAAACAAAAAGATGGATATATTTCTAGTATTTACACTTAATATCAATCATAAAAAAATTAGCTGAGCATCCAGAGTCCCAATTCTAATATTTAGGGGAACAAAAGATTCAAATCCTGAAAAAACCCAAAACATTTATCTTTAATCTGTATATTTGTGGCTTTGTAGTGGTGGATAATGTTATAAATGTTATGCTGGTCAGGGGGAACGATGTTTGTTCTTCAGAGTCGTATCGATTTGTATGCATGTTTTCTCAAGCTGCAGCGGGTTGGAAACTCAGAACTACTAATCAGCCACACCTCAGGGGATAAAATCTAATCCTAATGTAGACATAATTGAGAGTTTTCTCATCAGATAAAAGTTTCTTTACACAAAATCAGCAGTGTTCAGATCAGTGATTACACATAATGGGGAAAAAAAATTGAAATATGTTCACTCATCAAATGAATGGGTCTCTGTTGTTTATTTTAAGTGTTATAACTGAAAACTTTGGTGGAAATGATTTGTTTTTGAGAAAAAAAATGCATTCACATTGTACTTTGAAAGAGAGATTTAATGTAAGAGAGTATTTATTTTTCAAATTTCAGAAATACTTTTTCATTGCTTGGTGATTTTACTTCATCAAAGAGGCTTCGGTTCTGTATTTAATGTCTTGTTATTTGAGCTACAGAGTTAATGGCAGGCTTTATTCCACTTGTAAAGCTATGTACAACAGCCACATAAAGAAGGTCAAATGTCAGCAAGAGTGTATTTTTACACAGTGGTAAAATTTTTCAGCACCTTCAGAGGTAAGATTTCACTTCATAACCATTTTTTTCAGGGGTTTTCTGAAGTTAAAAATAATCTTTAGTAAAAGTAGACACAGTAATATAATAAAGTATCTTATTATTGTAAATTAACGTCACCTAAAAAAACCTGCAAAGAGAAAATCAGAAATTGAAATTAGCACAGTGTTTGGTTTGACTGTAAAGCGTAATAGATAATACAGGAGGTTTGCTTAAAATAAAACTGATATTTAATTGAAGTGCAGTCAAGAGAAAAATCCTTTGAACCAAGTTCACTGGTGAAGATGCCGCGCCTCCTCCTTTTCTTCGTTCTCTGATTGAAAATGTAAAAGTTGTACTTTGATGCCGAGTCCTCAATAAGAACTGCATTGCCATTTATGTCAAGCCAAGTTTCTGTTCAAATGTGCAATCAATATTCTGATCTGAAATAAAGTCATGAATTTAAAAAAGCCTCGTTTGAAAGGAATCATCTGACGTACAACTGTGCTCTTCGCAGAGTGGTAACACAAAAGCTTCTGAGACTTCCAGATTTGGAGTTATGGATTATGACAGATTTGGGCTTATTGTCATTCACAGCATTGCCTTGCTTGATGTGATGTTTTTAAGTCACTCTGCAGCTTGCAGTGATAGATACAGAAACAGTGGAACAAGTTGAAGAGAAGTATTTGTCCGGTGAAGTATCTACTGGTGTCCAGAAAGCATAGAAGTTGTTGATGAGGCCTGTACATTGGGAGGCAGAGGAGAAGGGTTGGTGGTCAGCTGATGCAGCTCATATTTTTAGGTGAGACGGGATGCCAGAGTCGTAGATCCTGAGCAGTGAGGATTTTGATGGTGTCAAAAAGGTGGAGGATGACGCACTTCAGCACGGATTACCAGTCAATGGATGAGAAGTCTGGGATTCGGTTCATAATATCTAGAACTGTAGCTATGGGGGAAAGATAACATTCGGGCTCCCGCTTCACAATCCAGTGAAGACGATAGAGCTGATAGAGACACAGGGCTGAACTTTATTGGCTGTGTCTGTGAAAAAGCACCAGCTGTGATTGACGTTCTGCTCCGTTTGGGTTTCTGTCAGCACCAGTTCAGTTTGGGGTTGAGGTGAAAAACTTAAGCAAAACACCCATTTGCGCCCACTCCGGTTTGCTGGAGCTATGACGGCGTAGACTTGATGGGAGACCGTCTCCGGCTTCTTCAACTGGTAACCCTGTTTACTTGGCTGGTGGATGCTCTCCTTCGGCTCCAGGTATTAATTTATGTCGCTGCAGAGATTGTGAGAAAACATTGATGGATGGGTTGTGATTTTGAAAAATAATCTGATAAATCATTAGAGATCCACAGAATTTCAGTGTAATGATGATTCAGTGGGATGGTTTCTGGTGAGAAGAGGTATAATGGATAAATGTGTTTTTTAGGGGCAAAGCCAATAAAAAAAAAACAGAAGGGAATTTCATTTGTAAGGACAATGAGAATGAGCTACTGTGAAGGTTTTAAAAAATGTTTTATCTCTCTCCACAACATAGCTACAGAGTAAACCCCCTGAAGCTCTGCGTCTGAGATGCCGCAGCCTCACCAAACGACTCGACTTTTGATGTTTGCTCCTGAGGGAAAGGACTGTCCTGATTTCCCATCAGCTATCAGTGCTGCAGCGACGACAGACCAAAGGTTGTCAGACTGCAGCTGAATCGTAATACCGTTATAAAACCTCCTACTGAGAAACCTTTCGCTGTTACAGAAAGACAACATGTTGTAATCAAAAAACAAAACAAAACAAAAAAAAGCTTGAACTCAAATACATGCAGAGGCAGTCTGGTGGAATCTTTTTTCGCAAAGTATTAACTGTTGAAGTGCATTTCATCAGTAAATGTACTGGGATGCATCTGTGTTTTTCTTTAATAAAACTCGATATCCCCTTTACCTTCTTACACACTTTTAACCCCCCAAAATTACAAACTTGGCAAACACTTGTAAGAAACACTTTACAGCCTTTTCCTATTAATTATCAAGATAATTTGTTGCAGTTTTAAAATGACTAGAAGATTTTTTGAAGTATGCTTATCTTATTTCCCATCAGAAACAAACTTCTTGGCTAACTGAAATACACTTTAAATCTGTCCTGCTCCAGAAAATTGTAACTTTTAACAGTATTACGTCCCTGTGGTGAATTCGTTGAATTCATGAAACACTTTTCTGACAGAGACCACTATAGAGCTGCATTCATCGAATCGCAGCCACATTCAAACACCCATACAGAAGGCCTCTCGGGATAAGTGTCTTCCCCAGATACACATCAACATGTGATAGAGAGAAACTGGAATTGAGCCCACAACCTTATAATCACGTAAACAACTAATCTACCTGCTGAGCCACGGTCATCACCTCTACATGTGGCATCCTCTTATGTCCCTTCCAGAACAGTAAAATAAAGGTGCATGTAAATGTTTGCTTATATTTGCATTAGAGCAAAAACTAAAATTTGTAAAAAAAAAAAAAAAAAAAGCAATAATAAATTGTCTGAAGAAGGTTCCAAAGCGGTATTGTTTAAAGTGTTTGAAAAGCATTTGATGGTTTGTGTTTCTTCAGGATGCCGTTTAGCATTCATTTCAATTCTATCCAACGAATGTCGTGTCGAGGCATTTTAAATAAAAATCCTTTCAGTTCATTTACACATACATTCCAATTGACCTTACGTATCAAACAGTACAGTATGCTCAATTAATTATTCAATTAATTATTTGAAAAGTTTCTATCTAAGGAAAACCCAGCAGATTGCATTGACTTGCATCCCAAGCTGGACAGTAAATCTGCTCCGCCACAGATTCCACTTCTCATTGTTAGAGATTCATGTCATTTCATTTGACTTGAGACAATAGTTTTAACCAATCTGTAGTTTCTTTTAAGAACCAGAGCATTGGTATTAGGCTCATTTATAGATTCTCAGAGCAAAAACTGATTTGCATTCACTCTGTATCTGCATACAGAGCAAATATTGATGCATGTCTTCTCAGGGAAAAATTTACATAGGTTTTCAGATATTGTACCCAAGTGGCTGAGAAAGATAAGATGCTGCCCTGAATAAGCAGTTGAGAGGCTAGTTCATAGGCATTGCCGATAAAATCCCTTCTCCCTTAAGCTTGAAACTAATGAGCCACATATACTATTTCCGTGACGATTTTGAATAATACGGCTCAGCCTCGGGACTCGGATAGATTTGCCGATATATTAGGCACACTCACAACTTTCCGAGAGTAAGATACAACTGAAGTTACCTGCTGGTGTTTCATAATGGACATTTTATCTGAGTTGAACTTCAGCAGGAGCCTGATCTCTTTGAAAGGTGGTGAGCAGTGTGGAACGTACCGCATACGGAACATACCTCTTACTTTGTGTGAGAAAAAAAAAAAAAAAAAAGTTTGAACAAAGTTTACATGTTAGCGGCACAAATGCCATAATCACCTAACAGAACTCTCCTTCATAAACATTAGAACTCCCTAATGTTATAAAGTATTCGGTAGCAGTCTATCAACATTGATCTAATGTGACAGGGTTCAGTAAACAGTTTGGAGATGAAGGTGTGAAATATTTAGCTATCCAATCACCTGCTACTTTGCATGCAGCCCGCTGCAAAGTAGACTGCATGCAACTGATGCATGCAGTCAACATTTTAATAGCGTACAAGAGGGCTATTGTTGAGGAAGGAATAAAACCTGCTGGCTGTAAATTAAAACCTAACACCCAGTGACACCATTACCAAAACATCTGAATCGTTGCACCATGTAATTGACCTTGTCTGCTCAATAGAGTTGGGACTATCTTCTGCGGTGAATGTGAGCAGCTTGAAACGCCGGCGTGGCGTAGCGCATTTGGGGGAGATCTTTACATAATTGCAGACGGCTTTGTATCCAGCATAAACCGACACAAAATCCCAGACTAGAGGTTATTAATTTGGACACAGAACAATGGGCAGATGGAGCAGGTAATTGTAAGGAGCTGCTGAGCAGACAGCGGAGGGTTTAATTGAATTAAAATATGGTTTCACCCCACAGGCAATAAATCTTATCTGGTTTCCAGAACATTCTATTTTATGTTCTCCTAGTAAAAGTAAGGATATCTGTTGTTCATCTCTTGGAAATTCTGTATGTCTGTTTATTTTCTGAAGCCTTTATGTAATGGAGGACAAAAAGCTTAACGTGTGTCTGTCTTCAAATTGCATTTTGGAAAATGCAGCAGCGAATTTTCCAAATCCCAATTTTCTTACAATGAAGTATTAACTTAATTCTTTTGTATCTTATCAGTCAAAAACTTGCCCTCTGGATATTTTGTTACTGGTGTTTTAGCCTCGGAAACTCTGAAGCCTTTTTATTACTCTCATTGTGTTTGTAAGGCCCAGAGCCAGAGGAAAAATAAATAATTGAAATGTTGCGTTTCCTTTTTTTTCCATTTAACACTGTTCAATCAGTGTTAAATGTAACACTGATTGTTACACTGATTCTAAGGTTGCACAGGGTGACAGGTTGTTCAGGTATGATTGAGCACACCTGAACATAAGCTGCACCCTCTAACTTTAAAAAGCAAAAAAAAAAAAAAAAAGTGCATACATAGGCTGCAGTATAAGCTACAGGTATCCATGATGTAACAAGATGTATTCAGACACAAATATATTACACAAAGATTTATATAACTTTTAATGGAAGTTAAAAGTTCCATACAGAAATACAAGTAGTTCTGGTAACATACAGAAATACATGTCTGTAACACAGCTGCCTAAAAAATACAGTGGACTACTACTGAAACCACTGAAGTCGTCTTCTTAGTGCCCAGCATTTTCCTGGCCAAAGTTTCTGCTCTCATCATTTGCACATTTTTAGATGTGAAATGACCAGCGTACTTATATCTGGCATTCACACATTTTTAAATGTCATAAATGTTAATTGGAAAGTTTGTGTAGTTACTTTATAATTCTTACTTCAGCAAAAGTGAGACGGGGAAAATGTGTGTTTTACATTTTGCTGCGCAGTAATCGTGCCCAATAATAGCTTTCCGATAATTGTGCTCATTTATATGTTCTTGTAAGAAGGCCAAGATGTTACTTATAGTGCATTTATGAACAGAGAGCATTGTAGTTGGTGAATAATAAAAAGAACCCTCAAATATAAGTTTTCCATATAATTGTACACACTGCCTATTTGATTGTAAAGTTCTGCATATGAATAGATTTTGATGCTAAATTGATAAAACATTGCGAAAACAACTTGTAAACTGTCACGGTGTCAACGTTTTGAGATGTGTTGTGGGGTTTTTTGTTTCATATGTTTAGTTTTCTGTTGACTGTCAGGTTTTATTTTGATCTAGGTCATTCTCTCTGTCTCCTCTATTAATTTAGCTCATGTGTGTCACCTGTGTCTCCTAATCAGTTATTCCCCTCGCCTGTTTCCTCTTGCATTTAAGTTTTAATCATGTCCTTGTCTGGTGTGTGTGTGTGGGGGGGGGTCATGTCTGGCTATTGGCTATGGTTCACCAGTGTGTGGCCTGGTCGTGTCAGAAGTAATGAAATTGTAAGACGCCACTCCGCTGTCTATCTTTTGGCTCATCCTCACCTCCAAAAACACCCTTCCTGACGACAACCTCATTATTTGGAGAACAAAATGAGGATTTTAATAAGCAGGAGTGCATGGGCATTTAGCATGACAGAGATATTTTATGGGCTTCATTAGCCACGCAGAAAGAGAAAAACATACAACAATCAGAGAAGTGTTTAAGCAGACAAGAAAACATAGGGCTAAGAAGTCAAATTTAATAGAACACTTCCAGGCAGTCGGCAACACTCTGTAAAGTATTCTTCCCTTGATCATTCCCAGGAGGCAGCCTGTATTCAGTTTCCTCGGCAGGCCTGCATCTTTTCTCGAAACCATGAAATGGGCATCAAGCAGCTCGGGACAATAAATATTTTTCCATTAATATTCAAAACCCATTCGCCTTAAAGTTCTGTATGCTAATGGTTTAGCAGTCTAGCCTTCCGTATTCAATAACCGGGGGAGAAGCTTTCTGCAGAATTTATATGAAGATTAAAAAACTAAAGCAGAATTGGAAAGTATATTTCTCATGTGATTTTTGTTGTTGTTCTTTTTTTTTCCCAGGGGGGCTTTTCTGTACTGGTAAGAATTTGTTCAACTGAACCCACTGAAACAGTTCATTATTTACCATAATAATAAAAGTACAGGACCACCCCGAAGCCTTCATACGCACCTTATCAAATTACAACATCCTCACAGGCTGGTAATCAGAAAAACGAAGGCTGTAACCTGTGAAGAAGGCATTACGGGATGAAGTGCCTCACAACTAAGTATATTTGCCCACTAGCTAGTTAAATATAGCAGAGCACTGGCTTTAGGATAGAGCATATCCTTTAAAAGGTCTCCACATTTTGCATAACACCAGGAAGAAAAAAAGAAAAGAAAAAAAAACAGCAGTAAAAAGATGGATTAACTCCACCGAACTACGCATGATTCTAAACTGATAAAAAGAAAAGAGAAATAGACAAATTTAATTCACTGAACAGCATGAAAATCTGCAGGTCCTTGAAATGAAAGGCTGTCAGAACCTCAATATCAAAGTTCTGTGTCTGGATATCAGCAAGCAGACCAGTGTACAGGTTCAAATGAATACAGCAGAACACTGACAAAACATGCTAATAAGATCTGCTTGCTTTGAAGATGAGAACTAATGACCGTCCTGTTCGATCAGTTGAGTAAAAGCTTACAAACCCAATTAGAGCGGGCTTTTATGATGGATGAAAGGCCCCCCCTATAACTGCTTGCTAATAACTGCCCCTTTGCACAACAATGGTCTAATTGGAGTAGACTGATGCGATGTGAGCCATTTGTAAGACATCTGCGTCTGTATGTTCAAACTCAGCGTAATTTAGTTATGTTTGAAGAGGCTAAACTATAACAGATGACATGAAATACTGGCAGGCATTCCTCTGTGCGCTGTACGCTGGGGTGAAGTGGTAGGACTTTGGTTCTCAGGTTTTATACTTTATGCACATCTGTCAACACGAGTCACTAAGGGAGATTTTTTTTTTTCTACAGAGCAAAATAAATGATGTTAGCTTCACTCAGGTAACATCATTACGGGATTGTGAGTGACCTTTAGCCTTGTTGTTACCTGTTGGTTATTTTGTAACAAAATTATTCTTATCTTGAAGGGAGCGTGACTTGTAGAGATGTCTTGAGTAGTCCTTGTCCAACTTGTTCAAAGTACTGAGGACGGGAGTCGAACCCGGGATGGATGCGTAGAGGTCTATAGCCTAGTGATTAGGGTGACTGCTCTCATCACTGTGCCACTGTCCTATTTTATGTTTCAGGTTAAAGAATGGCTTGTTCAAAAATGCTTTTATCATGCATTCTGTAATTGCATGTAATGTGGCGGGTGGGGCAATTGTAGCTCTCTGGTAGTGATCATGTTTCGACTGGGAATTTGTTGTCTAGAGCTAAGTTTGTCTGGATAATGTTGCCAAAGTATTAAACTCCCCTCCAAACAACAATATGTAGGCGTTCAAATCACTTCCACAGCCCCATCTGCTTAAAATCAAATCTCTTTGGTTGAAGTATGCTTCTACAAACATTTGTAAACGTCCTCATCATTTAATGTTACACAGTTAAACGTTATTGCTATTATAAGAAAGTAGAAACAATTACAGCTTTCTGCCTCCAGAAGATTTATGAGGAAAAGTAACAGCATGTTGCACATAAAGAAACGGTTTTTGGTAATTAATGATTAGCAAGTATGATAAAACCAGGAGTTTGGACACTTTTCTGATCCAAAGTCTACAAAGGGTGTGCGAACAGTGCACCAGTTTTCGTTGCCATTCGATTGGGAATATTTATGAGATCAAACTTTCCAAGTAATTTGAACTCCATCATTGAACAGTGAGACTGGAAGTTATTCACAAATTGGAATCTGCCCAGAACTGGATGGACATTTGCAACAAATTCAGACAGTAATAAGTGCAAAGAAGCTTCTGCAACTCTAAATGTCGTCTCTCTACAAGCCTCAGTTGGAACAATAAATGTTAAAATTAGCTATCTGTCAGGTTTGACACCTATTAAAGACAAATTGAACAACACAGAAAAGACAAGAGAGTTAGATTCTTTTGTACTCGCGAGGAGAACGGACAGAGATGTGTTTACAGTTACAAATCTCCAACCGCTCTGAAACACATTTGTCCGCTCCTCTCCTTTTATTACTTTCAGAGTCCCTATCACAGAGAGCACTGCAACTCTAAGGGGTGGGGACAAAGCATTTTAGTTGCAGTGCTAATGACAATCACTAACTAAACACATGTTATCTTGCATTAAAACACAGAGTAAAAACAGAACAGGTCGTATATCTTCAAGGCGACGATTCGTCAGCTATCTAACAGTTCAAAGGAAGAAGAAGTCCTGGTGAGCAATGAACCCCGTGAGCACGGTTATCACTCTTCTCTTCAGGGAGGCCCTCTTGTGAAGACGGAGATAAAGTAGACCAAAACATACAGAAACAGTCTTTATGTTTAGGGAAAAGAAAACAATCAAGGAACATCAAATATGAAACACTATTGTTATAAAGGAAACAACAAATATATGATAATATATTGTTAGGTAAATTGTATTAGTAATTATCAAATATTTGATGTATCATGTAGCCTTGTAGTTACATTTAGATAATGTTTCTGTGTGTTAAATAACTTTGATTCTATCCTGAGACTTCCTTGGGAAATAGGGGTGACAGCTACTCTCAGCAGATGTTGCCCTGCAGGACTTCCTACAAGACGGAGGTGTTAATTGCTCCCAGCAGAGTTTTACATACCTGACAATAAACTCTGCTCTGTGCTTTTTTGTGATACAAAGCCGTTGCTTTGAAGCTATGCAAACGGGTCTTATTCAACGCTGTGCCTGGAGAAAGAAAGATTTAGAGTATAGATAACATGTGTCTAGATTAGTGAATGTTATTTAGCGCTGCAACCATGTTTTGACTCCACCCTTTTAGAGTTGCAGCGCCCCGTGTGGCAGGGTTTCCTAAAGATCAATAAAAGAGAGGAACAGACAGATGTGTGGCAGAGCGGTCGGCGGTTTGTAACTGTAAACACATCTCTGTCTGCTCTCCTCGCGAGAAACAAAGAATCTAACTCTCTTGTCTTTCCTGTATTTGTTTAAATTGTCTCTAATAGGTATTTAGACCCGACATTATTTGGTCCTTCGAGCCGGATGCCAATATACCGGAAGGATTCCAGCGGGCATGGTGGACCCCAGTAAAAGACCGTGCGCACGGCAAGTTTCCTAGTGGAAGCTTATCAGAACCTGTTAAAGGGCTGGCGCTCTGCCTGCCTGCTGGGATCTTACGGTTGACGGCTCTGAGGGGAAGACAGGAGAGGGTGAGTAGATTCTTGTTTAAATGTGTGGCGAATGACTGAGGGTCATTGCGCGAATAAGAAAACCCTGGACATTCTAGACTCTAACAGGTAAAAATAAAACATAATATCCGTGGAGGGCGTCCGAAGTCCTTGGCCAAAATTTCGTGGAAAAACAACAGGCGCACGGAGCCTAGTATAAACCTGCAGTAAAATTTAATAAATTGGAAGATAAAAAAAAAAAAAAAAAAAAAAAATAATAATAAAATTTAATCAATTAGCCGATAAAAATAAAAATAATGAAATTTCCTCAATTCGATATATAATAATAAAATTTAATCAATAATAAAAATATTTAAATCAGGCATTAAAATTGTAATTGGAACGGATGGCGGAGTCCGGCGAAGCAGGCGCTTAAGTTCCGCAACAAACGTATGATTGTGAGTGTGATTGGAGATATAAATACCGCTTGGTGTTTTATCTCATATAAAAACAGTAGGGTTGTAACCAGCAAACCTGTCTTGGATGCAGAGGTAAGAACCCCCCACTCGAAAGAGTTGAAGCGGGGGTTACCACTACAGGTATTTTTAATTGCTGGCCTACTGAAAAGATCTCCAGTTTATAGGATTCCCTATGAGTCGGACAAACTGGGCAAAATTGTATAAAAACAAAAAAAAAAAAAATGGGGAAGAGTCTAAGTAAAATTAAGCCGACAGCCAGTTTAAAATCAAATGACTGGAAATATGTTGAAAATCAGGATCCGCATAAAATAAAACATTTAGATAAATGGATAACAAACTATAACTTTGACGGCCGTCTAAACTCACAGAAACTAACAGTACTACAGGATGAAATAATGCAAAAAACAAAGTCAAACCCAAAGAAAATGCGCAAAGAAGGGTATGAGGATGTAAAATTTTGGTTGGAATTAGCACAAAAAAGAGAAGAGGAGGAAGAATCGTTTGATGAATACAGCCTGAGAATACATCAACATTACATAGGATTGAAAACTGGGATTTTAGATGGATGCATTAACCACGCTATACACGTAGAAAAGGTCTCAAAAGAACAGACAAAGGTTTCAGGAGCCTTTTTCCCAGATGAGGAGCAAATATTATATCATGACAGGAGAGGAAGAGGAAGATTTAGGGGCAGAGGTCAGAACCCCAGAGGACTGAGAGGGAGAATGGGAAGAGGGAACTACAGACAAAATAATTACAGACAAAATAATTTCAAACAAAATGATTTAGGATGTTGGTGTTGTGGGAAGGAAGGACACATAGCCAGACATTGCCCAGAAAAAATACATAGATCAGTCAGCATGACTAGAATCAGAAAGTTTAGAGAGTGAAGAAGTCCAATTTAAATCTACAGGATTTATTATCTATGGACAGTGTAAGACCAGAAATAACACTTTTCATGCAGGGATGGCCTTATGTAGCTAGGATTAGTTTTGATTCCAACCACTGATGGGCACATAGCGGTTAACAGGCAGTCGAGCAGCAGGAGGGGGAGGGGAAGTAGCTGAAATTACCAAATACCAACATAACAAAACAGAAGGGGAGGAAAAAATAGTACAAAATGCAAAACTATACCCCGACTTGCCCGCACCCCCACACTATGAGGAGAAAGGTAGTGAGGGGTCTAACACTAGATCACAAAAAAGCAAACTTTAAGTGGTCTAAGAACTGGGGAGAAACTTTTCTCCCTCCCCCATGTTGCCCTTTTAGAAGAGCCAAATAGTCAGCCACACACGACTGATCTTTATCCTATGATACAGTTAGCAAATCCAAATGTAGGGGAAGATGGAGCAGCGTCCACGATTCTGGTATATAGAACGTGGACCTCCCCGCATGTAACTCTGTTTAAATAAACTAAAAATAAAAACTAAAAACATAAAAAAAAAAAATTTAAAAATGTCTTCCTCTTTGGAATGGACAGAGGCAGCAGAGACAGCACTAAGTGAAATAAAGCAGGACCTAGTGTCAAGTGCTGCGCTCGCCTTACCAGACTATAAAAAAACATTTTTTCCAGATGGTGGATTGCAAAGGTCAGTATATGACCTCGGTGCTAGTTCAGTAACATGGTGATAAAATGAGACCAATAGCATATTTTTCTTCCAAACTTGATAGTGTGGCATGCGCCCAACCTCCCTGTGTGAGAGCAGTGATTGCTGCTTCTATGGCAGTAGAAGTTAGTGCTCCTATTGTACTGTTTCATCTGTTAACATTAAAAGTACCACATGCAGTTTCGGCACTATTATTACGAACAAATATGATTTTTTTATCGCCTGCGAGGCATCTCTCCTGTATGAGCACATTATTATCGCAACCTCGTCTGACTATTGAAAGATGCACGATTTTAAAATCCTGCAACTTTGTTACCTCTTCCAGATGATGGTACAAAGCATGATTGTCAGGAAATGGCAGAACAAAACGCAAAGAGTAGAACTGATTTAAAAGATCTACCATTAGATCACGGTGAAATACTTTTTGTTGATGGTTCCTCAAAGAAAAATGTACAAGGGACAACTCAAACTGGTTATGCAGTAGTGACTGAAAAACTAGTGTTAAAAGCTGAAAAACTTCCCTCGCATTATTCAGCTCAGGCTGCAGCATTGATAGCGCTAACCACCGCTTGTAAACTAATGAAAGATAAAGCAGTGACGATTTACACCGATAGTCAATATGCGTTTGCAACAGTACACTCGTTTGCACAGTACTGGCAAAATAGGGGTATGATAACTTCTACAGGAAAACCAGTAACTCGTGCAGACCTATTAAAAGATTTACTACAAGCTGTACAGCTACCAAAACAACTAGCAATCTGTAAATATGCCGCACACACTACAGGGAAAGATAAAGTGTCTCTAGGAAACGCCTTCGCTGATGAGATGAAAAAAAAAAAAAAAACAGCGGAGGGACAAATAACGATTTTATATATGGAAAAAAATAAAAAAAAAATAAAAAAAAATTAAACATATGACAAAAGATCCTACAAGACATGCAGCAATTAAGTCCTGAAAAAGAAAAGGATCTTTGGCTTAAAAATGGAACGGGAGAAAATGGAAGATCAAATTTATAAGTGACCTGCAAATAGGCCTATCTTGCCAACAGAAAAACTTTGTAAAATGGGTTGTAATATTGAGCCATGGCGTTTTCGCATGTCTCAACTGGGGGGATGGTAAGACAGATACATTAACATTACTCTATTTATGGATTTATTTCTTTTTTAAGAACTTTTAATGCATTACAAAAGGTCATTTCATTTTCAAAAAATGCCTACAGAAAGAAGAGAGGGCTGCAAATGAAATAAGGAAATATGATTATTTTTAATGCTTAATACAGTTAATCTTAAAAGGTATATGGAACACTCTTATTTTGAACAGGTTTGTGTTAAGCATTTAAAACTAAACCAGAGGGGTAAGCATTCAGAGACACAGGAACCAAATGCAGATTACGGGAGATCACTCAATGGGACCCCCACTGTGAGGCCAGGCCACAGGCGAAGCCATAAAATTTGCATTTTCCTTGGGAGACAGAGACTTTAGATTTCTCAGGTATCTGTGAGGTCTTATCTCAGGTCGTTCTGTACTCAGAATGGCCGTGGGAGCCACGGGGGGTCAGGGCCAGCTATCCGCTCTTTTGTTTCGGTAGAAGGCAGATGGCCCTTTGATCTTTGCGTAGATCAGGGGGAGTTTCCAGTTGGCCAACAAGGGGAATGCCTAGAATGCATAAATTATATAGAGAAACAGGCTCTAACTGTAAGAGGCATTGCTTAGATAACAACAAACTGCAGTATGCAACCGATTCTAGATAGTTTCACAATCAGTCTTTTTAAACTGACCAAAACTTTAGGATAGATAAAATATTATTAAATCTACAGGACAGAATAAAATAGAAGTAACTCACTTGTTGACTAAGAAATTGATTGAATATAGAAAAAGTTTGCTACACTGTACAAATTTGTTGTTAAAGGATAATATTAAGTTTGAAATACCTTATGGGTTAATGGTAAAGATCATATGGAACTTTTGTAGAGATCAGGGGACTTGCAGCCCCCCCTTGCAGCCGCTCCAGGAGGGCCACAGAGCTGGGCTGTAACTGCTACCCCACAAGATTCAACTAATTAACATGTGAAGCCTTTTTGCATACCATTATTTTTTAAGTGTGAAGTAACCCCCACTTGCAGTAGCTTCGCAAGACAGAACGAGAGGGTGTGATGTAAATCACTTTCGCTCCCAACATCTAAAAGTACCTCCTGGCAAAATATCAGTAGTGGTACGACGAAAGGGTTTTTTTTTAAGTTCAAATTTTACAATTAGAGACTAAAACATATCTGATGCTTTACGTGCCAAAGCCTACTAAAGTATTTAAAGAATTGGGAGTTCTTCCTGACATCCTTATCGGCTCTCTTTCCTGCCATATAAGTCAGTTCCTCCGAGAGGTGAAAGGGGGTTTTATGGTGGGCTTCAGAATTTGTTTTATGGTCTGACAATAGAGATTGCTCAGACTAGTGTAGTGACTTTAAAATATAACTTGTGAAATATAAGCATATACGGATTTCATAAATTTTAGAGAGTCTTTATCATTACATAAGGCAGGTTTGTGCTTAGATTTAGTGAAACATTTTCTCTTTAGTGTAAATAGTTTAAGCAAGTAAATACTTAGTGAGCAAGGAATAGTGTGGAAAATGTTAAATATAAGTTTTTTGCATCCAAACACTGATTTGCTGTTTTCCTTTAATATTACTTTATATATCGATTAGTGAGTAGTTTGGATTTTTTATTTTTGAATTTTGTTTTCGTTGGTCTGACTTTTTGTTTAGCTATTTGCTGTGTATTCATTTAGTTAACTTTAAGTGTCTGTTCTTTATATTTTGTTAAATATAACAAATTAATTTCTTTCTTTTGAGTTACCAGTTTCCTCTGGACCTGTTGCTCATCATACAGATGAGCTCCAGCTGATTGGTGTCCATATATGGGTGTCAAACTTCCCTAGCGGGCCATTCCATTTGTTCACCTAGGGAGGGGGAAATTTGATTTTTAGTTTAATTTCTTTCATTTGTAGATTTGGTAATATTCTGGCCAGTATTTGTTAGGGTTTTGTGTGTTTAATTACCCCTTAGTGTGTGTTAATGGTCTGATCAGCCACTATTTAAGTTCCCCTCATGTCTTGTTTGTTAGGTCAGTTTGTGCTTGAGTTTGTTCTGTTACCAACTGAATTGTTCTTTGTTATGTTGATTATAGTTTGGGCCCAATTTATCATTTTTGATTTTTTGTTGACTATATTTTGAATTTTCTTCGACGTCTCTCTGGCTGGTTAATGCAAACACCTTCACAGAGTCTTAATTGGTGAACACGCCTTGTCAAACACTAGTGAAAATTTTTGAGGGGTTTGTAAAATAAAATATCTGACAATCGTAAGAGTAAAATGAGATAAGGAGCTTTAAAACTGTAACGTTTTGGGAAAATAGTAATCTTGAAGATAAAGCATGCTAACATAAATTGTTTTGTTTGTTTTGACGGATTTTGCCTTTTGGGAAAACGGCAGCATTGAATTTGGTAGAATTTCTCGGGGAACATCATGAACCTGTTTTATCAACATCGTTATTTAAAAGTAGTGGACATGTGATGCGTTAGTAGATAATGCATCAACAGGGGGGAGAATGCTATAGGGTTATCTTTTATATTACTTGAATATTACTTGAATAATATTTTTTATTTTTGAAGAACATGTTTGATCCGTGTTACACATAAAAAGTGAAAGGAAAGATATGGTCTGGTGAAATATATGTTTCTTTTAAATGGATTTGAGTCGTTCTCCATTGAAACATGTTCTGATAATGGGCTAAAGGATTTTGAAACAATAGATAACAAATTTATAGCGATTACTGAAGCATATTTTGGTAAATTAACTTAGGAAAACAATTATAGAAATTAAAAATATTATTGTGTTAGCCATTTTCAGAGCATTAATTTAATGGAGCAAGAATGTTTAAAGAAATGTTTTGAAGAATCTGTTCTTGATTAAAGTTATCCCTAATCAGTAAAAGTACTCAGGTGGGATTATAATGATTTTTCTAAACTTGATTTTTGTTTTGATTTACATCCATTTAAAACGATTTTGAATAAAACTTTAAATTCAACGACAAGTAAAAGACCTAGGTAAAATTGGTATATTCTGAAAATGTCTAGATTTGTTAAATTATACATTGACATTATAATTTCTCCAAGTTTAACTCTTTTGAATTTTGTTTAAGGAACGTATGTAAAATGATTTAGACAAAACAACCAGTAAGATCTAGTTTGTTCTATAAAAGTAATTTAAACTGGACTGTTTAATTCACATCGTTATTCATTTTGGTGGTAAATGTAAGCTTTACAACTACATTTTTAAGTTTTTGTGTTTGTTTTGTTTCGTTTGTTTAATCCTATTTTTACAAGATTGGTTTAAGAAAAGATCTGCATTTGTTTGATATTCTGGCAAAACGTTACTTTGGAAACATGTCTTTTGAAGCAAATGATTACAGGGTTTTGTTGTTTTCCATCGGTTAGGAGCTATAGTATATAATAATAGCAACGTACATTGAAGGGATCACATCCACCATTTGATGAGCAGAATTGGACAAACTAGGAGATAAGGTTTCACGTGATGTGTTGCTCATGGTTTTACACACAGACTGCCCTGGAGCTCGGAGCTCCAGGACTCTGGACTCTGTCATACAAGCTGTGTCATGCGAGGCGGGGGTGGGGCTGCTTGGAGAAGCGGCTTCACACTTATTTCGAAGATAACAGCCACAGAGCCACGAGCAGTGGAGGATTCACTCAGACACGGAGTGACTTGAAGATGTTTGTGTTGAATACACAAAATGAATGATGCTTTTGGAAAATCTGAACTCTGCTTTCTCGTTCCAGTTGACAGCTGTTGTTCCGGTGCTGTCTGGATGTGATCTCATTCAAAGTCTGCGTTCTTTGATAAAAGATTAGAGTAATTACCCTGATGGACAATAACAAAGCAAAATTTATTTTTGAATTAAACCATTGTTTGATTATGCTGACACTGATGAAGATGACACTAGAGAATGTTGTACTTATATTTCTGATGCTAATGAAACTCATTTTGATGACAATGTCTGTTTTGAAAAATCTGCAACAGGCCATGTCACAGGATGCAGTTCCCTCATATGGAGAAGTTTTTTTTTTTGGCTCATATCTGGACTATGGTGGAATCTGCTGTTGAAATTAATGATGCCTCTTCTTATTCTTTTCTTGTTTTGTTCTGTGCCTGCGTTCTTTGTTTAACCGTCTCATTACCACAGCGATTTCACCCATGGCGGACCAGATGGCACAGATGTATCCTTTATTAGAGAAAAAATCTAATGTTGACAAAGAATACTCTGATGATGACTCTTCTGACAGGTATCCAGATCCTAATTTTTGGACTGGGTATAACCCCTGAGTGTAAAAATGTTTGCTTTCCAAAAAATCATCTCCCAGTTGAAAATCATTTGAAGTGACTGGTTTTGAAGGGATATGAGAAGTACACCAAATATCTGATAAACAGGGCGGAAATGTTAGGTAAATTGTATTAGTAATTATCAAATATTTGATGTATCATGTAGCCTTGTAGTTACATTTAGATAATGTTTCTGTGTGTTAAATAACTTTGATTCTATCCTGAGACTTCCTTGGGAAATAGGGGTGACAGCTACTCTCAGCAGATGTTGCCCTGCAGGACTTCCTACAAGACGGAGGTGTTAATTGCTCCCAGCAGAGTTTTACATACCTGACAATAAACTCTGCTCTGTGCTTTTTTGTGATACAAAGCCGTTGCTTTGAAGCTATGCAAACGGGTCTTATTCAACGCTGTGCCTGGAGAAAGAAAGATTTAGAGTATAGATAACATGTGTCTAGATTAGTGAATGTTATTTAGCGCTGCAACCATGTTTTGACTCCACCCTTTTAGAGTTGCAGCGCCCCGTGTGGCAGGGTTTCCTAAAGATCAATAAAAGAGAGGAACAGACAGATGTGTGGCAGAGCGGTCGGCGGTTTGTAACTGTAAACACATCTCTGTCTGCTCTCCTCGCGAGAAACAAAGAATCTAACTCTCTTGTCTTTCCTGTATTTGTTTAAATTGTCTCTAATAGGTATTTAGACCCGACATATATACATTTCACCTAACATTCCCCCCTGTTTATCACATATTTGTTCCAATTCTCATATCCCTCCAAAGGCAGCCACTTCAAACGATTTTCAGCCGGGAGTTCATTTTTAGGAACGCAAACATGCTTACACTCAGGGATCATATTCAGCCCACAGGTTAGGGTCTGGATACAGGTTAAGAGAGTCGTCATCAGAGTATTCTTCGTCAGGCTCAGGATGTTTTGCTAACAAAGGATACATCTGTGCCTTCTGGTCGTCCATGGGAGAGATTGCTGTGGTAATGAGACGGTTAAACAAGGAACGCAGGCAAGGAATACAACAACATCCACACAAGGTTAAAATTACAGCAAAGACTGCAATTGATACTAAGACAGAGGACACAAGGGTTCGGTACTCTCCCAAAAACATCCATCCATGCATCCCACATGGAAGTATTCACACCAGAGAGTTCTGTCATTTTGCCATTAAAGGTACGGAGACCCGCAATGGCCTTCGTCAGGCTCCCGTTAGCTGCTGTGTTTGGCAGAAATGTGCAGCACCTTCCTCCAAAGATAGCACACACCCCCCTTTTTCAGCTAGCAGCCTGTCAAGAGCAATGCGGCTTTGGAAAGCCATCAGTGAGGTAGCGGCCAGCTGCTCGTGCACCGCCTCGAAACCAGCCTGTGTCCAGTTGCCCAGTTTTTGCACGTTTGTAATGGATGTAATTGATTCTGTCTACGTTTTTGTTCATCGTACACCACCAACAAAGTGAAGATTCAAAACCAGCTGAAATTTGGTCGACTAATTTATATTCATCAGGTACACCGCGAGGGACGCCGATGGCGGCGATGTACGTGGGATCATCATAATTTTTCCATGTTAGTTCGCGTTTCTCTAAATGATGCCACTGCTGTGGCAAAATGCTAGATAAGGTGTGAATTAGATCTTTTGCGGACATAGGATAGACAGACACAGGTAACAATAAGGAAACTAATGCACAAAACCCTGTCACCTTTCGAGGTAATTTATCAAAAAGTCTGTTGTCACTGCACCACCACCAACATCTGCACGAGAAACAGGGTTAAAGTCATTGTTTACATTGATTACAGCAGTACACATGGTGTCTGAAAGATTTCCCAATCTTTTCCCAGACCCTGTTATATTTACACATGAGAAGTTACTCGGAGCTATCTTTAGAAAAAAATGGTTTCTTTTCATCTGCAGCTGTAAGGGGAAATATTGAATCATAAATCACACAGGTGCTATTAGGATTAGTCTTAGTCATTACTTCTAATAGACATTGTTTTGTAATGGTTGCTGGAGTCACACGAAGTAGAGGCCTTGGTTCCATACATACTACACAATACAACAGTCGTTCCCTGATGAAAACACAAAATAAAAACAAAAACAACATATTTACTCGCCATTTCATCAAAAGTGCATCAAACCTAAACTATCAAAATGTTATTTAAGAAATTTAACGGAAAAGTGAAACTTCTAAGATTTAAAACAGTAAAAGTGTTTATTTCTGGCAGTTTTAATGATTCTTTACAGCTACTAAAGACCCAAATTTTAGCTTCTCAGAAAATTAAAACATTAAAGACCAAAGAAAAAGGATTTTGAATAGAAATGTACCACAGCAAAATAATCTGGCTCTTCATTGAGAGCTGTATGCAAGCATATTACAGAAAGGTGAGTGGAAGGTCTTAATTCTGTCAATTAACTTTTAGCATGTTTTCTTGAACCAAAAGATCAGAACTTAAGGAGAAAAACAAATCAGTATCAACAAAAAAAACCTCGTCGAGTATTTCTGTGATTAAATTTTAAACAACCCAACCCCTCTGACAACATAACAAGTCTGAATATGGCCATTTCACGAATACACACATTATTAGGTCCTTTACAATACAATAAAATGTATCAAGTAAATAGTGATGGTCAGTGTTTCTCACACTACGTTACATATTGTGAGGTTGGTGTGCCTTCATTCCACGGCAGTACTTCACTTATCACTACATATGCCTCATAAATAACCCTTAAAAATTCTTGTAATGAGTTCGTAGCCCTTCATATCTGCGAAACATCAAGAAATGGCAAAACAAAAACAATGTGCAACAAAACTACAGATAAATGCACAGATGGACTAAGTACATGATCACAACTCAAAAGGCAGAGGAAAGCACTTTAAACTTTAGTTTCAGCTTAGAAAAGAGCATACAAAAGTTTTGACTGTTTGTATACTTGATTGTTTCTGAGATAAGTTAGGAAACTGTCTAAAAACACAAAGAAAACCTCAAAAAAGCCACTTCTAGTAGTCATTTGTAAACATTCATAAAAACTCCTTCTCCCATCCTACAAAAAGCTTTAGCTGAGCTGAACCAGGTGTTTATGTACAGATGTAGGAACATCTGCGATAGCTGGTAGGTGCAGCCTAAAATACCTTAAACAATAATCATTACATCAGGATGAGACAGAATGGAAAAAACAAAACAAAGACTAAACAATTATATAACAGAAACACTTCAAGTTGAAGCCCGAGGGTGGTAAACAGGACTTATTCAAGATCTACAAACACATGCCACACTATCTAGTTTAGAAGAGAAATATGCTACTGGTCTCATTTTATCACCATGTTGTTGAACCAGTACAGAAGTCATAAAATGACCTCTACAGTCTACCATTTGAACAAAAGGTTTTTTATAGTTTGGTAGAGCCAGTGCGGTGCTTGACACAAGGGCCTGTTTTATTCTGCAAAGGGCCTCTTCTGCTTCATCTGTCCAACTCAGCGAAGAGGACATTTTAAAATCTTTTTCATACATCAATTTGCTTAAAGGAGCCACAAGTTCTGCATAATTGGGCACCCAGGTTCGACAATAGTTAGTTAGTCCTAAAAAGGACATCATCTGTTTTTTGTTTGTGGTTTGGGGGCTTGGAGAATTTTTTTTTTTTTTTTTTTTTTTTTTCTATCCTCCAATATGGTTCGTCCCCCTGCACTCAAATCATGACCCAAATATTTTACTTTTTCTTTACATAGCTGGAGTTTATTTTTATTGACCTTATGACCTTCTTCAGCTAAATGTTTTAAAAGCGCTAAGGTGTCTTGCTTACAGGTTTCCATGTTTGGAAAGGCTAATAAAACATCATCTACATATAACAAAATTTGGCTCCCTCCTGGGGGTCGAAATGTTGACATACTGGCACTCATCACTTGAGAGTAGATTGTAGGGCTCTCACAGTAGCCCTGGGGCAGTCTGGTATATGTGTACCTGTTCCCTTCGAAAATAAAGGCAAACCAGAATTGACTCTCCTTATCAACAGGTACTGAGAAAAAGGCATTGCTGATGTCTACAACAGTGAATACCTTTGCATCTGATCTAAGGGAATTCAACAATGTGTGTGGGTCAGGTACACACGGTGCCCTCTGGATTACAGCATTGTTTACTGCTTGTAAATCCTGAACCATCCGCCATCCGACAGAAGGGGGCTGTTTTTTGACAGGAAAAATAGGAGTGTTGCACGGAGAATTGTCACACCGTACTACGACTCCTGCCTCAATAAGGTCTTTAATTACTGGAGTTGTTTTAACCCAAAGACTGATGTGAAGACTCTCAGGAGATCTTTGATCCTGCGGGGCAGAGATGGCTTTACGCCCCTCCGCCAGAAGAGTCTGTGCAATGTTGTGTGGAGGCCTGTTAGGCACATCCAATGAATAGTGATAATATGGTTCCCCATATCCCTGGACGACAAAGAAATCTTCCTTTTTTATTTCTGACCCCTGCCTCTAAAATCTCCTCTTCCTCGTCCCCATTGATAAAAAAAACTTGTTCCTCATTCTGGAGGAAAACCCCTGGAACCTTTTTCTTCTCTTTTACTACCTTCTCGGCATGAATAGCATGATTAATGTATTCATCTAAGGTTCCAGTCCCCAATCCTATGTAATGTTTAGTTACCCATGATCTTATTGCGTCTTTTGACCCTGCATGTAGTGCATTTTTTAACTGTTTTTTATATGGACCATTTTCGTCATCATTTTCCACCAGTCCACTGTGCATCTTAAATGTGGTCATCATTCTTGTTCTAAAATCATCAAAAGTTTCTTCCTCCCTCTGTTTGATTCTGCTTATCTCAGTGTAGTTTGCTCTGCGTTTAAAGTTTTGAATTGTTCTTGCTGCTAAAGCATCAACTCTGGTTGATTGTTCCCTATCATTATGTGCAAGAACTGCAGGAGGGGACCCACTTAACAGGTTCCACCCTCCTCAAACATGATGCCAGTCACTACCTAGGGCAGTCATCCATGCTTGCTGGACTTCGTGTCCGTTCAGATGGTAGGACTGGCGCAGGCTATTCATCTCCTCAACAAAACGGTTTACATCCTCCTTATAAGATGTAATCCCTGCTAAGGCTTTTTTTTTTTTTTTTTTTTTTCTCCTTTTGATCTAGTGATAGGTCTGTCACTATCACTCTCCTCATATTCAGGGGGCGATGGCAAAGCTGGGTATAAACTTCTACTCTGCCCTCCCGGTTTTACCCCCTCTGCGTTTTTTTGTAGAAGCACCATCTAGTTCTCCACCCCCTCCCGCTGCTTGTTGCTGCGTTATCTGCCTCCTTGACCCAGTTTCATTATCCTCGTTGCTGTAGTACATCACATTCCTTTCTTTATTCTGTTCTACACTCCTTTTTTTAGAGTTATTCTGCCCATTTTCTCTTTTTAGCGCTAATTCTAACCAAAAATTCACATCGTCATACCCCTGTTAACGCATTTTCTTTGGATTTGACTTTGTTTTTTGTTTGATATTATCCTGCAGTAAAGTTTTTGTGAGTTTAGACGGCCGTCAAAGTTATAGTTTGTTATCCAATTATCCAAATGTTTTATTTTACCAGGATCCTGGGTTTCGACATATTTCCAGTCATTTGATGTTAAACTGTCTGTCGGCTTATTTTTACTTATCCCTTTCCCCATTTTTATGAAAATTTGGCCCAGTTTGTCGACGCCTAGGGAGTCCTAAAAACTGGGGTTCTGTTCAGTAGGCCAGCAATTGAAACAACCTGTTGAGGTAACCCACGCTTCAACTCTTTCGAGTGGGGGTTCTTACCTCTGCATCCTCAAGAGGTTTGCTGGTTACAGTCCTACTGTTTTATATGAGGTAAAATACCAAGTGGTATTTCTACCTCCAATCACTCGCACAGTCACACACTTTTTTTTTATTTTTTATTTTTGTCGCGGAATTTAAGCGCCTGTTCTCGCAGGACTCCGCCGTCCTTTTTTGCAACGGGTGTTCGTCGGGCCCCGTCTCCCTGAACAGGAAGGCACCAGGCTCCGTCCACCTAACCACGGAATTTTGCGCGAGGACTCCGCCGTCCTCCACGGATTTCGTGCTCTATTTGTTACCTGTTAGAGTCTAGAATTGACAGGGTTTTCTGTGCGCGCAATGACCCTCAGTCACTCGCCACTTTTAAACAAGAATCACTCACCCCCGTTGTCTTTCCCTGGGGCACCGTCAACCGTGAGATCCCAGCAGGCAGGTCGAGCGCCAGCCCTTGAACAGGATCTGATAAGTTTCCACTAGGAAACTTGCCGTGCGCACGGTCTGCACTGGGGTCGACCAGACCTGCCGGAATCCTTCCGGTATATTGGCGACCGGCAATCGAAGGACCAAGTAAATGTCAGGTTTGACACCTATTAAAGACAAATTGAACAACACAGAAAAGACAAGAGAGTTAGATTCTTTTGTACTCGCGAGGAGAACGGACAGAGATGTGTTTACAGTTACAAATCTCCAACCGCTCTGAAACACATTTGTCCGCTCCTCTCCTTTTATTACTTTCAGAGTCCCTATCACAGAGAGCACTGCAACTCTAAGGGGTGGGGTCAAAGCATTTTAGTTGCAGTGCTAATGACAATCACTAACTAAACACATGTTATCTTGCATTAAAACACAGAGTAAAAACAGAACAGGTCGTATATCTTCAAGGCGACGATTCGTCAGCTATCTAACAGTTCAAAGGAAGAAGAAGTCCTGGTGAGCAATGAACCCCGTGAGCACGGTTATCACTCTTCTCTTCAGGGAGGCCCTCTTGTGAAGACGGAGATAAAGTAGACCAAAACATACAGAAACAGTCTTTATGTTTAGGGAAAAGAAAACAATCAAGGAACATCAAATATGAAACACTATTGTTATAAAGGAAACAACAAATATATGATAATATATACATTTCACCTAACACTATCCTACAATTGGGGGGTAAAAAAGAAGAAAAAGTGTTACTTATTTCTTCTTCCTAAATATAAATACTTACATCCTGATCTGATCCTCAGTGTTTTTGATCCAAATCAGGACAACATGAGGAAACCTCAGCTCCCAATGCCTAGAATTGGTCCTGAACCTAAAACACAGTCATGCTAAGAAAAGTTTGAATCTATAGAGTTTTGTTCACACAGAGTTGGTACATATTTTAATATGTGTAATTAGTACACTTGAGGTTAGAGTTGCTAAAGTTTTTTATTTTTATTTTTGATAGACATTATAATTTACATTTCCCTGTCAGATCCTAAGAATTTACAGAGTCTACAAGTTTTACAGAGTCAGTTAGTTTTATAACAAATGAATATCTGCCACCATCTCTCCCTCCTGTGTGTGTACTTACTAAAATATACAACTTAATGCACAAAATATGAAAGAGGAAAACAATTATGAAGCTGCACACATTCCGATAAAGGGAGGAAACACACAGCAATCTCCCCGCATCCTGGTTGTTCCGAGTTTCTTGTCGTACTTGTTGTTGCGCAACACCCCCCCCCCCCTCCTTTCTCTACTCTCTCACTCTCTACTTCCTCTTCTGAGAGGGGAGATGTGCTACCAGCTCTCCTTCTAACGGGTTAATTGAGTTTTCTAAATCTGCTGGGATTTACCCTGCCCAGAACTGAAGTAAACTCTGTTTAAGCTGGTTTCGAGAAACGATTCGCCTGGTTTCTGACGGCCAACATCCAGGTGTCCCACCCTTCTTCCCCCTGTGAATTAGCCAGACTGAGCAGCCTACAGCCAACTAGTTTCACAGAGCACACCTGTTAACGGTCGCTCGTTCTCTATTTTACAACTTGCATTTGTTATTGAACCAGGTAGGTTTTAGTGACTCGGGCGAGTCCCAAGGATGACGTTTTAAATTTGGGCTACCAGCAACCTAAAAACATTTTAAACTTTTTCCTCTCCAGAATCAAACATCACAGCTATTTTACAACCATCAAAGAACTTTAAGGTGACTCATTAACTGAATGTCCACAACATCTTTTAGATTTTCTTTATGCTAAATATTTTATTAGTAAAGCATTTTTGCAAGGGTCAGTACAGCTTAATTCAGTAGCAGAAATAATCAAATAAGTAAAATCAATCATCTAGTCTGTCTTTCCCTACTGCTGATACTGAGAACTAAAAAAAGGGAACCTTTGAGAGAGACGGACGGAGTTTGACGTTTCGAACCCCAGACCTGGCCTGATGATGAAGAAGGTGTTGCAGCAGGAGGAAGACGCCGATCGATGAAGGCCAGGATCTCTGCAGGTCTGATGAGCTTCTTCTCCGCATGGATGGTGAGGTCACACAGGACTTGGTGCTGGCAGGAAAAAAGGCACCAGTTCTTCTTCTTTGTCTTTGCCTTTGTCTTCATCTTTGTCTTTGGGGTCTGAACCCAGCCGATGAGAGAAGTGCGATGTGAAGCCACAGGTTGTGGGCCTGACCGGTTGGTCTCCATGAGAAGGTCAGTCTTCGGCTCTGTGGCTCCGGCTCTTCTTCAGCTGCAGAGTTCTTTGTCCATCTCGATCTTGGCTCGAAGCTGCCCGGAGGATCCAACGAACGGTTCCTCTTTTGCACTCACCTTTTATAGGGTTTCTTTGGCTAGCACTGTTGCTGGGCTTGTTTCATTGGCTGTCTGCTTAGACAGATGATCTCATATCCATCACTGTCTTACAGACATTATGTCCTGATGTCTGTGCTAATGTCTCAGGGTTGCTCAACCTCCTATGTCCGTTGTCTTCACAACCTTTCACCTAAATAAGGCGTTGATCATCTCTGCTCTCCTGTTAGTTCCTTGCCTTTCACCTTTCACCTACTCTCTACCTCCAACATATCAGTGATGTTTAATTGCAGTTACACCTTTTACACCATTTCAAGTTCAATGTCAAAATCACATTTATATCACATTTATTTTCTTTAGCTTCTCTGATCTAGCATTCATTTATAATTTTATAACCATAACTTATATCACATTTATTTTCTTCAGCTTCTCTGATTTATCATTCATTTATGATTTTATAACCATAACTTATTAATTATACTTATTATAATCCTAATGTGAGTTATTACAGATGTTTTTCTGAAAAGAAACCAAGAATAATCCATGATTCTAATTATTTGATGCCAAAGTTACAGTTACTTGTTTTTCTTGTAAGTGTTCCCACAAATATACGTGTAAATATTATTACAAGTAAACCAATATTAATATAAGTATTTTACTTTGAATCTTATCAAATTACTCAAAATGTTTTAGATTTCATTCTTTCAAACTTTCATGCTTTAAAATAAGAAATAGTCTCATCTATATTTATAAATCTGCAGGCTGGAAACTTTCTTCCTCTTTTTCCAGGAAACCTGCTTTTCCTGTTTCATGACTCTCTCTGTCTGACTATGATTTCTTATGATTAGATAGAAAAAAGTAGAATTAAAGCAAAGTTTGCTGGAGACAAAAACAACACACACAACCAGATTTATTTTATTGACACCTAAGTCTACTGTTGGGCCTAGATGTCACTTGAGTGATTCATTTTAAAGATAACTTTATTTATTATTACTGTTAAACTAAAATCTCCAGCATGGGGAAGTGGGATGAGCTCGTATTTTCTTGACATACCAGAAGCATCAGAAACGTCTGACAGGAAGAAGAATGGCATTAAAATGAACAGCTATTTTCCATCAGCAAAATTCCCATTAGAATTAGATGTGTCTCTGCTGACCCACAGATATTAGCAATAGAAAAAAAAAATCATTTTAGTGCAGATTTTACTGAGTGTATCTCAAGGTGGGGTGGCTGGGTCGGGGTGGTGGTAACTGAAATTCTATAAGTCATGCTCATGGACTATTGATTGAGATTAATGACTAGGCCTTTGGGAATTAGGTCTAAAACAATAACCTATTACACTGGTTAATTGATCATTTGAAAAATCAATAGCAGTCCTATCCTCAGGCTAAAATTAATGTGTCTGCCCCTAATAATTCATTAACTGTTTGAAAAGTGGTTGGCATTTTTTCAAGAGCCAAATTAAAATCCAACAGCAGAAAAATATCTCGCTGATTTGTTCCGTGAAGTCAACAAGCCCTTCTTTTTTGTTCACAGCGAACTTCCCCAGTTTTGTCACTTTAGAATATAAGGTGATATATAAATTACATGAATAATAAATCACAATCTTCTAGTTTACTAGTGGGGAAATTCAGTTCCTCCAAACGTTTTGGGTGATGAGACACATATACACCAGTGCTCTGATCCTGTGGCCTGACAACAGTGTTAACATTCTCGTTCTCTGTAAAATCCTTTTACATACCAAATTACTATCACAGTAGTAATCAACCTTGTCATACAAATTACAGGAAACCATTTCAATGTTGTGTGCAGGTATGTGTCTAGTTTTTTTTTTTCAGTATCTGTTTTATGCTTTTCTTTTTCAAGCCAGTACTAACTGGTTCAACAGTTAATGAACAACGCATATGTTCAAGTCTGGAGCCTAATCCACAAATACATTTCTTTACAAATGTAGCATCATATTTATAACATTAAAACTGAAAAATTTACAAAAGTATTCTTACCCCTTAAATGTTTTCCCCTTCGTCACATCACAGTGTATTTTTAAAGATTTTTATGTGATAAAGGAGTTTTTAATTGTGAAGTTAAATGACAATTATTTACAATTAGGAGTCTGAAATTTGGGGAATTTTTATTCAGCCTCCACAGCTGCCGGTGTTTTGGGGTTTGTCTCTACCAGCTTTGTATATCAAGTGACAGGTTTTGAAAAAAATATCTGCAGGCTCTTTAAAGATGCTTTTACACGTCCAAGTGCAGCATATCGAGTTGGATTTGGGAACAAAACGGCAACATTTAATACATTTGGAGCTGTTGTGGTTCGCTTTCATATTGCACTGTGTTGAACTTACAGTGGTGGCGCTACACCAAGAATTACTGGAGGAAACGACACAAAAATCTCTGAAGAAGACACTGAGCGTGACTTCCTTCACAAAACTTAAATCCTACGTTTTAGCAAATGTAGAATTTCTCCTTTTGACTTTGGAAAAAGACCACAAGCTATTTCTGCTAACGTTAGACACGCATGTTTATTTTAGTTTTATTTACCCAGAAATCCCTCTGTCCTCTGTTTTAGTCCGCTTCCTGCTTTTGGAGTGATCTCTGGTCCGCTTGGCATTCACATATGCATTCAAACCACGCCAGAGTTCACTTCAACCGAACCGAGCCCAAGGTTTTTAGGCAGATCAGAGCTCGTTATTTTGGTTCACATCAGAGTTTGAGTGTGCACTCAAGCCTCCCCAGACATGCCTGAATTTCTTAGCAAAAGAAGTAGAGTTCAGTTAAAGCGGACTAAACATGGCCAGTGTGAATGACTGGATACATAAGCTGATTCTGCACCGAAGCGGCTTTAACCAGAGACCCGCATAGTGCAGAGGAACGTAATTAGGAGTTTAATTTTGAAAAGTGCCAGGAGGACATGCGTCAATTATTGGAGTGGAATGACTTGTCCTTGTGGGTTTGCATGCGTCGTAAACTAATAAACTAATCTGAATTTCTTTCATTATATTTTGACCAGCAATACAGAGAAAAAAATAAATATTTCGCTTTATTTGAGTCCCTCAAAACCTCAAGCTCCTCTGTCACACCTCCAAAGAAATAAGCTACTTTTAAAGATACATTTTAAGCAAGGCATGTTAGAACATAATAAAAAGCGTCTGTAAATTCTCTAATCTCAGGGAAGTAATTAAAACTCAAATGCGCTGTTGAGGTGCTGCATACTGATGAAAAAGCAAGAGATATTACCAGAAAATGTGCAGTTGTCCAAGACTGTATAGTGATAAAGAAATCATTTCAAAGGTTCAAAGGCAGAATTTTTGGCTTCAATTAAAGCTGACTTTCAAAAGAACCACCAGAGCGGGAGTGTACAGCTTTCAAGAGAGGTTTCTGTACACAAAAACATTGATGTAGTCACTGCATGCAGAACTAAAAGGACTGAAAGAATCAAGAAGCAGCCAAAATGCTTTGATCAACATGTAAGAGAGGCCAATAAAAATCCTGATTTAAGTGGACCATAAGGTCTGTACATGCTCTGCAAAAGCAACAAGTCCTTGCAGGTTGTTTTTGACACTGCAAAATATAAAAATAAAATAAAATAAAATCCTTTTTTGTGTGATGTCCACTAATATCTAAAAATATTGCTTGGCTGGTTAGAATTCGAAGTGAGTGTGGTTGACACAGTGGGAAGTCCAAATGAGGATTTATTCCTTGTGAAGTATAAAATGGAGTTGATCTTCCTAACCCAAGAAAACCAACAATAACTTCAAGCAGTTTTGAAATTATTGTCATCTACTGAGGGAAATCTGTTATCTAAAACTAGCATGGCTCTGTGTTAAATTTCAAAAGCCACAGTAATGCCTGGCCATTAGAACTGAGAAATCCCCTACAGAGAACCTGTCTCATAAACGGGAATACACTAAAAGATTTAAAAAATAAAGAAACTCAAAAACATTTGAGGACGTTCACAAACACATACAACACAAAGTTGTGAGGTTCTCTTGGGTTTTTGCTGCGGTTAAGATTCAGCCTAGGAGCTTGGATTGGAGAACCCTTTGATCCGAGAAAAGTTTTTTTTTTTTTTTTTGTTACCCCTCCAGGGGATCTTTTGTGGGCTCTAGTGTCCCTTATATGACAGTGGGCTGACAGGAAACGGGGAACGAGAGGGGGGAAGACATGCGGCAAATGTCGTCGGGTCCGGGAGTCGAACCCGCAACAGCCGCGTCCAGGACTCAAGGCCTCCAAATACGGGTCGTGCTAACCGCTACGCCACCACGGCACGCCCAAGAAAAGTTTAATCATAATTCAAAAACAAAATAATTTCTGGTATAAAAACAATGTTTTTCAGCAGTCTAAACTGCTTTTTGTGTTTATGTATTTAATGACAAAACAAAAAATAAAAATCAATCAACTAAAGAAGCAGCTTATGAAAATCAAAGTAAAAATTAAACAAAAAACAACCTCCAAAACTACACCGACATGAAGGGCCCATGTTTTTACAACCCACATTCCTGTCTGACAACCCTTAAATAAACCCCACTCTGTAAATCAGGGGTCTCAAACTCCAGTCCTCGAGGGCCGCAGTCCTGCAACTTTTAGATGTGCCTCTGCTGCACCACACCTGAACAAAATAATTAGGTCATTAGCAAGGCTGGGAGAACTGATCTACACAAGCAGGAGGTCATTAAGCCATTTCATTCCAGTGTTTTGTACCTGTGGCACATCTAAAAACTGCAGGACTGCGGCCCTCGAGGCCTGGAGTTTGAGACCCCTGTTTTAAATAAAAGGATATGCAAGATATCAGACAGACCCAGTCTGACGTTTCACTGCCTAAAAAGCAACAAATCAACTGAAAAGTTGGCCAAGCAGCAGCGCTGATGCGCTTTGTTTATGGGGTAAAAAGTTTGGCCTGCAGCAGACCAGCCATTCGGGAAACTCCCTTAGCTCCCAACGGCTAAGCAGCCCCTCTGTGCATTATAAAAATCTTCCGAGTCATTTTCGACGCCTGGTGTTTCGAACAAGAATGGGCAAACAAATTGTGATATTTAAGGGGGAATTGCTTTTTCTTTCAAGTTTAGCTTAGCTATTGTTCCTTAAAAAAAGAAATCCACATTTTTTGTTTATTTACATGGGTTACGATTAAATAAAGAAACAGAAAAATTCTGTAAAGCGCTGTAAAGGCACACTGTAGGTGTCTTCTTTCACTCCTCCTCTGAACCATCCTGAAGGGTGTTCTGGTCCTTGTCATGTAGAATAACCTCTAAGTCATGGAGTTGGTGCAAAAACATGGAGAACACAAATAAGAAGAACCCTCTCACTCTTGAATAAGAGTGGTTTTCTTATTCAAATGACAATTTTTATATCTTTTTTGTGTTTTTAAAAAAAAAAATCTATTGTGCTATAAAGACAGTTATATTACAGAAATGTTCCTAAGCAACATATCATGGCTGCAAACATCCCTCCTCCATCACTTCGGTTTATGAAGAGTGGACACGTTTAGCTGGAACGAACAGCAACACACAAAGTTGGAAGAGGTAAAAGAGCTGCATTATGTCAACCCTAGAGCATATATATATATATATATATATATATATATAACCTCTGAGTTTGAGTCAGAATCGCTTGAGAAATTGCTGAATTGAGTGGAGTCCAAAGCCACGTTATCAGCTGAAGAAAATGTGTTCAGGACCACATGGCAAAAGCAAAAGTCTTCACGTACACAAAAAGAGTTTAGCCTACTTAGACAAATCTAAGAGCTGCTTTATGTGGAAGACAGGCCATGAAGCTGAAGCACACAGCTCAAACAGCGGACATGATTTTCTTGCTGGCAGGAACAGGCTGACTCCTGACTCCCTCGGGTCTGAGGTAATCTGACAGTATCAGTAAAGGTGCGAGAACAGATGTGCAAACTGGATGAGCTTCTCAGGTGGTTGGAAAAGCAACACAGAAGATTAAAGAAAAAATGCTATCTGTCTTATGCTTCAAGTCCGAAAGTATGGATCCGGAGCTTTAGGGGTTTAGTTGAATTCACTACAAATTAGAATGTAACCTAACATTTAAAGAGTAGAGGTATCTATAGAAAAATATGCGATGAAGGACCGAGGCAAACAAAATTTACGTTTTTGGCTATTGCTCCTTGGTACGATGTATCAATGTCTCAGTTTGACCTTTTCAACAGTACCAACAATTCCCTGACATTCCAACATGGATCAGGAAGCCCAGCTGTAATGTTTGGTTTCCCTCATGAAACCAAACATCACATATTTTTGCATATTCCCTGTGCAAAAACGTTGAGAGTTTCACTAGTTACTAACTTCACTTTAATGCAAGTCTTTTGGGTCTTGTTTCTAAATGTGTAGTTGTTTACTTGGGCTCGGAATTAAGCAAATATCAAGTCCCAGAATCTGTCTGACATCCAGGTAGTTTTTAGTCCGGCCTGTGTACCTTTTCCTAGATAATCCATCCCGCATTAATCTGGTAATATTTGCTATGCGAACATCATGTCTATTGTACTATTCTGGACTGTACAATAGACATGAAGACAGGCATAAACAAACGTGTCGGTAAAGGTGCTCAACTCATTGCCATATTTTTGTATCAAAAGCTTCTCTGGAGATTGCTTTCTCTTATTTTTGATGAAATTATGCAATGACAAACTTGCAGATGAGTAAATAGAGACTAAAGGCAGAATGTCTAGGTAGGATGTTGTTGGTCAAAAATCTATTGTCTTTCAATCTTACAGATTAACTCTTAAAAGTGCGTGTTTCACTTTAAACACTTCTTGAAGCCTTTGTATCCCAACAGGTCTAAACTTCATATTTTCAGCAAAAAAAAAGAAGCTTAGAAAATGTGCTTCTACTGCCCCTATGGAGACTTTTCTCACCACCTTTTAAAAACACATGTATTGAAGGAAAAATCCTTAAAACATTACAAAGAACATGAATCTCCAATTCTTTATTTAATCATAGAAAATACAAATACAACTTTGGTTACACCTTTTTTTTTTTTTGTCATTTGGAACAATAAATCCCTGTTAAAGTGAGGCCATTGTCTTGTGGTCACTATTTTGATTAGCACTCAGAGCAACTTCCATTACATTTGAAAGTCTCCCTTAGACCCAAGGGTTGGGAAGTGGTGGTGGCAACACTAACCAAGTTCAAGAGCATTTTCCAGTTTTCAGAGGTAACAAAAATTTCCTCTTGGCAGCTGTAAATCTCAAGCAATTTTAAACTATTTTATGTGCTGAACGCTAAGGAACGCTTTAGGCACTTCCTTAGTGATACTAAGGATAAAATCCTATAACGTGCTACTAACAGTACTTCTCTGTGTGGCACCATTCAGTCAGAAACTGTAAATTCAACCTATTATAAAATAATTTTGGCCAAATGCAACCCTCATGGTTCAGAAGTATGCACTTTTTAAATCATTGCTCCAAAACACAGCATTTAAATGACATAATCAGTGTACATAGCTGAATGTTTCTTTCAACAAATAAAACATAAGTTCAACCTCCAAATCTTTGCTTTCACAGGTTTTTTCTCAAGTGAATTAAAGCGTTTTCTCCAGAGCTTGCAGATGTTGTTATGAGTGGCAGAGAAAGAGGCTGCAGGACGTCTAAGAAAAAGAGATGAAGAACTATGCTGATGTGGACGATCTGAAAATATCAGGGCAGAAGACAGATGTGTAATGGCAGTGGGAGAATGACAGGCGATGTAGCTCAGCCACTGTAGGGGTTGGCAGGAGAGGTCGCAGGAGAGGTCAGAATCAGCATGAATGACGGTCAACTTCATATAGATGTGTCCATCACAGGGCCCACAAAACAAAGATGAGGCTGGACAGAATTTTAAGAGGTGCAACACAGACACAAGGCTCATTCTGGTACTGACTAGTTCAAAAAGTAGGGGTAGAACAAAATCTGGAAAAAAACTTTTACTTTAAACATCATCTTCAGCTGCAGCCTGTTCTCTGACAGTCACAGCTGTGACTCTCTGACAGATTAATGTACTGGGACCTCATGACGGTACAAGAAGGAAATAGATCGATGTGTAGTCAATTTGGTGCACTACTCTAGAAAACTAAGCATAGCCGAGGCCAGTTGGAAGATTAAGCAAACATCCTCTATCAGCACCTTCAATCCTGTGAGTCTCAGACAGATAAATGGGAAGCTGCTTACAGGGAGCTATTATCTCATGTGACTTTATCAATTACACAGGATCACTATCTTGAAGCTAGACGTTGGGGGGATTGTTGTTAAATGTTAAGTTGGATGTCATTTTGAAGAGAAAGAGGATTTCTGGAGGAAACTTAGAGGTGGTAGGAGGAATCTCAGGAGGGTAGAAAGTTGCGATAGCGACAGATTTCAATCAATATGTTAGTGAAGGAAACAGAGGTGACATGGAGATGCTTGGTAGGTTATAGAGAGGAAGTGTGGAGAGTTGCTAAATGGAAATCGCATTAGCAGAAGACGGTGGACCATAGGATCCCATACAGAAGTGGAGGAAGGTAAATACAGAATTGTGTCCAAAAGGAGATGAGGAATTATGAAGTAAAGCCATCAGAGGGCATAAGAAAGCAGCACAGAAGGTTAGCATTCAGGAAGACGGCAGAAAGAAAGAAGACTAAAAAGCCAAAGGTTCGACGGTTCAAATCGAACAAGCATGAATGTTGCAAGAAGTTGACGGATGAGTTCAGGTAGGTTCTTTGGGTAAGAGAAATCCCTACAAGAGGACTGGTGTGAGAGCAGATAAGGTGGAGACGGAGTGCCGTGGTGTTTTTGATGAGCTTGTTTTTGTTAAGCGGAGTCCCGGACAGTGAGAAGATGTCAAATGATCAGAGGACAAGTGTGCTACTGCAGCTTTTACAGTATAAAATGCTGTGAAAAGAAGACTTCCAAAAAAAATCTTAAAATCATAGCATGTCTAAAAACGTCTATACATAAATTGCATAAAACTTAACAGAAACACTTATTTGTTATGCATTTTTCATACAATTACACATTTTTATGCAGAAGTTATTAAGTTGTGACCTCAGTCACATTTTTCTTCAATGCGCTACCAGTTCACATACTGAATTTAATGAAATAAGGTGTAACAATGAGTTGTTTGAAATTCACCTTACATACTGTGGCATCAAACCTTTAAAATTCAAATGCTTCTGTTTTTTTTTTACATCTGCTGTGTCTGATCTCTGCTTCTGGAAGAGAGAAGTAATTATGTGGTTGTGTGATCAGCTTCTGCATCATCAGTTTTCATCAATAGATTCAGTCGCTTAAGAGAAAAAAAGGATGGCAACAAAGAACTTCTTTGGTGTTTTCAATATAAATTTAAAAAGCAAACTGCTGAGGTGGAAGTCCTTGATTTAGTTCTTTGACCTTCGATGCTTGTCCTTATCGCTCTCGCTTCATTTTGATTACTTATGTTCAAATGAATTCAGTTTAGGTTACATAGATAGCACTTTATTACAAAGAAAGCAAATTTAAGTTCAAATTAATCAATTTAATTTTAGTACAGTCAAATCAGTTCAACCAAATTCACGATTACATTTCACACTCCTCGACAACAAATAAAAACTTTCCTACGCTCCCCTTGATCTCCAACAATATCTGAACGCTACTGGACCTCAGCAATCCTCTTTTTAGTCTGCAGCACATTTTTAGTCGATGGCTATCAGAATATTCTGTGGGTTCCTCACATAGCAACACCAGCATGACGAGGCTTGTATTGAAGAGTTTTGTTGCAGTCACGGTTTCTAATTTAGTATTTTGGGATACCAAGAAGGTAGTCTGGTAAAACCCAGCCCCTTGTTGTAACACTTTGCTATGTACAGAAGGTCTGAGCTCTCAGCAACTGAGGAGTGGACTGTGTTGAGGTTTTAAATTTTACCCAATTGTTAATGTTTGGTGGTGACTTATGTAACGTGCCATTTCGACGCTATGAAGCTTGCCAGAAATCGCCAGCACTGTAAACAACCATCCTCCCCTGCGAAGGCAGAAGTGTCAAGACAAACGAGGCAGCTGCTAGTGTTAATTCAATATTTGGAAGCATGGCCGACACCGACTAAATGGCTTCATTCACCTCCACTGCTGTCATTGCTAAAAGTACAGGCAGACTACAATTCTAAAGCAGTTCAGAAGATCAGTCATCTTTCACAACTTCTCTTTCTGTTCGCTGATCGGCCCGGTTGAAATTCTATTCCACGAATTCAAGTCAACAGGAGGCAGCCCAGACTGACCTGCAAGCAAGAGCTGAATCGAGCTAAATATCGTAGGAAGGCAGTGGCTTAACAGACATCAATAAGCTGGATTTTGCTGTTTTCAACAATCTCTTTTAAGTCCAAAGCACCTTAACCAACAATATGGTGGAAACAGAAGAAGGACTTCAGTAAAATGGAGTATACTCACGTTGCATAATTAAAAAGGACTCCTAATCATTCTACAACCTTATAAAACACTGTTTATACCATACGCTCTGCGGTCTGTTTATGCCCAAGCAGTTTGAAGGATTTACAATCCTGTAAAAAACAAAACACAGTGAAATAAACAAACAATAGTCAAATTGTTCATCCTAAGCTAATCTCTGCCCAGACACATCTCTTACATGAACAATTCTGGTAAGAGAATCTCTGGTAGACAATGAGTTGCATGATGAAAAAGGAAGTGTAGCCTATGCACTTTTGTCCAGTGTTATTTCAGCCTACAGCCAATACTGAATCCAGTATTAAGCAATAAATATACTCCAACTCTGAAGTCTTTTAAGACAGTACTGCCAGACCATATCATGGCTGCGACATTCAAATTAGCCTATTTGATGAAACTAGCAAAATGTGGACACGGGACTCCACTGCAGTGGATTTTAAAGGTCATTATAGGAACTCAAAAACGTTTCCACAGTCAACATTCTAATACCTGAAAGTAACAGAGACTGCATTAACCTGCTTTGGCCATTTTAAATGTTATAAAGGCAATATTACAACAACATGCCAATAGTACACTACAATTTCTTGGATTTTGTTTTTGTCGATCGTAATATTTTATGTTATTGTCATAAAAAAAACTCCTTTGAAAATGTAATAGCTTTCAGCGACATTGTAAAAATTCGTTGCATTTGTTAAAAATAAAACACTAATGGCAGCTTTTTGTGCAGTTTGGTCAGTGTAAATATAGTGAAGTGCATAGCATACTCATCAACTTCATTCATTCAAGGATATGAGCTCTTCAGCACTCGCTCTTTGACTAAGGTTGTAAGGGTCAATTTGAGGTTCTTGTTCTATTCAAATTCAAAAATACTTTATGTAATAATGTTAATATAATAATATATCTTTAGTTAGCATATTACCCAGTTGCCTAGATGTGTAAATTCATAATTTAAGGTATGAATAACTATTATTTAAATAACTACTGTGAAGTGCATTTGGTTGCTAGATCAGTGTGCAATAATTCAAGAAGAGAACAGCGGTCATCTAAGCTACACTTAAAAAATTGTATGCTATTGGCTCATAAAATTTATTTTGAAAAGTTATGCGATTAGTTTCATTACTTATAAAATTGCCAGAATTGTATCTTTGTTTACTGTTAACACATTACAGCTTCTTTTTTAACCAGAAGAATCACAACAGGGCCAGTCCTGACATAAGTAGTTGGTCAACAATCATCGTTTCACCATCTCTGCCTCACGCAGCCTGTAGAACTAGCGTGCATTGAGTCACTTGAAGCCATCTGTGCTAACCCTGTTAACAACATTACTATCATGTTTGCAAACAGGGGGACGATTGAACAGGAGGCTTTGGATGCCTTTGGTCTCTCATTTCTCTCGGTCAAACACCTCTTTAAAGGGTGAGCATTGTGCCAGCCATTTTGAGCTGTGCAGAGCTAAAACAGGGGGAATTGATGTCTAGCCTGCTGACAAAGCGAAGACTGCCAGTAACTTCTCCGTTCCAAAAGGCAAGGCTCCAGCCAGCGCAAGCCCAGCATCCTCACACATAACGACTGTTTGAATCTGGCTGCGGCAGAGAGGCTTTAACAGACTGGCCACGGAGACGGGACCTGCTGAACGTCTGATAAGTCTCATTTGAAACAGGATGGCAGTCTCCTCAGTTTTGATTACAGGAATTATAAATATCATCAACAGGCTCAGTTGTGAAGCTGCTCTAAATTAATACGTTGTGGCTATCCAAACAATGACGACAGTCTAACTTAGGCATGATTCAATGATGCCCTCAAGTGGCCCAAGCGCAGCAGCTGCATCAGATACAGCAGAGAGCGGAGGCCTATGAGATTGCCTGTGTGTTAAGCTTTGAATTAAGACTGCCCTCAATTCAGAATACATGGCTGGGAATATTCATTATCATAACCTGCCGCCTGTATCTTACTGTGTGCCAGATGAAGGGTGGAGAACAGGAGGTGGCATTCCCTGCTTTTGATAGAAAGTATATCAGCAGATAGCCTGCTTTAAAGTTTAGCTTGTTAAAGTCAAGAGACTATGTGGAGTGAATAAAGGCCACTAACATACGCTGTCTGGCTACTTCACGAGGTACACCTATTCAATTGATACTTAACAGCAATGGCAAATAATCCAAACGCAAGATAGCTCCTTAATGTATTTAGGTAACTAGATGTGATGAAGACAACTAACTAAACCTCAGAAAGAGCAAGAATGTCACTTTGAAGGCGGCATGTTTGTTAGTGCCAGAGAGGCTGGTATAATCTACTGAGGGTTTCATCCAGGAATGGTTTGAAAAGGGACATTTTGTTTTCAGATGATCCAAAGCCAAGAGTAGCTCAAACCGAAGGTTTCCTGAATACCATCTCTAAAAAGACAAAGTGTTGTACCAGCACAAGCATTGCTTGGTCTGACAAGTTTTGATTATACAGTCAGAATTTGATAGAAAAAACATGAATGAAAGTTTATATCTATATCGTTTCAGAGGGCTGCCTTTGGTGACCAGTACTTACATTGACACACATAAGGTCCCTTAGTACCAAATGAACATCAGGTAAATGCTCCGTCAATATCTTTGCTAACCATGTCCATTCCTTTATGACCGTCGTGTGTTCATCTTGAGTATAGAACACCATAATTATCACATAACTTAAAACTGGTTTCTTGAACACGTCAATAGGGTTAGTATAATTAATCGTCAGGTTACTCCAATGACCTCAACAATGCAACAGAGCACCTTCGAGCGGTATCAAATGAGAAATGATCACAGATAAGCAGCTGTGTGTTTCTATCGTGACAATACGGAGCAGAATATCTGAGGAATATTTCCGTCACCATGTTGATCTACGCCACCAAGAACGGCTCTTAAACCAAACTGGTACAAGATAACTAATGAAGTGGCTATTGAGTGTAACTCTGCAATATGTATTTCATGGCTTTAGCGTGTTTCACTAATGTGTCCCATATGAAAAGGTCCCTTGCTTAATTATCTGGTAACATGGCTGCTTGTGCGTCTGTGGTACAAAGTAACTGCTTTAATCCCTGAGTTGGTTAGCGTTACATCTCAAAAGAACATGGTACAATGGTAAAGCTAGATGCTGAACGCCAATTACTTTGACAGGTGCTCAGCTACATTCGTGTGGTTTTTTCACTCACCACTTTAAGAGTCTGTCACAATGAGGCACATTTACACATTCTGACAGCATTTCATAACTTCCACACAGCTTTTTTCCATCTTACACACAATGAAATAAATGGTTGGACGAGGTGAAGCAGGGCCTAAATCACTGCACTACCAAATGGAAGGCAAGCGCTGAACTTCTGATACACTATATGGACCCCAAGACATTTAAAAACCAACCTGGACTGTTTGAAATAATGTTGTGTGAAGAAGTCATCAGCAGTTTGTACTTTATCTAAACCAGACTAACGTTACAGTGAAGTTAAAAGTGAGAAACTGCAACATTTAGTTTGTTCATTTTTCCTGAACAGCTGGCACCGTCATTTTACAAAATAAATCCCCAGAACTGAGAGACTGTAAGAGTGAGTGATCAGGACAGTGAAGATGACTTGTCTGTTTCTGGGGAGATAAGAGGATATCTGTGTGAGCCAGAATACAACACAGGATATTGGCTGATGGGAGAAAAACAAGAAAACAGAGCACAGAAAAAAATGGGCACTGCTTGTGTGTGAAACTCTCAGAGAGAGAGAGCCCCATCAACCTGCTAGCTCAGATGTGATAGCCATATATCACTGCCATCAAATCTTCACTGCAGTTGTTGTCACGAATGGGACTTGCCAAGAACACAACTCCATCGTCTTTCCGGCAGGGAAGAGGGGATGCTTTATCGTCAGTTTGTATTATGAAGAGTTTCCTGCACTCATAAATTCCGCTAGTTTAATTAACTTTTATGACAGAAGAAAAAAAGTCAAAACATTTAAAAGTCTCTCCCAGCTACTGGAATGAGGTGACAGCTGTACTCATCAAGATGGCTGTATCTGTAGAAAGAAAAAGTTCTGCAGACATTTCTGTTGGATACCAGTTGCTGTCAAATCTAACGGAGAATTCTGGATGTAACTGGATCAGGATCTCAGTCAATTGTAACAATAAAAAATCCTGTTTCAGAAAGAGGTGAGACACATAATAGGAGGATTTTTTTTTTCATTACCTACCCATCCATTTTCTACGCCTGGTTGTTCTTGTAGGGTCATAGTGATGCCAGTACTTTTCTCCAGCAGTCACTGGGAGAGTGGTGGAGTGCACCCTGGACAGGCCACCAGTCCATTACCCAGCAACATTAAGACACAAGACAAACAACCGTGCGCGCCCACTCTCATGCTTAAGGACAATTTTAGAGAGATCAATTAACTGAACAGTCATGTTTTCGGACTGTCCAGGAGGAGTGAATGCTGCAAGTCAACGACTTGATGCAATTTGCTGAGTTTCCTTAGACAGAAAACGTTTTTTAAACTAATCTGAATAATGAACCAAACGTAATGCACTGTTAGATAAGTAGGAGCAAATGGAATGTATGTATGACTTTGTTTTGGTAAAGTGCCTCAAGATGATGCGGTGAGAGTTGACATTATGTAACTAAACTGAAGTGTCTGTGTGATTACGCCAAAGAGACCCCACACACATACACAGGGGGGAAAAAAGCAAACTACATGCAGAGAAACCTCAGGCAAGGATTCGTACTCAGGACCGTCTTGTTGCTGTTCTTGTTCCAATGTGCAGCCCTGATCTTCTGATCATTTCTTTCCTACATATAACTTTGTCATTCACTACTCATCCCTTGGACATATTTTTTCACACTGTTAGATTTAGGCAGTGTGACATTTTATATTGGTTGATTAGCAACATTAGTCAAAAAATGACACTAATTTCTTTATGTTTATATATTTAAAAAAAATACTGATACCAAGAACTTTATTTGATGTTGAAGTGAAAAGAAAATAACAGAAAGATGATAAAAGCAAGCTGTCATAGAAAAGCAAGTGCATAACACGGTGGATAAGTAATACTTATTGAATGTTACAGTGGCTCTCACAGAAAATGAACTGACAGAGTACTAAAATCATACAGCAGTTTCCATTTAACATGCGCTTTTGTCTCTTGACATCAAATAAATACTGACTAAGCAGAAAGCTGGAGCTTTTCACAAGTGTTTTCTCCTGACAAGTGACATCCTGGCAACACAATTACAAGAACCACTTCTTTTTTTTTCACAAACTTTCCTTTGACTCTTTTTTAAAAAACACATTAAGGTCTCTGCTGAAAGACAGAAGAAAGATCTGTGGCAGCTACACAAGCCCAGAAGCTAAAACCTGACAAATCCATATCCCATTGACATTTCTAGTCAGAACAATTTGACCTGAAACTCTAAAGGAGTTTTTTTTTTTTTTTTTTCTAGAGTGCTGAGCCCCAACTGGTGTCCAACCCTCTCTTCTCCCAGACGTCTTAAAACTCCCACCCCCCCATTGCTATCACATTGATTGAGTCCATTGAAGGTCTAGTACTGACTAAATGGTGCAGTCTCCTTCAACTCATGGTACCCCTGGTGGTTTGGCTCTGTAAAGAAACAGAGAGGTCAGTTAGGGCAAAGAAGTACCACAAATCCATCTCTTCTGCATGTGCCAGAAATGTTAAAGAAATACTACAGGCTGCTTTCTGTTTTACACAAAAAGGCAACGGAGTTAAAAAAAAAAAAAAAGAAATAATAATAAAGAAACCATTCATTTTGAGTAAATTGTTTACAGTTTGAGCTGCTCTCACCTCCGTTTAATCTCCTTACACAACAATATGAAAAGCAGCATGTAAGCAGCAGTAGCATTCTGGAGATTACTAAATGATTTTCTGTACGTCCCAGATGATGAAAATGAAAATAGAAGCTAAAAGTATACGTTTGAGTGTATAGATAAGTGTTGTGGTACCCAGGCTCATATTTTCTTCCATTAGGGGCTTCTTCTCACTGCAGTTCACCACTCTTCCCTGAGCCGCTCCCAGAATAGTCATGATGTCCACCAAGTTGAGCCTTCCTTCCTCCTTGGCCTCCTCTATTTCTTCAGCGAGCTCCATCGCTGCTTCTTCGCGTTCCTCCATTTCTTCTTGCGTCAGCATTGCGTTCAAGCCCTGCCCGGCTGTTGTGTTGCCCACTTGTGGCGGCGCAAGGGAGCACAAAGCTCTTACCTGCCCGTAGGATTTCAGGTGAGCTACGTTGGCACGCAAAAACAGCAAGAGGACGTTGAGGTCATTCAGTGGGCAGCCTAGTCGTTGGCGGTTGATGAGATCCAGGGCTGGGAGGACCTCATACACAGAGATGAAGCTAGTGTCCCAAACAAAGAGTCGAATAATGCTAAAAAGCACGATGGGTCCCAGCAGGAGGTAGATTGCTCCGTTGACCACACTTATCACCTGAAAGACCAGCTGCCCAATCATCTTGCACTGAACCAGTTCAGGAATCCAGTTCTGATCCCGCAGCATGCCTGTACGAACAAAGCAGTTAAACTCATCCTGCAGTAAGGCCGAAAGGTGGAAGTAGGCAAGATACAGGCAGGCAGAGGTCATAAAGGTCAGCAGGAGGAAGCCCCGCAAAAACAGCATGCTGACGAGGAAGTAAGAATTTTGCTTGCACTGCATGTATCTCTCCAGAAGGGGGTACTCAAAGTATCTCTTCCGCTTGGCTCTGGAAATAGACAAGAAGAAGAAAGTCAGGAAGACGTTGCTTTTCACACAGCAACATCTTTTCTCAAACGCGATCATAGTCCTCAAGATGCCGCTCTATTGATAGGCTACATGTTACTGGATTGGACATCACATGACTATCGTGTGACACACATCATGAGGCAGGAATATTGACGGTCGATAAAAAGACAAAATCTGGCAAAGAGTCTGAGAAAGGGATGTTTTTGTATTGATTGTAAACACTACGACTACCAGATAACAAGGTCCAAGTGTATCACATTTCAAAGTCGAGTAAAAAAAATTTAACTGAAGAAAAAAGTAGCAAGGACGTGGCAATTAGGTGAGTGATGCCAGCTTAACTAGGACAACCTTAACATGTACATGCTGACACTAAATATTTAACGACATACAAACTACAGTATGTCTCCTACTGCGACAATTGTGTCAAATTAAATTCATTGTCCAATATAAAAGAGAAATGTGTTTAGTCCTCTCTTGCATCTTGGCAGAACTGATGGAAACCAGACTATTTATAAATTTACATAATGGGAGAATACATATTTTATGTATCAAAAAGTGGCCAAGAATATCAAGATATTCCAGTTGGGAGAATACATATTGTTATATTTGAAATCAACAGCTTCTCTGCAGTATTTTTTGTTCTTTTTTATTGTGTCAGTATGTTTTTCTACCGCTCCAATAAAAATAAAATTTTCTGGAATCATTAGGACTCCAGAGGGGCGAATGAATACCCAGGAGGTTGGGCTAGTCACCATAAGCAAGACTACAGAGCTATATAGAATTTGACAGGCCAATATAAAATAACAAATGTTTGTGCCATGAGCAGAGCCGGAGAAGTCTTACCTTTGAAGCTCGGCCTGAAATGTGAGCGGGTTTTTTGTATTCTGCCGCATATCCAGAATGCTTTGGGCCAGTCGGACCGATCGGTTGTAAGACTTGTCAAGTTCATCTATTATGAAGAGGAGGTCTGAGCCCAGTGTGGGTGTGACAAGCTGGCGCCAGATGAGAGCCGGCAGGTACATCAGGATGGCCATGGCCAACAGAGAGTAAGGAAACATCTGAAACGACGACGAGAGAAAGATGACAGAAATGGGCCAAGGAAACAATAAAGAGGGCAGGAACAAGTTCAAACAAACTAGAACTTGAACTTTCTGTTGCGTTTTGCAAATGAGGTCCTCATTAAAAATGTATGGTGACATTTTCAGCTGAAGTTTTTAGCAAGAAAAAAGAAAAGAAAAAGGCTTCGGCGTATGACTGTTCGCAGCCTATCAGTCGAGGTAAGTGGGTGAAGCAAGTCAAGGGAACCCAGTCAAACGCTTTCCACTCACTTTGTGCACCCAGAGCGAGCGTTCCTCAAAGTTCCCGTCGCCGTCAAACTCGTGATGCATGAGAGAATCCCAGCAGTACGTGTCGACATAGTCGGCCTGCTTAACTGTGAAATTGCTGGGAGGGAAGCAGCTGATTTGAGGCCCTGCGAAATAAACAAATCAGAGCTGTAATTTGAGCTGCAAACGTGAGGAACAGGTCTACAACTTTCACTTGATCATGCCGTATCGGAGTGCCTACCAGCCGTCCCCCTGCACTCCAAATCTCCACATAAAAACTGACATATACCAGCGCTGGAGGTTCATTACCGAACGCAGAGATCTGAGCTTGTTTTTTGCCCTTTTCCCTTCAGTGATACAGATTTTCAGCAGAGAAATCACATGTTTCCAAATGGCAACCTGACATTTAAAAACCCTGGATGACTCCTTTCTAAGTTTGTTGCCTCTGCAGCCTTATATTTAGTCCACCTAGACATTACCACATTGTGGTTCAACCACTTGAATCCATTCTACACCAATCTGTCATTTACCATGGCTGCTCCACCCTCTAACAGTAGGCTGAAACTGGTGGGGCACACCCTTGGTGTGTCCCACCAGTTTCAAAGTGATGGGAGAGACTTTTTTTTTTTTTTTTTTTAGCCTCGCCTTCCGTTGCCCAGCTCTGGAAGTAAAAACCAGCCACTAATTTACTGAGAGGGTGTGATTCGTGCTACAAGCCAACCTTATTATAGATCACAGCTACATGTTTCCATATGCTCTTATCATATGTGTGTGTTCTTAGTCAGCTAAAACTAAATCCACTTTACTTATGGGGATGTGTGTAGTTAAGATGGTGTTTCATTATTTTTAAACTTGAAACCTTATTCAGACCGTTTTTTTTGTTTTTTTTTTAGCTCAACACAAAAGTGAAACAGACAATAACAGTTGTGGTAGAACGTGTTAAGATTTTTATTTTTTGGGGGGGGGGAGCAGCTTGCTGATGTACGGTATATTTATCCTTTGACTGGTCCATGCAAGCTAAATTCAGGACCTTTTATGGCTTTTCACAAACTTTTACGAAAGTTGTCTTTTCTGTGAGGCAAAGGCTTGTAAATGTCATCCACAAATGGTTGGAAAGAAAAACTCTTGTGGGTGGTGTGAGCACCTCGCATACAGAGACGGCTTTTAGTACTCAGCATGGCCGTCTACGATTCCCAGTCTCAGGACCTTTCCTGCACATCTTCCCCTGTCCTTCCCTTAACCTTTCTTGTCTCATTGCTGTGAATTAAGGCCACAAGAGATCAATATTTGTGTTGCCACCATGATTTCCTTACAATGTATTTCAAATATTTTATTTATAAACCAAACATCTCGAAATCTGTTCAGATTTATCTACAGCTGAGCAGACTACTACAGACTGCCGCATCCCATAATATGCAGGGTTGGTATTTAAAGGCTTTATTTCAGGGTTTCCCAAGTTAACTCTGATCCTCAGGGCCCGCTGCCCTGCATTAGGTGCTTCACCTATGCCACATACCTGACTTAAACGAATGGAGAATTTTTGCGTGCTTCGGAAGCATTCGGTGGCGTGCTGATGGGGTTTATGCAATCATTTGCATCAGTTATGCTGTAACAGGAAAAAGCTCCGAAACACAAAGGACCGCGGTTCCCCCCGAGGGCCAGGGTTCAGAAGCACTGCCTTAAGGCACGGATCCGGCGTGCTGGAGAATGCTGAATCGGTTTGCAGGGTTTTTACCCAGAAGTCTCTGTGTAGACGTGGGATCAGACACTCCTCTGGTGTCACCTCATCTCATGAGCGATCCTTGTTTGTGAAACCCACTCAGAAAACACATCAATAAAGAATTTGTTGTAAGAGTATCTCTGAAATAAAAGTAAGGCAAAGCCAAAAAAAAAAAAAAGTTAGACATTTAATGAGAGCTTTGTTGTTGATTTTTCTTTGCTTCCCTTTTCTGCCAAAGGTTTTACATCTACTACTCCTATGGCAATTATCAATGTTCTGGAGTTGTTTTAAGGTGGCTGACAGCTTTGATCTTTGCCCCTACTCGACTAGCTGCTAGATTCAGCATCTCAATCTACATCAAGGCAGATGATGCACAACAGCTACATTGCCGTCTGATTGTGAAGAGAAATTTTGAACGAGCTTTCAAACGGTTGCAAAAAATGAAAAGGGGATGCAAATTAGACGTGTTTTAATCTACTGATTTGGAGCAAAGCATAATTTCATCAGATGTTGACGCCATGCATGGCTGCGACAAACAGGAAGCAGAGGTTGCAAACTAGCATGGGGTGCACATCTCAGAGAAATGGGGAGGTGTTTTCAGGATTGTGTTACTATTGGACCAGTTGTGGCTGTCCTGTCTTGTCAACTGTTTGTGAAGTCATGTGCTGTCCGGAGACGTTCGGAAAGAAATTCAATTATAACGCACTAAAACGGTGGAAAGAGCTGATCAGTCACGCTAGGTAAAAGTTTGCATGACTTATTTGGCAGCTATGCTTCCATCTCTCCTTTAGTGTGTTAGCTATTTTTTTGGAAAAGCGAAAAACCAACTTGTGCAAGTATAAAATCTTTTTTTGCTTAGTTCTCTCAAGTTTTGCTGTTTACATCAACCATTTCTAATGCAATACTCCAAAAATACGAATGGAAAAAAAGTTAAGTGAAACGTGGCTATGTACTGGTGGAGTACATGTGTGACAACAACAAAAAAGTCTATAAAACCCCCAATCATGGAAGATTTAAATATAAAGATGTACATATAACTACATAGAATGGATTTTGAATGACTAAAACAAGTAAACAGAGCAATTAATTTTTGCACTAAGGTCTGGAGTTTGCATGGACGATCAATGTGCAATGGTGGAATTACAGCAGTTTTCATTGTCTGCCACCTGCTCGCTGGTTTTTGTGTCCCTTCCGTGTCCACGGTGCAAATCTCGCGAAAGTGTGTCGTCGTTCACTCAGACAGCCATCAGATCAGCTCGATTCAAATTCATCTAATTTCTGCAGTGACATCTATCACCTGAACCCGCTGAACACGTGGGTTGTGAGAGGAGACGTCAGCCATTGTCTCAAATGTCAACCTGACTATCGAGTCTTGGCGAAACCGCGACGAACACGAGGAGAAACGCTGATCAGGTCTTTGCACCCGTCCTCAGCTTGCTGCGCGTTGTTTGTCTTTGTAGAGCAGACGTCCTGCGCTCGCAGACACGGTTCTGTGCACTCGTAATACATGCAGGAGCATCTGTTTCCACGTGCTCGGCTTTCACCAGTAATTAAATACCATAATGCTGCCACACGGATGGCATAACCCTGCAAGTGTTACCCCGACGACACTCTCCTTGCACACGGTTGCTAGGCGATTCATGTGTGAAACTCTCCAAAAACGAAAGGCAGGAGTTCACGTTATTAACCCTCAAGGAAGTAAACCAACAACGCCGCCTCGAAGGGAATCATTTTTCTTTTCTTTTTTTTTTTTTTTTTTTTTGCTTGTGACTGCATGGGCAGACACGAGTTACCAGATCAGCCTTGGCAAAAAAAATAAAAATAGATACACAAATAACCACGTTTTAGTGTAAATCTTGGAAAACCCTTCAACCTCTGCCTATTTGGCGACGGAGCAGAAGCTTGTGCCTCCATCTCCCAATCCCCAATTAACGTTGGCAGATCCCCGCCACATTTGTGCCTTGAACAAGATTTCTTGGCTGAGAGTGCAGGTGCAAGTAAACCCGACTTCTCTGCGGCAGAGCAATCAAGCACTGTTGTGAAATTGTCAAGTCTAGCAAACCAGGCAGCCAGGATCCATGAGATGGGCCCGACACTCCAGCCCCCCACCCGCTTCTGGTTGATCAACATATCCCCTCATTTGACTCAAATAGAGAGGAGCCGCCACACAAGAACTTTGCCTTGTAATTACAGTTTGCCCGTCTCAGTAAACGCAGCTCTCAATCATCCCCTGTGGTAATTAGCATCAGGAGCATCAGTGCTGATTGCAGGCCAGCTCTGAAGGGAAGACATTCTGTTCAAAGTCATGAGAGTCAGTCTCCTCACTCTCCCTCCTTTTAGAATGACTCTAGACACCCTGGTCGTGAGATTTTCCATTCCATATATATATATATATATATAAATATATATATATATATATTTTTTTTTCTTTCTTTCAGATTGGCTGAAAACCTTTTAGATGACAAATGAAACGGCAGAAAAATCAATCAACTCCCCAGTGGAGTTTCTCTTTCAGCAACTTTGTTTGGCTGCTGCGTCGCTGCTGCGGCCATTTGCAGGAGAGAAATTGTCATTTAACTTACTTCTGAAAATAAAATTTAAAAAACGCATTCAGATTAACTGCTGCAGCAGAGATCATTGCGGTTTTAGTTTGTGCCAAAGCCCAGTAGCAAGCGTAGCAATGCTGCTACATTTGGAAAGCTCATACAAATGAGACGCCATAAGGCCATGAGTCCAAATTCCGAGTTGCGTTTCAGTTTCATGGACTTTAACTCTGTTGATTTGAAACAATTTTGAGCCGAGCTAATTGGGACACATCAATCATTTGTATCTTTATTCCGATATTCCTGAAACGTTTGACTATAAATATTGGAATATTTATTCCAATATTCCTGAAACGTTGACATGCAACGTTTCATGTCAAACGTTGCATGAAACGTTTGACAACGTCATGCATGAACCCATTCAAATTAACTCTCCCTTCATATAAGCTGTAATACCAGGCTGTTTATATATATATATATATATATATATATATATATATATATATATATATATATATAATTTACCCAATTCTGTGAGCAAAAGGACAGGACAGAATTCAACAAATTAAGCTGTTAAAGGCCAGGGTGAAAATCCTGTACAATTTATGTATAAATATATATTTTTTTCATACATAAAATATAATAACTGAAAAAGGACTAATTTGCGTGGGAGCTACGCTGAACTGTGATCATGAATTTATTATTCTGCTCTGGGCTGAATGAATTTAGAAGTAGTTCTCGTTGAGGGTGAACTGGCACAAGGCTGTTCAGGACAAGCACAACATAATTAATATGCAGAAAATTCTAATATTGCTTAAAAAGAGCAAAAAAAAAACCCAACCAAAACAAAATCACCACTGTGGAACACAAAGCCAAGCTCTTATTGCAGGGTATGATAAAGGGCAAAAGCAAATGGAAAACAAAGCAAAAGTCCTGCCACTGTGTTTTTAAAAAAAACAACAACCAAAAAGAAACAAAAAAAAAACAGCTTAGAGGCAGAACTGCTCACCCAGGGAGATCTCGCGGGCGAAGGCCATGCAAACCAGCATTAGTGGGAGGCCCACAGACACATACTTGATGACCTTGTCCAGAGGAAGCTCCAGTTCCAGGTGGTTGATCCTGTATATCCCAGAGCTGTCCTGCAGCAGGGCATCTGATAACATGGCCTTGGCCGCTGCCTGGGCGATTGACATTCTGGATACCTACCAGGTGATAACAGAGCCGCTTATTTTTCAGGACAGTAAAGGAGGAGAGGGAGACGGTTGAAGCGTTCAGCTGTGCATAAAAAAGAAAATAATAATAATAATAAAAAAGTCCTGCTCGTGACCTTCAACACGTCACTCCCACTGCGTCGTTAGTTATTAACAAAGTGGGATACAATAACACGGAAATGTCATTGGGTCTCTTAGGCTTTTTAAAAAAAAAATAAAGAAAGAAAAACAACAAAAAAAGCTTCAACAACTAATGAAACCTTTAAGTTCCTTACTTTTAGTTTTCCAGTCTTTTCCCCCCTGATATCCGTTGTTTGCGGAGCCAAACAGTCCCTCTTCAGGCCCGTGTGGAGTTGGAAAGCTCCTTAAGTATTCAGGGAGTGCCTTGGTAAATGAGGGGTTGGATCTGGGCTGGACCGGGCCGAGCCGGGTCTGGCTCTAATTACAGAGTGGACATCTGGGAGCGTACATGTGCCCAGATGGCACTGACAGCAGCAGACCTCCAGTACTCAACAGTGGGCCTTGAAGCAGCCTATGTGTGTGGGCGTGTGTGTGCGCGTGGGGGGGGGTGTGTGTGTGTGTGTGTTTGTGGCTCTGCTGTAGTTGGGCTGTGAAGCATGCTGGCTGTGGCCCACTTCAAACAAGTGAACCTTCGCCAGTGGCTTTTCCAGCCTCTGTCATTCTGATTCTATTTTTTCCTGCACTTCAGCCTCTGAGCCACTGCTGAGACGCTGCGGCGTACAGGCAGGCATGTTTCTGACTGCATGCATTAAGAGAGAATCAAACACGGAGCGCGCATTCTGTTCGAGGGGATCTGACGTACAGGGAACACTGGTGACTGAAAAGATACTTTATGCTAACATGTCAGTGCTGCTGAAGGGCTGGAGCAGTTTCTTTCCAAAACTCTAGGGGGGAAAAAAAAACAAGTTTTAAGATCATCATTTCATGGCAGCTCTTCTGATCATGTGCTCTCTCAGACTGGAGAAAATGTTCAACTGGAGTCGGCAGTTAACTCCGATTCCTAGCTTCTTTGAATTTAGGAGATACTGTATATTTTTAATAGGCTGCAGAAACGGTTACAAAATAGTACAAAAATGAAAGCGACTCTGTGTTGGCAGACAGTAGTTTCTTACCTGTTCATTCGATTGGACAGGGGAAGTTGCTGCAAGTTGTTTCCTGTTTACACTGCTTACTACATTTCATTAAACTGTTTTGAACATAATTTGTATAGGCAGTGTATATCACACACATTCTCCCTGGCAGTCCAGCTTCTTCCCACAGTAACAAAATGCATATCAGGATGATTAGTATCTGTAAATTGCGGTTCAGAGAGAATGTGAATCTGGTTTTGTGACTAACACAAACCCAGTTAAGGCTACCAATGGCTCAACTGTTCAAACTTCATTCCAGTTTCACCTTTGGATAGTCTGTCTATTCTTTGGCAGAAACAAGCCATGGAGCCCATCGTGTAATAATGTTTAATTTGCAGATAGAGTAACTTTTAACTGCGCAAATTATGTTTACTTTGTTTTACAGGAGTTTCCCTACTTAAGATAAGATAAGATTTATTTGTCATTGTCATCAACAGATTACAACGAGATTGAGATTTGCTCGACTCAAGTTAAGATGCAGGTTATGTGTATATACATAATACTGTATACAAAGATAAAGAAATGAATATTAAGCTACAGGTCTAGATGCTAAAGTTCCTGCATCCTGAAACAGCAACAAACAATAAATAATTTATATTGTTTAGGGTCGTTATTATTTGCTTCCTAATTCAGTCAAATACTAATAAAGCTTTACTTCCTCAAAAGAAAGTTCTGTCTTTTGAATTGTGAAATAATATTTGGTCAACTGGTCTAAACTAGTTGTAATTCCTTTAGGGCTAATTTGGTCAAAAATATCTCTGCAATGCAACACTTGTTCTTTAAGCAGACAGGTTCACACTGAACTGTGCATTATTGTGTCTTTTATTGGTCATTGGCTCTATTTCTAGTTACTCTGTTTTTACATTTAAAAACGGGCGACTATGGCTGTATGGTAGAGCAGTAGTAGTGGTAGAGCAATCGGAAGGTTGTAGGTTCGATTCCAGCTTCCTCCTGCCACGTCGATGTGCCTCTGGGCAAGGCACTTAATCCTAAATTGCCTACCGATCTTCGTATCGGTGTATAAATGTGAGCGCGTTTGTGATTGTGAATGTGACTCTAGTGTAAAGCGCTTTGAGTGGTCAAAATGACTATTTACTTTTTAATCAGTAGTTTACTTGACTGAGCATTTGAATTCTTTCGTTTGTGGTATTCTGTATTGGAGAGAAGTATCTGTGTTTATTCTGAACATGCGCAGTGTCTCGCTGTTCAAAGAACACCAGCGCTGGACTTATGTCTTCATATATCATTTTAAAACATAAGCTTTATCAGAGCGGTATTTAAAGAGAATAAGTGAGACTGAACTATTCGGATTGTTTTTCTGGTGTTCCGACCTGATAATTTTGGTCTAAATTATTAGTTTTACTAATAATTGTCCCAAGCAATTATTTATAGTTAATCATAGCCAAACCTAGACTCCTGTTGTGGCACAACATATATCATATATTTATACTCATTCTTTTTATCTACTGACTACTAAGGAACTCTATCAAAGCCCGGCATCCCAAAGTCAACACAATTAAACCAAAAATAAATTCATTCATGCTTTTCTTCAAGGGGATTTTTACCAAAATACACTTCAGATGCATCAGTAACATAAACACTGTGACCAGTTTAAAAATGCTGCTTTTATGTTACAAAAGCTGACTTTAAAATTCTCATTGATTGCCTACTAATTACTCTCGAGGTAAACTGTTTGTATTAATAAAGGGAAACTCTGGCGACTACCAAAAATACTTTTTGGTTTTAAGTACGGTAGTAGAATGCATGTGTGATGTTAAGCATGAGCAAAGAATGCAGAAGCTAAATTTCAGAAAAGCTGCATTTTCAAAGCGGCGCCAGCTGACTGGATGAGTGGGTGTGTTCCTGTGTGTTAGATTACAGGTTTGAGGAAGAGCCAGTAGGTGGGAAGCTATATAAAGCATGTGACAAAGAGCTGAGGTAAGTAAGAGAGGTAAGGCAATGCACTGTGGGAAATTCAGACATAGGAAAAAGCAAGTAAACACCCAAAATTATGTTGTTGTTTTTTTTAATACTTTTCTTTATGTATTATGTTGTTTTTTTTTAATTATGTTTTTTTTTTTGGTTCTTTTCTTTATACCAGGTCTGTAAAATTAACGTAAGAACAGAAAAATTACTTATTCAAGAAAAGTCAACATTTTCCACTTGTTCCAGTGAAATCCTGGGCTGCTGTTTTTTAAATTTTTTATTATTTTAACTCTTAAAACCCGACACCTTTGGCACAGTTGACATGATGCAAGAAATCTATCATTCAAGGTTAGACCCTACGATGGACTCGCGTCTTACCCAGGCAGTATCTCACCTCTTGCTCAGTGACCGCTGGAGGTAGGAACCATTTTTATGATGTGGACGCCAGGAAACGTAGCAATTGATACGGCAAGGGCTAAAAAAACAAACAGACCATGTATTGTCATTCAACTGCTGGCTGCATGTCAGTCCAGATCATCAGGCTTCCACCACCAAGGTGTAATGTTGTACAAGGTGATATTGTTTATGAACTTTATTTGGTTTTCTCTATGTCGTTCAGATCCAACATTATAAACAAAACCTACATAACGTTTTCTGGAGGGTGAACAGGCTTTCATTGTGCAACCCTGCCAAACAAGCCAGGCTTTTCAGTTGTGTCTTGTCACACTGTTTTAAATTTAACATGCCATCTAAAGTTTTTTGATAGAATGTCCGAGTTTGTGCCCTTTGTTTTTCTTCTCGCTGTAATGTAAAGAAGCTCTTTTCAACCAATCCAAGCGTCGACGTCTCGTGCCGTTGCTGTGTTCGACACTTGTGTGCATTTCTTCCGCAAATAGAAAGCATCAGGAAATGCAAATGAGCACGTCAGATTTACATGTTTTAATTATTAAAACTGATCTATTGAAACACAATAGATTTTGACAACAAAGTGTACAAATGAAATAGAAATATTCCCCTAGTTGCTCTGGAAGATCCATTAAAAAAGGCGATCAAGAAAAGAATATTAATGAGCAAAGTACTTCACAATGAACTATCAGAACATTCAATACAGCATGAGTTTTTCCGTGTGGTTTTTTTCTGTGTTAAACATTTTCACATTAGAAATGACTGATCACGTTTGTGTTCTGGACAAAAGAATTTCATGTGATTCCCAGTTTTCTCAAAACGCCTTCTCTGTTTTGGTTGTTTGTTTTTTTTTTTTGTTTTTTTTTTTTTTTTTTGCTAAAAATGTCTCTTAGCTCTGAAGTTTCCAGCTGTCACTGTGGGATTTCTGCTGTTACAACAAGTCTGTGGTGACGCGATGATTCCAGCAAGGTAATAAAAAATACACAGGCCGTTATTTCTGGATTCGAGTACATATGTACATGGCGGCCACTTCTTTTGAGTCAGAAACTGTCACCTTTGCTCAAGTTACTCTGTGAGGGCACACTCGCAGGCAGACACACAAATAGAAGTGAATAAATATGCAAACCTCCCAACATCAGGATGCAAACAGAGGGAAAAATCCAATTTACATACTGTATGAGCAGTCGGTATACACTGGTGTACAACAACTATTTGTCTTTTTTCCTCCCCCCCCGGTGTGTGTGTTTTTCGTTTTTGTTTTTTTGGCTCACAGAAGAAGAAACTATAAACCGAGCGAGTTTTAAAACGTCATGCTGAAAATGCGGATTTGCTGCAGCGTCGATTCAGGGGTCATGCCTGTGAGGAAGAGACTCTGTTCGACCTGAGAACCTCGGAGTCATTTTTAAAGGCGCGAGCCGTGTCCCAGCGGTGGGAGCTCCCTTCGAGCTCACTTCTGCGGGTGTTTTGGAACGCAAAACGCAAAGCCTCCCTCCTTCCTGTCGACCTTTTCCTCCTCCACCCCGCCCCTGTTTCAGAAAATAAGGTGACACATTTTGCTGCTAAACTTCCTGTCGGTAAAAACAAGATTAAGAGAAAAAAAAACATTCTACAGACCTCTTTTTTTTCTTTTTTTTTTTAGGAACTTCAGGTGCCAAAATATTACATTCAGTTTAATATCTGTCCCCACAAATCATCAAAAATTCTTCCTGTGCAGATTTTAAGATTTTTGATGCATGGAAACTCCTCACACTCCTCGTTGTTCTGTGCAGCTTTCTCTCTCTCTTTTTTTTTTTTTTTTTTCAAAATGTCCCAGAATGCATTAAACAGGGATTGTTTCTTTTCCACAACTAACCCAAGTCCAAAAATGTGCTACCAACCAAACATCCCAGCGGCTCGCTGAATGATGACGTACAATGATGAAGATGCAACAACACAAATTTGTCAGTGAGCTAAACTTTGTTGTCTACAAACAGGACGTTTTGCCTGCGGTGAAGATGCAATGTGGCCTTAAAGAAGCAGGAGTTGTTTGGCATTAGAGCCAGGCCGTCGTGGTGTGAAAGGGGCTCACATTAAGCTGACAGCTGGGGGTCAAAGTTCACGCTGCCCTCTCCCTCTTCCTGTTCGACTACTCCAGCTCGTCTCCTGCATCCATGCTGAGCTCTCTTCGTCCCCCTCCCCTGCCGGACAGTTGCCTTCCTCTGTCATGTTCCTCCTCTCCTTCTTCCTCCTCCTCTTCTTCTTCTTCTTCGTCCATGCCTTCCTCTTCCTCCTCCTCCTCGTCGTCCTCGTCGTCCTCCGTGCCGTCCATGGAGTCGTCGGCCCCCAGCATGGCCTGCTGCATGGCCAGGGTGGCGGAGTCTGAGGACAGCGACTGGAGGCCGTCCATGCTGAGCGGGTCTGTGGCACAGGGCAGCGGAGTTAGTCTGGGCACGGAACAGCTAGCCACACAGTTACTGTAAAAAGAAAAACGCTTACATATTTTATTATGCTGTTCCTGCAGTTTCCTGCAATTTATTGTAATGAGATGTCCAAAAACATGCTGGGCCGAAAAAAGTTTTCCTTTTTTGGGCTACAAGAGCGTAGAGCAATAAGGATTAAGATAAAAGAGTATAGGAAGTATAAAAAGAATGATCATTTTAATAATAATTTTAATTATAACGGTATAATTTTATAAAAATAACTAATGCTGTAACTATATATTAATGATAATAATAATACCATTCTAAAATGTTAATAGCATAAAAACATGTAAGCCATTGTGAGAACAGCTAAAAGAAATATTAACAGTGATAATGAGCATTATCATTATGGTTATTCTATTTTATTGTACATAAGATTATCACAGCTGAAGTAATCAATGTTATTTTTTAAGTAGTAGCAACAGAAATATTTTTAGCAAATTAAAAAAAAATAAATAAATGAATACCTATTTTTTGTTTGTTTGTTTGTTTGAGTAAATACCACAGAACTGTTGTATTTTTAAATCCGGGTCATCATGATGTGAGAATCTAAAACCAGCCCACAGCTAATTGTCCAAACACGAAAAACACATGAAGAAGACACTCTAATGAGGTGCAAGACTAGATCAGGTCAGGAATGGAGCTAATGGGGAGTTAGTTTGCTTCCTTCCCTGCATTGTTCAGTCTCTACCTGCGTCACCTCAGGTGCCGAGATAACAGGGAATAAATTACAGGCAGCTTAAATCCATATTGCACTCTGGGGACAGTTCCTTTGTCTTTGTCGAGTTGCTCTCCGGAGACTTCCAGCTAGTTTTAAAAACACGCTCATCTGATTCCTGAGGGAAAAGTTCTCTCTCTTTTTAAATTTTATTTTATTTTTTTTTTAAAAGATGACAAGCTTTGTCCTTGAAATAAACTCTCACTCAGGTCGCAAAAACCAGCCAACACCGCCATCTAGTGGCTAGAATCTACACACAATTTAAGTTCACATTTACCCATGACAAAATTGTGGACACAAATGGAGTGTGTTGCACTCCATTTGTGTTGCACTTGTTTACGTTTTTTGTTTGTTTGTTCTGCAGAGCTTTTAATGAGTTTAGCTGAAATCAATGTCATCTTGCAAATGGAGAAACTGCGATCAACAGCGACCTCGTGATAGTCTGGAAGGCTTGGTTTGTCTACCAGACAGTCAGACCCCAGTCATCTTGATGATGAAACATTTGTTACATCTTCAGCTGTGTGTCTTGCTTTCACACTGCACTGTGTCAAACAAAACAAACTCTTTGAGCAACCTGCTTACCAGGTGTTTACCAAGAACCACTGAAGTAAACGGCACGAAAACCTCTGAGGAAGACGCAGCCTCAGTCAGGATTTGACAATTTCAAATTTTTATCACAACAGCATGAAAAATAATGTTAAAGACATGAAACAAAATGTGTGTCCATGCAAACATATCTGGCTGTGATTTGTGGATAAGATGTTGATTTTTGTGTGACTGCTGGCCTACTTTCTGAGTTGTTCACTGTCTGAGATCTGTGCGTCTGTAGTACTCCAGCCACGATAGAGTCTGGCCAAAAGCGCTGTGTGGGGCGGTGCTGGGACTTCATTTTCTTCGCTTTAGGAGCTGGGTCTGGATTACTGGCATCCAACATGGGCTGAAGAATACGGCGCCGGGCATTGATGAACCTTAAGAACCGAAAAATGGCAAAAGGATGACGGAAAACCTAACAACGTGGATTGTAATGATCAGCAAACAAAAAACTATCGTAAAAACTATTCAATCATTCAAGCACATGAACCCCTTCTGGTGACTATAATCTAAAGACATCGACTGCAATCAGTCTCTGAGATTTTGCTGGACACAAGTCTTCTTTATGACTTGAATTTTTGAGAACGTTGAGGTTTGCAGAATAGTTCTCTTTACAACTACTGCATTGGCTCACCATGATATTTTTCATGCTAGCATCTTACACCCTGGTGAGAGATGCTGAGTCATTTCTTGAGCCTGCACATGGTGGGTAGATATGGGAATCTATTGTTCTGGTGCTCAAGGCATGGACATGTGCTGCCGTCCTTCAGACCTACTCTCTTTGGCCATTGGTAGAATGTGGTCATACCAACCACTACAGCTGTCTGCCAGTGGTATAGCCCATGTCGGGGCTTTGCCTCCAACAATATCTATCTACTGTATGTCATTGGAGAAAAATGTGTTTTAAACTGGGCTTTCCAGCAACAAACACTCCATGTGTGTCTAATATAAAACATTGTATACACACTGAAAAGCATCCTATGTCAAATGTTGAGGATGTCAGAGAACCACTGGTACTAGGAGTCTGTCCATGAAAGGCCACTGAGAATCTTGTGAGAGTAATGGTCAGATCCCTGTATGCTCCAACCTTACAGGACAATGAATTCACAGCAAACCTTCTCAGAAAGATCAAACATAACAAAAATTCCTTCTCTATGGTTACTGCTGACGTATCTGCCCCGTCGCATTGTGTTAATATTGACCTGGATGCTCCAAAGCAGTAAACCTCGCAAACTCCAGTTGTTGCATGGTTCCTCGCAGCTGCTGCTTATAATTAGAATCTAAATAAAAGCTAACAAATGTTAAATTCTTTAATAATTCTTAAAGAGGGGGACCTGAGTTTTTCTTATTAAACAAGTTGTCATATTGTATCCCATGACCAACACACCCTGTATTTACAAGGTGTTTTATTGTGCCCTTTAGTTATCTATGTTTTATTTTTGTTTGTGTTTTGCAGAGATATGTTTAGTGGTAAAATACACCCAAAAACAATAAAAGGAGCACCCCAAAAACTGGAAGAACAAGAAGGACAGCAGCAGGAACTGGTAAACAGTGAATAAAAACCCAGTGGTTTATATACTATGGTGGTGATTATCTGCTTTAAAACAGGTGAGTCTATTGACAACATGCTACAGGGAAGAATGAGGAAATAGCAACATAAAAAGAAAGGGAAAAAAGGAGCAATACTTTTAGATCCTAAATTTTCCAGAATTATTTCTTATGTGGTAAAATTACCAATAGCTAATATCTACAAGGTATTCTGCAGATATTTGACATTTAGGGAAGTATTTAATTCCTGGTGCACATAACATATATGGCCAGCAGATGGCAGCAAAGCTATAGCAAAAATAATCTGTAGCTCAAGAGTCTATACTTTCAGGAGTTGCCCGTGTGCCCAGTGCTGCCTCTCTGTATGAAGACTTTCACCCTTCAATGCAGATTTAATTAGGAGCTGATAGGGTTGCAGCAGCTTACCAGTTGTTCACTTGCAAGAGGGTGAGACTTGTTTGTGCAGCAATCTGCCTCTTCTCATCTTCTGTTGGGTATGGATGCTGGAAAAAGGAGGGAGGATGCACAATCTCAGTTTTTGTCCAGATTCGTGCTAGTGTTTTACTTCTTAATGAAGGTCGACTTCTGTTAAAACAAATAATTCTACTGCCCCGTCCATGTTTCATGCTTGACTATTCACTGTCAAGTTTCTTTGTACAGCACATTTCTGCAACGAGGCAGTTCCAAGGACTTTACACGATCCTCATCTCTTCTGATTCTACAGCAGCCACTTCAAAACAGTTCCTTTAAAAAAAATTAAAAAAAAAAAGCTGATGGATGCTGATGTTAAAGCTCACCATGAGATGCTGGAAGAGCCAGGAACGCATGATGTTGGTGGCGTGTTTGGGCAGGACCCCTCTCTTGTTCTTTGACTTCTTGTCTTCACTGTCCAAAAGAGATGACAAGTCCACATTTACCTTTGCAAAAGGCAAGAAGGGAGGAGGGAGCATGAAGGGGGAAAAAAGGCAAAAAAAAAAAAAAAAGGTTAGGCTTAGTTATTGTTGCCACGGAAACAAAGGGAGACTACCAATTACCTTTCCTTTTTTCAGCAGCAAGGGCAGAAACACCTTCTAAAGTGTCACCATGGTAACTGAATTTGAGTAATGATACTTAAAATATAAAAATGCAGAGAAGCCAACGAGTCTGTAGTCTGCTTGGTGTCTTACATTAAGAGTTAAGAGAGCCCAGGGTCAGGCCCCAAGTTTGAATTTCACAGCACGGTGCTGATTTAGTTTACTACTGGTAGGGAAGCAGAATGCTTGCTTTACTCAGTTGTTGACTAAAGCCTGTTGGAGAGAAATGATTATTCAGAAGGTTTTATCTGGAGTGTGAATGCAAGACAAAGAAACGGCCTTTGCTGGCAAAGACGTAAATATAGCGTAAATATGGATGGTGTGTGTTTCTGTGAGACTGAGCTTATTGTGGATGAAGCAAAATCACTTCATGCATTTAAATGTCTTAAGTGTTGATACCAAGATTTACAGTTGAAACCGCATGTTTACATCCAGTGTTTTAAAAAAAAAAAAACCATAACCTTCTGCTCAGTTTCTGACTTTAACATGAAGTTTTTCTCATTTACTTTGATTAGGGTGTTAAGGAAATAAATACGTCTTACCTAAGGTGAAACGCTGAGTCAAACAAGAACGAATCAAAATGCATTTTGATTATTATTTTATTAAGAAATTAAGCAAAGAATATAACAATGACTCCCCTGGCTGGTCCAGGGAAGTGAAGAAAAGATGAAGGTACATCGCTTTTAATATCCACCAGCCCTCTCTTCTGATTCTACAGCAGCCACTTCAAACAGTGGCTGCTGTTTTGCTCCCATCTTTTGCTCCCAAACATGGGAACAAAAGAGTTGGAGTATCCCACCAGTTTCAGTTTACTTCACAACTCAGGTATTTGCACCTGCAGACTGTGACCCTGGATGGTTCAAACCTAGTTCAAAAATACCCTTTGTTATGTGTTTCCAGCGAGCTGCCTCCGACATGACAGGTGCTTTATAGCTAAAATTGATTGCTTGATTGAAATAAAACAAAGTTTGACATAACAAGGGTTACCAGAGTTATTTCTATATACCATTCTGTCCTCATTATGCCATTTATTTTGTGAAGTACATCAGTTCCTCCTGCAGGTAAGCATCCATACATCTCCCGTACTTCACGGTTGGGATGGTGTTCTCAGGTTGGACAAGCTTTCACCCTCTTCCTCCCAATGTAACAATGGTCATTACCTTAAACTTTAGTGTCATAAAACCACAGGACATGTCTACAAAAAGTGATGTCCTTGTCTTTTAGTGCATCTGAAAACTGTAATCTAGTTTTTTTTTTATGTTGCTTCTTCCTCTCTGCATGACCTCTCAGCCCACCTCGGTGCAGAACTCATTTGACCATAGCACATGACACTCTTACCAGATTCAGCCAGATTCTACGGCTTATTTGTTTACTAAGGTAGAATTGGAGGTTGATCTTTCAATTTTCAGACTCCTTAATACTTGCCCTCTGCTATTTTTTTCTTCCATTCTCAATTTCTGCGTTGTTTGGAATTTGTGCCGCTATTACCCTGCCACATGTGTTTGTTTATTTGTTATTTGGTTCTTTTTTTTTTTTATCTCCCCAGAAGGAATGCCCGTTCCATTATGGGCTGAAATATGCCTGTATTCCACACAGAGTTCCTGGAGCTGTTGCTGCCTGAAACTTTATTAACCTGTCTGTTTTCCATCAGATTTACGCCACAACAGGCCTGATTCAAGCTTTTTCCTCCTAAAAATGCCTCAGCACAATTTGGTGGTCAGGACGACTGAGGACAACTTTGGACTAAAAGCTTCATGGGATCAACCGATTTATTTTCATTATGATCAAATTGCAGGGTATGTAACTGGGTCACATATGAGCTGATCTGAACTGGATTTGGATCAAACTGGATTCTCCCTGTTTATAAAATGCCGTGTTGAACCTTAAGGCTGTTGGAGTTTTACGCCATGTTGATAAACTACACTGAACTGCACTGAATTAGTAATAAAAACCCAGCATGCTTCCTAATATTGTAAATTCTAGGCATTATGAATACTTAACATTTATTAGCAACCAGGATAAAATCCACGATAAATAAAAACTGAATTGGACTGATATCCGCCTTAGGAAGTGCGTAAAGTCCAAACTTAAACAATCATTTATGTGCTCTGGCAGTACAGTGCATATTATGGGAACTTCGCTTATTACTAATGACTACAACTTCACGTCGCATTTATAGTCGCGACACAAAACAAGACTCATTACAGTTGCGGATGGGCTTCACTTGGATAACCTCCCTAGCCCAGGGTATGTATGCGTTCCAGGGCAAAGGGAGGCTGAGTTAATTGGCGGCACTGAGCTCGAGAGTGTGATTACCCGGGGCTTGTCTGCAAAGTAGCTATGGGGCGGTGTTCAATTCCCAGCACAAATGTAGCACTCTGCTTTGGCAGGGTTGATGTTACCCAGTGGGCTCCTCTATAACTGTCAAGCACAGAATTACCTGTGTGAAAATCTAAGTCAGCACTGCGGCAGATACAACACCGCTGCTCCAGGTTTTTATACGCCGATATAGGTAACTCTGTGATGCGTTTGACGTTGCTAGTTCTATAATCAGAGCTCTCTTTTGTGAACACACAAGCATTTTAGGAAGTGAATATACAATTAAACTTGTTTCAGAAACGCCTCGGAATACTGTTCCTTGCCTACCTCTTGATGTTTTCCACATTTTATGGATTCTGCTGGGATTTTAGGTCACAGAACAACAAAATAGCTTCTATTTGAGAATCAGAATGTAAATCAATAAATAAAACTCAGAAAAGTGTAGTAGGCCTCTGTAGCCTCCCTGAGTCAATGCTTTGTAGAATTACCCATCTTTTCGTCAGTTTGACCCAGCTTCCCCATCCATCCTGAGAAAAAGCTTCACCACAGCATGATGCTGCCACCCATGTTTCAGTGACTGCATGGTAGCTCCACGGTGACGTCCAATGTTTTTCTTACCGCTTTGAATCTCACCCAAGAAAGGGATAATATGACCAAAACCTATTTTTCCAAATGTTTGCTGTATCCCCGACACAATGTATGTTTTTCCATTAAAATGCAATCAATTGCCACTAATTACAGAACCTGAATTTACCTCCACTAATTATTTTCCACCCACTTCTCATGTATGAACTACTTTGTGTTGTGCTGTCACATGAAAGCCCCTCTTTTCCCCCCAAAAGCAAGAAGACATCATGTGAAAAAGTTTAATTGGGCATGCTGACTGAGACCCACAACCTCTGAACACACTCAGGAAAGATTCACCCAGGAGCCCAAGTCTGGTGAAAAAAACCCAAGCTTTTTAAAGTTGGTAAAATTTAAAAATAGAATTATTTGAAAAAAGAATTACTCATGTCGTTTCATGTTTAAATAAATCCACTAATCTTGTCGGAAGTAGTCGACGTGCAGCTGGAAAGTTGAAGGTTTGACTCCAGCTTCCTCCTGCCTTGTGTTGGCGTTGCCCCTGGGTAAGTAAGGCACGGAGCACCAACCAAACTGCACATCGGTGTATAAATGTGCGCACGTATGTGAGTCCAAATGAGTGGATGTGGCTCTAGTGTAACACACTTTGAGGGGCCGGTATCACCGGAAAGGTGCTTTATAAATTCATTCCATTTATTATGTAGTCTGTGATGCTAAAGGTTGTATATGTAAGGACATGTCGGCCCCACATGTTCTGTAATAAACTCTTCTGCACATCTACAGTAGCTACTAAAGTGTTACCCTTGCAACCTCTATAGCCTCCACAGTGTCCACACTTAGACTTTTCAGCCATGAGTCCTGACAGCATCATAATGTCTTTTATGATCCTGCCTGATAAACATCAGGAAGAACAAACAATTTCCATTTGTTTGGCAGCAGGGGGCACGTTCAGGTAGAGACAATGAAAAGGAACAAAGCGAAAGGGTGAGGAGAGAGGGAGGCGGGGGGGGCGTTCAGTGAAACATAAAGAGACGCGTTGAAAAGTCAAACTGTAAAACAGTGGGAGGTTTGACGAAGCGCCGCCAGTGTACATGGCGTTACCTGCGAGTTCTGAATCTGGATGGTTCCTGGAGGTAGTGCCTGCGTTAACACTTGCCCTTGCGATGTCACCATGGCAACCGGCTGGTACAAGGTTCCACCTGAGGGGATAATTTGCCACCGTGAGTATCAAGTGGCCTCAACAGCTACTGGAAGCCCCATCACGCACAGCCACCGGAGGCTTATTAACTGCTTGTCGGTCTCGCAATAAAAAGAAAAAAAAAACAACAACAAAAAAAACAAAACACAGCAAATAAAGAAAGCAAGTGATTAAATCCAAGGTGGTATAATGTCCTTTAACCCTGACAAAACAAGAAGAAGGAGGTGGAGTGTCTTTTTTTTAATTTTTGCTCCTGGCTTAATTAGCCTTGATCAAGAGACTCTTATCACAGTCTGTTTGAGCTCTACAGTGTGCAGTGATCAAAGGCGAACACATTGATTTATTTTGGGCTAAAAGGGATTTCCAGAGGGCAAGATTAACATTTCACTGTACAAGCCTGACATTATAAGAGCCAAGTAGCAAGCCAAGCTCTCGCTCAAGCATACACAGACATAAAAGTTATGGCTGCAATAAAAGGCACGCCAGTTCCACTGATTGCTTCTCATTAGAAGACGGTATGTACTTGATCGTATCGATTTGTATGCGCGGCTACGGCAGCCGTTTGTGTGTCAAACTTAATTTATTCCAAAGACGTCATCTTCAGATCGTTCAGCACGGCTTCGCGCACATGTGGCAATGAAGCATCGCTTTGGATACATTTTACTCTTCTGACACATCGACAATGCTCTTCCAGCTAGAGGGAGGGACCACTTCCTGAAAAATCTATTAGAGTCCATGCTGCGGAGGTCAAACATGCATCACCTTTTAGCAGGACTTTCCTTTGCAGAGAGAAAAAAAGCAAAGTGAACATTCTTTGTTGTGATAATAGGGCTGCAGCTGGTGATTATTTTAGTAATTAATTATTCCATCAATTACTATGATGATTGATCAGGTAAAAAGTTCTGCAGATTTTTCATTTAAGCACTGAAGCCTTTTTTTGAACAATAAAAGCTGGAAAGACACCAACAACTCTATTATTATTATTATTATTATTATTATTATTATTATTATTATTATTATTATTATATTACAGCATATAACAGCATTCCTTTGGTGAACCCTTAATCATTTGTAGCAAAGGATTCATCTGCAGCAATAAATAAATAAAAAACAAGAAAGAAATCCTTCTAAAATCAAAATGTGAAAAGCTCTTCCACCTGACTTAACATCAACACTGGTCTGGTAATTATTTTTGGATTAACTGATTAATAACTGGATAGCAAAAGGTTCTTAAAATGAGATTTTTTTGTTTGTTTGTTTGTTTTACAGAATTTGAATCAGATGAAACCAAAGCTGCAACCTGATGGGTTTTGATATATATATATTTTTTTATCTTAAATGTAAAGTGTGTATATTTCTTTGCACAGTCTTGGCTCAGAGCATGCTGTTCTTTTATCAATTAATGATGAATGAATGATGAAAAGCAATTCAAACCAATGTGGTGGAAAAAGTAGCTGCCTTTTAAGCCTAAGCACTAGCTGTTTCCCTGCATTCAGCTGCATCTGCAAGATTTCAACCCACTGTTTATTTTAATTCAGCTACGCAGAAGGGGTTTTAACCATGAATGACCCTCTTTAAGGTGATCACTTAGCTTCTTGTTTGGATTTAAATCTCCATGTGTGCTTGGCATGGAGCTCACAGACTGATGGGCAAATCTCATCTTTCAGGAAGAGAGCACCCCATCATGGTTTGTTTATTATCTGTTCTTGAATTTAAAAGAATACAAATACGCTGGATTAATTCGAGATCATTTAACATATACCAGGGCCACTGGCTGGTATGGATTTTATCTCCATTTTTAAATGAAATTGTCATCCTATAATTGTCATTTGTATTTGCCCAGATAAATAAAAATGGGTAGATATGGCCATTCTAGTGGCCATATCAGCCACTGGAATGTTTCTAGGGGACAAACTGAGACATTCTATTGTGACAAAAAAGCAAAAAACAGAAACAAAGCTGTTGGGGTGTGGGATCAATTTTTTTTAACAGTATTTTTCACAATACTGTATATGAGTGCTATTCTTGTAGTTTTCAAACAGTGTTATCTTAATAAGACTGGCGGTGGCAGTAGCTTCCACCAGAAGGCAGATTTTTGCAGATGGAAATATTTCCAAACAGTCAAATTAGTTTCTTAGTTAACATGGGAATAGTGAAGTAATCTGTGGTTCACACAGTCAGACAATACTATGGTGAAATGTTTTTGTAGCTTTGAAATTGAAACCGTTTTCAAACCTTGGTATAAATGAAAACCGGCCTCCGCATTTTAACTTGCAGTTCGGCTACTTCCAGTTCTTGATCTAAACTCAACTTTGTCAAGTTTGTGCCACAGGTGTGCAATCACATCCTAACCTGATACCACTTGTGAGTTGATGGTGGTCATGGCGACGTTGCTTTGCTGCAGACCTCCGGCGGGCACCACAATCCCTGAAGAGTTAACAGAACTGGAGACAGAGGTCATGGATGGAGAGGAGGTCTGAATTAGTTCCTGGGGGGGATCGCAGAAGGAGATATTGGTGAGCAATTGTGGTGCAGGGCAAAGCACAGAGCAAAGCACACCTGGTGGTATGCGACAAGGAATGCCCAGAGGAAACAGTCCTACTCCGAGGTTTGGCTGAGACTAACCTGCTGCATGCTGAGACTGGTGTGGGATGGAGAGTAGGGCCCTCCGAGGTCGTTGCGCAAAAGGTTGTCGCTGTGCATTTTGGTCTTGAGGCAGGTGATGTAGCGATTGCAGAAGTCCTTACAGAGCTCATTGACCTTCTCTAGCTCCAGTAAGTGGATCCGTAATACCTGGATAGCCTTCACCATCTAAGAGTACACACAGGCACACGTCAAACCACGTCACTTTTGTGCATGTTAAGTCTGCAGTCGAAGTTCTTTGCACCACGTTCTGGAGTGCAGTGCCCACCAAATTAGAGAAAAAGAGGAGCTTTTAAACTCTTAGTTAGTCCTTGGTGTACCTACTGGCTAAAACCTCCATAGTCTGCCCAAATAGGTTTGGGCATTTGAGTCTGAGCGAACCTGACTGGGTTCAACCAAACAGCCGACTTAGAGCCTAGGCAAAGTTACCCATCCAGCCTGAGTCCATCCATTTTCTAACACCCTTGTCCTAGTGGGGTCAGGAGGGGTGCGGGTGCCTATCTCCAGCGAACGTTTCGGGAGAGGCGGAGTACACCCTGGACAGGTCGCCAGTCTGTCGCAGTCCAGCCTGAGTGATACCCAAATATTGGCCAAATATGTTTGCAGGTTTGGTACTGGTTTCCTTAAACGGGTGACTTCTAACATTGTTTTAAGCTACGTATATCCTGATTTACACTGACATTGACTGTTTTAAGTTGTAACTGAATTTGAATCTGAATTTATTAGATTGAGGGAAATGATTTGGGACGAGTTAACTGCATATTAATCTGACCTTTTCAGAATTAAATACAGCTTTTTAATCCAGATTACTACTACAACTGTGCTACTAGCAGTGCACTTAAATCAAATACAATTTGGACATAAGAGAGTTCTAAAAGTATCAGAAAAAATATCAAAACAGACACACACATTAGAATGTATTTAAATGAAAGGATACATACTGCCAGTACCTCTGCATTTTGGCATCTTTGGCTGCTTTTGCCATTCTGTAAAACTCTGCTCTAAAGTCGCCACTGAAGGTCAACAGAAAGGTCAGAAAAGTGCTTTGCCAAGGAGAAGATAAATGAGCTAATGAAACTGCCCTCCCTTAATCAAGGGACCGGTAACTCCTGTACCCATGGCAGCCAGCAGGGCCCAGAGTAACATCACTGCCCTGTGGAAGAGTTAGTGCCCTCTGGGAAGGGTGCTGACACCCAGTGGCTCATAAAACACACAGATGCAGGGTTAATTGACTGTTCAGCACTTGTCAGCATGCCCTCCTGTACTGTGATGACAACGCTGACCATTTAAAATCCAATTTCTCTTGATCAGCAGGCATCCTCTTTTTATTTGTAATTCTTCATGGCTATTGCAAGCAGAGTGTGTGGGGGGTGCCAGAAATGACAAGGGGGAAAAAAATATCGTTGGAGTGAATTATTAACAGTGATGTCTGGATATGAAACGTTTTAGTAAGACAAAAAATTAGATCTACTTGTTCATTTCTAATTCTTTTACACATCAATCTGTATATTTTCATTTTAGTGGGAATTGAAAAGCTGATGGCTTCCATAAAGTAAGGAGCATGTTTACCCTAATGCTTACCAGATCGCTCTTCTTGCAAAATGAGTTTGCAGGTTTGATACTGGTTTCCTTACCCATGGAACAGCGACATGTGGTTACATGTAGTCATTGGAGTATATGGCTACATGAAGACCCAACACAGAAAATCATATCCATAAGGCTATTTAGCTCTTTCTTTCTATAGGTGTTGCTTGCAAATGAGCCAGTAAGCCGTAATTTTTGAGCGTCATGCTTTCTGGTTTGGAAGAGTTCAATGCAGGCGAACCGTTTAAAGTTTATATGCTCGCTTGAGTTGTTTTTTTTTTTGTTGTTTTTTTTTGGCTATTCTGAAAAAGAGTTCAAAGAGAAATTGAAAGACATTTCTCCTTTAACTCTTCAACTGTCAACTGACATATCAAACATTTTTCTGTTTATCTCATAGGAATGAAATCACTCGTCTCATTCACTCTTACAACCAGGCAACAGGTCTATTCTGAACTTTCTTTTTATTTTTGTCTGTGAAATTTTAAAAATTATCTCCTGACAATTGGACAGGAACTTAGCCGAGCAGCAAATCTGTGGGGACACCTGAAGAGGGACGTGGACAAGAGACGTCCCCGACCTTTTATGCACTCAGTGTTTCTTGCCTCAGTCATTGACCCACCAAGTTGTCAAGCTCCGGATCCTCACTGAAGAAGGGCTTGTGTTCTCGTTCTTGCTGGTGAACAAAGTTTTCAATGTCTACATCGAAGCTGGCCGACGTGATACACTCGGATCCCTGCGTGGCCTGTTCACATTTCTCAAACAGCAGAGCCAGCAGGGGGAACAGCGGATGTCTGAAGGAGACGAGCGGGAGAAAAAAGAACTTAGTGCAAACCAAATACAGCAAGACAAATAAATGATTCGTCAGTTCATTTTCCTCTGATGAAGATTTTCACATTTTATAATAACTTTTTCGGTAAAGAAAGTTGAAAATTTCAAATGTCGATGGTATTCTTCGATATCAGTTGTTTTCTGCTCAAAGGAAATGCTCTACATATATCCAAGCGATATGAACAATTAGACGGCGTGTCTGAGCGATCCTATGTGAGTGACATTCCTGCGAGAAGCTAAAGGTGGGAATGTAGGAGACACTCATTCGACCATATCCAATTCATTTCAAGATCTTTTCAAAGATCTCCAGCAGAACTTTGCTTAGCATGTTCAAGATTTTCCTTAGGGTATGTCATGCTGCTAAACAATCAAAACTGCCTGTACATTTAAACACAATAAAAGCAGAGCCAGCATAACCCGATTGCATCTGCGTTGTGTTTCCATTGGACAGAAACACACTGCCTCAGGTTAATGCCACTCCAGCCAGAGTTAGGATTAACGCATAAACGCATTTAATAGTATTATGTGATTTAATTGGAATGTATGAGTAACTGTATTTTGTTACAATTACCTATGAAAATATTCATATTTGCAATTTGCAATTGCAGTCTGCCATGTGGCAGCGCATAATATTTATGGTTTTGAGGACCGAGTCGTGGCATCATTGTCCAGAAAATGTTCCGCAGAACTTCGTGAGAGAGATTGTGACTTATGAACACGGCAGAAACCTTTAAATCAAAATTGATCAACTATAGTTATTTTCTGCAAAATTTTGTTGACCAGGACATAAAAAGCTTTTGATTTGCGTCAACTCAAAAAGATAAAATGATAAAATTCATCTTGAATTTACAGCACCACTTTCCAATGGAGATATTGATGCCAATAAATACGAACCTCATTGTTCTTCATTTCATTGTTCTGGCTCAGTACTTCTCTGTTTGACTCTTTTTTTTCCCCCTGCTGTTAGCGTAAAAGTGATTTCAACAATTAGCATTAGCATTACCTAATTAACTGACTTCCTTCCACTGTCCATCACTAGATCTCATTGGGATTGTATTGTATTTGGAATAAATAGAGTTGATCTGAATATATAATGTGGTGAGCTAAGAGACCATAAAGCTGAAAAAGAACTAACTGTGGATCGAATTATGTAACATGACCTCTGTTGTAATTTGCCCTTTTAACTTAGTGACAGCTGTTTTTTTTTAAAAAAGGATCCTGCTCTGAACATCATTGGTATTTTTTTTATTTTATTTTACTTTGCGTCATTTGTATAAAGACGTGTGTGGAAGTAGTAATTGCACAGCTTAGCATATGGCTAGGCAAGGCCACTGCTCAGACTCTAACCCCTGGCTCCCATTTGCAGCCTTTAATAGTCGTCTATATTATACTCTAATCTCCCTGATCCCAATTTAATGCTGCTCCACCAAACAGGCATGGCAGGAATACTAAACAGGGGGACCACGTGCTGAAAGGAAGGCCTCTACCTTCTGCGTGCTAGGGTTTGTGCTCGTTGTGCAGCAGAGAGCGGTGCTCAGTTGGGAGCGAAGCTAAAACGAGGCCAAAACTGATAGCAGGATGATGTGCAACATGTAGATACTTTTCTGTTTAAGATTTGTACCATCAATCCCAGCAATAGGCTAACCAATTCTTTAAGTGTTAGCATGCCAAACAATCTGAATCTAATAAAATGTCTAAAGCATAAACAATTAAACAGGCATGTCGAGCTGCTGCAAACAAAGGAAATAAAAGCAATGTTGACAACAAATAATTATTAATAATGGGCAGTTGAGGTTAGTCCTAAAAGAACGTCAGCACTAATGAGACTGCAAGCTAGAAAGACCCGACTGCACAGTAGAAAGTACGATGTTGAACGTTGTGGTCAAGTCTTGCAACATAACTATGTGGACAAGGAAGCTATGCTGGACAGTCGGCTCAGTCTTTTAATCAGACTTCTGGTTTGATTAAAAGAAATGAAAGTCTGAAAAAGAGAAGTACAGGCGAGAGTTCACTAGCCAATCAGTGACTCCTAGTGTTCTGATGTTGCGCCCTTTAAGATCTCTAGGTACTTTTGGTGGACGGCTTAAATTCGGAGGGGTTTACCCAAACCTTCAACTTCTCTTCACCTCCAGAGAAGCAGCGTTACGGCTGTTTCTCCGGACAATATAGTGGCGTCCCGTCGAAGTCTGGAACTCAGTGTTAATGTTTTGATGACGAGAACTGGGTGTGCAGCCTGACAAAACTTGGCAAAGCAAATCCGCCAAACCAACAGTAACATGAGGCAGCCTGTCACAGACTGGACAGAAGGCTTCAAGCTCCTTATAGCAGAGATATAAAAGAAATGTGGCACACTTGCTGTAGGTGGGTTGTGTAATGTGTGCGCTGCTCCTAAGGAATATTTACCACAAATGTATTTGAGGAGACAGAGAGAGGTGTGAAAAAAGGTAGGCTGTAGTTTTCTTCAGGACATAGTTCGCCTCTCATGTAGTGAAGACCAAAGTAATTCATACTCTGGATAGATTTACGTTTAAAAATTTTGGTCCAGTCAAAATGTTTGCATCTACTAAGAAATGAGACAAATATCTCTCAAAAGGTATTGAATTCCAAATCCAGCAGTAACAAAGGAAATATTTATCTTAGTATTTACACTGAAGTAAACAAATACATAAAAACAGATACACACTTCTAAATCATTAAAATCTTTATTGGTTAACAGCAATCTGATCCTTTTAATAACATTTTTGCACTGTTTTTGCTAACATTGGCTGTAGGATTCAAGTGGATCTGCTTGGAAACATCAATAATGCTTTCAAGTTGGAAGAAATATGTTGCAAAAATAAAATATTTTTTAAAGCCTCCATCTGCCAGGGGGTTTGATTATGTTCTGTGGTAACCACTGAGCAAAGTCTCACTACAGCTAAAGGTTTACGTTGATCAATTAAAAACTACGGTACATTGCGGTCTCCACCTTAAGCGCATATTCGGAACTTAGTGTGGAACGAGACTGGAACATTTCCAAGACTCAAAAATTTAAGTTGTCAGAAAACAGAAAGAAGCTGCAGCAAAACTGATTGGGAATTTTGCTCGATTTTACATTTTGAAAATGTCAAAATAAAACAATTCCAGTGCTATCAGGCGGGAATGAAATAAAATCGCTCACATTTCCATTTCACCCACCCGGGGATGAGGTAAAAACTCCACTGCTCTGTGCTTCCTTATGACCTTTACACAGTCAGGATTAAGACAGATGGGGTGTGAAAATCCAGGTCTTTTTTATGTACATGGGCCTGCATGTGTGCGTGACTGTATGGTCACATTATGGGTGCTTTTTATTCTCTCTCTTGCACTATCTTCTAAACCCCCTCCACCCCTCAAGCAGCCCCATGTTCACAAGCGAGCACGGCATGTCCTATCTGCAGTGCGACGGTGGGGATATTGCCGGCTGGGGGATCATTACAAGGGCCATAAAAGAGCGATTTACAGATCGCCCAGTGAGTGGAGTCAGCACGGCAGGTCCTCCCACCCTGCAGCACCGCGCCGCGCTGGGTCACCAGCAAAAAGCCCAGAATCAGAGGCCAGTACGGAACGCGCCGGCTTACGCACCAAGCTGAGAACTATTGGGTGAGCTTGCAGCATCCGGTTTATGGTCAGTGAGTCAGAGGACGGAAACAGGCGTCAGTTTTATTGCTGAGGTTCAGCTGAGTGGCAAGATGTCCAACGAAGTTACAACTGGGAATTCTCTGGATTATAGGAAGCAGCTGGTAGACCTGGATCCGAGTTTCTGGAAGGGGATGCATGAAGTAGTACGGAAATGTATTCAAACCCCAAAAACGTTCATTTTAATGTGGAAGACCGACACAAAATACATAAATGTGACGTGAAAGGAGAAAGAAATGTACAAATACACAACTAAAAAGAGTGAGATAGATTAGTATTCGGTTCCATCAGCTTATCTCATGTTTGGTTCCAAGTAAAGAAAGTTGTTTGATTGCAAGTAAACACGAAAACTTCATCTTTCTATCTTATTTAATAAAGGGACTCAACAGAAATCTGTATTCTAACTGTGGAAAGGTTTGGACAGCATGCTATAGCAGCCAGTGTTGCTAAAATAACTCAGAGCAGCCATCTAATCCATGCAAAAGGAAGGTTTCCCTCACTTTCAGCTGAAACAGATTTCTTCAGTTTCTTGTGTCTTCAGCCTGTTTCAGGTGACATCACAGCATTTCACTGAGATAAGGCTTTGAATCATTCCACAGCTTTCCATTATTTAGTAGTCCTTCCTGGGTGAATTTACCCCTTTTCTTTTGAGTCCTTGTCATTTTGCAGCATCCAGTTCTGCACCAGCGTATTCTTTTTTTACAGATTGTCTTAGGATTTCCTTCAGTGTCTGATACATGGTGGAATTCTTCGTTGTCCTGTACCAAATCTATGCTGTCCAAACATTTTAGATTTCTCTAGAAAACTTCCACCCAGAAGTCCTTATCCACATTCTCTAGGACTATCTGGCATGCTTTTTTTTCTTCTTTTGGTTACATTAACACGTCGGGTTTTGACTCTCAATTCCAATTTTTCATAGAAATCAGATTTTTTTTCATTTATTTATTTATTTATTGACTTTGTCGTTCATGCTACTGAATGACCGCAGTCGCACTTTTGTGCAAACGGTTTACAAACCCAAAGAGGCCCACATGTGCAGAAGAAGAGTGTAGAAGTCACACAGAAGCGCACTGATTAGTAGTGGTCGCGCTTTTAGCCGTCTCAAGGGCCGGCTATAGTCTGGTGTAGTTTCAGGTCTTTGAAAACTTGCGTTGGTATCTTGCGGTCTGCTGTGAGGGTGAACTTGCTTTGACGTGTTGTTTTTAATATTAGCCACTGAGAAACAACTAATGACACTCTCGTCATATGCGGCTGATATAATCTACCGTTTCAACTGGAAATAAAAGTGCGGGTAGCCAAATCTCTTCACCATATAATTTTTTTAAAAATTACATTTATAGAAAATGTTAAAGTATGTTGTTTGCTTTTATTACTTGAATTGTTCAGTTTTGCTCAAATTGATACTAGATACTGATAGGAGACAAGCAGGCTTTCATAGGCTACTTCTTTCATATAACTGCAGTATATTTGCATTCAGAGAAGAGCTCTGCATGCCTAAACCTTCTGCATCCTGAGAAGAAGGGGATCAAACTGGATCCTCCTTTAACGTTGGATTTAATTTAAGGGCTTTTCTGAACACGGTGAAGAATAATAAACCTGTTCATTCGAGGCGCTGCCGCGGACAAGCTTGAATAAAAATCACTGTAGTCATCTTCAGAACAAATTGCATTTGCCAGTATTTACAAAAATCTAGCAAACCACCAAGAGGGCACAGATGGAGGGCAGCGCTTTAAAAAATATGTGTTTATTTGAACGCGTGCGAGCCGGAGGTCTCTGCGTCTGCGCTCCCCACCGTGTAGCAGTCTAATCAGGCCGGCTGTATGCCCGCATATTAGAAACCAGATTTGCTGGAGTCAAGCTGCGTTTGCTCCCAACGAGGCCCCTGTTTCCCCGGGCTACATGTCTGAAAAACACCCCTGTGTTCGAGGAAAGGTGCGGGGTTAGAGTGTACAAAGGAACACACACACACACACACACTTAAATAACCCAGAGCACTGAATAATTCCTATTTCCATTTGACTACTTTTTTATTTTAGACTTATTCTAATGTACTGTCCTAATCGGATGGGTTTGTTTTTAACAATGCAGTTTCCTTAACAGTTTTTTTCTTTAATGGCCCCCTAACCTGTCTGTCAGTAAGGGTGAAAATAATTGCACACATTTGGAAATTTGTTGGCAACAGCTAAAGAAAAAAAGAAAGTTTGTTGTTTTTTGTTTTTTTTCCTGGTCTAATAAAAAACCAATTCAGTGTAGGAACAATTAGTTGTTTGTCTAAGTCTGGGGGGGAGGAAAAGCACCAACTAGTAAAAGAAAAATATATCTTGAACTTTGTTCTCATCTAAAGTCAACCATAAAAGAAACTCGTAAAAATAAGTATCCAACAGAAACAGCCAATAAAACCACTTGAGCTCTGACACAGTTTCCTGCATCCAGGAGCCGCTGAGCACCAACACATGCTGACCTGTGAAATGGAAAGAGGCACGGCCTTTTTCTTTAAAGCCCGTCAGACGGCCTGAGCAGCTCGCTGTAGGAGGACGCATTCATGCATTTTGGCACCGAGGATAAAAAGACTTTATGGTGCGTTACAGAATCCCATGAACACACTGCCAAGCCTGAAAACCTTCTGGACGACATCCTTGGGTCCATGGAATTAATTGTGTTTACTTGTGTTGGGTAATAGAACTTCAATCTTCTGTGTATTTTTTTGGCTTTTAAAAAGAACTAAAAATGCGTATGTGGCAGAATGAAACCCCGAAATCCTAAATCTGTTTTTCCTGCTGATTTAGTACAACATGCTACATTAGACTTCTTATGAGAAGATGACACGAAAAGCACTCTCACGGTGCTGTTTATTGTTGATCTTCATCTGAGGGAGACAAACGGCAAAGTTGTCCTGTTTTTTTTTTTGTTTTTTTTCCCGGTAAAGAAAGTTCTTCCAAGTCAAGCTTGTGAAGTCACAAGGACATTTCTGTTTGAAACGGAGCTGACGCTCGCGTCTCTTTCAATTAAACGCATATTTCCATTTCCGAGCTGCGGAGAGCGTTACATCCGCAACCTGCAAAAAAAAAAAACAAGAGCCCTCTCCGCCTATTTAATGAGATGCAGAGAATCCAGAAGGATCTTTACAGTAAATGCCACAACTCATTAGGCTAATCACCCTATCACACAAACAGTCAGCTGTTAATAACAAAGCATCCAGAGAGAGAGAGAGAGAGAGGAAACCACACATCTCATCATAAAGCTGGCATTCCAGCAATTAGTGAAAAGAAACATTAAAGCCTAAGCCGACTTCCTGAGGAAAAATGATTCTTAGAAAAATGGCAGGGATGTTGTTTTCGTTCATGCGAAAAGCCTTCAGCCTCGACATAGGCATGGTGCTGATGCAGGAAGGCTGACAGATCTGAGCGTCTATAGAAACGACACAGCTATTTGTGCCTCCTTACATCATCCTACCTACTGTGGGAGTGGGAGATGAAGTCCAGTTTAAATGTGACTGTAACAGCAAGACGAGGCGCGTTTAGCCATTTGCTCCCAACGTGAGCAGTGTTTATTCTTTACTCTTCATTTCCATGCCAGTCGACCGACCTGGGGATCAGATTGTAACAGGTGTGGATATGTGACAATATAAAATCCTTAACTATGTAATTACTGCTTATTTTCTGCCAAAACGTAGTGGTAAATAACTGAAGCTGGAAAATATTTAGCCGGTCACGAATGAGACCTCCATCAGTGCCATGAGGGTCCAAAGAGGAATTTAGGGGGTAAACTGGATCTGGTGTTCAAAATGAAAGAATAAATCCCACTAAGAGCAGCAGTTTGTGAAACACTCCAGCCAGTCTGCCTGCCTGGCACCATCAACCATGCCACATCTAAGGCGCTTTTCCACTGGCAAGACGCGCTCTGATCGGTTAATGCGCGGTTCGGTTCTACACCAGGTAGTGAGCTTTTCCATTATACACTCTGCTCCTCGCTATGGAGGGTGGGATGTGAGCGCGCAGCAGCTGTAGTCAACTCTCCACTGATGTTTGCAGCAAGACTCAGAGATGGAGAACCTGCGAGTTTCTGATGGACTAATGTGAACCCAGATATTTCATTAAACATTAAATGCTAATGTCATTTGCAGTTTTCAGTGATGTCGTAAATCACGAGCCAATCAATGAATGCGGTCAGCTGTAGATCAAATGGCATCTGTGCCATACCCTGCTCGGTCCTGCTGGTACTACCCCTGAAGTAGGTGTGAAAATCTGAGAACAGCCGGGCTGAGTGCTAGTGGAAAACGAATCTGGCCGGAGGTGGTCTAGTGGAAAACGCCTGTAGTTTTATTGAGATCATCTTTGTTCAGCATTCTGACGCTTTGTCTGAACTTCAGGAAGTCAATTTTCCTTAATCTAGATACCTTAATGCATTGAGTTGCTGTCATGTGATTGGCAGATTAACTATTGGTGATCATTCCTAAGCTCATTTTCATCTCACTTTCTCCAGAGTTGCTAGTAAACACAGGACTCATCCTGGCCCGTGCCACAGCAACAAGTCCTACGACCACGTTGAGCACCATTGACATTACTGGATAGGTCAGTACCTATTAGCCGCTATAGCTAGTGATGTGCTTCTTCAACTGCATTGATTCATGTCAATCAGGTTGTTCCGATGATGGATGAGCAGGAATCACAAAAGTGTTAGTAGAGTAGTGATCTTATTTCTTATCCGATTTCTATCAAATATTAATTTAAAGCGGAGGAATTTGCTGATGTTTTGATACATAAAATATGTCTCCTCCCTCCCTGGATATAAATCTAGAAACAGTTTGGTTTCTCTCAGTTCTGTCAAGCTGCTAGAGAGGACTAAACAGACGGGGGGTTTTTATATTGGACAACTAATCAAATTTTTTATACTATTAATTGCTGTTGTAGGATACACAGCTTCCTAGCTGCTTTAAGATATATTTTATCCTATTTGGCGACTGTGTCACAACGTTATACAAATAGGCAGTCCAGTTTCTGTCGTTTATTTGAGCTAGAGTTTAGCCACAGCAAAGAGAAAACAACGCTGATAAACAGGTGAAGAGCAACTCAAAGCCATATGTACTCTTCTTTTCTCTCGCTCTGTGTCAGCTGTATTCCACATGCACAGCCGTCGCCATGGCAGCCGACACCATTTTTGCTTTTAATTAAAACATTTTTACTGAGTGGCGAAAGAATATCCCCCTCGGACCTCAATGAGAGTCATTGTATTGACAACTGAAAGTAAAACACCGCGTCCCTTTTTCAGATTCTTTGTGCGGTTGTGTTATTTCATCCGTGACTCAACGCAATCCGACGACACATACGCGACACACGATCGTCACGTAAAGTCATCCGGTAAGAGGCCTGTCAGTGGTGAGCATCCACCAGCCGAAACGTAAATCGGCGTCTCTGCGTGTTGATAAGAGCCAAAGGGTTTGCTTTCTCCGGCAAGGGGAAGATTACTGCCATAATTGTAGTCAGGAATCAGAACACGGATCGTTTTCTTCCACAGAACCACCTGAGATAAAAATCAGAGCAGCTTTAGGATTAGTCACTCTGCAGCAACAGCTGTGCTTTCTGTGACAAAAGGCCCTGAAGGCAGCAAGAGCTGGCGCGCACTCATTGGCTGTCATCTGACTTTACCTTTTCTTGTGAGCTCTAACACACTGTATCCTGCTGTTTGCTCTCATTTGCACTCTTAGTTTGAATTGTGCCTGACAGGGAACTGTCCCAACACGTCATGTGACAAACGTAGATCCATGTCTCATCTCCTCCACATTCAGGCAGCCGAAGGCTCAGCAATGCTGGTACGTTGCTGCTGTTCCGACAATTTTCTGATATTATTATTTTAATGCCAGAGGATTTCTCAGTCTCAGTTCTTATCTCAGTCGTATCGGATCAAAATCACCTGCGTGAAGGAAGTGGATTTGTGTTCGGTCGACGTTTTCTTTATTGCAGCAATGCTTCTTGGCAAGAAACACAAACCATCAGAAACTATGTTTATTTCCCTTTAAATGGTGCCACATTTGTAGGGAAAATCTGGTTTCCAAATGCCAAAACTAAACAGCTTATTCTGCTATGGACTTTGGTTTTGATGCTTGAGTTTCAAGCATCAATCAGGCATCATACCCTTGAGATTGAAACCTGCTACAGCAGTCGGTCGCTGTCTGCTTCATGTTTAACTGTTATCTGGGGCAACTTCAATCTGGGTTCCTTTAAACCAAGTGGACACGTTATTTTTTTTCTTCAAGTTGAAGGCAAAGTGACATATAAATGGTGAACTGCCGTTCTACACACGAACGCATTCTTTCCTACAAATGTGTGCTTCGAGAAAAATAACCTGGCTTTTTAATGGCATGAGATTTATGACAAGAAACTTTGCTACAACAATAAAATAATCAACCAAACACAAATGTGCTCGCTTCAAGTTTATGTCATCATCGTCAGTCCAACATTATAGAAACATAGAAAGTGACTCTACTTGTGTCACCCCAACAAGAATGCAAAAACCGTCAGTAATTATCACCAGTTGCACAATCTGCAACACAATCAAAGACATTGACTATAATACTCAATTAACATCAATATTTGTAGTCGGCATATAATTTTCCTAAACTAATCCTTTTTTATTCTCCTAAACCTTTTATTAAAAAATTTAAAAACTGTGGCGAACAATCATGTTTGGCTCTGGTTCAGACCACACTTTAGTGGACAAAGCATCTCCTTCACTGTAAAAGGGTTTCAAAAGTTATCCAGAATCCAAAGTATGGTGATATTTTTTCATTTTGCTCCTGGGAGTATTTCAAGCTGGGTGATGCTTGGATGCTCTGTAAGGTTTCATTATGAGCCACAGCAGCACAGGTAGCATGAAGAATGATCAACCATTCGTCCCCAGAGGAGTTCTTTGGAAAGAATCATTGTTTTGGACAGTAGGGACAAAAAGCCAACATTACATGAAGGGGAAAAGCAACACATATTAGAATCGGTGAGAAAAATCCGAACTGAATTAAGACTTCAATTGAAGTAAGATCGTCCTACCCTTTCAAAAAAAAAAAAAAGGGTTGTGCCCTAATTAATTATAGTGAAAATATAAAAATCCTAAAGTACATATGGGGTGGATGTGATGTTAGAAAAAAATAAAAAGTCAGCATGTTTTCCTCTTCTTATTGAGTCCCATCAAGTGTTTTCAAGTAATTTCCACAGCCAAGAATAGATCCACAAATCCCAGCACTCATGGTGTGCACAAGCATAATTAACATAAATATGATCTCTGATGAGGACCATGAAATAATAAGAAACTCCACAAAAAGAACTAATATCTAAAGTATGGGGGAGAAAAGAGAGAGGGACTAAACAAAAGAAACAAAACAAACCAATATGTAAACATAATATGTAAAAATGCGGGAGTGTGGCAACACGCAACAAAATATGCACAAATATTCATCGATAATTTAATTTCCCTTTTTGCAGTTTTATTAGTTTAATTATTTCTTACAGCATAAAAAGTGTTTTTATCACTTCATTATCTCTAGGAGGTTTCCCTCTGGTTTTTTTTCTTTTTATTCTTTTGGTTTTACTAATTCTTCCAACATTTGCTCTCAGCCCAGAGTCAGTTTGAAGATGCCAATCAGCCAATCATGAGCTCATGACCGGATGAGGACGTCGTTACGGTGTTAAAAAGAAGAAAAAAAACCCTGCCTGAGTGGTCTTTGCAGGGTTTTAGCGAGCCGTTCCGAGACATGCTGAGCATGCTCTTAATTACCCATAAGAAAACATGAGAGCGTTTTTAGGCATGAACAACTCTCTTTTGGAACGGTGGCAGCTTACTGGGGTTCTAGGAGCAGCATGGTTGCAGCCCATGATGTCGAGTAAAAAGAGCTAAAAAATGTTTGCAAAACAGACACTAAGCGCGGAAACCTCCCGTATTTTCTGCAGGCCGCGATAATACCACGATGACCTCCTGGGGCGGCATCCCAAAACCGCATCCTGGTAGAGCGGCTCCAGGACTCTCCATCGGTGTTTGATGTAGTTATGACAGTAAAGAAGTCGGATCATCATCGGAGCGTGTTTTGGCTCAAGACAGCGAAGAAAAATGCACGAGTGCAGTGCTGAACGTAGCGACTTCACAACTTCCTTCACACAGAATGAGTTGCAGCAACCAGGACGTGGTCCAGGTGTGCAGGTCACAAAGAGTGAGGCAGGTGTCTCACTCTTTGTGAGTACATGAAGATAATGATTGGATCTGGGCCGTGTAAACGGGTCAACATCCTACAAGTGTAACATTTATCTTTGCTCTCAAATGTGCTCAACAGATCTTAATGCGTGCTAAATTTGAACTGAAACTGACTTTTTTTTTTCAGTTCAGTAATAATAATAATGGTTAAGACAGAATAACTTCAAAGCTACATTGGCTTAGCTGTTTATTATTGTTTTATTATTTACCTGCTTGTTTATTTTACCATTTCCCTGCTCTGCTTTTTCCTCTGCAAACCAGCAGAACAACGCATATCTCAGACGAGTAAAGGAGGGAAAAAAAAATTCCACAGACGCTCTTTTAAACGTCCATGTTGTTCTTGTCGCCATCATAATGCTTCCTGTGCAGTGCGGTGTACTGAACGGGTGGAGGAGGAGAACGGCAGCCAGCTAGAACGGGTACATGGAGGAGGAAGAGGAGCTGACTCCACCGGCGCCACCAGGAGCTGCTTCAAACATGGCTGCTTCACATCAAAGCCCGCCTCGTCTCCCGGGGGAGCGGCTCAGGACTTCGCCGTGGCTCGCCTCGGGTCGAAGCGTGGAAGCTCTCACCTCCTCAGAAGGCGGTGGCGGATACCTGCGGGCTGCACCCAAGGAGCTGAGGCAGATGGCAAACTGCTGGCTGGAAGCTCCAGGACGGCAGGGAGCGCACGGCGCCCTCAACAGATCCAGTTGGCTCCTAGTTTGCTGACTCCATCAGATGGGGAGGGGGGGGCTTTTAGACATGTCTGTGTATTTGAATATTTCACTTCATGAATAGGTAATGCAATCTCGTTACGAAGGTACATCAATATTGTAGTGATAAGCTGAAAGCAGAAGGAGGCGGTTGTGTTTTGAGACTTGCCCAGCAGCCTTTTTTTTTTGTTCTTGTTTTCTTTTTCTTTTTCCACCGAACAAGAATGGAAACTTTGGGGCTTTTTTGAAGGAAAGGTAAAATAAATGTAACCTCAAGTTTCTCTCTTTCTTGCTGTAGCAGATACGGTTTGGGTTCGGCCTCTAGTGCTTCAGGTCTGCGGCTTTTTATGTGTGTACAAGCTTCACCTTCACACTAGTTAGCTTCTGTTGTCTGAACTCATACATACAAGTTGAAACCTTGAGCTGGGTAACATCTGACCAATATTTGGTGCTTTTAGGTGTGGGGGTGGGGGACATGAAATTCCCTCAATTGTCTATCAAGAAATGAACTTTATGTGAAATGATTTACAAGATTAGAGGAAGCTCTAACTGTTAATTTATTCAGTGTGTTTCCATCGTGTCTGCACCTGTCTGATCTGGTTCAGAATCAAAGGCTTGAATTCACTCTAACCCAGAGATAACTGAGGAGAACGTGAAGCTGCAGGGAAGAAGAAAATCTATCAACACAAAGACATGGAAGAGCTACAACCTACTGAGAGCGGCTTGGAGCTGCTAACTATCCTAACATACAGTATTTTTGCACAATAATCACGACTCTTGAACATTTTTTTACATTTTGTTACACTGCTGCTATCTATGAACTCGATTCTATTTGGAAGTGGAAGTAGAACGACTCGTCATTTCCTACTTTTTCACAAATTCAAAGCTTAAAAGTGTGCTGCGCATTTGTATGCAGCCCCCACAAATCATCAGTGGTTAGTGTCTATCTGTGAGTGGTGTGATCTCAGTACGAATCCAATATGAAGGCCTCGGCTGTTTATTTGAGAAGGTCGGAGGAAAAACAACGGCGTCGTGGAGACGAAGGAACACAGCGGACAGGTAAGGGGGAATGCTACGGAGAGACCAAGAGGCCGTGGTATCTCTGGAGGAGCTGCAGCTGACACCAGAAAAGAGCACACAATGCCTCCCACATGTAGACGTATTTGCAGATAACCGTTTTTTCAGAAACGCTGCATATGTTTCGACCACCTATCATGAGTAAATGACAACTGTTACCGAGTGTGAGCGGCTTATATCCAAAGACATAAAGTGAGTCCTCTGGTACTCCAGCAACAACAAACCGCATCCTGCAGAGGGATAGTTTCTATTTTCACAGTAATTCTAGCTTTTTGGACAGTAATGAAAGTTTTTAGACTTACTGTGACTGAAGCAGAGTCTTTGGAAACATTTTGCAATTTAATTAATGCCTATTTCCAGATTCTACAAATTCAACATTTGAACAACTATGTGTGAACACATGCGCCATAAAAAGGGTGGTAGGTGGAGTAGTAAGACTACCACTGCTGACTAAGATAAGTTTTGTTATCGTCAAGATTAAATGACAAACATGACAGTGGATTTAACGGATGTGCAGCATGACACAACAGCTGCTAAAAAAAAAAAATCACAGTTTAATCCAAACCTCATCATTATGTGTCTTCTAATTCACAGAGAAATATCAGGTAGTTTTTTTTACTGCTTATCCGTTGGCACACGTTGGATCTTTAAAATAAAATGGTAACAATGGTGAAATCTACTAAAACTAAAATGTCTTTATTATTTCATTCCTGATATTTTTCCAAAGACAGAATGTTTCATAAGACCTCTGTGATCTGGAGAGTAATCCTTACCTTTGAAAATGACTGTTGGCGTGAAAGAGAAATGAATTCATTTCACAATGTTGATCTCAAATATTTGTAACAAATTCTGTTTGACTACTGAAAAGTCTCACATCAGATTTTACTTGTTTCTTGTTTTCTTTTTCACCAGACCATTTTTAAAAACGTTTAGCTTCTTTTAGCTTTCCCTGGAAATACTGGTTACAGTCAAATAACCAGAGCTCCTTCTCCCAGTGCATTCTTCTGCTGGTGCAGAATACTTTCCTCTTGGAGTTATAAACTCATTATTAACAACTTTAATCGCTGAAAGTACTATTTTGTTTATGAGGCAATTAAAAGAAACCTTTTGGGTACAGCTTTAAATGTTTTTACGACAAAGCCTGCTCAGAACGGATGAAAAACAAACATGTCCTGTGACATTTACTAACAAACTGTTTAACATCACAGAACATTACAGGAATTTGACTGGTCATACTTTAAGTTATGAAGGAAAACTCAAGGAAAAGTTCTTATACAACAATGATGAATGGCCTTAGTAATTTTTTCCCTCCTACTTACCTGTAAACAGCTCTCTTGTCAGACTCAAGCTGGGCCTGGGGGTCAAGGGTCACACTGACAGAGTTATTTCCTGCTGCAGAGGCTGCTGGGATATGGACCTGTGGGGTCTTGGAGTTCTGCTGAGTTGTGCCCGTCATCTGGCAACAAGTGACAAAAAAAACAAACAAACAAACAAACACAAAGTTAAAGACGATTTGAACTTCGAACTCTCACAAAGGGTTTGGGTGGTGATCAGTCAGAGTCTAAGCTGGGAAACAATATTCTGCTTCCATTTAGGAAATGGCAGAACACAACAGCTTCATTATTGGTCCCCGTTTCACCAAAACAGCCCCATGAATTGGTGCAAAGGGCAGTGGAAAACTAAAGAGGCCTTTAATGTGTTGAGGGAAAACAATGAGTTTGGACCCAAATAGCAAAAAAAGTCACTTAAGGAAAATAAAGAGGAAAATAACATTACTGTATAATAGTACATTAATATACCATGGTACATAACTGCGCCATCTCACTACTGTAAAAGCATTTCCTTCAATCTGTCTCCTCTTCACTGTCAATTAATCAGATAATTATTTCAGTGATATTCATTCAAATTCAATGTTCTACCATTTGATTTGATTCCATTTTGAAAAAGAAAAGAGACTAATTCAGAATCAAACTGTTTGTTTTGTCAGAAGGCTCCGATTCATCCTGGGGGATCATGGATACTCCCATCAAGGTTTCACTACACTTCAGTCCTTTCAGCTTTATTGTCAGTTTTAATGTTATTTTGAAAATATAATCAAGTTACGTCAAGTATCTAGAGAAAAACTGCTCAAGTTGGACTGGCACTTATTAAACCAAAGGAAGGACAATAAACGTGGTTCGAACTTTTGGTGTGGGAACTCATCATTCAGCATAAATAACGTAACGAACTGCTTCCTGTGTTTTGCGTTACTTTTTTCTGAGAGCTTGATAAGTCAGCGACCACGTTCTCCAAACCGAGTCCGTGGTCGTCGTTGTTGCATACCCCGCTTTCCTCTCTCTCCATCAATCACTCCATGGAAATGGGTCTAACGTCTCCCATCCCCCCTGTTTTTTTGAGTCAGACTGAGGTAGCAGGAAGCTTCAAGTCTTAATCCCAACAACAAATGGGAAATAAATTACCTTCTTCACACTTAACTAGTTCTCATTTGCATTTGTGGAGTGCCTGTGCTGCTGCTCTGGACCTCTTCCCCTGGCACTAATCCTCCGGGCAACACCGGAATGCGGAGAAGGAATAATAGGTGATCAGAAGAAGATGCCATGCGGTGCGGCCGCCGGACCTTCGGCACAGCGCTTCAGGGTGCACATCTATTTTATGGAGGTGATTTGTTTTAAAATTAGGCTTTCCTGCATTATCCAGCAGCCTCCATAATTTCCACAGGATTTCTACCTGTCTTTTCAGATATTTCCATTCACTCATGATTGGCATAAAAGTCCAAATATATTTTTTTTTCTGGGGGGATGAGCTGCTTTTTCCTTAATTGGAAGGTGTATACAATGTACAACTTTACATTTGGGGCACAGATTACTCAAATCCACACAATATTGGAATTACTACATTTGGGTAACTCGTGCGCTTTTTGAAACCGTTAACGAGTTTCTATCATGTTGCTGGCTGCATATTTGACTGTTTCAATCAGAAACGGCAGGACTCACTGAAATGAGTGGGTATTCTGCTATGGACCCCGTCATAACATGATGCCCACTACCGTTATGACTGTAATTATCATAACAGTCAGCAAATTTTTACAAAAAATAAAACTTAAGTTTGAAGTTCTAGAAGCTAAAGATTGTCCTTTGTTGTCTACTTAAGAACCAGCTTCATGTGTGTTTGAAATTGTTGTCCTGTTGGAACACCCATCTCAGTCCAATTTCTAAACATCTGGTGGAGTGTGTGAGGGGAAACTGGAGAACTTGTAGGTAGATATGTGCTTTTATTATTCTGTTTACTGTATGGAATACCATCAGCAGTAGTAAACAGACACTAAGGATGTTGTCACACCTGGTAGACCCGATGCGTCTACTAAAAGTCCAGACAATAATCAGTCGACTCATTTCTCCCTGGTCAGAACGAACACGCAAAGTTTTTGAAACTTTGACATTCCCCTTAACCTCATGGTCAATAAGAAGCAGGCCCAGACCAAAGCAGATTTCAAAGCAACCACAATCCTTAAGGTTTTCTACTAACAAACAGCCATATGTAAACCCTTATGCGTCATGTCTAAGATTGCTAACGCTTCTTTGAATCTTTTGTTTTAGTTTTTGATCAGTTGTTCCTGTCTTTCAACTTTTAATTAAATTAACAGTGTTTGTAAAGATAAAGATGATAAAAGAAATCAACCAAGGAGGTTGTTACGGCCCTGGGCCTTGTGGGCTGGGTTGCAGGTGCTTTTGTCTGTCTTTGTGCTCCTCCCCTTTGCAGGTGGTGCTGGTCCGTTGATTGGAGCACAGAGTATTTAAGCCTGGCTGTCTCCACCTTCTGGGTCGTCTTCGGCGTCCACTCTGACGCTTGTGGTGTTTTGTTGCCAGGCCTCAGCTCCCCTCCTTTTGCACGTTTGAGTTTGTCTTTGTTTTTGCACTTCAACACTTCCATATGCACTCATACAACACATCCAAGCATTAGCATTACACCACTGATACCGACATCCACAATCCATTGTTGTTTTTGTTAATAAATATTCCTTTTTATGCACTTTAACCACTGCATGGTCTCCTGTTTTTGTTATGACCTTGAGCCAGTCGTAACAGAGGTGTTGTTATATTTTTTATCTAGTTCATGCAAACCACTTACCGGGTGTCCGGCTACATGCTTTTCTGAGAAACGGTTCTGTTGAGAGGTTATGAGGAGTTACTGGACCTCAGCTTGGTTACATAGAAAGAATTTTTGAATGTTCCCTTAACCCCATCATTAATTAGGAAAAGGTCTTATCCAAACAAATATCAGTCATTTCAAACAATTTCAGTTTTAAAGATTTATATAGGGTTTATATATCTTATGTCATTAGATTGCAATGTAACTGTAATCATTACTTACTCATGTCAAATACATTCTGTGTAATGAAACAGGTTTTACAGAAGTAAAACCGCATGACCTGGAATATGCTACGCCGATTAAAGATTATTTCATTTGTACTTCTGTGGGGTTTTTTTTTAATTATTGTTTATTTGTAAATAGAAAAAGTGGGAATCTTAAGTTTTCCCAAAGTCATTGCTAAACTATAATCTAATGGGATTATGAAATAAGATTTCAGGAATATTTTATTGTTGTGTAAACTCACTCTTGTTACTCCCTCTCTAACTTCTCACTTTCACCGATATTTTTTCAGATTTTGCAAATACATTTTGGAATGAAGCATGAAATGATCTACAGTCTGACAGTTCCCCCTTTCCTTTGGGGACGGGCTGCTGGTAAAAATGTCGCTCTCACCTGTTGACTTTCCTGGTATGTTGGAGGAGGAACGCTCTGGGTGGCCATCATTGTCACTGCAGGCGGTGGGGAATCATGTTGCATCATGGGACAGCTTCACATCGAGACTGGAAGACACACACAGGGAAAGAAAGATCACCAAACATGAATCGGGTTTGAAAGGTGCTTTTAAAATCTATTACACCGGCAGCCACCAGGTGCTGCTGTGACTGAATAATCAAAAATGAAACACACAAACACACGCGCACACACACACACACAGAATCTCAGTCTTCTTCTCCTGATCTCGACAGACTAGTTCATTTCTTTCTCTTTTCTGCTGAGTCTGCCTCTGCATGGTGCTGCACAGAACTAGCAGACAAGTCAGAATGATGTATTAATACGGAGTGATCAGACAACGCAACCAAGCAGAAAGGAAACAAATGAGAACATCCTCAATCACCAAGCCCGTTCTGCAAATATTCAGCAAATGCTGAGCAGCGGCAGCGGAGATCTAATGGCGGCACAGACAAACCCAAGTATTTGTTTCCCAATTACAGAGAACCGGGCCTGTTTACTAATTAGAGCTGGCTCTAACGCCACGCTCCACGATGGAGTCACAGTAGGACAGTCGTCTCTGTTAGTTGGCTGCTGGTGTTGTTGTTGCACTTTAACCAAGCAAGTCATGAAGGCTAATTAGGGCTCTTCGGGACCCCACAGGGTCGAGGACAGTACCCTGTGGAACTCTGCTGTAACCACTGGCCCCACCCCCACTGATGGAGCTAATTGGCTCGGGGGGAACATTACACACACCAATAGACCCCCTGCCCGCCCCCCAACAGCACAAACACACACAGCAGGTCATCCAGCCTGGAGCTCCGCATAACCTGTGCGTTCGCACCGCTTGAAAACAGACCTGAATATGTAACCTTATGTCATTTCTTTTTTCAATATTAACAGAAGCTCTTAAAATTATTTCTAAAATGGCCAAATATAAAGCCATGTGTGTCTATGGAAGGCAGTGGACTAGCGGACTTGGGTCGACTGGTATTGACCTGGAGGAATCGTTTCATTACATGTTAGTCAAACGGAACCGGAACATCTGAGCACAATCCCAGTTCTGGTTCCTACAGAGCTGTGAAAGTATGCCAAGAATCTGAACACAAATGAAAGATGATGATGTTGTGACTTGATAAATAAAAGCTAATCTTTAATTCCTCTTCCATTCTGGGTTAAACATTTCATTCAGATGTAAGGAAGTGTCTTTACATCTTTCCTTGTCTGTCTGGATGTTTCATTCTTCTGAATAGAACTTGATCGACTACAGCCTGACTAAAATGAACATTTCTAATTACTAATTATAATAAAATGACATTCAGTCAAGAGGACATGCCTGAAATTATGCTCGTTATGTTTACCAGGAAACAACATTGATGTTTTCAGTCCTTATTTTCGACTGAAAATATGATGTACAAAAAAACCCACATTGCTTAAAAAGATCATGCATGACACAGAGATGAAGTCAGTTGGCATTGTGATAAAACAGATCATAGATTGTTAAACAGAAAGAGATTAGCACCACTCTGTTCCATAGTTCTCTGTTTAATCGGTGTGTTATGTCCAGACGACAAGTAGACATGAATATGTCTAAAAAGTGTTTTAGGCCCTTTTTGCATTTGCTCTATGCCATAATCTCTTCTTCACTCTCTCAATCTGCACAATAGTCCAGCATGACTAAGAGAGTCGGATCCTGGCACTGCCTCCGCCTGGAGAACAATAGAACTGAGATGCTTCTTTGTCTGATTGGCATCCAAACCAAGTGTCGCTGCCAACATCCTGATAATAAATGGTGGTTTGGTTTCTAATTTAAGGTTTCAGCTGAAAAATCTGCATTTTTAACATGCCTTGCCGTTGCCGCGTGCGGACTGAGCAGTCGCTGCTTGTGCCGCGCGCCTTCGCACTTGTTTGTGTGCCACGCGCGTTGCCTCCGCGAGTCATTCCGTGTTCTGATTGCGTCTTCTGGTTTCTGTTCCCATTCCAGCTGGTATCAGCTGAAAGACATCTTCTCTGTTATCAGCCCTCATTTTAATTGCAAATGCAGCGAGCGTGTTAGTGATTAAATGGAAAATTGCACATTAATTGATGAGACTGAAGATAAAGCCAGTCCAATTACCACATGGTATTTTGGGCCTCTCAAGTTTTCGCTGTTCCTCGAAGGAACAAGCCGCCAAATGCCAAGTTTGAGCAGGCAATTGGGCATCCATAAATATGCACAAAGAGACACAAAATGTGTGCGCAAACACATGCCGCACGCTGGCTGCCCAGGCGTGAAAACACATACAAGAAAGACAAGAAGGAGGGAGAGAAAAAAAGAGACTAATTTTAACACACATGTCCTCCTCAGTGTGAAAGCACAAACCTCTCTTTGAACTCACCAAAGGTGTTCAGTTACACAATAGGCTGTCGAATTCATTGTGAGGACAAATGACATGTTTGTTTCTCAACAAAGGCCTTGGAATTACGACACAGTTCATAATGCATATCAACGGGAGAGCGCCTGTAGTCGCAATCAAAATTCAAAAGCAAGCATAAAGTGGAAAATGAGAGAGAAGTAGGCATAAAATTATTCCAACCAACATCAAAGGCTTTCCCGAGTTTAGATTGGAGGCAATTTCCCTTTCAGTGGATTCTGTGCAGTAAGAAACACTTCTGTTCACAATTCAATTTTCTAACAATTTCAGGCATACAGTGTCCTCCTTCTGCATCGACACAAGGCTTGGTAGCCTCCCTCTCACCCTCTTTTACCTGCAGCACTGAGACGAAAAATCATATCAGATCGCATGTAATCTGATTACTGACCGCCACCACTACAGCCTAAATATGTCTGAAGTCATTTTTCTTGTCAGCTTGAAGGGAAATTTGTCACACGTGGCTGAAATTCAAATAAATGAGGCCTGGGATTGCTTCCTGCTTCCAAATGAACTAAACTCCAGCGAGCGTTTTAGAGTTATAAACACATCAACACCCAGCACTGAAATATAAACTTTAATATGTTTTACCCGAGTCTGAGCTGGACAAAAAAAAAAAGAGCAGCATCAAACGGTGTTTAACTTGAGACCTCACTATTACTAATCGAGATCGTATTCTGGGCAGCTTTATAGTTTATACAACATTTCCATCAATCCATACAGTGTGAATATTTCATTGCAGTATTAATTAATTTACTTAATTTTGTGCACACAAATAAAAATATTTTCCTCAAAATAATGCTATTGCTAACAATACAACTAAAGAATGAACAAAGTTAGTTTATGAAAGCTCCATTAGGTTTGGGTTTATATTTTTCTTGGTGACTTTATGTAATTTCCATTCAAAGTTTAGATTGCTTTAAAACCAGGAGTTGGTCTAAACCTGGAATAAATGTACAGGTTTAAATCATCGCTAAAGAAAAAGATGTATCCTGAGTTATAATCTAATTAGGTTTGTTATAGCTTCTAGAAAGAAAGAAGCAGTTAGCTTTGTAAACATCACTACAAAGCAGTGAAATAAAATACCAAGTTAGTTTACGATGGACGTAAAGTTGTGACTGCATGACTTTACTGAACTTCCCTTGGAAAAAGCAAAGTTTGGTAAAGATTCCACAAAAAACAAAGCAACATTTGCTTTTTGTATCCAGAACCTTTTTCTCAGGAACTTTTAAAACTCATCTCATCCCTGCTTGACTGTGTTTCCACAGAGATCCGAGGATGTTCTTAGATTAGGAAAGTTAAGTCCCCATGTCGCTCTTTGTGTGTTCTTGGAGCGTCGCTCTTTTGGAACGGAGTTTAAAAGTAGGAAATCCATCGCTTGTAGATTTGTTCTAATACTGGAACAGTCTCTTTTGTCTGCAAACACTCAAAAACCTGAGCTTTCATTTGCCTTTGTCACATGGGAGATCCAAACACAACATAGTCTGACTTGCAGAATGATGTTTTACACAAATTAAATGTTATCCTTTTACTATTTCACCAAATTACACTCTTATTTAAGCACCATGGTCTCTTTTTTTATTAAAGTGGATATAACCAATCTTTATTTGTTATGACGTGACATTAGAAAAAAGAGATTATATTGAAAAATTCCATTGTGCTGGATGCAATGGAAGCTATATATAGGGCCTATATATATATATATATATATATATATATATATATATCATTATTTTTTTTAAATAGTCCCAAACGGGAATATATAAACATAACAGGATGGGTTCAGAGCCCTGAGGAAGACAGCTGTGTGTTGTGAAAGTATTTGCCCCCTTCCTGATGTCCTGTTCTTCAACTTCAGTTATTAGGTGTTCATTATTAAGGGAGAGAAAACAATTCCGTGTGAAAAAGTGATTGCTCCCCAAACCTAATAACTGGTTGGGCCAGCCTTAGCAGCAACAACTGCAGTCAAGCATTTTTGCAGAGTTGTTGTAATTGAGTCACACTGGATGGATTTTGAGCATGAACTGCATTTTCAAGGTCATGCCCCAGCCTCTCAAGCCACAGCATCTCAATAGGACCCAGGTCAGAACTTTGTCAAGGCCACTCCAAAGTTCATTTTATTTTTCTTCAGTTATTCAGTAGAAAACTTGCTGGTGCATTCTGGATCATTGTCCTGCTGCAGAAACCAAGTTGGTTTCAGCTTGAGGTCACACACAAATGGCCAAATATTCTCCTTCAATCCAATCCCTTTTTCACACAGCGTCATGCAGGTTTGAATTTATTTATTGTTTACTCCCTTAATATTAAACACCTTCATTTAAAAACCCTTGTTTTTGTCAACTTGTGTTGTCTTAGGCTAACATTTAAACCAGTCAGATGTTATGAAACACAAAGTGTAATAATATTCCCATTACGGCCCCGTCCTCATTCATGGATGCAAATTTAAATTGATTTTAAAAATACTCTGCAAGTATTCAACTGGGCGACATTTTTGGCAGCCATTCTAAAAATCATGGCTACATAGGTGAGAACCTCATTTGATCTATCCCCTTTGAATATTGCTGTTAGGAAGTTGACCTGCAAAAGCAATGAATAACATTTGGAAGTAGGCATGTCACCTTGGTCAGACATTATGCATCTTGAGGGTTGCCGAATAAATAAATCAGGTGTTTTTGAATATGAGTGGGATCTAATCATCGCCTTATTGTCAGGCCTGATTTACAATGCAAACACCAGGAGGCAAAGCCTTGATGGTGTTGAATAAAGCCACGGAGGGAAGGACGGAATGGTAATGAGATCTGGACCTGCGAGGGAGGAGTCTGTGTACATAATTGTGCCTGGACTCAACAGAGAAAAAAATCGAAAAACACACAGATCAGGGCAGGGGGCCTCCGCATGCAGGAATGGACACACATGCAAACGCAGGCATTTATAATGATGTGCGCATTGCGCAAAGAGATCTTAAAGCTTCAACCAGTGTCATCCTTGGGGCAATAAATCTTTCACAACCTCACAGCCTGAAGTACAAGTACAGATGTGCACACACATTAAAGTAGAAGCACATACATAGCCGGAGGCAAGGAGAGTCTAACTCATGGTTTTAGGGCTACAAATATCCCCCAGGCGAAAGCAAGCTGCATGGACGCTGCAGTCAGAATCCAGTCCACACTCCCAGGCCACCTCATTAACCCCAGCCACCCGTCTTCCCTCCGTCCGTCCAGCCAGGCTTGCAACACTTTGCTCCATTCTGGCCAATGCTTCAAATTCCTGCTAACATAATTTATTCATCATCCACTCTTGAGTTGATTGGACGCAGTCTTGTCCACAATAAAAGATGAGGCATGAAACTGAAGGTGAGCTTCAGCATGGCTGCAGACAACATTGGTCATAATGAACACGGTCAGGCACGGCATGGCTGGTGTTGACCACAATTTGAAGGCTTTGGGTCTCTTGGGTCGAAACGATATACACCTCGCTTTTTATCTTGGCACTCTGTACTTTGCTTCGTCTTGCCTCACCGCAAACAGAGCACCTCAACCGGTGAAGGTTACGGTTGAGGCGCTCTGTTCTGAATGAAATATTCAAAGGAGAGACCTGTGCACCGTGTTTTCGGTAGCAAAGAGGAAGAGCAGCCATTAAAGATGTCTACCAAGAACAGTCAAGTTATAGTTTGAATTTGTTACAGTGTGACAAGATTGCTTATTCCCTCAGATAGCTGTTTCAGTATCAAGTAGATTAGAAGAAGACGGTGTATATTTAACAAAACCTTGGAGCTTCATCTCAAGGAAACTGAACACTTTTCTTCAAGGGTAGCGCTGAGCTATCAGCCGTTCTTCTCAATTACTTCCCTTCAAAAGATCCCTTTCACTCGTCCTTATCAATTCACAATGACATTTTATCCTTGAATTTCTATAACCTTTCGAGTTTATTGTTTCATCTTGAACTTCTTAATGAGCGCCCTTCAAGTATTCAAATAGGCCCCACAGCCTTAATGAAGACACAAGGATTTCCCTCGGGTGCGGCAGTTTGCGAGGCTCTCTTCCCGACTGCTGACAAAGGCAGCCGCGCTCCGATCTGACTGCAATTCTTGTTTTCTTTGTATTTATGCAAATGACTGTTTGGATGTTGCACATTCCAAGTTTGATTGTGTTGCCTTGGGTTTTTTTTAAAAAGAACACTAAACAATATGGATAGTGTAAAAACAACACTACGGTTAAAACGGCTGAAGTATACCTGTGGGATAGGTGGTCTGCTTGCAAACGACATTGTTACCGCAGCTGAAAGAACTTAATCATTTCTCTCTTAAGCAGTTTTCTGAGAAGTTAAACTTTATCCGAATCTTTAGCCTGAGGGCCATTTCTAATCACTCACAGGAGTTAATTATATTGTCGCCCTTATTTATATTAAAGAGAATTACATACAGAGCAAATATATATGCTAATAGTTTTAGAATTGATCTTGACCAGTTAGCACCGGTACTTCTACATAATGAACGCTAAAAAAACAAATATAAGTTTACAAACCCCTGTTAAAATGCAAGGACCAAAAAATGAGTCAATGGTATATTATTTCAAAACGTTTTGGACACTTGATGTGACAAAAATTCTGTACTATTTTTGCAATAAAAAGAAACAACTTGAGATACAATAGTTGAGTGTACCGATTACGTCCACTTCCTGTGACAAATTCCTACATTTTTTTTCCCAACAATATTTTTATTGAGTTTTTTACAGATATACCTGCCATATAACCAATACAATAAACAAGACCAACAAACGCCCCCTTAGATACATATCTGCATACATTCCTTTAAGTGTACAGGAGATAATAGTCCACTGCTGAGGCTCCCTTGTTTAACATTATGGTTTGACATTAATCTCGTCTTTAGCTGGTTTCTTCGTCTTGTGACAAGTCCTCTCCTTCAACAAAATTCCTGAAGGGTCTCCAAATGTTTTCAAATAACTCGCTTTTCCCTTTTTGGAGATATATTATGCGTTCCAGAGGTAAAGTCTTCAGCATTTGCCCAAATTCCTACATTTGCTACAATCCGAACTGCTACTAGCAAGTTTGATGAGCTACTTGGGCGCATCGCCCTGTTTGTCCACAAACTTATCGGCGTCACATACAAAACGGTTCGATGTGAACATCGTTTCCTACCGAGCCATTTCCACACAGAGTGTGCATACGCGGTTGTAAAATATATATCTTTGCGAGAACGTTCGGTTTGAGTACATTTACCTCTTTGGAGTGAAATTTGCTGGAGTATTTGGGGAAATTAATACAGATTATAGTGATCAAGATAATAATGCCCACAGAGAGTGATGGGAACATCATGATAGTAGAAATCTAAGGTCAAGATGAAGGCAAAATCGTAATTATTCATAGAGCAATACTTGTTCTTACAAGTACAAATTCACAAGTGATGAACTCGAAGGTGTCTTTAAGGGTCCGTGAAATCCTGCAACAGCAGCTTCAACATCCCGATGTTAAAATGTGGCATTGAGCCGAGTGTTTGAATTCTGTGGTTGACAAACAAACACAGGCAGGAGGAGGATTTCTCCTTCTAGGCTGATATCCATCAGAACACCGAGGGCATTAAAAAAAACACACACACACACACATCCAAACGGGAACGAAATGAGAAGCTTGAGGAGGGAAACATAATTCACACGAGTTCCCCCGCTGAATCTTTTCCAGTACCTCTGCTCTGCCTCCCTTTCCGTCACTTCTCCCACCACCACTGCCTCTTCGCTCCTCGCTTTCTCTACCGTTGTGTTTGTTGGCACACACGTCGCCCCGCTTATCTGGCGCTTCATCAGTAAAATTCCTCTTTTTTTTTTTGTAAATGAACACGTTCTTATCAGAAAAAGAGAGTGCCACCCATATGTCACTCTGCAACCACTTTGGTCACTGCTGGAGTGTCGTGACTGAGAAGTAAATGAAATTTAATGCAGGAAGGCTTGCTAGCATAACTCCTCAAGCATTTAACACAAGAAACTGGTGCTAGCCCTTTATGTGAGCTCATATTAAAAAGCTCTAAATAGGGAAGCATTTAAAGTAGATATAAGACTGAGTGGATATGTTTTCCTTTTTGAAATCTCAAATGTCAGTATGAGCAAACGTATTAAGTCGATGTCGATTGGACATGTGCTCAGAGGAAGAATCATTATATTTAAAATAGAAAGGTAACATAATTCTGCTTTTATATTATGAAAGCAGAATTGTAGAAAATGTTTTTTATAAAGCTCCAGTAAACAAGATGAAGAACAATTTTCATGGTTCCGCTCCTTCTGAATAACAATTTCTGAAACAAAATTAAAATTTGCCCAGGAGAAGTGGGACTTGACAGATTGTAAGCAAGTGAACCAAAGTGTAAAATGAACAAAGCTCAGTTTTTCTTATTTCAAAAGCAGGCAAGCCATTAGAACACAATGTTCTGAAATAAGGGATTTTGGAGTCAAGCCTCTGAAAAGCAGAAATAAACTACTGTATATAGACACAGAATATGGAACAGCAGACTGAACATAAAGAGATTGTTTTTAATCTACTCACCAACCAAAACACAGGGAGGCAACAACCCATCATTGATAAATAAAAAAAATGATAAAGAGAACTTTGTGCCACAAGAACTAGAGATAGTTCTAGGAGAGTCAGCAGCCAGACTGTTAAGCAGCTCATTTCTCTCAGTGCCTGAGCCAAATGAACGGCAGACTGCATATCAGTAAGGTATTTTGACTTCCCTTCCAATCTCCAACAGTTTGCCATTTGTTTTCTTTAAAGATCAAATGACAAGCTGTTGTGGGAAAACTAACTGCAAACAAACTCACAGAAAATTTCTTTATCAAAGTGAGACTTTTTGTCTTCACTGCTTAATTGCTCTCTGATTTACTTGTGGCACGGTAATTAGGAAAGACAGGTATGCTGACCTGCCAGCCTGACTCAGACCTACAGCTCAGACCTGGGCTAAAAATTCAAAACTTTTACATAAACAGTCATTTACCACTGAGGTCATTTATAGACTGGGCCTGGAGAGGAAAACTTTTAAATTCCTCAAAGTTGTGTTTGTTGAGTCTCCAAAGGACTGAATTTGTAACTGACCACCTGCTTCTCTCAAGACACATTTGGGATGAGAATCTTCAATATCTGACCTGATGGTTGAGGTGAAACGTTACCATCACTATCTTTTTACTGTTTGGCCATTGTGGTGTGTGATGATGCTTTATATCAAGAATATACGGACAAAGAGTTAGGCTCATTCCACATACAAGAATCTAAGGTCGACTTTGTAGCAACAGCCAAGCACAAACAACCTTTATTTAAGCATAACAGTCTTGTTAAAAAAATGATGCTTCTGAACTTGTGTGTGGTACTTCCATTTTACTGTCCACCTTACAATGACATCAACTTCAATCATTGATTTGTTTGCTGTCTAAATGATCTGAATCGAACAAAAGTCTGAAAAGAAACTTCATCAGACGACGTTCTTGGTTTGGAAGTGAAATATATCTTGATATGAATGTTGGTGTCCAAGGATGGTCCTGTTGCACAGTCCCCCTCTGCCCCGCAAGAGCCCCAAATTGCACACTTCCTCACAATGAGATCAGCAGAAGGGAATAGTTGAGGAGAGTGGAAGGGGGATTATTGAGGGGGGGGATTAGCAGGTGGGGGAGTCTGTCTCTGTGAATTTGTGTGTCTGTATGCGTGTGCCTGTCTGTGTTTTTTAATATTGACCACTTGGGTCTCTGCAGCTCTCGGGCTGGGGGGCAAAGGGGTAGGGAGGGGATGGTGAGTTTGTCTTGGCAAAACGCATCAGGCAGGCAGGAGTCTGCCCAAGAGAGCAGTCACAGAGCAGACAGAAGCAGACGATGACTGAGCTGGCACTGAGGAACTCCACTAGGCTGGTCACAGTCTGCATGGTCTCAACATGTGAAGATGGTGGGAACAAGCTTCACTTAGCAAGTGGTACATGGGGACATTTCTCCACATGTGCATCTACACATCTGATGTGATTTGCTGTCCTTGTGGCTTGCATTTGTTTGGGTGACATCAAGAAAACTTAACCAAAGGAACAGTGAGGACAACAGCACAATCCACAGGAAAGATCGAGATTGTGCTGTTACAGTACACTTTAATGAGGATCATCATTATAAGTCATTATTGTGATTTTGTACTGAACGGGTCACTTTTCCACCTCAGTCTGGTGACCTTGATAAGTTACTCAAATAACTCATCAAGTTGTTTGATAAGTGAGGCTTTCTGGGTTTATACCCGTAAAGCTTTAGCTCCAACCAGACTAAATGATGAATGTCTTTTTAAGGATCAATGATTTGTTTCACTAAAGTGATTGGACTTTGTATGTATTGATTTGAACATTTCTGCTGATGAGATAATGTGAGGAGATTTTCTGGGTAACTATGCTGTATATAATTGTTGTACACCTTTTCAATCAGTTAAATGTGATTGGTTAGACACTTCCTATTTAAGATGGTATTCAACCATTGTGTTGTGCTTGCCTGATAAAAGTTTGGCACTGACATGTTACGCATTAGTTTACAAGCTTAACATTCTGTGGAAAGTTTTTCTGTTCTTTTTTTTGGCTTTGGCTTTTTTGTTTTTTTTTGGTCCCTTGTTTCTCCTATGCAGCTATTTGAGCCTTAGATGTGTTAAGTTTGTTTGAATGGACTGTTTCAAATCAGAACATAAAAAATTGTTTTGAAACTCTGATGCCTTCTTGGTATACTTTGTATGGTTTTAGCTGCACAGAGATGGTGTGAACACAACAGCATGGATATTCTAGAGAGGTCCAGTCAAAGCCCAGACCTCAATTGAAGAATTTTGTAAGGAAGAATGGGGTAAAATTCAGCATCCAGATGTGGAAGCCTAACTGAGTTCTGTCCACACAAGGTGCATCTACTTATACTGACTTGAAGGGGGTCAATATCTATGCAGTCACTTATTTTATTTTACATATTTTTGATTTATTTTTTTACTTTCTTAATAATTACTGATTTGTAAAAGCAGTAAACTATAACTATAAACCTATGGTCTACTCAGGAAAATAAATATTCAAGTATATATCACACATGAATCTCGACAAACCAAAATGTGCAGTAGAGATGCAGTGATTTATTTTAGTCAAAGATGATTCCATATTCACTTTCTGCCCTGATTGTAAGGCGATCAGCCGGTGGCAGCTTCCCGCTCCGGAGCCTGGAGTCAGACCCACAGAGGGAAGAAAATATATCTGATAATTATACTTCTCTGTGATTGTTTAGAGGCAAAATCAAAACTGAACACCGAATTTGATTTACTGCACAGCCCTAACCTGTACAATTTTTAGGTTTGAGTCACAAATATTAAAATATTTCTCATGATGGATTAACAAAACCAAACCACCCTTGGTTATTAAAATGCCAAAGTATTTTTCAACAAGCTTTAGTTAGTCTTGCGGAGCTCTGCCCAGGTAGTGTCAGCATGACCTTGTGTGATGAAAAAAGTGTAATCTGTCATTATGACACCTGAGTATAAAGATAAGTGCTTCAAGCTAAACACCCTTTATTCTGTTTGCGAAAAGGATTAAAAAAAAAGGACCTCTTAGGTTTTACAGATGTCTGATCATGAAAAAAAATGGTGTCCAGCAGCTTGCTGGACTTGCACACAGACACGCACAGCTAGCTCTCACCTAGAGGATAAAGATTGGTGTTGTTGACTCTTCTATGCTTAAAGAATGTGACGTACGTCTTTAGTTCACCATTAATGTAGCCCATTTAAAATTCCAACGTCTTAGTTAAACAGCAAACAGACTGCAAACAGACAGCACTGTTCTTGTCTTTGCCAACGACTTAAAGCAATTTTAAGCCAAATCAATATTTCAGGACCAAAAACGACAAAGAACACTAGAAATAAAAAAATATATATTTCCACCAATCTCTTAACAAGGACTAACCCTAACCCATGAATACAGAGTGATGGATGGACTTTAATTTTGTCTGTGTGGTTCCTAATGTGATTCTTTTGTAACTAAAAAGAGAAAATAATTCTAATTAAGGCTCTGCTTGTTTTTGTTTTGTCCTCAGATTTTGCACTGATCTTATGTTTTCACCTCCTATTTCTCCTATCCTCGCATGGATGAACAGCAACGTCACTGTTGTTGCAACAGAACCCATTTTCAATCAGGATTCAACTGTCTAATTTGCTACCAAGATGTTTCTGTGAACAACTTTCAAATGTGCATTAAAAACTGATATTTAGAGTAATTATTCAAGTATATGATTATATTAAGATCCTGTAGCATACAGCATGGAACGTATTCAAGTTGAATATTAAAGAGGGGTTTAACAGTGGAAATCACCAATATTTTAAGTATTATTTGGCTTTATTTAATATTTTCCACCTCTGCCGAACTTCTTAAAATGTCAGTCAGTCAGACGGAGCCAGGAGAAAGCTATAAACCAGGAAGATAGAGTACATAACACCAGTTTTAAAGTCCCTACACTGGCTCCCTGTAGCTCAAAAAATAGACTTTAAAATACTGTTGTTAGTTTATAAATCACTGAACGGCTTAGAACCACAATACATTAAAGATCTGCTGTTGTTGTATCAACCTTCCAGACCTCTGAGGTCGTCTGGTTCTGGTCTGCTCTGCGTCCCCAGAACCAGAACCAAACGAGGAGAAGCAGCATTCAGCATCTATGCACCACAAATTTGGAACAAACTTCCAGAAAACTGTAAAATAGCTGAAACACTGAGTTCTTTTAAATCTCAACTAAAAACCCTCCTGTTTAGGATTGTATTTGAAACGCAATCAATTACAAATTTAATGATGGCACTGGACTTACTGTCATGTTTTGATTGTTGATTCTATGACTTTGTGTTTCTGTGTTTGATATGATGTAAAGCACTTTGAAATGCCTTGCTGCTGAAATGTGCTATACAAATAAAATTTGATTGATTGATTGATAAAAACATTACAGTCCACTGTGTTTCAAAAAGTAAAGACAAGCCACCCATTACAACTCGCAACTCAGTTTTGTAAAGTTGTTTTTGTCCAAAGAATGATCTTCAACTGCAATTCAAAACAATGCAATTCATCCACAGAAGTCATCAAAAACCTTTTCTAATAGATCCAGAACGAGTTTTCCATTTAAGACGGGAGGAAAAAAGAGAATGAAGTGAGGCAGGAGTCACCTGAAATGTGAGGAGCAAATAATGAGGCCAACAGCAGCGTGTGTTTGCTGCTCTTGGCTGGATGGACTCTGTTTGTCTTAGTGTCAGGGGGGGCAAAGAGAGCCGGCAGCTGAGTGGAAACGCCAAACAAACCCATATTAAATTTCTTCTGAAATGCCATGGGGGAGAGACGTGGAGTACGCCTGGCGGGGGGAAGAACAGACAGAGAGGTGGACGGCGGAGGCACACACACTGCAGAGGGTGAGAGGAAAGAAGGCACTCTGTGATAAGGGGTGTGTGGACAGCTTCAAATAAAAGAGACATTAAGGTGAGAGCGATTCTGCGGCCTAAAAAGGAAGCCATGGGGGAGGAGGAGTCTGGTGGGAAGAGAAGAGGGGAAGGTCATGGTGGATAAAGAAAGAGAAGCTGGGAGACACAGTTAGAGAAACAAAAGAGTAGTGAAAAGAGAAGGACATGCAGAACAAGCAAGAGGTCCACAGACTGAGTAAAATATATCCCTGAAGTAGTCCGGCTTTGTTTGGGAGGGCAAGCACATTGTTCTGGTCCTCTTCGTATAGAGATGATACTGCTGGTCTATAGATCTGAATAACAAACAAGGCTAAATATACACCAGATATATTGACCTGGGAGTTAATATCACTGCCACATAAAATAAAATATAGTGCTCCAATCCAAGAGCAACTCAAGCATCAAGTATCATATACCATATGCTACAAATAACCGTAAGGTAAAAAAATAATATACAGTATATATATATATTATCCCCAACATATATCTCTTCTGTTTTCACTGAAAGAAAATAGAACCTTCCTGACAACAAGAAGAGGGCTAAAGATCTTTAAAAAAAAGGAACGGTGATTGTCCAGATCCGAAGGACCTAAAGCAAAGATGAGAAATAAAGATACTGACATCTGTCAGTCTGGAAAGGCTTACAAAAGCCTGAGAGCCACACTGGGAATCTTTATTTACATGTGGAGAGAACCTGGAGCAGCGGTGAGTAACCGAAATGACTCCCAGAGTGCAACAACGACTCAACCAGGGGGTTTCAGAACCAGCCTGGAACTATGGGGGGAAAAGGAATCCTCACCTCAAGCTAATGACTGCCTGTGACACTTTCTACTGTGGTTTCAACCACAGAAGAAGGTCTCAAGCATGAATGGCCTATCTAGAGTCATGCAAAAGGACCTCAACTGGATTTACAGGTGCGTTTACCCCAGCCCTGTTTAGTCGTCTTTAGTTGAACTCTAGTTTGTTTACATAGAAAGTCTGGCTTGAGGTTAGCTTGCTATGTTAGCTTAAGGTTAGCTTGCTATGTTAGCTTGGGGTTAGCTTGGGGAGGTGAGAATGCAAACTCTGGTGGAAGAGTTCAAAGGGTGTTATTACTATTGCAAAGCACTATTGACGTATGCTGTCTATAGCATGTACCCGTGCTATAATACATGCTATAGACATGCAGGTTCAATTTAAGATACTTAAACCGAACCTTATTTCATGCAGAGCATTGAGCAACACTCTCATGCTACATAAGCTATCGAGACACTGCCACAATCAGACATATACTCAAAACAACTGCATATTTTTTAAAAGAGAATATATATATATATACTTTTATTTTTTACTTACATAACATTCACATGAGCCCAGCTAATAAATGGGCAGCCATGACATGTCCCCAACGTCTAACATTAAATCTCCACTTAGCTTTGGGTGTCAAAGTCATGACCTCTGGTTTGTTACACAACACTCAATAAAAAGGGTTGTACAGTCTGTGTGGGTGGCGACCACAAATCATAAATATCACCAGAGTCACAAGCTAAGTTGTGTCAGAAGTAATCTGAGTACCTGTTGCTGTATGTAAATAAATTGATGATTTGTTTGTTTTTTTTACCGTAGGACTGCTCGTTTAGTCTTTTGTAAATCAACGTCTCCTTGATTTTACTTTGCCCTGATATATATGCATAGATGTACACACTTAAGAGTTGTTGAAAGAAACTTGAAATCCTGGTTGAAGATTTTGGCCAGAACACAGTCCTGAGTCGCTAACAGGTCGTGTCTTTTTTTCAGATGACATGAGAGGGAGACAAATCTCCGCCGAGTTGCAAAGAAAACGGAACGCAAGCGTCCTACGAAACGGCCACAGAGAGAAGTGCTGTTTGCCTTTTGTGTAAATGCCAGTGAAACTCTCTTCAGCTTTCTCTAAGAGCACAAGCTGCAGGTGCACCAACAACAATTCCTCTGAGGAGAATGTTTGACGAGCCAGAGCTGGAGTCTGTGGGCGAAGCCGAGGTCTGCTTTGAGGTACGAAAGCCTCCAGTTATCCCTCTGCGCTCCCCTCTCGCCTCTCTTTCTTTCCTTCTTGGCTGAAAGGACATCTGGAGCGCATTAAAGCAGTAAGGACATTGGATCTCCCCAGAGCGCTTGGCTGGATGGGTGGCCCACTGTAGCCCCCTTTCAGCAGCAGGACCCGACCCTTCCTGATTGATAGTGGGAGCCCCACACACACTTAAAAATGACACACACACACACACACACACACAGATACATTCTATGCAGCTGACATGAATCACCAACTATTGAAATAATGGCGGTGCTGCTAACAGACTTCGATTACCATGTAGGTTTTTGTATCCTCGTTTCAGAATAAACTTGAATTGATGCTCTGCACTGAATATGACTGAGAATGAATAAGATTTAATCTGTTGACAGTGAACAGAATTTTGATTTAGATTACAGATGAGCAAAGAAATCGGCTGTCAACTTAAACTGGATGATTTTGAGCTGACTCGTGTGCAGCTTGCTCAGAAACTCAAAGGCCGGATCTTTTTCTTATCAGTGAAGGCATCATGCGGTGCCTTTTGATGTTTTACCCTTTTCATTGCTTTACAAAAATTAACAATGATCAGCAAAATGTGACTATTTTGATTAGAAAAAATACTGTAATTTTAAACAGAAAATTAATTTTTTCAAAATAATGACAATTAAATAAAAATATGAAACAGAAGTTAGATCACTGCATAAATATTCACCCCCTTCAGGTCAATATTTAGCAGACGTGTGTGGATCGGTCTCAGTCGGGCTGCACATCTGGACGCTGTAGTTTTTCTCCATTCTTCCTGCTAAACTGTTCCAGCTCTGTCAGGCTGCGTGGGGGTCGACTGTGAAAAGCGCTTTTCAGGTCCTGCCACAAATTCTCTATGGGACTGAGGTCTGGTCTTTGGCTAGGCCACTCCAGAACGTCCACCTTGTTATCTTGAAATCATTTCTTTGTGTGGTGTCCACTCTCTCTCTCTCTCTCTCCCTCTCTCCCTCGCTCTCCTTCTTCACGGTCACTCAGGTCGTGAGGACGGATTGATCTAGAGAGATTTACACTTGGGCCATATTCCTCCCTTATTTAACTTAATTCCAGGGGATGTGCAGAACCTTAGATAATTTTTTTTTGCCCATCCATTGACTTATACTTTTCAATTATCTTTTCTCTGATTTGGTTGGAGTGTTCTGTATTCTTCTTACTGTAATGGGAGTCGGAAATCCCGATGAACAGGTGAATGCACCTTCCAGACACAGGTGTCTTTATACTACAGTCACTGCAATCAGGTCACCTCCATTTCGTTCATTATGAGACTTCTAGCACTGGTTGTCTGGACCTCTTAGGTCAGTCACTTTAAAGTGAAAATAATAATAAATGTTTTTATTTAATTGTCATCTTTTTGTAGGAATATGTTTTCGCCCTGACATTAAATGTTTCTTCTTGGTTTTTGTCAAAAAAAACAAAAATCCAAAATTGTGTGGCTCATCACTGACTTATAAAAGCAACAAAAATGGTAAAGGATCCACAGGGGTGAATACTTTTCATAGACAGTGTTCAAGCTGCAACGCAGAGGTGAGACATTTTTAAAATGATTATAATCTAGATTCACCTCTTCCTAATCTTCCAATAAAAAAATAACGTTTACGTTATTGCAATTAAATACATAAAATAATTAAATAAATATCCAATATAAATATTTTGCATGATTTATATAAAGTTTTCTTTGGCCATTCATACACTTTTTTTCACTCAAAGTGAAAACATTGCCAGAGAGCAATAGAGTGGGAGAGACTCTCTTGCAGCATGAGAGTCTCTCCCACGTTCAACTTTTTGATGATAAAAACTTGTCCCCTTTTATCATTTGGAGCTTCGTATCGTCTTCAGTGATGAAACATACTGATCCTCGAAATGCTGTCAGCCTTTTTGAACTCTCACATTTGTATCTTCAATGTGAAATTTCCATTTGTGCAAAGCAAGACGCACTGAATTTTAACAGGGAGGCATGAATTTGCCTCTTTCCCAAACAAAAATAATAAGTGACTGAACCTGTTGCTGACTTAAAAGTACACTATGGTTTTAATAAGTTAGACTCTGTGGTGTTTACAGTGTTCTAATTTCAGGTAGGCTGAACAAAACCCTGCTCTCGTTTTAGAAATCAGCAGGTCGAAGCTTCACGAAGCTCCAGCAAAATTCTGATGAACAACTCTTGACATTTGGGTGAATAATGGAATCAGCAGCAGATCTCCAAAGTGAGCAACCCTTTATTCCAAGGTCTCACAGAGATGTAATATGTTAATATTACCACCTAAACAATGCTGTAGTGGCATAGAGGTCTCCTTTCTCAGCTAAGAAATTGCACCCAATCAAACCATTTTATTTTTTACATTAATTAAAGTTTGCAATTCAAAGCACTACTAAAGACAATATATAAAGTAGCTTTACATATTGTAAAAGAAATGCAGTATTGGGACGAGATAAATAATGTTTACCAGATCGGCACAGATCTGAAAATTAGGGTTGCAGAAATCTGATCACTATCCAAGATATTTACAGAATATCTGTCAATTATCACCTCTTGGTTCATGCATATATTGCTCCCTGAAGTTGTGTGTTGCTCCACACGCTGGTAGAAACAGCAACCCAGAGCATATTCTCGAACAAACTCTAGCTGAATAGGAGGGTCCGCATCCATTCAGAGGGTTGCTGGTGCCCATCTCCAGCCGTCATTAGGAAAGAGGTGAGGCGACGCCCTGGACCGGTCACCAGTCTATCTCAGAGCATGACAGACACCAGAAAAAGAAGAAAAAAAGTTGCCCGGGCCCAAACTTGAGGTCTCCAGCTATAAATAATGATATCCTATCAGACAGCAGTTACACACTTCCCACTGCTAGGCATGGGTACACTGTTGTTTTACTCTATCCACATTGCTGGGAGGCAAACAACATGGTGGCTGGAAACATGGCGGGCGGTCGGTGATGCTCTGCATTTTTTTCCAATTTTATCTCCCATTTTACAACATAATAAGCGCTCATGTCTACCAGCAAGGAAAACTCTGTTGTTTTTTTATTGACTGGAGGTTAGAATCTATCTGAAAATGGGGCACAATACTAAGAAATAGACAATGAAATTAAGGTGGTCCACGTGAACATTTTTAACTGTTTGTGGTGCTTTCTTTTATCCTAGTCAGAAATCATTAGAAACAATGATATAGAGGTCCAGCTTGTCCATGTCCAATATGAGTATGCCCACTGGAAATCCCAACAGTAATGGAGAAGGTTTAATGTATTTTTTTTTTTTTGTCCCTGTTTTGTATCCCTGGCAACGTAAGCATGAGCTCTATGATGGAAATCCGTCTGAACAAAGGGCACAGTTACACACAGCTTTTAAAAAGTAGTTAAAATTGATGAACGCAAGTGCTTCTTCCAGGTAATCTCTGTGTTCATGTCTCTCTGTGTGATCAACTTCAGATTCAGAAGCTATAGAAAGGCATTTACTCACAAAAATAAGGAGCAAATCAAAGCCCATTTTGTTTCTCAGAATAGTTTTTTCTTTAAAAGCACAAAGGGAATAGTTCTATAGGATTTCCTTTTTTTTTTTTTTTTTTTTTTTTGCTCTTCATGCAATGAAAATCCACAAACTTTTTTCAAAGGGGGAGAGTTCAAAGAAGCTCCTCATTTCCAGTAAATTGCTTTGCCTGATTTGCCATTTCAAATAAATTGCAATGTTGGCCAAAATTTGCAATTCACAGGAAGATGTCCCCTGAGCCACACAGAAGAGGTTAATCCATATTTCACATTTGAATATAAGATAGAAGAAGAGAAAAAGGAGGAGGAAGATAGGTAACTCTTTGCCAGGAGACGAGAAGCGGCGGGGAGAGGGGGGTGGAAAGCTGTGGGAGTGGAGAAAAACTGAGAGAATGGGAAGAAACAGGCGTCATTTAGAGTAAATGGCATCCAAAAACCCTCTCCAATTATCTTTGCCTTCCATGCCAGTGAGACTGACTTAATTAAAATGACTTGAGAGGGAGGGGAGAGAGGAAGGAGCTGCCAATGATTGAGGGGGCAGGCGGGCGACGTATCTACAACGAAACACAAAGCTCAAGCATTGCACAGGCTGTCCACCATTCTCCCTTTTCAATTCCCGACTTCAAAAGAGAATAAAGAAATAATAATAATACAGTGAGGGGGCTCTCACCATTTGCAGCCATGTAATTGCACTATTTAAATCCTGCATTTTTTTTTTTTTTTTATCAATGTAAAAAAAAATTGGTGGCAGCCGGCGTGTGTGTGTGTTACTGTGCTGGTGGGTAAATGTAGAAGAATGGGCAAGAATAATGCTTTTTGTTGTTTCTGGGCCTCCCTATTTTATATATATATATATATATATATATATATATATATATAAAATTGTATTTTTTAATAAAGAAAACCCTCAGCACTGACCTTTTCAGGGGTGTTTCTATGGCAACGGATCACTGTCCTATGAAAACTACAAGGCCCACTTCTAACAAATACTCAAATCTCCAATTTTGCGTGTGCATTAACAATGCGGCTAATTTTTCCAACAATAAATACTAAAAAATAAAATAAAATGGTGCAATATAAACACTTTAACAATTATTAGTTAGAAATCTGTAATTAATTACTTTAATTAATTATCATTTCATTAATTATGAAATATTGAATTGTTTTCTTAAGACGGTTCGCTACACTACAAGAAGCTCAAGCACAACGGTTGCTTACATTAGCATGCATCAGTAAAACTATCATTTCAAATAATCAAATCTATAAATATAGCGATAACGCAGAAACAGAATTCCCTGCTGAACAACAAAACACTTATTATGTCCAAAAAATCTACGACATGTGACAACGTACAGAGTTGGGTTAGCAGGCGTCGGCTGCTCAGTCAGCTCAACGTTCCCAACATGAACTAACATTCTCTTATTTGCATAAGTCTGTCTCCAAAAACACAAAAGCTTTGTGTTATCCTCCGTATTGTATTTACTTTATTGGCTTCACTTCTGTCTCACGTTGATAAAAATGTTTCTACTTAAAAATAAAACTTAAAAGAAAGAATGACAGTATTCCTATAAAGAAAATTCACACAGTTTTATGGTGTTGCTTCTACATAGACAATAGTCATTTTTTTGTAAATTAAATGTTCCGTGTGCTAACATTCAGCTAGGTAAAAGTATTTTCAGCATTTTCTTAAGTCCTCCTATATCATAGTTCTTAAAGACGAATCCATATTGGATGCTCTCAGTTACTGAGCATCAGCTGGTTCAAATTGTTCAGAAACCTAATATTAACTTTCTGAGGTCACTCTAGTGGTAGAAAACTGCATGTTTATATCAATTAGATGTTTGACAATGTGGAGAATTATCCGTTCTCCATGCTGAGTTCTTGATGTATGAAGCTACAGAAGAGTCAGTGAGTTGAATTCACTGACTCATTTATTCATTTAATAATACCAAAATACAGCTGGTCCATTTCACATGCCACCTTTAAGAGGTAGCAAGTCAAATTGGCGTCCCACAAGAGTTTCCCATTTCCTTTGTTACCCTCTCTCTGAGCTACGCCCCAAAGAGGTCATTACCTAGCTCCTAGTATCCTGTAATCTTAGCTTTGAGGGCGTTTCCTAACATGTCATTTCTTTTAGCTTTAGCTTAGCAACTAGCTAAAAGAGATAAAAGGAAAACATAGAATTATTTGTTCTCAACAACTGTTTACAGAAATAGTCAAACATGCCAGGAAAAACTTAACATTAATTCTAAAAGAACTTTGTTTTGAAGACGTACAGTACAGACCAAAAGTTTGGACACAACTGTGTGTCCAAACCTTTGGTTTGAATTCAATGAGAAAGTGTGTCCAAACTTTTGGTCTGTACTGTATATGGAAAAATAAAATAAAAATACAACATTGTCTGGTGAGTTTAATCATGGGACAATCCATGTTTGAGTCTCGATTCACTTTTTAAGTCATCCGACTTTGGTAGACATACCTTCCCATGTCTTCCTCCAATGAGACTTCCCATTAGGGACGTACCAACAATCCCAGAGAGCTGAAGAACGTACACGTTTACAAGACATCATGCAACTTGAATTGAGACGCGCTCGGTGCCAACCACCCGATGTGCTGCTGATGTCAATAGAAAAAGCTTCATACAGGCATCTCACACCTTGATCATCCAAAGCACACTCACTCCTCATGTGTCACAGCTAACACCTGTTACTGTCCCTTTGTTTCGCAGGCCCATTGTGATGGCCTCCGCTGTGTTCCCCACAAACTTGCTTCATTGAATGTGTTTGCACAGAAGGTTGGTGGGCAATATTATCTCAAGTGTGAGAATTCACAGAACGGGATCATTTACACGACCAACTAATCGCCGTATCACTGGGAAGGTAGGGTATATCTAACTATATCTGGTCAAATAAATAAACAAATAGGCGTAATTTAGTTTTTTTTGAGTAAATGTTATAGACTACCGTAATTAGTTAAAAGTCGATGGAAATGCTAAAACAGGGAGAAATTTTGATGTGTTAAAGTGGTAAATTTCTAGTTAAATCATGATAGTATGTCATACGCAGTAGTAAGAAAAGAAGTCATGCCGGCGGGGTCGAGAGGTGCTCTGGAAGGTTGACGGAGTAAAGATGGCAGCTGTTATTTTGTTGGAGTTTTTTTTGGTCCAAAGCCAAGTATCATTCCATATCCATTTTCTCCCCCCATTTATCTTCCCGTTCTCCCCGCTTCCCCATTCATCGCCACAGTTCACACAGGCACATTCTCCTCATCCAACCCAAACCCTCTCTGTTCCCCTCACCGTCTCAGGGAGATTCACATTCCCTTGTGTTCGGCTCAGGGAGTTGTTTGAGAAAAACAGGGAGCGATAGCGCACCGAGCGCACCCCGGTGTGGTTTGGTCTTCGGCTGTTTGTTAGTCGGTTTGGGAAAGATTCGGTCTAGTTCCAGGTTATCTCAAGGAAACATTCAGTGGGAACATTTGCAAAAGTGAAACACAGATAAAGTGAAGCAGGGCTCTGCAACCTTAACCTTCAGTTTTTCCACTCTCTGACTAAACTCTGCTCCCTGCTAACGCATACAGTAAACACACACACACACACGCCCATCAGCTCCAGTTGCCAGGGAGACCGCCATACCAGGGCTCTGACCCAGGAGGCTTGGGACTGTTTTTCAACCCCAGATCCCACTCCCCCTCCCTTTCTGAAGCCGGAGAGATAGCAGCTGTGGGACAGCTGTTTCTGCCACGGCCGAGCCTTAAACCGCAACCGTCATCCCACCATCCCGGCAGCTCAGATGGACAGCAAATTAGGGGACAAAAACACCCCGCAGCCCCGATGATTACACACATCTGTCTCACACTTCTTCAGGAAGAGTCTGGTGGAAAAAGGTGACTCAGGGAAGAAGTTTTGCTATTTCGACAGACACATGACATTTCATCCTTTATTCATGTGATACAAAAGCAGCAAGTCATTTCAAGATACTCTATATGCAAACAAAATTCAGGTTTATTAATTTTACTCCTCACAGTGAGGTGTATGTTTTATCAGATGAGTCCAATAATGTCCAACGCAAATTCTGTCAAAGAAAATCTGGCTTGAAAAAAATGCTTTAGGAACCAACAAACATGAGATAATATGGACTCACCTTTAAAAGAAGAACTCTCCAACAAACCTCCATTTTAAACCATCCTCTTCCTATTAAACCCTCCTATTTGTTTGGGGTTCTTTGGGGGGGGGAGGTTGCTGGTTATTTATCTATTTTATGCATTTCAATTCTCGGTCGTTTCTTATCAATTTGTACCCACTTTTTACAACGAGTTAAAGTCATTTCCTATCGTGCACTCAGAGGCTACCGTAGCGAAATGTATTTATATAACTCCAAATAAAGCATAAATCATTTTTGTTTGTTTAAGACTCATAGTTCTTTAAATTGAATTAAAGATAATAGGCTCAAACAGGGATTAGAACAGTAATAAATGGAAATAGTTTTCAGAATAAACTGAATTGCCTGTGAGTATGAAAGAGAAGCAGGCATGGACAAAACGAAGATACAGTTTGTTCAAGGGACAAGTTGAGCAATAACATAAACAGGGATTTAGCCTAAGTAAGTATACTTTTTGAGCTGTCACAAACATAATTCTTCTTAAAAAAATCCAAGATGATCATAATTATTATCATGTTATAATCAGCATAACTCCCAATCTGTCATGCAACAATGGCCTCTTGAATATCAGGAACTGCACAATGCCACGCATCTGGAGATAAACTCATCAGAAAGGCCAACTCTGTCATTTTGATGATTCATGTCGTTGATCTTTAGTCGTTGTTTTACTTTGGTTGCGTTTTACCAACAACATCCTCTGGTTAGACATTTAAAATAAAATATCAAAATGTTTTTTATGTTTATTACAGGTAACGGAAAAACCCGAAGGCTAAGAAATACTGATGCAAAACTGTGCAGTAGAGACTTTATTCAAACCACTAATCATACACAGCATACTGTCCATATTACCTACAGTAAAAACACACTTGTGTGGAGTAGTATGTGGAACAGTAGATCAGAGAACAACTTTCAAAGCATGTCCATCACGCACTATGGCCAATACTGGACTTTGGCTCAAGAACTATACCAACAAAGCAAAAAACAATGATGCAGACAGGGCCGGTACCAGTCAGAGGTTTGGACTAATCGGCCTATCCTTTATGAGCAGACGTGTAAAACCTTGAAAGTGTAACTATGTGTTCACTCTCACCTCTACTGTGTAGTCAGTGTATGACGGACACAAATTTTTCAGTACAATGCTTCAGACCTGAAGTGCCATATTTCCCTTGGAGCCAACTGTATTTGTATGTTCTCCCTGTAGTAGATCATTGTCTTCCACTTTGGACTAACGCTGAAGAGGAAATCGTCATTATTTTAGATTTAGATTTAGATTAGCCCAATTTATTTTACTATTTGCTTCAGTGTTGTTGAAATCTTATACCGTATTATACTTGTTGGGACATCATGTGAAAACAGAAAGGTCCATCCGTCACTCCTAAAGAAAGAGTCAAGGTCCTTATGCTTTTATTCCCTACAATATAACAGCAATAAATCTACCTTATGTTGCAAACAGTCCTACAGGGATTTAGCTACAATGGAGAATAATGTATTTATGAACAAACAAGAAACGAATTCTGAAACGTTTCCTCGTCTGTAAAAGAAATCTTCAGCAACAATATAGTTAATACAAATCTCAAAACCTATAGTGTGAGTTGAGAGATTTTTTTTTTCAAAGGTTCTAACAGAACTATTACATAGACATTAATAAAATATCAGAAAAGCCATGAAGATAAGACAAAAATGTGTGGCAAAGCATTAAAGTCTATTGGAGAAAGAAAAAAAAAAAAACGAAACGAAAAGAAAAGAAAACATCTATATTATTAGTTTCAGAAATAAATTTGAAAGAATAAAAGTCGAAATGTTGACACCATTACTTCACTGTGTAAAAGAACCTGCTCTGGTTCTTAAGTACGCAATGAGTGACTTGCTGTGATAGAGTCTGGTTTTAAAAGTGTTCTGGTTTTGTGTCATACACAACAATGCATTATGCATATGCAACAAACATGTCTTATCCGCTTTGTTGGTCTTGACCTGAGCGGTTTCTGCTTGCACTTCTCATTTAACCTGCACAGATTTATACTTTGGATCACTGCCTTTGATTTCGGAACAGGCTGTTGTGCAAAAGAGCCCACATTCACATCTATTTCTGTGCTGCTCAGCTCTGCCTCTGTCTAAATAATGTGTGAATAATGTGGGAGTACTTGGCCAGGACTGTCCACGCTGCAGAAAAAAAACATTACAGTTCTTCTGTCTTTTGCTGCTACTTTGCTGGTAAGGGGTTGCTGCCCAGTCGTGAGGCACATTATAATAACTTGTTTACGTTCAGCTGAACGGTCCAGATCTGTTAAAGCATTGCGTCAATTTTTCCACTTTAGGCCAGGATAGAGGTTTTAAGTGGCTTTGTGTTTACAGTTATGTATCGTTCTTTAATAGCAAAGTACGATTTTCTTTTTTGCTTGAGTGACAGGAAGAGAAGCGGGCTAAGTTACTTTGGTTGTGATTTGGCTCTCCCCCTCCATCTGTTTTGTTTTCCCTCCATCTTGCTGTTTTTGATGAGATGGGTCTGCAGCCCCCTTTATAAAATCCCATTAGCTCTTAATGAAGTCAGGCTCCTAGCCTCTCGGCCTCACCTCATTTAGCACGATTGTCTGGCGGCCATTAGCATGGAGGCAATTACAGCCGCACGACAAGAGTAATTGGAAATGCCGACAGGGACCCTGAGAAATGGGAATAAATAAATAAAAAATGTATTCCAACTAATAAGCTCCCATTCAGATAGCATGGAGGGAGCTGCATGTGTTTAAGTTAAATCAACATAATTACAATTAGGATTGGTGGGGTAGACACTATTTCTGAGGCAGAAATTGATATGAGTGGACTAGGAGACAACAGTTAGGCACGGAGGTAGCGAGGGTGATGGAGAGATCACACAGTGAGGCTCATAATGAACAACATCAAGTGTTCAAGGGAAGCCGTGTCACAAAAAGGTCAGGCAAAGTTTCTCAGGACATGTCCCCTAGAAGGTCTTTCACATAGTTTCACATAGTTTGCAGTCACACTATTGACACAGAAAATAATCAAAACCAGGGAGGCACCGATATGAAAATTTGGGCCGATATCAATATCCGAAATTGATATTGCTATAACAGCCAATATATGTATATATACAGTATATATATACTGTATGTATGGGCACATTTTTAGTTTATCGGACCGATGTCAATACCAATATATCACGCGTTCCAGTTATTGACTTTAGGAGAACATTATACTGTCTCACATAGCATCAGGTTGGATAGCTTGATGAAATTGCAGTTTGGAAACTGCTATTTCATTTTTATTAAAAAATAATTTGATGATCAGAAATAGTGTAAAAAAAAAAAACTGAAGGAGAAATCTGGAGGGGTCAAGAACCCTGGTGTGTAAGGATGGATGGGGAACATTTCGACCGCATGAGTTCAGGAATCATTGCACAATCTTAGAGGCTCTGAGTAAGCTGAAACAACAGGCAGGATGCTGGCACGGTGCCATATTGCCATGGCACCCCACCCCCTCCCTCCTACTGCCCACCACCATTTCCCTGCCTGCTAAGCTGACTGACAGGTGGCAGAAACCTGATCGGCATGAGCCTTCAAGAAGAAAGGAGTCCCATCTGAAATGGGCACTCTGCCTGCTCACCCAAACAAGAGGGCCACGGCATAGATGCTTCTTGTACTGAGCGGTGTGTATGAGTGTGCACAAAAATAAAAGGGTACGTGAGGAGGTGCATAATGGACATTTTGGCCGAGGCGCTGAGCCCTGGCACTGGATATCCAGGACTGAAAGGGGGGAAACAGGAGGCTAGCTCCCACAATAGTCAGTGTGAGAGTCCCACAGGGTCCACAATAGCAGAGCAAGCGGCTGTTGTCAGCGGCGACCTCCGAGACCTTACTGCTTGAAGTGATTTGATCCCACCCTTCAGCACTTCCCTTTTAGCACTGGCCTTTGACTAACGCAGGGATTATTAAAAGAGAACATTTTAGCTTTACAATATCTGACCTGTGTGCTTCAAGCTTAAGTAAAAGTACATTTAAGGCACATAAACTGAGTCATACAATGACAAACACAGAGTAGTGATCAAACCTGATGTAGATTTTAGTTTTGGTCAGCCTACTGTGCTCATAATGTTTTCTTATCTCTCCAAACCAAATCAGATCTGAAAATTCAGCCACAATCACAAGATCACCAGAGCATCTTGGCACAAAATGAAGAATCCCACCATGGAACTGGCCTCGGCTTTTACAACTCACTGTTGCTGTTATTCATTAAAGAAAAAGCAGGACGTTTAGTTGTGCAAAATAGCTTGCTGAGCAATCTCTCAGAAAGCTGGAGTGATTTTAACTGGAAAGGGGGACGAGGAGGGGCTATGTTAGGAAATGAGGAAGTGGGGGTCTCCAACCAGGAGGAGATTTAATTAGTAAAATCTCATTAAGTCTAACAAAATTAAGCGTAAAACAATCCTTGGCAGAGAATCATGGTGGAGATTCTGAGAGAGGAGACGCAGGGAAAGAGTGGGGAACACTTGGGGGCTGAGAGGACAAGGAGACAAGCTGTGTGATTATTTGGGAATGTGTGGAGGAAAACACAAATGTCTTAGTTTACAAGGCCTCTTCTGACTATCAGCCAACGACAGCCGTATGTTGTCTACGTGGTCTTATAAGTTTGAAGTCAAAAAATTCAATTTAAAGAGTCATTACATTAAGGACTGAATTACAATTGAGTTAAAGGACTACGTTGTATAAGAATAACAGAAATAGCTTGACTTTAGTAAAGACATGTCATATACTGTAGAGTAGGAAGTTGTTTCCAGTAAAGAATCTAAAGGAGTGATTCTGAAAATATGTCTGTAACAGTCTATGTTTGTCCAAATTCACATAATACATAGTTCAGGCTGCAGACGACAAGACTTTGCAATTTGTTTTTCTATTTGTTTTTGTTTTTTGTTGTAAATTGCAACTTAACTGGATGAAATTTAACGTGAACAAAACCAACTTTAGCATTCCGAGCGCATGATTCCAGGTTGTCCTCACAGGTGCTACGACTCCCACACATGTACTGTGAGTATTCTGTGAGCCGCATGGACTCCGACCGCACAGTCCATTGTCGGTTGAGAATTTTTTTAGTTGAGCGTACCCATTGCCTACATTTCTAGTGGCAAATTCCTTCTTTTTCCACAATCCAAAAGGGATACTTGCATGTTTGGCCACCACACACCTGTCAGTGTGGCACAGAAGGTGGCAGTCACGCAGCGCGTCCTTGAGCCCGACTCTCAACCTTATCAGCTCGGTGTCACATACAAAACAGCCAAAGCAAACACTTTCTCCTGCCAAGCAGTTTATTGTGGGACACTGGCTATGCGGTCGTAAAAATTGACCTTCGTTCAAACGTATCCGGCGGACGTCCACTTTGAGTCCTCATCGAGCACGTGTGGACATCCGCGAAGTGAAGTGCGCCTGAGTATGTTGGACACTTAAGATTACAGAATGGACTCCTGGGTTCACTTGTTCTGAGGTTTACTTGTATTCTGTAGAAAAAAAGAGCCATATGTTGAGAGCAATGGGGGGTTTCCAGACTCAAGAAGATTACCAGACTTTATATAGGTAGACAGTTTTTATTTCCAAGTACCAAATGTGTATATATTAGCAGTCCCTGCACAACAACCACATCACCATCATGAATGCTTAGGCAAGCAGATAGACCAAACCAGCTCGCTCATCCATGACTGTAGATGAAACATACAGTTATAAATAATTACAAATAAACACTTCCCCATTGTTAAAAAAAATATTACTGTCGCTTTTTATTTTCTACAAAAGTTTATGGGGTACACAATTATAAAAACGAAAAATAATTCCTTTCTGATTTTATTTTTGCTCACAAGGTTGTAGGATCTGAAAAAGCCCATCCCTGATTTTCTTTGGAGATTATTTCTCATTTAGCCAGAGCTTAAATTGTGTGCTTTCAGTCCTTCAATTTGCAATTAGGTGCCAACATGAGGGACCAGAAGACATTTAAATTTGAAGGCTTAATTCAGTCTGAACCACAGGGACGGCCATTAATATTCAAATCCTCCAAGAAAACAATTTAGCACTTTTTCAACTGACTGCTTATTGGCCAAATAGAGCAGAGGTGGAAAACAGCTCACAATAAAAATACTAAAGGAGGAGACACTCTCTTGAAGGATATGCTGATTAAAGCTATTATGTACAAACATATTAGAAAACTACATGATACGACAGCTTTAGAAAAAGGAAATATCAATCACTCAATAACTGCCTGAGCAATAATGTGATTGTGTTTGTGATTTGCTTAAAACAGACCAAATAGTTGAAGCATTGGTGTATCGATATGCTAAAAATAAAGGAGTAAAAAATCTAAACGTTTGCCCCCTTTCTGAATCAAAGAAATATTGTTTCTTTGATATCATTTATTTATTTGAATCACGGAACAGGAAAAGAATACTAGGTATTTTCAAAAACTTTTCAAACATTGCAACATTTGTTACATTTTCAGCTCGTCCCGTTCGCATTCACGCTGCACTGCGTTAAAGGAGCCACTCCAACCGAAAAACCTGTTCCTCACCTCTCCTGTGGCGGCGCTGCACCAAGAACTACCAAAGGAATCGCCACTAAACCTCTGAAGAAGACCAGCGCAACTTCCTGCTTCACAAAATGTAAATAAAAATTGAGCGGCAGAAGGACTTCTCCGTTGGTATACATTACTTTACTCATAAAACATTAACATTTTATTCACACATGGTCAGTTGAGACAGGAAAAATAAAACAAGACCATAAAGTAACACCAGATGAAACACCTGCAGTCTGGACAGAGCAGAAGTCCAAGCCCTTCATTCCAACACTCACCAGCTATTAAGCACGTCAAATATGACGCAGGTACTTTGCAGACAAGAAGCAGTGGCAGTAGCTTTAAGAGAAAGAGATCACACCCGTCCTCATGCTAAAGTAGATATTGTGTTGTTTGCTGCTGACTGAATCATATTTAAAAAAAAAATTAAACTGAAGTGCCAGTTCAAAGGGAGCAAATTAACCACGATTAAGATGATCTTTTGGTTTAACTGAGTCCCAGCAGGACAATCTTCAATTCTGTACATATGTAAGCCATTGAGCTTTTACAGATTATAGCTCTTTTCAAAAAAGTGGTAGTCCAAAGTAAATTTAATGGTTACTGAACGTACTACAATGTTGTTAGTAAAGAGTAGAATCAAAGATTGCTCAAGAAAAAGGCAACAGATAACTTACATTCAGCTGGCCCGCACCAAACATCCGAATCTCCAGTCACAGCCTGTGAAAAGATGCAAAGGTTCGCCTGTTTATAAGTTGTAATTATATCTCTTATTTTAACTTACTGCGAGAATCAAGGCTTGCAGGTCTGTGCAAGTCTGTAACAATGCAATCAAACATACTGTTATTGGGTTCACAGAGAGCAAGTAATTGTGAAAGGTATTGATAGATTCAACAGTCGGAATTAAATCTTCACCAGAGTGTCTACTCTTTTTGTCAGTACTGTAAAAATTTAAATAAATATTTCTCTAAATCTATTAAAAACACACAAGGGGGAACATACCTTTCATAAACACTTTCATTTACTGTTGCCCGATTTGTCTCGGTTTGCTTTAGAGATGAACATTTAAGTAAAAAAAAAAAAAAACATCTTAGTTGTGATGAAAAAGTTGATTTATTAGGATTGATTTAATATATTTTTTTTAAATCTTTTTTTTTTTTTTATTGAAATGTTGCCAACCTTACGGGAAGTCTTATTCGATTCAGAGGCCAATGTTTTTGTAATGCTAGCTATGCTAATTGCTAAAATAAGACGCAGTTTCAAATGTCAACTCCCAAAACATTTTGTCTTTGTTCTAAAAACACAGTACAGCCAGTTTTAAAGCAACCTCTCTCTTACACATAATCACATATCCACACACACAACATGTTACATCACCTCAGCTCATGAGCTAAATAATTGATCACTTATGGCAGAAAGATCAGGAAAAATGCTTTCAATACTCTTCTTTTATCTTCTGCTAATGTGGATTATGTAATCTAAAACAGCGGAGATCAATATCGGCAGTTCAACGCTTTCCATAGATCGAAAATATGCCACAAAATTTGGATTTTTCCATCTCTGGCTTAAGGAAAAGAAATTTCCTTCGGACAGTAAAACTTTATCCCCTTAAAACAAAGGATCATGTGACTTAGTTCTCAAAATGTTTTCGGATTTTTATTTAAACAAAGTAAATCAAATGATCAAACCCAAAATATTTCCATAACTTTCAAATGAAATTTGTGAAAACATGGAGGTCAGTCAGACTCAGGCTCGGCTGAGCGGTTGCCAGGCTGGCCACGTTTGAGCCACATGGTGAGCAAGTCGTGGCGCACATGTAAAGGATTTAAGTTCAATCGAGCATTCAGGGCCGGACACCTGATCTTTTGCTTAGAGCTCCACTTGAACAGTGGGAGTGTGGCCGGGCCTCACAGCACGCTGCCACCTCCTGCAATCTGCTAGCACGGAGCCTCTGAAGGGTTGGTATTTAACCAGTTCCTGCACATCTCAGTGGGGACTGCTCTGTGTGTGCGGTGGCTGGGTATGACCAGAGGCCCCACGCTGATGAGGAGGGGAGACTAAAATAGAGGCGGTGGAGATTATAAGAAAACAGTTCCAACATTTTTGAGTTTGGATTATTTCAAGCGGGTATTGGGGGGTTGTGTGTGTGTGGGGGGGGGGGGGGAGGGGGTAAAAATATATAATAACAGAAACTATATATAATTCATATTGGTTTTTGGGAAAACTAGGAAATTCTTTTGGATTTTTAACTATAATAATGTGAGAAAGTATGTGGAACTGCCTCAAGTTTTAATAAAATCTGTCAGAAACTGGACATGCTCATGTTTACTGATGCATCCCTTACAAAAGTGAAATTCACATGCGAGCACATGTGAATCACATGTGAATTGCATGGGATTTTTTTGTAAGGGACGACATACCTCCTTAAATTGAATAGTTACTATCAAGGAGAACTGTGTATATACAAATGGAAACTTTGGGATTTCTATTTGTCTCATTCCTAATTTTTTTTAGGGTTTAAGATTCAGTAGTCAAAGTTTAGAGATAAAGAAAAAGAAAAGTCCCCGATGTGGTTTCTTTGGAAAAGGGCCACTCAAATGTGAGCAGGGCTGTGCAGAAGAATTTCTAAGGTTTCTTTCAGCCACAAAGAAAACATTTTAGTCTCTCCATAATCCTTTCCGTAGTCCTCCCTAAGCCCCTTCCTCCCTCTGTCGTCCCTCCGACCCCTGCCTGAGATCCCACTGAAGTGCCTCCGTCTATTGAAACCTACCACACACACACGCACACACCAAAATCTTCAACTGTTCTTATCCATGACCCTTTAGGGACAGAGCCGACCTTCCTGTCCACATCAGAGTAAATCAGAGCAGGAGCCAGGGCACAGAGGGGCTCCCCCCAGGGGGCTGGAGGTCTAATCACTGTGTTCCTAACAGAAGTCACAGAGGAAACATTAGCATTCCTGAATCTGCTTCGCGTCGCTCGCACTGCCTCCGCACAAGTAGACCTGGGGACACACAGTGCTGGTCTGAGGTTTATATCCACTCATTGTGGGGATGAATGCCACACTGAGTTTGTAGAAGCATGTTTGAGTTTATGATGTGTGTCCTTTAATCCACACAGGCACAAATGTATACATGCTGGCTAACATACCCCAACAAATGTGTGGTTAAATGTTTTACAGTTGTAGTGAAACCACGTTTTGAAGCCACGGGAAAAGTCTTGGGGAAACTCTGACTGTCTGGATATTTTATATTTTCTTCACATAAATGCTTCATTTAGATGAGCTGCCTTCTTGACACAGACTCGCCTTTAGGCGTTATCCATAAATTTACAATCAGGTTCAGGTCAGAGCTTTACAGACACTTTATGCTTGCCTACTTCATCCACCGCAAAAGCAGTTTGGTGTTTGTTCTCCTGTTGGAACATCTTTGTGGACAAGTCAAATGCCGTGGGGGCAAAAAAAAAAAAGGTTTATGGTCAAATGAGATCAAGAATGTTTGAAAGATTCAAAGCGAGCCTTTCAACCAAAGAACACCACTAATTGTCAAACATGGTGGAAGTAGCATTATGCTGAGGCTTTGTTTTTCTGGAAAATAGCACAAAGTGGATGTAAAATGAAGAAGGACACATCCAGAGTTTTTAAATTCCTCTCACAACAGCAACTACATGATCCCAACTTGGATAACGCAGAGTTTTTAACAAATGAAAGATCCCAAACACACCAAAACCCAGAACAATTCAGCAACTCAGATAAATGTAACACACATGGCGACGGCGAGGTCATGTAAGGTTTTACCGTCACTAGAATCATCTCCAGCTTTGCTAGGCAAAAATACTAAGAAAACTAGTAAAAATATATCAAAGAAATCTCTGAAACACCATCGTTAACCTAATTCATCAGGTTTTTGCCTTTTGGCTTGTGGGATAATACTATTGTTGTTTGTTTAATCTTTTTATTTTGGCAAAACATATATTAAGGAAAATATCTTGGAGACAAACAAAATACTAGAATACATCAGTTTAATATTCAACATTGTAATTGCCTAATATTTAATTTACCAAGGAGGAGACAGCTGTCTGCTGGAAGACTTTATGGTAAAAGGATATGTATTAAACATTATATTGATTAAGATTATATTGATTTTTTTTCTATTTGTTTATTTCTGGGTCGCATTGTGGGGAAGTGTAAAACACCAAGAAGCTCAATTGCTCAGCTTTCATTTGGGGTGTTTGCGTGTGTGTGCGTGTGTGTGTAGGCGTGGGGGTGTGTGTGTGGGTGTGTACTCCCTCGGCCTCATGGGCTGTTCAGCTTCGTCTCGCACACATTCATATCAGTTGAGCTGAAAATTCTTTCAGCGTGAACGTGTGTGACATGTTGTCTCTATGAGTTCAGCAGCATATGAATCAGACATATAAAAGAAGGAAAAGTGTGGGGAAAAAACAAGCTGAAGATTTGGGCTAGAGAAAGCAACTCAAGATGAATAAACATTAATGTGTTTTTTTTTTCTCTCTCTCAAATGAAAATAAATGATCAAGGTCTGGAGAGTGATGCTGAAGTTGTTTCTTTTCTCCTTCAGGAGTTATTTAGCCTAGAAATGGGTGGATAACGTCGCCTCTGCATACACTGAAGGTTAAATATCTATTTATATGAAAAATTTTTCTGCTCCAACATAAACTCACAGAAATGAGCAACTGAATAGTTTGTTGCCAGCAATCAGATGCATGTTAGTTTATTGTAAAGACTTTTTTTATGTACTTTTTCTTTTTCTGCTTTTTCCACTCTGGCACAAAACGACACGTTGGCTTAAATCCATTACAATCATGAAGGTGTGAAAGTCCAACTGAAGTCGCTATCAATCCAATTAGCAGCCTGGTTGCTAATTGCTTGCAATTAGAGATGTTGCAACCAGGATTGTTTTGTCCCTGTTGAGTTATTTAGGGTTACGCATTTCTTATACTGCAGTGCCTTCTTCTTTTTTTTCACATTTTGTCACATTACAACCCCAAACTTCATTGTACATATAAGTGACCAACCAACACAAAGTAGTCCCGAAAAGCGCCACAGCACTCTCCCTAACCTGTCTGTTTGTAAACCAATATTCTCTAAAAACAGCTGAACTAGACTGAATTATTAATTAGGCGATTTGTGAATGGAGCTGATTGTTCTACGTATTATTTAGGGGTATCGGATCCAGGGCGACTGAATCCAGTTTTCTGAATTTAATTATTAAAAAAATTAGGAAAGCCACTTAATCTTGGTCTGTCACATAAACTCCATATAAAATGTTTTGAAATCCGTGGCTCCAAGAACACAAAATGTGAGGCAAGGCACTGTAATAAGATCACTTCACTTGCAGTTGAAATTATAGTTGCGTAATTTCAGGTGAAGTTAAATAAATCTAAAGAAACCACAAGTCGGGAGCTGCTTTATAGATGAAATGTGTATCTAAATGTTCCTCTTCCTAATGCAGGTTGGAATGCAGTTGCTCTTGTCATTTGCATGAAAGGCTCAGAAGAGTAAGGCAAGCTCACTTGATCAGTTCAGTTTCTCTGCACACCCAAAACCAACAGGAATAACTGAATATTCACAACTTCCTGCCTAAATGTTGTATGCAGGTTTGATAAGGGAACAGGTAACCTCCAGACGGATGCCTTCAATCCATCTTGGTTCGGTTGGAGGAGTTTTGGGGTCAAGGTGTCAGGGGAGGACCAAAGGACCTGTTCCCCCACAATTCCTCCGCTTCAATAGCCCCCCAGCTGTTTAAGGGCTTCCATAACAACAGCTGCGCAGAGGTTTAGTGGCTCATGTTGCTATGACAACTGCAGGATCAATTGGCATGCACAGACTCTTCGTGCTAATAGGAAAAGTGACATTAAGCCACAACTTCATTCCAGTTAAACAATGGAAGTGAGTAATGGTGCTAATAAAGAGACACAAGGAGAATGTAAACCGTGAACTGCCAATTGCAATAATCTCGAGCTCATTCTGACACTCGTTCCACCAAACAACTCCAAACATGCATTGAAAATGACCTCAGTGGTGACAGAAATCCTTTCTAGGTTCAAACAATGCATGCTAAATAGGTCTTAATGCCCGGCAGCTGCATGTGCTACAGATCACTGGCCGACAGGATGTACAACAATCAGAAATATTTCTGTTCGCCTCGCAAACAGGATACTGGGTCACTTGGCCACTGTAGCAGTTCCAGAGCGGCTTCGTGGGAGGGACGCAAGCCCCAAACTGACTGCTCTAGATGCACAGGTTGTGATCCATGTGCATTTCCATTATAAAAATCATTAGTTTGTTGCTGTTTGTATCTGGTTGACTGGTTTCCAGCTAATTCCTGGCAATTATTTGGGACCTGGGATGGGAATGCAGGTACTCCCACAGGAGTAACCTGAGCCGCCACAGTATCAGTGTGGGTGTAAGCTCAACATTTAATGAGCACATGGTTGATCCAGGCAGCTGTGGCAGACAAAACACCGTGAAAACCTCCCCAACCAAAGGAAGCATGCTGCACCGCTGCCACACACAGCGACCAGCAGCACAGGAGGTTCCCGAACTTCGTGTCTCTGATCTTTGCCTGATACTTGACATTGATTATTTCTCCCGTTCTCACAGAACATGATATTCTCTAATGAACAATGAAGGGGGCTGTCTGTAGGATGGAGGGGGGCAGACAGGAATCTACAGCTAAAAATACCCCCACCGTGATGACTCAATACAGACTGAGCAAACACAAAGAGACCTGTTAATTTCCTCCTGTCTGGGCTTTGGGTGACGGCTTCGGAAAGGAACTTCCAGTCCTCATTGGCACAGATGGATTCCTTAATGAATCTGACTGCATTAGGGGAAAAAAAGAACAAAAACAACATACGGGGCACTGGGTTCCAAAACAGATTACCCAAATGGAGGGTAATGATGTAAAGAAGATTTATAGGCTACAAGAGCTCTTAAGGTGCTTTGTGAGGACATGTTAGGTGGTGGTCGGCAGGGTTTGCTTTCTGGTGATGATCACAATCATCTGTGGAGTGTAGACAACATCTACAAGTTCGAGGCCACTTCAGGTTTCTGTTATTAGCCTCCTTCCTGGCAGTGTTGCTGAAGAACTGATTGTATTTTCAACTTTTGGTAAAACTGTGAGCCTTCCACGATAATAAATTCTACTGGATGATAAATTGCCCCCGCAATTACTGTGATAAACAATAATATTGCTGTTTAGAGACCTTTTTAAAATAATATCTTGAAAATGCCACAATAATACAAGTTTGTCCTCTCAAAGACCAATAAACTTTAATTTTGTGAAGAACACTTTCCACTGGAACCGGAAGATATTTTAAATATCCCGATATAAAAACAAACAAAAAAAAAATAAAACAAAACAACCAAAACCATTAAATAAAATGGAAATGAAAAACACACACAATGGACACCATAAATAAAATGGATTACGATGTTTCTGTAAACAAAATTGCCCCTCGTAAAATATGAATCGCCACAATGGAAATTATCGAGCTCATTTTAATTGAACATGCAATTATAATAAGCAATTAATCGATTAATTGCTTATTGCGATGTGCTTAAGTGAGAGCTACAGTAAAGCAGTGTGAGCTAATAGTACGCAGGAAGCTGTATATTTTTAAATAACTTATTTGCAGTTTTGTGAAATGCATTGTTTTTATTTTTATTTTTCCCGATAGTTACACTCCTATAACCTCGTCCCCACAAAAACTTTGACACTTCATTGTTGCCCTGCTGCTTCATCGCTACATGACGAAGAAACTACATTTCTGGCTTCAGCTGTTGTTAAACATGGACCCAAAGTGAAATGGGATGAGTCTTGTGATCAGTAATTGTAGCATCAAAATGTGTGGCAACCACTGAGTACATTGCATGATTGCTCATTTCAATTGGTAAAACAAGAACTACAATTTGCAGTTTGGCTGTAACCAACCTCCAGAGAAAGCTACTACGTGCTTCTGGAAGGATTTATGCAACAGATTTTAGTAGTAGGATTTTTCATCAAAGACGAAGGAAAAATACCCTACACCATACTGAGCTACAAATAACACAAAAACTGATTATCAAAAGTAGATTGATTCACTAACGTACTCTTGTATTATCATTGTAATAATTAAATATTGCAGGTCTGGTCTTTATGTCTCTGGAAGCTTAGAGACTTACAATCATAGTCAAAATAAGCTATCAAAGTTAGATTAAATCTTCATTCATCATCCATAACAGTGAAGTAGACAAAGTAGCTAAACATGCTGGTATACGCAGGTGAATTACTTCAAGTTGTCCTTGTAATCGACCAATGAAGCTGAAAAGTTACAACCATAATTCACAACAAAGAATGTTGGGCTACAAGCCTTACGGTTGTAAGTTTGCCCATTTATACAGACTTTCTGAGAGTACAAACTGATGAAACTACCACGAGCTACCGAAAGACGAGGTCCGCTGCAACAAACATGTTTTTGTATTTGTTCTATAGTTGTTATTTCGCCCACAGTATTATTTATTAGTTTATTTAGTCAGTTTGAACTGAAAGTTTGTCTAAAAAAAACACAAGCTTAAGGCTTTCCTTATATGACAGATATTAAGGTCAGTGTAATCCTGTTTGCTCAGCCCAACATCCACGTCTTTCCGCAGCGCAAAAAAACCTCAGCAGGGACTTTCAGAATTACACATTTATCAATGTCTGCCGGTGTTATTGGATTTCAACCCAACTTCCCCAATGTAATAAAAGAAATGTAAGTCATAAGATTTTATGTGGAGAAATAATTATGTGAACATGCACTTCAACACTATTGCTCTCTCATTCTCTTAGAAAGATTCTTACAAATTTAGGCAAGAGGTTCTCCAGCTGAATTTCAGTGAAATCCACCAAAAGAATAATTTGAGCATTTCTTATTCTTCCCATTTTTGACATGAAATAAATCGGTGCAGTCAAAAACGTTTTAGCACTTTCTCAGTCAGAAAAGACCATTGTTACTGTTATAAGCGTGCGGCCGGGCAGAAAGTAGGCAGTATGTTAGTGCTGTGTTGGACCTGCTAACCTGGGATCTTATTTTATGTTCTGTTAATGTAATAATAATCTGTTAATAATTCTGAGTAACTCTTTTCAGTATGGAGATAAATAACCCTTTCTCTCTCTAAAAATATGAGAAAAGAAACAGCATGTAGGAGTCTAGTCAGTTTTCTTTGTGAGAAAGGCCTTTAGATATAAATGAATAGAGTGGCTATTCGTTGTGATTGTGTTTCTTGAACAGCTGTCTCATTTCTGATAGAATATGTTAACTACCTAACCCTAACGGGTAAGGCACATTCCCTCTGTGCAATGTGTTACAACTACTCTGGTCCACAACACAAAAGTCATTTTGTCACATTTTTTTTTTTTTACTTTGAGAAAAGTATCTTGAATATAGAAGTGTCAAGCACAATTAATTAAGACTTATTTAGCTAAGGTTAAAAACCTGCAAACTTAAGAACCAACAGGGAGGTACATTCTTGTTACATAAGTTATTTTAAAGCAAAATGAAAACAAGAAAGAGTTTGTTAGCAATTTTCCCAAAATTCATATTTTCTCACCTTCCTAAAAATAATGGTCAAGTCAATTTCTGCCAAAAGCCATTTTTGGTTTGTGCCTAAATTCATGTTTGGCAAAAAAGGGGGTGATTTATAAATTTAAAAAAAAATCAAAATCACTTTGGGCAAAAAATGATTTAGGCCATTATTTTGGAAGGTTGCAATTTTCTATTTAAATAAAGTTGCCTCCTGTAATCCTAGCGCTGCTTGTGTTTCATTTCGTAATTATGCTCCTCCACACTTTGCAGCTCTCTGATAGCAGCCAGCACGTCCAAAAGTTCTATGTGAAAAATATTTGCAGTGACATAAATCAGGAGCCAATCAACGAATGCAGCTTGTGCCACCTCTGAAGTGAGACTGCGAGACGGAGAAGAGTCTGTCCCAGCTCAATCTGGCCTGACCCGGGTTTTTTATGTTGTCTACATTAAATATAACGTTGAAGAAATTTGAGTTCGTAATTTGATGCTTTGAAATTTGGGCCTCTGTTTCTTTAAGAAGCTTCTGCTCTTTCTGACACGCTGCCTTCAGCACATCGTCACAGCAGTGCTTCTCATGCTGTTTGCAGCCATTCTCAGAAGCGTTTAGCGAATTAGAATTACTTTATTCATCCCAGCAGGGAAATTATTTCGCAGTTACAGCACACGACAGGAGCTGCGTCTGCAGGCACATTTATCAGGCAGCCACCGGGAGTCGAACCCGCGATGTCCGCGGGTCTAAGGCCTCCAAATGTGGGGCGTGCTAACCCCCTGCGCCACAGCACGCCCCTTTCAGCAGAGTCACAGTTCCAGTTTGCTAATTGCCACCTAGCTAGTCTGGAGGAGCTGAATGGCAGAGGCACAGGGGAGGGAAGTCTGACTCGAGACTGCAGGTCAGAGGAAGAGCTTTCTAGAAACCATTCAGGGTGAACATTTAGGTGGCCCTGAATGGTTGCCACGGGAGATTGGAGGATTCCTCAAACATGCATGAAATAATTCAAAACATGCATCACGGATGCATAACATTACATAATGTCCCTCGCGCCCTTAACAATTCATCACTATTTGCAAAGCTTGTAAAAGTCTGTCAGTTATTCATGAATACGTAGCAAATGTTTTACAATAGAGTGAGGAAGAAGTCTGTCTAGTGAAATGCAAGCCCTTCAGATAGAAACCTAATTGGTACAATGTTGTGACAAACCTTCACTGAAAATGCATATTTTCTTATTTACTTGCAAAAGAAGATCTTACTGCCTGCAGTCATAAAGTCCTCAGTGGAAAAGCTAGAGCTAGCTTGCTTCCTCTGGTTTGAGATGACTGGTAGTTTGGCTCATAACTGATTTTCTTGTGGTTCTAGTTAATTATTTGTGAACAAAAACTTAAAAAATAGTTTTTCTCCTGCTTCATAAAGAGCTTTGGTTTGAGCACTGCATTTATTAAGTGTTTTGCACTGCGTTGGTCGTCTAAAGAAGAGACGAAAACACACTTAGAGCCCAAATTCTACAGGTGACATCCACCAAATAACCGAATTTATATCAGTCTGCATTTGACTTGAATTCCTATTTATTTGTTTATTCGTGTAACTGTCTGTGTTTTAATCAATAATGAACATTCTGCAAAGGATTTTTGACAATCTGATATTGTCGAATTACCAAACTCTTATGTCAAAGTGGCTGTATAACAATGTTTTGAAGAAAAAAAGCAAACATTAGAACCATGTCTCTTTAAACAAATGACAGAGAAAACCAACTACAGCTGACGAACAATACGCGAGTACGAAGATTAGAATCTGAAAAAGAGTCCAGATTCTCCGCTCAGTACTTTAAAGAAACTGCCTTAAAATCCCCAGAGTCGTCTTGTTCTGATTCTCTGAAACATTCCAGGTCTAAATGAGGTTTGTTTAAAAGAAGATATGTAAGCTTGTATTATCCACTCAGCTCTGTTATTTACATATAACGTCCACTGGGCATTAATTATCCTGTCAACGAGGAGAATCTTCAATAAATGCACAACAAGAACCTTGAATTTTGCTCAACTTCCTTTTTGATGTTCTGTGAGAAAGAGAAAAAAAAAAGCTAATCAGCTCTGTCCTTTACCATGACGGAATAGGAATAGATGAATACAGTAGCAATTGGTGTCTTTCTATTTTTCAGCACATGTTCTTCATCTGGGGCTGACTAAAAGTTGGTGTAAGATAAAACAGTCCTTGCCTTTACTGCGAGAAACAGAGCAAAAAATTAAACCAGCTTAGCATTGCTACCCAAAGCAATTTGAAGAAACAACAGGATATCATCTCAGTTCTTACAGATGTTTGTGTTGAACAGATGTTTCGCATAGCAATACTGTAAGATCGTCTTATGCTACATGTGCATAATATTTAGTTTTAATGTCTAAATTCGACATATTGTTTGACTTTCACACAATGTTTATAAAGATGGAGGTGGGGGACAAGTGCAACGTGAAATACGTTTCCTGAATTTTGCCTTAAAACGGTTCAGTGACTCCATCAGAGTGTTGCTGTTGCTTCCTGATGCAGCAGAGAGCCAGTAAAGCTCAGACACAATGTCTTCTTCAGGAAACATAAAGAACTCTTCATCTGACTTTGTTTGAAACAGTCCGTGTCTCTTCATCATTCCCACCAGACCCCATTATTTTTAAAAAGCCAATGTTTCTAAAGCGGATTTAGACCAGTTTTATAGTCAGAGCATGAAACAGTTAGGACAGGAATGGAAAGCAGAAGCACTGTGGACTTGGCAGACACGGCCGAGGCAGAAAACACAGTGAGGAATTCCCCGCAAGCGTCACAAGTAAACTAACCTTGCTTTTTTTTTTTTTTTCCTTCCTGACTCGTCCCTCCTGGTGAGAGTCCAAGAAAAGAAAGTTAACTCTTTCCAAATCTTTCTGATTGTGCTAAATGCTGGTTTGTTTGTTTTTTCATGGTGTGCCGCTCCTTCCAACAAAGCATTGCATCCACCTGGACTAAGCCTGCAGAATATCCTGACAGTCAGGTGTTCTTTATAATGCATTTCCTCACATTAGAGATGCTCCACTTATTTAACAGTCCCCTCAGCTCAATATCCAGGTAGTTAAAAGTAAAGTACCTTCTGTCCATTTCCCAAGACAGAGAATTGTGTCTTTAAACTTTTAGATGCCTCACCATCTGTATTAAATTTGTCGAGCACCTAACAAATGCCACCAACTGTGGGGATTTAAAGAGGGTCTATGCAAGTTCACCGAAAGTTTTTTAGTTCTCTTTGTTTTACCGAAAATGTTACAGCATATTTGTAGTTTATATAGTAAATATCTAGCCTTGTCAAAATAGACAATATAAATCAATTAATCGCATGATGTATTGAAAGAAACTCAATCATTTTCATTTGCTTGATTTATCGTTTTCCTCTTTTTTTCTCTCTTTTTTTACCACAAACTGAATGATAAAAGTCTTCAGTCTGGTGTTTTGGTCTCAACTTCCCCTTTTTTTGAAAGAATTTTGTTTACAGAGACTTAGTACATAAACTACTGAGAGAATATATATATATATATATATATATATATATTTGTTTTATTAAAGTTGTGACCAAAGAAACAGGAAATGTGTTCAAGTGGTTTAAAAACTATCAGTCGCTATCGATCTCTGTCACTGGAGTTTTGGGAGAGCACCTGGCCTTCTTAGTACAGGCCACTGCACAGAAAGGGTGAGAGGTCACATCTGGGGATCTAATCACGAGTAGAGAGCTGATGATTTTACATAAAGTCTGGCCAACTAACCACCCGACCCAAACCCCAGCCTCCGCCACACACACACATGCACACACACACACAAACTTCCTTTTCTTTTCAAGCCAAACAAACAAATCTGATCAGCACTAACGCATTTCCAACCCCGTGTATTTGCCAAGCTGACACCAGAGCTGTACTGAAGCTGTGCCAGCAGGGAGACGGGCACAAATGCCCCAAACGGGCCTGGACTGGTGGGTCTTTAAAAGCCTCATCACTTAGCAGCAAAGAGGAACTTGCATCATGCAGCATTTACTTTCCTGCCAACTCAACAGCTGACTATAACACACACGCGCATGCACATAATCTTAAATCACTTATACAGAACCGCTATCAAAGGTGTGATTTCCTGATAATAGCAGGAATCACATTTAATTGTATAAGCTCTGACACCCCTCCTTTTGCCTTTTTTTATATATATATATTTTTTTTTCATTAATGACTATCTGGATCTGGAAATAGTTCCGTGATGAAGAAGCTCATTATGTTTGTGTTTTGCAGACTTTTGGCTCAGGTTAGTGAAAGGTGTGACTTGCCAGAACTGCTCCACGGCCAAATAGGAAAAAAGAAAAAAAAAAAAACAAGGAAGTGAAACATTTGGTGTGAAAGACGTTCCTGTTGTGGAGAACTTGCAGCTTCAAACTCTCCAAATCGAGGAGAGATTCCTCTCGAATGAGCAAGGCTGTATTTTTTTAACACACTTTTTGTGCCTCTAATGTGTATACCAGACTGAATGGCAGAATGTTTGCTGAAATAACATTGCGTTCACTCTGCATGCTGAGAGCGGTAAATCATTTTTAAAGGCCTCCGCGATTTATCTACATGCTGTTTAAATAAAATGCTCTAAAATGGCTGTAACTGATAAAATTAGCAGATATTCCTGTTTCATATTATGCTAGAAGGTTACTCTGGGCAAGGCAACACGACGGGTGATCATTGGTGATCATTGGTTTCCGTCAATAAAACCCACCAAATGGTGCAGCATTAAGCTGAAAAAGGTTATTTGAATTGAAAAGCTGCTGCTACTTGTTCTAGTCCTAAATGTCAACCTTTTAAACTAATACTAATATTGCCTGTTGTTAGTTCTCGTCAAAAACAAAATATTTCATTTAATGCTTTTGTTTTTGTTAATTTCGACCCAAACTTTTAATGCTTCTAGAATATTAAAAGCACAAAACACGTCCTTCCAATGTTGAATCGCCGTCTTTCAACGATTCAAGTTTCACTGATTAACTTTGTTGCTGAAAAGATACGAGACAGTTTTTTTATTATCATTATTATTTTCAGTTTAACATTTTGGCTCTATTTTTTAAGAAATAATCAAAGGAAGCCGATGACATCGCTGCAATTTGTGTTAAACGTTTTTTATCCAAATCCAGTAAGGGAAACATTTTAGAAATCACCCAATTGTTCAAATTCAAAGTTGTACTTTTTTTTTTAAATGAAAAATGCAGCCTGTGTGCTTAATTTCTCAAATAAATACCTTCACATAATTCGAGCTGGTTGATTGACAGGAAACGGAGCCGTCAGCATTGAAAAAACCTTGAAAACGACCACAAATCGCCTTTCAGAAAGTAAAAGTTCAGTCTGGTCAGCTCTGCTGTGTTAGCCATGAATCCAACTCAAACACCATCAAGGAGACAGACGACTTCAGGCAGGTAGAAAATGAAAGAGGACGACTTCCTGATGCAGTGACTCTAATGGATCCTGGTTGTATATTTTAGATCCATCTCTCTTTTTTCTTTTTTCTTCTTTTTCTCAAGGAATGTCTTCAGCAGAATAATCTCTGAGAGACGTCTTATCGGGGGCTCATATCCGAACATGCTAATTACCCCACACACAGTTTGAGTTCATTTATTATGCATGAAATAATATAATATGATGACTGTGATAATTATGCGCACTTAGATAAGATAAAAGAGTGGTAACTAATTATGGTGAGGGAGTTGGGGGGAAAAGTAATTATTCTTTGCAGTGCGGTGAAGTCGGGGTTCAGAAGGAAGAGGGCTCAGCCTGTTTTCCTCTTCCTCTTCCAGTTCAGTGTTGCAATTAGCGCCAGGCCTCGCGTCTGCGCTTTCTGATAATATTTGAGCAATATTTTTCTTGATTGAGCACACTCAGATTGTTGTTTTCGGAAAGAGGAAAGTCAGCGAGAAACCTCTCTCTGCACACGCTGATTTACAGCCATGCGTCTGTTATGATAATTAAAGCGCTCTCGCTCCCCGAGTCTCTTCATACGCTCCAGAAAATCTGACATGTTTACATTTCGGCTTGAAAGGCAACACGACTCGGAAGCCTCGGATCTCGACAGCAGCAGCAAATCAGAAAGGACACGGAGAGGAAGAAGTGGTGCTCAGAGTCGAGTTGTTAAATATCACCACTTCTAAAAAAAAAAAAAAAAAAACCGGAGCTGGCGTGCGGTTAGCCTGCACCGCTGTACAAACTGATTTAATACAGAGCAGATTTCTTTGACAAATTGCAAGTCTGCCGCCACAAATCACGGGAAGCAGAGCACTGACAGAGTCTCTCAGTCGGTGCTTTGGCTGGAATTCTCTGTATAAAATAAACTTTTGTCTGATGGAGTGCAGCATCCTGGAAACAGAGATTAACAAGTCTTAATATGCTGGCAAATATTTTTGCTCATGTCTCGGGGAAGAAATGTCTTAGAGGGATTCTGGGTATTACGTAGGAACTAAACTGGTTTGAGTTTGCTGCTACAGACAACACGGTCAAATGCAAAGACAAAAATAATTATACAAACCTAAGATGGAGGTTGAATATTCACATGTAATAATATCTTTTTTTAGAAATGTTTGAGAAATTGGCTTCTATAATTGAATGTAAAACCCAGTCTTTACTCTGCTTAATGAATATCCCATACCTAAACTCTTAACAGGTCGTTATAACAAAAGCACCATGTCGTGTTGTCAGTCTCAATGAGATGCTTAGAATGTGTTAAAAAGGAAACGTTCAGGTTGCTATTAACCTCTAACAGAGACGGACACGTCTGTAGGAAGATAGTTGTTCAATCTAGGGCAGGTCAATAAATTTAGAGCAATAAGCATATCCATCACAGTAGACCTCTGATCAATATACATTGGATAGAATTTTGATAATTTCACTGAACTCAGACCCAGAACAGCTCTGCATTCTGGGGAATGAAGGCAGAGGAAAAGCTTTAGCTGCTCAACCTCTCCTGGCCAAGAAAGGTCGGTGGCATCAACAAATTCACTCACTCTTTAGTTAGCTAGCAGCAACCTGTCGTGTGACATGCCGTTTCACACGCAACACTCCTCTCAGGTCCACACATGCGCTAGGTGGACTCAAATGTGGAAAAGAAGTTTGATAAGCTAGCCACTTAACTAGCTTATCAAACTTTTTGGATTTTGATTTGGATTCCCCATTTGGATTGTGGGAAATTAGTTTCTTAAACTTGCTAGTATCCAGTTGGATTGTGAAAAATTAAGGAATTCGTCACAAGAAATGTAGGCAGTCGGTACGCTCGACTATGAAATCTTAACCGTCCCCGGATGGTGCGCGGTACACACATGCCTGAGTGTGTGGAAGCAGTTTCATGTTTTGGTACCATAGCTGCTTAAAATGACAACAATAAATAAAAAAATTATATGTACTGCTTAACATGTAGAGAATAAACCGATGCTAACTGTGCTCACATCTATTGGGGAATAGTGATCTTGCAATTTGAAAATGTTTGGTTTGATTCCAGCTGCCTCCTGCCACATATCAATGTGCCCCTGGGCAAGGCACTTAAATATCAGCGTATGTGTGCACATTTGTGAATGTGCTTCCAATACGGTTTTGATCAGAATGACTAGTGAAGAACTGTATAAGTTCAGTCCAGTCATCATCGAAAACATGTTAATGGTCTTTGTTTAAAAATACCAGTGAAATCTACATTAACTGCAGACCTGTGTTATATTGACTGCTCTCTGTCGCACAATGTGTCTCTGGCCTTGATAAATAATTTACATTCCAACACATAAAGGGCTTTTTAACATAGCTACAATGAATTGTTAAATCATCATTTGGATTGGTCTTAAATATGTCAAGTGTGCTAAAAAAAAAAAAATGATAGTGAGGATTAATCTGTCTTGTAAAGTAGCAACGGAGCTGAGTTGCACATCAGTCCTATCACTGATATGCATCAGAGGGATGGCTCTGTAATGTGTCCCTCTCTCTTATTATTGTTTAATAAACATTTTTTAAAGCCTTTACATTTTCATTTTTTTTTGTACTTAGACTAAGTAACTTCTACGCCTTTGTGTAAATAATCTTATTCAGAGAAATCAGCCAAAATTGTTATTGGCAGGTCAGAGCTTTCTGAAATAAGCGAGAAAAAAAAAATCTCTTTTTTGTACACATAACCAGACATCTTTGTTAGTCGTTTCTGAGTTGAACAGACACCGCATTCAGGTGGCTTATGAGGACGTGCGTCACGCTCATCCGAAAATATCCTTTTACTCGCTTCCACTCAAAGTCTCCCTTGTTCGGCTTTTGTTAGCTCGACTATTTGCACAGTCCGAGCCTCGGGCCAAATCTTTTACTCCAGCATGATAGCAGTTAACCGAGCACCAGAAGGGTTCAGAAAGCACACATCACCACAAACTGCAACACAAATCTTAACAGACTTTTCTGCCTCTCGGATCCTCAAAGACGTGGAAATGACATTTTCCAGGCAAAATGTTTCCACGTAGGTGTTGATCCACTCTCACCGGAGAAGAGGAAATAAAAGACAAGAAGACACGGGAGCTAACAAAGGGACTGACAATCAGCTCTCTGTTCTCTGCAGGTTAACGTCAGCGCGGCTCATGTTTCCTGACACTCCCAGCGAAGGCATAATGTTGTAAATCTAATGAAGTGAGGAGAGGAGAAAGCAAGGGCGACGGATACAGACAGCCGAGGCAGCGATGATAACATACCATGCGTTTCATATGGACAGCTGATGCTGGGAATAATTGAGCTACTGCAGAATTCTGCAGAAATGACTTCTTCACACACACACAGTCGTGTTTTCGTCACTTGTGGGAACTTCACATTGACTTCCATTAATTTCTACAGCCTAACCCTTACCATAATCCTAATCCTAACCATCATATATCTAACCCTTACCTTAACCTTTACCCTAAACCCAGGGGCGCCGCCAGGAATCTTGGGCCCCCTGACAAAAAATTTGATTGGGCCCCCCTGCGCAGCTGCTGTTACAATATTTTGAGTCTATTTGACCCATAAAAAGCATTACATTTTTAAAGGCTTGCAACTTGCTTTCTTTGGTTCAATACTGATTCTAGCACAATATTTACTGCTCATGAATTTTACATCCACCAGTCTGCAAGTAGGTTGCTTAAATTTTTTCTATTAGTTTTAGTTTACTGAAATGTCTCTCCCCACGAGCAACAGTTAAAAGCAACGTGCAAAATATGCATAAAGCAATCCAGACTTCTCAAAAAATGCTATGTAGTTGCATTTTATTCAAGCTGCAGCATATAACTTTAATAAAAAATATGTTTTGTCCATATTTGTTAAAGCTGTCACGATGTCGTGACAGTTTGTTATGAGACAGATAATCTGTGAAAAGATCAATCTCCTCCCCTTCCTCCCTGAACTACTATTACTGGTTAAAGTAATTCTGGCCAAAACAACCAATCAGAACCAGTAGGAGGGTCTTAGTGCTGTCAATCAACCTCATTCACTGACTGCTAAATGTGCTAATGGTGGAGAAACAACTTATCATTACAGGAAACCGTTTATCTGCCGTCATTGGTAGCTATGCTAACTAGACTGAGCACTCACAACAGGCTATGCTAGCTGCAGCATAGCACAGAGCGAGGGAAGGAAGGATGAGCAGCCACATGAGATTGTGATTGACAGCACTAAAACTCTCCTGCCACTGACTGGTTTCTAGCACTGGGAGAAGTCAGAGGAAATAGATTTTTCACAGATTATCTCTCATACCATATTGTCACAACATAATGACAGTTATGTGAAATATGTGAAAAATATATATATTTATATAAAAGTGACATACTGCAGCTTTAATTTCACTTAGGAGAGGACGGGTCAGGAGGGACTTGGGTTAGAAATGCTGCTGACTGACTCATCTGTTGTTAAGTGGTAAAAGGTACAAGGGACAGGTTAAATATATCAATATGTTGGTAATTTCTTTCCTTAATTCATTAAATGCTAGTGAAAAGGAGGCAAACAGTAGTCTGTAGCTAAGCTAATTATGCTAAATGGTTGATAATCTCACACAGTCTACCCACCTCTCGGAGAAAAACTGGGTTACAAATGGACACTCTTACCTTTTTGTCTCTCTCTCTTTTTTTTATTTTTATTTTTTTGAAAGCCTGAGTTTATCATTTTTCTTAGCAGCATAGTGACTGCCACAGTCGTTCTTGCCAAACAGGCACTGACTGCTGCTGAACACCGTCACGGTCAAGCGCTCCAAGCAGGAACGCACCATTTCATGCTGATCCAGGGGGGAGTGGGGATGTTCAGGGCAAATGTGTATGTCTGCTTTTTTGGTCTGGGAGGGGTAACATTTCATTTTTACTGCTAAAATCAATCTTCGAAAACACAATATGATTAATTTTGTAATTGACAGGGCCCCATTTTTTCGTTATTTCTATGAACAAAAAATAAATAAATAAATTGTGGAGGGCCCCTGTCGGTCAGGGGCCCTTAGAATTGTCATAACTGTCTCCCCTATACCATCACAGACCTAACCACTAAAACAACAATTTCCCTCAAGAGGACCAAGAAAATGTCCCCACAAGGAGCAATGGTCCCCATAACACCACATTGTAGACAGGTTCCCATAAGGATATGAAAACCTGGTACACACACACACAAGGATGCTTTTTGGATGTTAAGCTGTGTCAAGACCGTGACTTCAAGCTACTAATGGGACATCTTTTGACCGAAAGAGAAAAAATGTTTCAGTTTTGCTAAACTGACTAAAATGATTAAAAAGGTTAGCTTAAAGTTTGATCATTCACAATTCTCAGAGGATATATTCCATCCATCCATTTTCTGTACACCCTTGTCCCTAGTGGGGTCAGGAACCTAGAAATATAATGTAAATAAAATCTATTTTCAACAAAACTGACCAAAACCCAGAACTACATTAAAACGTCCGCTGCAAACGCTTTTACTGCTCCATCGGCTGCAGATGAAAATTATCTGGGTTGAATAACAATGCAGAAGCATGGGATATAAAGTCTGTAGCTGAACATCCTGGTGAGACAATGTGCTGAGTCAGTGGATGCTCTTTAGCAAAACATAACAGATATCCTTAAAATCATCATGTATGTAAAAGATAAACTGATTTCATGTTTGTTTTTTTACTCCATATGTAAATGTCTTATATCACAGTGGGGGTGGGCAATATGGACTTTATCACAATATTTTGTGATAATAATGATACAAATGATGATTAACTATTTATTACACTTTTTAAGTAACTGTACGGCTGTCACTGCACAGTGCCACAAAAACAAATACTGCTCTTGAAAAACGTTCCAACTTAAAACAGGCTTCTTCTGCCAGTTACTTAATCACTAAACCACACGCAGTAACTGCGTTTAATCGTACTATTGAGTTTTATGATATTTGTTGGTGATCACATGGAACAAACAATGTAAATAGTAGTGAACAGGAAGACTAATACTTTTATTTATAATGTTATTTTTTTTTAAACATCATTAAATGGAATTTATCAAGGTGACGATTGATCGAAATTCTCATCATGATGAGTGATTTTTCACAATAATTGATAAACAATATCAATGCCCATCCCTACAGGGTACTGTTCTGCCTAATGCTGTAAATGTAATAGGCTGGTAGGATTAGGGGTTTTCCCCAGTCATGTGTCTCTCCCCTACAATTCACTGAAAAAGTTATCATTTCTGATAACAGAAAGTATATTCTTGTCGGTGGTGAACTATGGGAATTACAGTCCACTGCAGGTTCACTGCCATGGCAAATAAAGTTACCTAGCTAACATCAGATCCTAAAGTTGGTGTTTCTTCTCATTCACCCTGAACATATGATATCTCTCTTGCGTTTCAATTGACATTGATTCACATTTGTTAAAATGAAGCACAAAACTTTCAACACTGATTCACAGAATTATTTGAAAAGCAATTAGATAATCAGATTCAGGCGCAAATGAAGAAGGTAGTTCTTATTTTAATCTGATAGTTTAGTTTTTCCACTCATAAGTTTGTGTCTGTATGTCAAAATCAATATAACTAGAACTATCGTAGAGCTGTAATACTAATAAATATAATAAATGAATGCAATGTATTACGTTCTCTTAGAATTGGCTGTAACAGTTGCAGTTTGGGTTTCAAATTAAAGAAGCAATTTAATTTACTTTTACATTTCAAGATTATAGTTTAACCATTAGCGTTCCATTAGCCTGCTGTATTTGGTCAGGTTTATTTTAATGTTTGAATCTTTTACCGTCACACTCCTACTTCCAGAATACTTTTTTTTTTACACTAGACTGTGTCAGTAAATGGTCAGGGTGAGGTGGAAAGCAGGATTTCTGTAAGCTCAAGGTAAAATACACTGGCTACACAGTTAAGAGCCACGACAACTACAAGATTAAACTTTTATTAGAATCAAAAACCTGCGGCACTGAGGCATCAAGGACATACCAGAGGCCTTCATGGAATGTGATTCAGGAATAGAACAGTATTTCTTTTTGAATATTTTAACACTGACAAGACAGGAGACAGTGGCACTTATAACCTTACCAAAGAAAAGGGTTCGACTGAGGCCTTCGCTCTCATAAAATCGCTCCACACAAGTCATTTGCTCTTATTATAAGTGGTATCAGTCAAAATAAAAAAAACATCAGAGTAAATGCTTGTGTCCTTGCCCATGCTCTGCACAATGCTTTGATATAAACCGTTGTTTCACCAGCGATTGTTTCACCAGACGTCCTCAAAGAGCACTTGACGATCAACAGCAAGGTACACAAATGGATCTGAATACAGTCACTTTTGTTTCAGTCAGAGAGAAGGGCCGGCTGCAGACAGAGTGAGAGTGTTGTCCTTCACGTAAATGCTTTCCTAAAGTGAGGTCAGTTGTCATTATTCAAGAAGGCAAAAGTTGCAGGAAGAGCAATAAGAAAAACTTCTGTGATGCATCAGAATGCAAAAGGTCATTTCCTTCACTAGACTTTTTGCAGGAGAGAAATTTTTGCTCCTTCCTGCTAGAAATTCCCTTTTAGGAGGAAGTTGCTGGAGCAACAGCAGCATTTCAGAACACCTCTATGTTTATAGGACATAGATAAAGGGAGGATGTGATTACAGGTTTTAATGACAGCATTATTGTTTCAAAATCAGTTACCATTTGAACTGTATTAATTTTTGGCAGTAATAAATTAAAGATTGTTCAATATACACAGCATCCAGCACACAGTGGAAGTACAGCAGGGATTTGTTTTAGTCACCAGAAGTATTATTGTGGTGTAGTGCAGTTTTGTTCGGGACATTCACAACTAATACAAAACATTTTAAGGTTTGTCTTCAGAATAATCCGATTTTCAAACTTTCAAAATAAGATTCTTAAAGTGGAACACAAACTTCAACTATCACGCTTTAAAGCTATTTTAAACATGTCAGGTTCTACAAACTCAACTGTATGACTGCACGTCCCAGCTGAAACTGGTAATCAATCCCTAACAAAGATTTAAGAAATGTAACTTTATTTTTTATGTCAACTTCTTACTTGGCTACTTGTAAAAGCATTAAAAGCCCCACGCTGAGTTCACCACGATCAACAAAGTGTGCTCATGATTAGGCCGTTACATTCAGTTGTCTTTTCACCGACAGTCAAATGCACATTTTCTGCACGGAGCTCTCTGGTGATGGTTCTATTTTGCTTTGAAATTACTGCTATTTCCTTAAAAATGCAAATTTTACAAATCTAGAAGTCATTTATAGGAGTTCACCAACTGCAGTTCTCAAGCCGATCACCAATCTTTTAAAAAGCCTGACCCGCCGATTCTGATTTATGCCGATACCAATTTTTTGGAGTCATAAAAGTACTACTACTAGTACTTCTACTACTACTAATAATAATAATAACTATAACCACTAATGAAATAATATTGACAGTAACATGCTTCAGGGAAATGTTGTGATGGTGTTGGCCTCTGAAAATCCTGCCATTTTCAAAGCATTTAAACAAAGCTGCGATAAATAATCCTGATGTTTTCTGGTAGATAAAGGAGAAAAAAAGAGACTTCCCTGCTGCGGTAAAAGCACTGCAGAGATGAAAAGTTGTACCTGAACGCCCTGGAAGTCTGAAGTGGTCGTGAAATGAAAAACAAAACTTCATTTTGCGAGAAGCCGCTGTCAGAGCTTCTTGTTGTTCGAATGTTTCGCCGTGCGGCGTAAAGTTGGAGCTATTAGCAGAAAAAAAAGCACCCTTGATGACTCTTCAGCGATTTTTCAGAGCATAACTCTGTGGGAAGTTTTCAAGAGCAGCAACAACATTGCGGCCTGTGCATTTATTCCTTTTGGATGAAAAGTGAAAACATAGAGCAGCACAAGGGCTTGGTGGCGTTTTTTCCCCTTCTTCCTTCAATCATCTGCTGTTCTATTCAAATCAAATATCTTGAACCTCGCTCAGCTCAGCTGTTACCACGACTCCCATATATAATAAATTCAGGATTTAGTTACAGGCTTGATATTTCTCTGCATGAAGCTCTGCTCATTTATAGGGATTATCCACATTCCACCAGAGATCAGAACCGCGTCTACATCGAGGGTTTCGCAGGCGCAATGTTTGAGAAGATCTTCATTTGATTGTGTGGCCCATGTTTGAATAAAGATCAATGATATCTAACAATAATGTTTTTCTTTGTGTTCACCGTAAAGAATATGACAAAACCTTTTCACGGGCTCTGCAGATAACTGATATAATTTAAAGATGCGAGCACAATGGATCTGTGTGTGTTCCTTTTAGGTTCATAGGAAAACCTGACTGGCTTTTTCCTCTCTGCTGCGTGACTTTTTCTCAGTTTAGGAAATGTGTCCTGCTGGGTTTTTATTTCCTCTGAAAAGACGAGTACAATTAGAGTACCGATCCTGAAATCATTACCTAATGACTCAAGGCTTTGTGGGACTCCTTTCATGCTGTGGCAGTCACTGTTCAAGCACACATTTGGAATTACTCTGATGATGAGAGCATCGCTGAAACTTTGTCTGAGGTCTGTCTGCAGAGCAGTTCACTCAAATGTACTAAGAGCTTTCGGTCAATATTGGGCTCTTCTGACTCAGGGAAGTAAATCTGAAGCAGTCTTGCGGAAAGTTCACAAAAGTCATTTAGAAACACTTAATAGTAATGGGGTGTGTTTGTCATTTCCGGGCTGGTTCCAGTGTCAAAGCACACACACACAAAAAAATAGCATACACTTCGATACTGACTTATAAACAGTCTTTGATTTCTTTTGTCTAAAGAATAAAAAAGTAATGTAATGCTAGCAGTTGAGAAAGTTGTAGTTATTTTTTTTCTGCACTTTTGTGGATTGTATTTTTTCACACAGCAGTTCTTTATGCTCAAAACCAATTATTTTTTCCCCAAATCCTTTTTTTTCTGTCCTTTTGCGAAATGGTTCATGCTACTGAATGATGTGACTTCAATCACACTTCTGAATGGTTTACAAACCCATAGTGAGTCACATGCATGGAAGAAGAGCATGGACGCTACACTGCAGCGCTGCTTAGTAATAATGGATGCCGCCGTCTATGTATCAATTTTATACACAAAATGTTGACAAGAAATAATTTTTCTGCCTTCGGTTTGGTGCCGCCTCAAGCGCAGCCCCCATATTCACTGGGTGTTTGCTGGAAAGAGGTACAAATATTTTAAGTTTTAAAACCAACTATGTTTCCCATCATACTCTTCCTATGGTTTAAAGTCCTTTCCCCAGTTTTGTCCAGTTACACCAAGCACAGAGTTATGCCCTAGCTGCCACTTCCTCACCTGACCTGCTGCTCCACACTGCCAGTCAGCTGACTGATAGAAGACTGCTACATCGTTCATATTCTCACAGCAAGTACAAATTAAGTTGTTTGGAATAATTTCAAACTGCAAAATATTGTTAACGGGGCCCGCGGATGGATTGTAAAGGTGCAGGATAATAACCACTCCAGGAGGGAATAATGTTAATCCTTCTTTAATGAAGATAACCGAACAGGAGTACAGCTGGGTGGTTTAGGTGCTCTAACGCAGATGCAGACGAACTTTATACGTCCACACCAGAGTCAGCGAGCATCCAACAGAAAAAACAGTCCCACCACCAAAACATTCCCCTGGAACACACACCCACTGCATGCAGAGTTCCATTAACGAGATAAATGCACAGTAACACACCTAAACTCAGATCGACCTAGCAAGCATGGAAAATAGTGCTGGCATAAGCAGAAACATACAAGTACTACAATATTAAGAGCAATGCTGTGGAAACCAAAAGAGTGCCACCCATCGCTCTTTTTTTGGGGTGTGCTGTTTTAAAACTACACTTGGTAAGCCACAGGCAGCATGTTTGTTAGGCCACTGACTTCCTAATTAACCAACTAATATGAGCTTGTTGTTGTTGCAGCAGCAAGGTGGAATATTATTAATAGATTTTGCATTTTTCTGGCACTGTAGAATTTGCTGTATGTTTCAAAATAAAAGTGGTTGAACCATATCTTTGCTAAAAAGAAAACTATAAATTTGGGAAATGTGGCATTTTGCTAAATGTATAATGAGAATCTCATAGCAGCCCATGACTTATAAAAAACTGAAAAACACAAACAGTCATCTCTTGCAGTCTTTAATGACTAGACGCAGGCGGCCTTGTTAACCAGGGGGAATGAGTATTCCCCCTTACTTATATATCGACCAGCAGCCCTGCAGAAGCATGCTTCACTGAGCAGACACGTCTGCAAGCTGAACAGTATTGCTGTGATTAGAGAGAGCGGAAGTACCACACACCTCTGTCCGTTAAACAGCTGCCTGCGCCGCAGCGGTAACAAGAAAGTTCTGACCTGCAAGGGGTCTCGCCGAAGAAGCACATACCAAACAAACAGGGCCACAAATACTGTCAGATAAATACAAAACAAGCATTTAGCATAGACAGTAGTGTTTCTCTACACGAGCAGAATGACAAAGTGCTTAAAAAAATACTCAATTGATTCCATCTTCGTTCTGTTTTTAGTCCATGTATTAAAATAAAAATCTATATATTTTGGTTTGAAGTTTGCGTAGGTGGAGTAATACTACAAAACTGTAAAGCTGTGGTATTTTCTCCAAAAGGTTATTTCACTGTGAGAATTTCATATCAATCTATGCCTACTTACTAGGCATAGATTTGTCTTTGTGATGCTTTTCTGTTTTGCTTTTATGATATGAAAATATTCAACATTTACTGTGTTTTTTTTTTATCTTTTCAACTTCGTTGCAACTTTTTGCCATCAGTGGCTCCTACACATGAGCATGATGTAAAACTTCTCGTTTTACAGATGATGAGGATGTAAATAAAGCCAACCCAACAGATGGAGCATTTCGCTGTGCAAGTTCAAAACCGGCTTCAGCCATGAATAAATTCCTAACAACCCTGGTTGGGAGTTTTTAGACGTAACCACAGCTTGATACAACATGTATTTGGTGTATCTGTGTTTCCACCTCATGTCCTTTCAGAAACAGAGCTCCCTGATGTTGACAGTGTATTGAAAATCGTTGAATCTCCCTGCTGTTGTTCTTGAAGCATAAATCAAGCCAATCCATCTCTCTCCGACCCGCGCTCCCCGGTGGCTCAGTTAGAGCCGTGCCAACGCAGCATCGGCCAGGCGTGCACCGGCTGTCCTTAAGCCAGAAACGGGCCCGCAGTGCTCCTCCTCTGGAGAGCAATAGGGATCAAGCGGGCTTAGCGGGCATGACCTGCGAGGCCGCAGACGGCGTGGAAAACATGCAACGCTACACAACTGACTTCGGGGCGGGGGGGGGGGTTGCTGCACTATTGAACGAGGCAAAACGAGCCGGCATCACGCTGCTGGCGGGCCGGAGCAGGACCTGGATGTAGTCCGCTGAGGATATGCCCCGGCCCGCGTGCTAAATCCTTATGAATAATTCTGAACAGGTCGCTCTTGCTTTCTCCAACCGGATTTAGACTGGTTAGGTTTGAACAGAAACACAATCTGATCGCTGGAGGGCAGGGGAGAAAACATGCAAAGAGACAGCAAGTTTTAGAACATCCAAACACGATGTTCCTCCACTGGTTACTGTTGGATTAAGCACTGGCCTTGTTTACTAAAAAGGTTATGTTTTTAGTTTGCTGTTGTTTTATAATCATTAAAATATCCATTGGCATGCCAGCTACTAAAAATATACACACACAAGTAAAGTGTACATCAAAGGGACATTGGAGACCATCCAGCTGGGCAAGTCTATTATTGGCATGCAGGGGATGGAAGTTGAAATATTCATCAACATTGCATCCAATAAGTCCTTGGCGATTGTTTTCTCACAAACACGTGAGCCTGTCACGATAACGTTTTGATAAATTGTCCAAGAAGTTATTGCGATAAATGATCATATTGTCGTTTTGGGACCTATTTTCAAGTGATAAAATGATAATGGTATAATAATGCAAGCATGCGTCATTTCTAGAGAACACGTAATGCTGAAACTGGATAGCAATTAAACATCCCCCCAAAAAATAAATAAACAAAACAACCAGAGGTGTAAGTAAAACGGATTATGAAGTGTCTGTAAACAAAACTGCTGTTCAAAAAACTACCGATCATCAAAAGTCAACGAAAGCAGGCAAAACTCAGACTTTTGGAAACAAAAAAAGTGCAAGCTGGCAACAAAAACACTCATCTAAATAACTCAACTAGCATTTCTCTGGCGAGTTACTGACTCCAGAGTTCGAAGCAGGAGAAGTGTCAAGACTGATGTGCTGGAGTGAAGCCTTTTGTCACCCTGTCTGTCTGGTTCTTTTGTTGTTGTTTTTTTTTAAGAAAGACTTGAGGAAAATAATCAATCATGCGGATGGAAATGATCAAGCTCACTTTAATTTATCATGCGATTAATCCACGTGTTGCTTATTGCGACAGACTTCCAAACACTGACATCATGTCAATATGTGGTGCCAGCTGAGATGCAGAAATTGTCTAACGTAGAGATAGAAATTCTGTTTATCCGGAGGAAGAGGAGCAGAAAGCGCCTGAGTGATCAGTTTTCTCAGGTTCCCTCCTTCCCCACGCGTTGCTGTGTACTGCTGGTCAGCTGGCTTCAACGCAGGAAACAAACAAGACACTTTCTTCTGTTTGGACACAATGACCAGCTCTGTTTAACCGGCCAATATCAATTTTTCCAACTTAGTGGTTTAACAAAAACCAGATTGGTTCAAATGTGCTGAAAACCTACAACTAACTTTTGTTCATGATTGGATTTTTATTGTAAGCATGAAAATTAGAAATAACAAGACTGATAGGATTTTTATAAATGCATTAATTAAGAAGCTGTGTGGTAAATATAGTGGAACCGTGTTATTTTTTAGTGGTGAGAACCTTGAACGGGCCCATGTCTGTCATGTGTCAGTAAAAAGGCTGAGAGAAATCAGAACTTTTCCGTCCATAGTTTAGTTTCCTCAACTGTTTTGGTCGTACAGAACCAAAACAGTTGGTTTGGGAAGTCTGATCTCACTGTTCACTTCTTCATTTAGTACGCCTGAATCACTTTATTAGTGATTACCCCACACCCCCCTGTCTCCAGCCCCCTTCCCTAAAGAAGCTGCAGGAATGCACAACATCTCCGCCTCATCGTGCCGTTTATCCCGTATAGCAGAGATGGGAAAATGCAAATGGGGATGGAGCTTTCTGCAGCCCCCGAGGCTGCTTGTCCAATGACACAAATCATCAATTAAGATCCCAGCAGGGTTAGCTAGATCTGCTAAATTGACATGATCCCTCTTCTGAAGATACGTACATCTGCATGGGGTACATGACAACAAAGAATAAACATCTCCGAGGGCAACCATGTGTGTGTGTGCGTGTGTGTGGGTGTGTGTGTGAGGAAGAGGGACTGTTTCAACTGCTACAAGAGTCTCAACAAAGCTTCAGTTAAAACTCAGGAGTTAGTTCCTCTGAGGGTTTCTACCTGGCGACAACGAGGGCAGCTGAAGTCGTCTGAGTCTCAGGCAACCAGGTTTTTAGACACCAAATACTTCAGGTTTACTTTAACTAAGCTCCTAGCCGAACACGGTTGTGGTATTTTTCTGCCATCGCCAAAAGGCGAAGGTAAATCTGCTCAGTAAAATGACCACAGAAATGCGGAACCCGCAGGTGACGCCGGACTGGAGGGCCACCGATTAAAGCCGAGTCGACTCACAGGAACCCTGAGAAACTCCAAAAGCGCCGCTCTGCCCTTTTTTTTCCTTCAAATCAAATCAAATCAAATCAGAAAGAGGCCCGTTCCCTGCCAGTCCGCTCTGTCAAAAACATTAGGGGCAGCCAAACCCAAGAAGTTTGGGACTGAACATATGGAGGGGAAGGAAATCTGCTGCTGGGTGGCGCACAAAGAAGGTCAGTGTTCAGTTTAGAGAGTTTTTTTTTTTTTTTTCCCTCAGGCCTGGGAGCAAACATGAGAGCTCAATGAAGAATTCAGAAACAACATCAAACAGAATTCTAGTCCTAATGTTTAATATTGAGAAATAACACGCAACAGAACAAACAATAATTTTTTTTTTTTTTTTTAAAAACCTATTGAAAACAATTTCTACTTAAAGAGAAAAGTCTGATTCAGGTTATGCAATTACAGAAAATAACAAGGAAAGAAGAAGCAGGTATAAAAACAATACCGACTATTTTTTTTATAAACACATTCAGTATGTATTTACTCTTTCAAAAAGAAGAAACAGAAATCAGTTAAAGACGAACATCTCAGCTCTGTTTAGTCTGAGGTCTTCTTTACGCGCTCTCTCAACGGTAAAACGCGTCCCGCTCAGACTGAAAGCATCCGCTCAGACAGTCAGACAAGAGAAGAGAAGAGCCGCTGCAGAACTAAACCGTCCTTCTTTTCCAAAAAAAATGTTTACGGAGCAGAACCCGGACAGAAGGGGCCACTTCCCGCGGAAAGACGCTCACTTTACTCTGGGTTCTAGCTGAAGCTTCAGGACGCATCCTCCCCATCTGCCTCACAGACACCAACCCCGATCATATCTGCCTTTACATTCATAATAATATTACTGTTATTATTTTTTTTAAAAATAATGACAACAATAATAACAACAAAAGATCCGGACGCAGAAGCGCAGGAAAAAAGCTCATTCAGTCCAGCACAGACCGCATCTCCTCCTCTCCTCTCCTTCTCTCTCTCTCTCTGTCTCTCTCCCCCACTCCTTCCGTTCCTCTCTCTCTCTCTCTCTCTCTCTCTCTCTATTTCGCTCTCTCTCTCCCTCTCTCACTTTCTGTTTCTCTCCCCTCCTACCCCCCTCTCTCTCTCCCCAACCCCCATGCCAGCCCCCCACTCTGGCCTGGCTGTCTGACTGGGTGAATAATGCCCTGGCTCCCGTGATGGAGTGGGGGTGGGTTGGGGTGGAGGGGTGGTGGGTTGAAGGGGGAGGGGTGGGTGAGGGGGAGAAAAGGGGGGGAGGAGGGGGGAGGAAGGACGCTGAAGTGCAGCAGCTCTGCTCCCATGCACTGACACTGAAAATGAATGACAGCTTACCTGCATGCCAATCTTCATCAGACTGACACTGGGCTGACAGCACAGCCTATACTCCTCCACACAGCCGCTGACGTCAGCCGCAGCAGGCCCCTCCCACCTCCCCCTCCGTCTGCATCTACGTCCCCCCCTCCCCCGCCTCCCTAACACCACCAACCCCCTCCCTCGCTCCCCCCTCATCTCGCTGCTGCCTTCCAGGGTTCGTGGGAAAAACGGCGATCACGGGAAAAGGTTTCCGAGGGGAAAAGGCTGCGCGTGCGTCACTGCTTACAGGACAGAACCACAAAAGAAGAAGAAGAAAAAAAGGTTTTCTGCTTCTGAATTCTGGCATGAATCATTTCTGATCAGAACAGCATGTCTCTGCTGTTTGCCAACATCAGTGCTGTCTGGAGACGAAGTTCTAAAGTGTTTATTGGGTTTTCAGGTGGAGAGGATACACGAAATGCTGCTAGCATGCACAAAATGCTAGCAGACGAATGAAAGTAGTAACACTTCCACATGCAAACGCTGCTAATAATTACCTTTGTATTGTAAATATATATATATATATATATATATATATATATATATATATATATATATTCAATATGTGTTCAACTTACCTCAGAACTCAGGTGCTTGGAATCTAGAAAGTTGCCTCAATAAATGAGCAGGAGAAAAAACAAAGTCCTACTTGTTGTGTGACCAGGCTGACAGTTAGCAATACATGTAGTTAATGATGTAATTTGCTACATTTATTCAGACAGTAATGCATGTTCACAAAATACATCAGTGAGTGACTGATCAGAACAGAAACTGTTCGAAGCGTGATTATGAATTTTATTTGTAGCGTTTTGAACATTGTGATGCCAACTACTGGATTTGGATGGTTGATGCAAAACCTCAGACTTCTGGTTTATTTCAGGAGGCATTGCAGTTTTATCACTGTGAACTGGACACCAAGTGCTGCCGTTCATTTGCTTTGAAGATGGAATTTCTACATTTACTCAATCTCTGTCTCAGCCTCATCTAGGACGAATCTTCCTCGCTGAACCCCACTTCTAAATCCAATATGGCTGCCGCACATATAAAACATAGCAACAATAGCAGCAATTTACTGTTTTTTTGCACTTCAGATCCCATTAAATTAGTTCCACTGTACATCAGTCTACGAACACACTCCTTTAGTGTTGGATTGCATAAAATTTTGATTTTGTGGATCCTAGCTTAAATTTCTAGTTGCAGCTATAGTTAACGTGGCGACAGAGCGTAGCAGCTAGAAAATCAAACAGCTTTTCCCCACTTCTGACTGGAACAATAGTCAGTTTGCTGTGATTCCTGTATCTGAGTTCCATCTTTCGGGGCAAAACTGGTTGCAGTCTCTCTGTGGGGCGTGATGCTATTCTCAGATCAAAGCTTTGATTTCCAGGGCAAGTCAAACACAACATTCGGAAATTTGTATGTAGGCCCCCATATTACAAGGTTCTCAACAGACTTTAAAAACATACAGTCAACAAATTCAGTGTCTCAAAGGGAAGCATTAAAAACCAAAAAAATTTGCAATATAAATAGGGAGAAAGCATTTAAAATTATATATATATATATATATATATATATATATATATATATATATATATATATATATATATATATATATATAACTAATAATTTTCAATAATTTTAGATGGTTTATCCATACCTTCTTTATCATTTGTAGGTAAATGCTACGATGGCCCAAAAATCAACTTTACGTCTATATTTGATTTTAGGGGCCTTTAGCGCCTCCCAGAGGCCACAGGCCAAAATAGGTGATGATTTAAGAGGGAAAGATCTACAAGATGCCATGGGTGGTACGGGGTGTGTTGGCGTGTGTGTGTGTGTGTGAGAGTCTGTGTACATGCCCTTGTGCATCTTTTTTCTTAATTTTATTCTTTTTTTCTTTATTTTTCCTAAACAGTGTTAAATCTTCTTCGCTTAGAGAATTTTGTAAATGAGGCTTTACTGAGAGCAAAGGAGGGAGCAGAACATGTGATACAGCTGCACTGCAATAGGGCTCATAATGTAGAGCACTAAGCAAAGCACATATAGCATTATTGTACTTATAATAAACAGTATGGCATATGCAGTCATATGAAATGAATGAATGAGACTCATTTGTCAGAAAAAAGTACCTTTTGAGAAGAAATGTTTGTGTTATCTTACAGTAAGCCCATATTTCTCTATTAAAATGCTATTTTTGTTTTGGTCTGATGTAATGTTCTTCTCTGAAAAGTGTTTTCATTTGCTGTAATTTGAAATTCGTCAAAACTTACACAGATAAAGGCTTAAAAACACAGCGTGTTTCCCTTAGTGAACTGAATTACAGAAATAAATGAACTTTTCAATAATGCTCCAAATTATTAAATACAATTGCAGAGAATGTGTATGTATATTATAGAAAGACTGTTTAATAAGAGTGAATGAGAAATGTATAAATTCTTCAGAGCTTAGATGAGGTTAAAAGATGTTCAGTGAGCTTTATTCTATATAGTGTTTGAATAATATGATCATGTTGCATTGCAGCAGAGCTAAGGCAGGTTATGAAGGAGAGATCTCAAGCTTGTTCCTTTTTTTTAGCAAATATTCAACATTTCCCAATGAAAGTCTCAGTAAATTATCAGTTGCGTAAAGTAGAGCAACAATTTGTTTGATTCTGCCAGTGGTTTCCTCCTGTGGCTCCTCTCCACTGTCACCCTGTGCCATCAGTTTTGTTATTTGCTTACTTTTATAATCTATTTAATGTGACTGTGCTGGAATTGAATTGCACTGTATTTTTGACTTATTTTAATCTAAATGTAAGTGTGATAAATGCACTTCTTTTTGTATTGGCTGCATATCTAACATTGTCTGAATGGGAGTGGATTGAACTGACGTAAATTAAATGAAATTAAACTGCAACATTGCAAAACCAAAGTGTGAAATGTCCGATATGTAGCGTATAGCCTTAAAATAATGCTGCTTCTCAGTGAAAGCAAATAACCCTCTTCCTGCTTCTACTCCGTAAATCTTTTCCCTACAGCTTTTCTATTTTCGCAAAAAGATAACTTTACTTTTGCTGATAAAAGTAAATAGAAATATTTCAGCACTAAAATATTTCTATTTCAGAGCCGAAAAAGAAATCTTGTCCAGTTAAATCGAGATAATCTACAAGGAAAAGGGAATTTTTCTCCATTTTCATTCTTGAAGATTATTTAGCTAATCTGCTTGCAGCATTCAATGGCCACGTGGTTCTAGCCCGTGTCCCCTATACACAAACACTGATGCATGGATGTTACGAGTGTCACCTAAAGGCAGCAAGTTGTTTTCCAGGAAGCGCCGTTTACTGGCGCGTGTGCGCCCACGCACGCGGTAACCTACACATTTGATTTGTGGACGTGACCATCCGGTTTGCCAGCGCGTGGAGCTCGGCTGGCCGTCAGAGATATACTCAAAACAAATGTAATTAAATATTGCTTTGGATGTTGCTGTTAGTTGTCGCAAATATTTATTTTTCTCCTCTAAATGTGTACGGTGGATTCTCCCTGTTTTCTCATTTGCTACTTTGCTTTAGTTATTTACTTTGCAACGATGATTCACGCTGAAATTCATATACATACTAAATAAAGCCATTAGCGCGTTCTAAAGGGTTCGTTCCTTAGCAGTCAGCCGGGAAAATCCCAGCCAGAAGTGAGGATGAGGCGCTGCGGAGAAGTTATCTTAAACGGAGATCAAAGCGCTGAGTGGAGTAGATCAGACGCAACCTGTATGGACGATTTGAGTTTATTGCGTTATTAACCACTGACGACGATGTAAATGCGAAATAATTAAATATAAGCTACAAGATCGATTTGCTGCTAGGAATTTAGCATATTCGGATTAATCAATTTGATTTAAAAACGATATGTTAATGTTAACATACAACACAATTTTTATTTATTTATTTTTTTTAAGTCAAAAGGTCGAAATGGTTATCCGTCGCTCCCGGAGGTAAGCTCCGACAGTCGTGAGGGAAAGATATGCAAACCCCGCCTACCAGGCGCACTGTTTTGTCCCGGCGGGTGAAAAATGGGGCGTACCCACACCTTCCAACTTCGTCGTGTTTTAGGAACGACGCATTTAATTGGACAGCTCTCTCATATGTGACTATCCAATTACACTCGAGCTTGTGGTTACCAGGAAGTGCAGGACGCCAGAAAGAGACTCTTCCCAACTCTTTCTAACCTTAAATTGCAATTTCCTGTCGTAGCCTTTACAGAAACAGGATTCTGTTATCGCCGTCACACAAGTTGCTTCTGTTGCCAGCGTAACGGCGTTCTCAGCACAGTCCACAGCCAGCTCGTTTAAATGTGACGGCAGGATTTGCCCAGCTAGCTTGTGCTGCTAACGCAAGTTAACAAACAAGAAGGGCGACGACGCCTCCTGCCAGCAGCAGTTATTAACCTTGTCGTCCCACGGACTGAACAACTTTTCGCAGATGATCGATATGACTAACACTGTGTTGCAAGTCGGTACCGGTGTTGTTGTCATTGTGTTCGTTTGGATCGCAGCTCTTGCGGTAGGGGCCATTCTGCTGAGAGCCGATGGATCGGGAAAGTGAGTTGAAGAAGCAGCTTCACACACTCCGCTCACACGCCGTGATATGAAGTATAAACATTAGTGTGGGACCAGATGGATCACAAAGGGATTCATGCTGTTTCTACAACGGTTCTGCTGCCACGATGTTGGAACATATGACTTACGACATTTTAAAATTTGAATCTGGTATACTGACAGGCTGCTAAATAATCCTGGCATGAAGTAAAGTAACCTCCTCACATGTTAGCAGTTTATGATTGCAGTTTGTTGTAGTTGCAGGAAAGTTTCGGTGTGTTGAAGAAGTCCAAAGGAAGCCAAAGTCCAAGAGTTTTAGAATTTTACATCCATAAAATAAACTGAATGACAAAAGATGGTAGAACACCAAATCCAAAAGGAGGGACATCGTGGGTATGCTGTTCCATCAACATGCGGTAGGGATGGAAGATTCCGTTTTTAATGAAGGTGGCGTCTTGACTTGAGCTTTCAGTATAGATAATAAACCAATGCATTTCTCCTGCCTAACCTTCTGCTGCAAGGTGAGCCAGCTAAAATGCTACAGTTTTCCATTTACCTGTAAATGTTTTGCAGCAGGACACGAGCAACTGTAATATATGACATTCTATTTATCCATAATAATCAATATTCTGTGTTGTTTTAGCAGCAGTAGAAATGTTGTTTTAAATAAAACAAGTCAGTAGTAAAATACTGACCTGGCAAATTGAATTCATTTCATTTTAATGTTCAGCAAAAAAAAAAAAAAAAAAAAAAGACAGATCATGATGATTTCTTCTGGATTCATCATTGTCCTTGTTAGCAAGGACACAAACTGGGTGATGGGAAGAACTGTGACAACAGAATGAGCAAATGACTCCTGTAACATCAGCATTTACTGTGAAATTCCCAGGATCTCAAATGAACATCAAGACCTGACTCATTACACTGCATTCCTATTTATTTACTATAAGAAAACACCAAATATAAGGTGGTAAATAGCCCATAGGTGATAATAGTCAAATGAGTTTCATATATGTTTTTCATCACTGTCTAAAGGGAGAAGTTTTGGTCATTTGTAGCTCATATCTAAACCTATGCAGCCATATTTCTTTGTGTGGAATTCACAATAGAACAATTAAAAACAGACAGCATCTGGCCTGATTGGAAGGCTATGAAGGAATGTGCCTATCCTAAGGCTAATTGTCATTTTATTGAGAGTATTTTATCTAGGGCTGAAACGATTCCTCGAATGATTCGAGTACCTCGGTTATTAAAATTGCTTGAGGAAAATTTACCTGCCTCGAAGCTTCTTTAATTTATGTTTTGTTCTTTAGCGCACCGTGTTCCGGGCGGGACATTACTTGCGTTGCGCGGAGCTCTGACTTCTTCCTCTGAGTTGTTGACAAAAGCTAAGTGTTAGTGGCATAACGTCCAATTTTCAAGTTCGGCTTCAGGGGTTTTATTGATTGATTATAATGCCCGGGTTTTCATCGATTTTTTTGGGGACCAGTAAGAATCCTTAAAATGACTGGCGCCATGCCTGGAGTACGGCAGCCTTTCTCCTCCGGGAGCTGCTGGTTGAAAGTGAACGGCGGGAAGAGCGCTGCGGGATTATTTATACAGGTAAACGGATAGACTGAACACGGCGGGCGGCTGAGTAGCTGATGCTTATAGTGTTAAGTGTAGCTTTATGGACGGACAGCACAATAAATTTCATGTAATCTCGGTCTAAACAAACTGGTGGTGGAAATCATCGTGGTGGTACATGGCTGGTAGATGAGTTTCTGAGTGTGACGAACGAAGGTGCCGTAAATATCCCGTATTGCTCCCCCCGTTCTTACTTTCATCCCCTGGTCTACCGGTCTTACATGACGTTTGTTCGCTCGTCTCCCCCGCCCTTGACTTATACGTTTGTCTGTCCCCTGGTCTATTTCCTGCCCTCCACCCCCATCTTACGTCGTTCGTTCGCCTGTCCCCAACTCCCCACCTTAAACCCCGCCCACTCCAGGCGACATTTCCCATATTCTCAAACCCAAAGCTTGACAGGTATGGGGTAAGGTGAGAGTTCATCTATTAAACTGACTGGCGATGAACACATGAACTAAAAGCTGGAGCATAGACATTTTTTATAAACGTATTTGTGAGACTGCCTCTATATTATTAAATTGAATATAATTTCAGATTTTTGTATTATTTCCAACTTAGAAAGTGATACAGTTAAAAAGGTCGAATTAGTTACTGGGAAATTCAAACTTCTTTGCTGTTAAAGTCAGCAAAGAGGTGTACTGTGTTGTGTACTGCCTGCTGACAATCCTGGCAACCAATTTTCTACGGAGACGCATAAAACTGTCAGTCTGTTCGTCCTTCCAACTATTACATCTACAGAAATGAATTTGCACTGACATAAACAGACTACTTTAGCTTGATTTCTTTAAATCAGCGGTGCCCAAAGTCGGTCCTGCATGTTTTAGTTCTCTCCCTGGTTTAACACACCTGGATCCAATGATGGGTCATTAGAAAGCCTAAGAAGAACATTGACATGCTGAGAAGGTTGTTACTACCTCCAGGGAGAGAACTAGAACATGCAGGATGCTGGACCTCCTGCATGTTCTATGCATGTTCTACTTTGGGCACCACTGCTTTAAATGAATAGGGATTCAGAGGAATATCGGTGTTACGCTGTAGGCCAGCATAGTACTATTTGACAGAAAACCAAACAGTCAACATACTCAAACATTGTCTTTGGGGAATAGCTTTATTATGGCATAATGCTCAGGACACTGTCATTTACAGTTAATAAGAAACACAAACTGTTTTTTAATGCTTGTGTCCCGCAGGTTAGGAGTCATCCCCACTACCCTCCTGGCTCTCATCATCACTCTGGTGCTGGTGTTCTTCCCTCGGAGCCCAGAGACGCCTCTTCCTTTCAAAGAGATAGAGGTAAACCACCAGCTGATCAAACACTGTGGTAGAAATACTCACAAGTACTACTGGGTTCTCTCTTTATAAATGTGTCCACTGTCAGCAAGGTAAACAGAAACTTCTCAAATTAGGATTAGAGACCATTCAAATGCAGCCAGATTTGCAACAAGAAGCATTTTCAAAATGTAGCTCATTAGATAGCTAAAGCAACTGTCTCCGGTGATCTTTCGTAGCATTTGCATTGTGTTATTAATATGTATCTGAGATCTTCGCTGAGAAATAAAGATTAAAGACCGTGAACAAAATAACCCCCAAAAAATATCAGTCATGCAAACAAAATGGCAGTGAACTCAAGCACAGCATGCAGGACACCGTAAGAATGTGAACGGGTTAATATTAGTTATCCTGGTAGTGGCAAAGCAAGGCAGTTTTTCATTTTTTAAATTTGATGGAAGCACAGAGACTCGAACAACTTGAGCAAAACTACAATGTCCAGAAAGTCACACCTGCCAATCCTAAACAATGGTCCCAGTTGTCAGTCAGGGCTCCCCAAAGCCTGGGAAAATTAGCATTAAAAACTCAACCAGAAAGGGGGGATAAAAGTGAGCACATTTTCTTTTATGCTGTCAGGAAATGGTGTGTTTCAGCGTGGATGCATCTAAAAGTTGTAGGATAATGGCTCTTGAGGACTCCCAATCTAGTTCAGAACATCACTTCACTGGGCTACTTCTTTGTTGCCTTGGTAGTGGTTATGAGTTTATTGTCATACATGCTGGATGACCCATCTGTGACTCACCCTCAGTGGTTTGGAAAAAGTAGAAAAGTTGTGGCTCAAGATATTATCATACATGGCCAGAGAAGTACGTGGCTGCAGGCCTTTTCCAGTTCATAACTTTCGCAGAACTACAAATGCAGCTTCATTCATATTACGGTGGTGGACCACAACAGATAACAAATGAACCCACGCAGGAAGCAGTACGAGAGTTTCAGACTGTGAGACGTAGGAGTGGTGTTGGGACTGGAGGGCTCGTTGTGGTGGGACTGAAGTTAAAATGTCGACGAGCAGCCACATAATTTCAGTGCATTTGTTTTTACATAAACGCCCTTCAAGATCCTCAAAACACAGCAAGCCAACTTCTTCTGAAACCCCTCCTGCTGCATTATGCACCTTAGTGTTTTGAAAAATGTGACTATTTTACAGCAGCATAGTAAACACAACGACCTCAGCATGGAACAGCAACTATTACAAGTTCAGTGTAGGAGGAAATAATGATTGGTAAGCTGTAACATCTCACTTTATTCTCCGTGTTATCAGAAGAAGAAAAAAAAAAAAGAACAGAGGGCGTCGGTGAGACGTTCGCCCACTGCATCGGACCAGAACTGAGCAGCGGGAGTTCAGTGTTTTGGTCCAACAGTATGTACTTCGGACAATTTCCACTGAAAATTTACCGTGCTGTTCTCTGGCTGAAAAACAACAGGTACGATCTTGGCTGTAGCTGCAGCTCTAGAGCATTTGATTCATATTTACTCCATATCTGAATAAAAATAAGGTGATGATCTTGTAGCCAATTCCAGGTTTTCACTGATATACTATTTTGTCCCTGATGTCCTCTGAAAGCTCTTGGGTCTTGTCCATGATGGTGAAGAGGTTTAATTAAAAAGAACAAGTTGAGATGAGGAGTATTTCTCTACAACTGATTGATGGATTGAGAGTCCTGTTCCCTTTTTGTTGTTGTTTTCACTGACTGAGGGTATGAGCTCTGGTTAAGAGTAAGGCTGTTTAAGATAAACACCTACCCCAAAAAGAAACCTTAATTCTGCTCTTCTGTAAGCCTGCAGTTCCACAGAACTGCAGGCCTGTAAATAAAGCCAGCGTGTGCGTCTCTGTGCATGTGCTCGTTGTAAAGGCCTGTTCTGCTTTATCTGAATCCAACAGCAACACAGAACAAACACTCCCCATGTTGCCTTCGGGTCGTGCCAGTAAGCTGTCCGGATTTGCCAAGCAAGCTGCCACCCCATCAAAATAGCAAAGCAGAGCCTTGTCCCGGCCAGCTCGTGCTTTGTATTCTCTGTACAGTGCTGATAGGAGAACAGCGATGCCGAGAGAACGACTGCAAAATGGGAATTTCCGCTGAATATTCCAAGTAAATTCAGACCAAACTCACTTTAGGACCTGGTTGGAATTGAGTTCCCAAGATCCTTCAGCACAAATGTTGCTTCTCGCAGAAATACGAGTAATTAACTAGAACGAGTCTAAATGTTGTAGCGTAGCCTGTACTCAATGAACTCGTCCCCTTTTGTCAGAAGCGGTACCTAAACTTGTCATTTCCTGTTTGCGCCTTGTGTTTCTGTGTGGATTAATATTCAGCAGCGACCGGCTGAACAGGACCAGCCAGCAGAGAGAGACATGTTTAACCTCTTGCTGTTAAACAACAGTGAAATATCACAGTACCAATTAGGCCAGTGTTAGACTGGAGGTGGGGGTGGCTCATACAACACCCCACCCCCCACCTGCTCCTACCCAGTGGCACATTAATAAAACATGGCCCACACACTTTGGGCTCCTGCTTGCTGCGTAATTGGCAAATTAAAAAGTGAGATGTGTTAAATGCATTCATAAGAGATGGAATACATCATCAGCAGCTCTCCCAGACACACACACACACACCCCCACACACACACACACACACGCACTACTCCCATTCCACAGCAGTCCTTATGAAATTTCTCTTTCGGCAGCAGTTGGGCTCCTGCTCGTCTTCAATCATACTGGCTTAAGGGTGTTTTCTCTGTTTGCATTCTCATCATCATGGGTGGCTCATGACTGAAATATTAACACAGACCCAGAGTTATCAGTGAAGCATAGAACCAGTCACTCCATGGCAACCTTTCCATCCTAGGGAGCTGCGACGTTAGACCTGAAGATCGTTAGTTTTTACGAAGTGCCACTGATTTGCTTTGCGTTCTCTTCATTGATTTCATTTAGGAGCGGCGCCACAAACAGCAGGAGATAAACATAAAGAGGCACTTTGCACTTTAAGATGCCAGATTTTACCTTCTTCCTCGTTGTACGGCTCACTTTGACAATGCTTCTACCACTATTGAACTAGGATGTTTTGCTAAACATCAAACATACGGAGATAAACTAGATTCACAGATATGTCATCTCACAGCACAAACGGGTCTAATCCTATGTGAGAGTTACATAAAATTTGGTCCAAATTCAGTTTAGCTCAGTTCACAGCAATACGGTACAGTCACGTACTCACATTCACATCCAGTTACAGTACATGGAGTGCAGTTTGATTCTAACTATGTCAAAATGAAATCCAAATCAGTTGGTCATATAATCCCAGTTGGTAAAAAGTCAACAATTTAGTCAATGTTGAGGAGTTTCTCCTGTTATTATGGGATGGTGAACCTTAAGGCAAGACTTCAGGTCACCTCTGCTATCAATACAGGGGAAGCAGGCAGCGCTGCACATTTCTTCAGTCTGTTTTGATGTCCTAATGTCTCCAGTATTCTCTTGGAGACATAAGAACACTGCTGAAGCCCCGCCCCATTCAGCAGTGTTACTCTGTGTAACAGTATGCATTATCTGGCTGCAGTGTAGATATGGGTATCCTGTTTGCAAACAACCTCAGAGTATTACATGCAGAACACATTTGGTCTCTTTCATGACCCTTCACCTGATCAAAAGAGAACTGGTACAGACAGAACTAGTCAAATTGTCACATAGAATGGAGTTATTGCACGAAGCCTTGAGTCTAACTTTACAGCTCACTGAGGAGAAACGGCTTGTTGACCGTTTGCTTTGGGTAATATATTAAAAAAAAAGGAAAAAACAAGTCAAACCTGGATTTTTGCTTTTTAATTGCAGAAGGAAACAGGAAAAGTAGGATATGTTCTGCTCTGGAATGATGTCCTTCCTTCCCTGGATACTTTAAAGACACTCTGACATTTAGGACATCAAACACCAGATGGTTTCATGAGGAGTTTTGTCCCGTTCTTCCTGCACACACACATCACGGTGACTTATTGGTTCTGTATTCTCAGCACATTCTCCAGATCCAGAGTGCAATCATGCCTATCCCGGTATATGTCCCCTGTTCTTCCTTTGCAGTAGCTGCTGCACGGACCTATGTTGCCCTCGAATAGAATAGCATTCAAGTTTTAAGCGAACCATGAATTTCTTACACTGAAGAAATTCGTAATTTTTCTAACGTGGGGTTGGGTTACAGATACTGTGCATCGAAGTAGATCATTTCTATCGAATTTAATCTTAATTAGTCTCAGATAAATGGCTGCAGCCAAGGTGTCTCTTTCATTTCAAACGCGGCTAAATACTGACTCAGACTGTATCTCTAATATCAGCAGATCTCACTACAGTGAGCCACCGTCCTGTTGGAGGTAGGAACGTACGAAGCCCCGCCCCCTTCAGCAGTAAACGCTTTAATCGCTGCAGGTTCCCCACAACAAAGAGACAATAAGGAAAACATCCAGACACAAAGCCTCGGCATCCATCTGCCCAAAGTCCTTTCATGACACCTAGTGGTTAATTGAGGAAATACTAGGGTGGAAAAAAAAGGAGCTGTCATGTCCCTGGTTTCAAGAATGTCTTGAAAAATGTGTAGCAATCCTGTATGACTCCAAATCCATTCATTCTTTCTTTTCACTACAGATAGTCGACACCTTCTTCATTGGCCGCTACGTTCTCCTGGCTGTGGTGGGGACAGTTTTCCTGGTGGCGTTCTTCATGCTACTGCCCTTGCACTTCCTGGAGCCGGTGCATGCTAAGGCTTTAAGGACATACTAGGAGGCCAGCGTCATTGGCGGCAGCAGGGTCACATCCCCCCAAGATACAGAACCCAGGGAAAACAGGGCTGAGGGGGAAGAAAAAGAATCTCTCCTTGTTGTGAAGGACAGAACTAGAGACTGACACTGCTCTGAAAATGAATGAGGAGAGCCAGCAGTCTCTCAATGAACTTCTGAAACTTCTTACATCTCTTTTTTTTTTACTTGTAAGTAGCAGTGCTTGTCACAAATGTAAATTTTGAATCGTTTTTTCTCTTAACTTCTAGAGTCAGTTTTCATCTCTTCTAGATAAACTAAGAGGTCCTGAGTGTTTATGTTCTGTTTCTTCTCAGTGTAGATGGGTGAAGTCCTTCCCTGTCACACTGGTTCCTTTTTGCCATGTCTGTTGTTTATCAAACATTAACAAAATAGTAACAGAAAGATGTGAATCGCATTTTGTGGAACCTTAGGTCTTGAAGCACAGCGCCTGTTTAAAGTATTCACCCTCTTTAATGTTTAGCCTTTTATTTTTTTTACAAGGATAAATAAAATGTGACCTTTCTGACAAGAAAGTTTACAAAAACATCTCCAATGTCAAAGTAAAACCTGATTTCCACAAATTAATGACAGCTAAGTAAAAATATGTCATAAAAATTTCACAAAGTTTCAAAGTGGCCTGGCCATTGCGTTCCTATGCAGCTCTGCTCGATTCTCATCTCCCCTCTGTGCTCTGTCTGGGATTTCTCCCATTGAGCTAGAATTCTCTGGTTGAATTTCAGTTGGACTAATCAGGGAACAAGAAGGAGTTGCGAACAATGACGTAAATTTTCTGTGCTGTTTTAGAATTGTAGTCTGCCTGTAGAAGGTTGTAGTTTGGCAACAGCAGTGGAGGAAGTGAATGAAGCCACTTAGTCATGTGTTGACCATGCTTCAACAGAGCCCACACCTCCAGCAATCGATCGTTTCTCAATAGCCGAGAGTCCAGACTCTGTACGAAGCAAAGCGTAAAACAAGGGGCTGTTTTTTGTTTTTTTTTACCAGGTTAGTTTCAGAGAAGAGGACAAGTGGTTTTCATTTTCTTGCTGTGCATGTTAAGAGCTAGTTGAGTACTGCGGCCTGAACGCTCAGAGTTTCTGTGCTTTGATGAAACAGGTGAGTTTTCCAACGAGTGACCTGTCAAAGCTGGGCCCAGTCTTAACATCTGTCTGGCATGTTACAATAATTACATCTCCAAGATCACATCAGCTTGATCTGAAAGCTATATCATGAGCATTTCAGTTTGACACATTGAAATCTTTATCTATGGTTGCTGACATTTTAGAGTGCGGTACTTCATGCTCCATGACAACGATCAGCAATCTGAAACAGCTGCTAAGCAGAAAGTGTTTCAGAGCCTTGTAAAAGTATGGAACCTTTCCACAGGTACTATGTAATTTATTAGGATTTTTTTGCTAGACCAGCAAAAAGAAGTGAGTCCTTGTGAAGTGGAAGGAAAATAAAGCGTAGTTACTTGTCTACCTCCGAATAAAATCCAGTGCAGGCAGTGTATTATGTTTCAAATTGGAAAACGGCACATTTCAATTCAGCGTTGATATCCGATGTGTTATGATAAAATGAACTCATTTAACATGGATAAAAAATAATCGAACTTTTGCTTTGAGCTCTATTTACTGAGTTATTTAAAAGTTTTTCATGCAAAATGTTGAATAGAATAGATAAAGCACATCGGCCTTAGTTTTCTTAGTACCTGGAGTAACTTTCAGACATTTTCAACTCTTTCTTCAGTGTTAATGTAGCACACTTGTTGCTGACACACATCTGGAACCTTTAAGGTAAAACGGTGTACGCCATTTTGTTGTGCATAAGCGACGCATGTTCAGTCCAGAAAGGTCACTTCGATCCCGTCCCAGAGGGAAAATTTCTGGACAAAGAGAAACTCCTTGAGTCGAGCAATGCCCCCAGTCATTGATGTGAGGACTGAACAGGTTTGCATCAAAACGCTCATCCTTATACATCTTCACAAAATGAGGCAACTCAAGCAAAAATGGATTGAAGAACCACCGGGCGTTATTGTGTTTTTGCTGATTTGCGCAGCTGTTCTACATGTTGGTGCCGCATTTGACCTGCTGACGAATTCTGTTTCAGCCTGGCGGTTCGACTAACAGGTGACTCCAGCGAGTAACAAGGTTTTGCAGTAGACGGCCCCAATTGCACGAGTCCCTCCTTCCCTTCCCAAATTAAATTTAGTAGCGCGAAGCTGGAGGAGATGTAGAGCAGAATTCCAACCATGATGATGAAAGAGAATCTAATGAATCAAAACCAATCCTGTTAGTTCCGGCCCACAACTCCAGACTGTGTTCCTCTTCTATTTTTTCTTTTTTTTTTTTGTAGAAGAATCCGACTGACTGATTTCACACAAGCTTGGGAACTGGAGGGGTCGGCAGGGGCGGGGGTTGGACTAAACCAGGGTGGGATAGTGGATCTGAAACTATTCAGCGATGGAGGGATTTGTTACCTCTAATTGACCACATGAGTACCACTAAACACGATCTAAGCAGTCACAGCGAGAGACACCGGAAGAGGCTCAACGCAGGCAGCCAATCTTCTTGCTTTAACTCCGGAGGAAGCCGATTGGCTTTTGACTCATCACAGCTTTTTGCTTTTTTTATTAAACAACGAGTTCCACCTGTAGCTGCTACTGGAGATTTTGTCAGGATAGTTCAATCCCAAATACAATTTGGATTTAAAACTCTTAACATAAAAACTCGTCTCTAATTGAAAACTATCCAATTTCCAAATATACAACAACAACAACAAAAAAAGCATTTGTAACTTTTTTCTTTCTCAAGCCATTTCTCGGAGTATTTCTCCACGTCCTCCCTTCTTCTCAAACCCGGTCTCGGCCTCATTTTTCCGATCCTTTCCTCTCTCCCTCTGTCATTCCTTTATTTTAATCTTAGCGAGAAGAAGTGTCTCCCAGGAGTGGGAAAATGAGCAGGACAAAGCATGTGGGGGTTCGAGAATCATTTGGAACTGGAAGATGCAGTCTTTGTGGCGCAGCCAGCTGGACATATAAAGAGACGGGGGAGGGTGGTGGAGGCTGTGGGGGGTGATGGTGGTAGAGAAAGCAATGCAAAGCCAAAGAGGTGTGAGCAACAAGCTCCGGGTGCTTAATGTTGGGACCACAGAGGGGACGGGTTGCATTCCCACCGGGCCAGACCCGGCATTCAGACGCATTCAAGCAGAACTTCTGGCTCGCGGTTCACATCTTCAGGCCTCTTGCCCTCTGTTTGGGATATGGTTACTGTCACCGCCCCGCGAGATTCCAAAACCCAGAAAATCCATTAGTAAATTTCTGACAAAATGTTCACTCTTATCCCTGAAGAATGTCATTCCGTTGGTGCTAAATCAAGCAGATGGCAATGTTTGCAGTCCTTTCACAGAGTTTGGTAAATAAAATCTGATTGGTGCTCCGTGTGGTAGCTGTAAAAACAGGAACGCAACATGAAATCTGATTTTACTGAGAGTTTAGCTACTAAGGATCGGCTACCTTAGTCCCTCCACGTCGAGAGGAGGAGTGCGAAAGAGAACACCGTGATGAACTAAAGCTTTATGCCGTGGCAACAGATTTTTTTTTTTCTCAGGGTTTTTATGTGCAATGAAGGAAGCTATTTTTAGAGCGCTTGAGCTCTTGGTGTTGTTTTCTCTCAGGAGAAAAAAAAATTAACTCTAACGGGTCTCTGCGGGACACGATGAAGTCTCAGAGGGGGGTGAGGTTGCCCTCTAATGGCCCCATTGCTGCTCAGACACATCTCCCGTTGAGGGCCAGAGAATGGCCCTCTAAGGGTTTTTATATGACAGTGCTGAGAGAGTGTATGACTCAATATACACCAGGATTTAAAAGGCAATGGATACACACCTCAAAGGCCATAGCATTAGAGATTAACGTTCTAATTAAGGATTACAATAGAAAATGCTGTCTTGATTCGCTGTGTGTTTGGATGTATGAGACATGATGGTGAAATAATGGTTTCCTGTTAATTGGAAATTAGTTTAATTGTCCATAAGCAGAATTTAATTCCATTAAATTTTAAAATAATTAATGTTTTAAACATTATACTGTGTTAACCCTAACCCTAACTGAATCGTAGGGGCTGGCAAAAGAGCAACAATTGTTGAGGTAATGTAATGCGTCAGAAAAGGCAGTTCATCACATTTTGTTGAGTATGAAGCTGCCTGGCACCAGACCAGTCAGGGTTCTCATGCTGACCTTTTACTATTGACCACATGACCAGCAATGAGTAAAACTGGACCAGAGTAATGGACAAAGATGTCGAATCATCTGTCCGTTACCACTTGGATAGTCAGATGATCATGAATCGCTACTCTGAGCAACACGTGATGCCAAAGTGCTTCATGTGAAAATGAAGGAACAAAGACTCACGTTAAAACAAGAAACACGTGAAAAGAACAAATAAAAACAAATTAAACGTCATATGAAGAAAATAAAGGTTAAGATGACAAATTTGAGCAAAAATAACCAGTGAAGACATGGCATACTTTAAGTGGTAAAGTAATCTCTGAACAATGTCTGAAAGTTGCAGCTGCAAGGTTGTGAAATTCAGGTCTTTTATCGTTTCAGTCAAAAAAATGACATAATTCAATGGCAGAAAATAATCCAAGACTACCGATGCAGTCCTATATCACTCTCAGACAGAGATCACTGCGGCTGAGGTTTAGGTTTATTATTAATGCACTGGTGTTACTTTAGGTGTAGTTGTCTAGTCTGCTTGGAATTGGTTTTCAGCAACATGTTATTAAAAAATGTCCTTCCACTTCAATTTCAATGTTGTAAGGACAGTTTTTATTTTTAAGTCTTCGTTAAATTCATTCACTGAGAAAAAAATTCGGTAAGTTAGGCACAGAGCAACTTTCTTCGATCCACAATCTGACAGGAGACAGATATTTGCAAGTTGATTTATGTGCAGAGAAAATTCACTGCAGCTTCGACTTTTCTACCCCACCTTCATTTTACATCCATCTATTATTGTTTGCAGGTGGATGTGATGTACAACCAATCGGTAGTGGAATCTGCTTCCTCCCAGGCGGCCACTCAAACCACGCATACTGATTGCATTTGGATTGAGGAAAGACCATCCAGACATGGCTGACTTGGTACTTTTGTTTGATTGCTGCAGGCGAGCCAAGATGATGTATGAGACTCATACTGTGCAGACAGACAGCTACAAATTTGCCTGGCTAGTTGACTGGTGGGAGGCTGGTTTGGTGGGGGGTGTTGCTGCTCAGACAGCTAACCAAATTAGCTGTCAAAAGAAAGCAAAGAAACTGTTGCACACGTTTTGTCTTCCTTGAGGCTCATTTCCCGAAGATATTTATGTTCAAAAATGTGCGTCTGTTTTGTCTTACCTTTGATCAAATTAAATGCTGTCGGCTGGAATAACTGTAAATGGGTTATTCTGCATTTTCGCTGGACTTTCGTGAATATTTTTTTTATTGCTATTTTTAAAATGAGCTAACCTAAACATCTACAGTACAGACCAAAGGTTTGGACACACCTTTTAATTCAATGAGTTTCCTTTATTTTCATGATTATTGACATTGCAGATTCACACTGAAGGCATCAAAACTATGAATAACACACGTGGAAATATGCACTAAACAAAAAAGTGTAAAACAACTGAAAATAGCCCTTATATTCTAGTTTCTTCAAAGTAGCAACCTTTTGCTGTGATTACTGCTTTGCACACACTCTGCATTTTCTTGATGAGCTTCAAGAGGTAGTCACCTGAAATGGTTTTCACTTCATAGGTGTGCCCTGTTAGGTTAATAAGTGGGATTTCTTGCCTTATAAATAGTCATGAAAATAAAGAAAACCCATTGAATTAGAAAGGTGTGTCCAAACTTTTGGTCTGTACTGTATTTTGCTTCAAAGCATTTCTCCTGCTGATCTGGTTTTCAGAGATATATCCTCCTCTCTCTTTCCCTTAAATCAATCAAACCAGAAGTATCGTCTGACCAGATGAACGGTGCTCCCCCCCTCGCTTCTCCCTCAGCATGAGGTCTGAAACTTGTGTTTGATCATTATTTGGCCCTCCTCCCTTTAACTTTGCTCTTCCCTGGAGGAAAAAAAAGAGAAACCCACAGAGGAGTGAGACTGGGATGAATGTAACATCCAGACTAACATGAGGAGGAAGAGGAGCTGAGGGAAATGAAGAGCGGGATCCGCTGTCTGAACATTTAGCTTTCGGGGACAGGTTGAGGGTTAAACGATCAGTGTGAGTTTGACTTTTGCGGTGAAGATGCTCGTCCGTGGGTGGCTTCTTGGCGTATTCTGCTTTCACACCTGTGCCGGGCACTCGCAGCAGTGTAAGTTCCACAGCGTATGTCTAATGGAGCCAGAACTGCTGGACGGGAGCTTAAAGAACCCGTTCAAAGAGCATATTCGTCACAGCCTGGGAGAACAGGACACACCTCACAGAAACAGGGCACACCGAAGAAAAGGTAAGGCTCAGGAAATACGCCTGGTGAATTAGTCAGTAGGAGATTAACATTGATTTGACTTTGGTTTGTTTTGTCCTCAGATACATGATATTTTGAATGTTTCTGTTAATCAAGAAGTAAAGGGATCAAAACAATTTCTTTCAGAACAAACTTGTCACTAGATAAAACTGACAGAATTCATTGGGGGACATTCCTGACATCGTTATATTTACCAAAAAAAAAAAATGTTTCTTTTTTTTTTTGCAGTTTGCAAAAAAAAGAGATTCCAGAAAAAAAGCAAACTGCTTTTTTTCTGGAATCTCAATTTTTATGAAAAATTATCGTTAGAAATCGTAATATGAACAGAATTGTAAAATGTGTTAGTCTTTAACAGTCTTCCTCTGCTTTCTTTTGTCTTTTTTCACATTGAAATTTTCCAAATGTCATCAAACAAATTGTCATTACAGAAAACAATAACTTGGGAAATTACAAGATTAAAAGAAGATTTAAGTTATTAAGGGAAACAAATTATACCAAAGCAACCTGACCATGTGTGAATAAGTAACTACTGCCTGAACCTGAGAACTGGTTGGGCCATCCTATTCCAGTAACATCTGCCACCAAGAGTTTTTGGTAACTGTCAATGAAATTTCGGCAAAGAATCCTCCCATCGCTGCGGAGGATTTAGTCTTTTTCTTTTATGCAGAATTGTCTTTATTTAGCCCCATTGGAGGTTTTCTTTTATCATAAATGGCCTGTTTAAGGTCATTCCACAGCATCTCAATTGGACTCATATCCAGACTTTGTAACCAAAGTATACTCTGGCTTAAGGTAACAAAGTTATGGTCGGACATTTTCCTTCAGAATTTCAGTAAGAGGCAAAATTCATGGATGTAATCTAGATCCTAAAGGGGCAAAGCAGCCCAGGACTGAGGCAAATGAGGTCTACAGTGCTTTATATGTTGCTTTGGGATCTTTTGTTGCCGCCTGGATGAGTTGTCAATGCACTCTTGGAGTACTCTTTGGTGGCCAGCCACTGTAGGGAAGGTTCACCCAAGTTCCATGATTCCTCCATTTGTGGATAATGGGAGTCCAAAGGACGTGTCTTTGTTACCCTTTCCAGGCTGATAAATGCCAGCAACTTCCTTAAATTTCTTTAGATCAGGTCACAATGAATGTTCTTTCTTTTTAGATCTTTTGCCATGATGTCAGACAGATGCTATTAAAGTAATTTCCTCATTCTAGGTCGGGCAGTAATCAAGCGTGACCTTAAAACAACATATTGTAGTATGTAATTTACAGTGAATGTTGTTGAAATATCCGCTAGAACTTAATTAAAAGATATCCCGGAAAGACATTCAATGTCTTTGAGGAGCCTCTTTTTCGTTTTCATGCTCAGGTTTTATCTTCTTCAATTCACAAAAGTTTAAGCACTGCACATATTTATGTTGACTTGCTTAAAACAGCATTCATTTTGTTGATTTCTTTACAGATCTCAATGGACTTACTTTAAGAATTCACTGTGAAGTCACTGTTTATCACACTCTTCACTACAGCTGACACATTCTTTCTTTTTCGTACCCCAACTCCCCGTCTTTCGCTCATTTGCTATACTTCCCCTGACCTCTTGGTCAACAGCTTAGAAAAGAGCCCTTCCTTCAGCAAATCTCGGCCTCACAACATTCCCATGGGTTGTGTTTTGGAAGGCGGGATTCATCCCTCATCCTTTCTAAAGCTTTTGTTGTCGACTGAAAGCTGGCTGATGCCGAGACCATCAAGCCCACGTTGTTGGATCAATATAAACATCCATCACTTAGCCTCGGTCCTTTCTAAGCCTCACAATGAACAGTTCGCTACACAATGCTTTGTTTGTGTGAGCCATTCCAGGGAATGAACTAGTGGTAGTTCACTTATTTCTGGGTCATCCTAGAAGATTTTATTTATCAGGAGGAGTGTTACGTTTGTGCCACATACGCTACAATTGTATCTAGACTCGTCAAACTTTTTTGCATTGTTTATTGTCATTATTTTGTGTTTGTAATTTGAATTTTATTAGGATGTACATAGGTGGCAAACCAACACAAAGTTGGATATAATTGTGAAGTGAAAGGGAATTGATATGGCTTTAAATGTTTCATATGAAAAAGTCAAGAACCGTTGCTTTTATGTGTATATATATTCTGATACCATGACAAAAAAAACAGATAAATAATTGGTCAATCAACTACCATTGTTGAAAGAAAGCAACAAGAATTTCCATTTTTGGATTGGCTCAGATCAAAACTGACATATTGCATAGAGACATATCTCAGAATACCTGCAGCGTCAACAAACAGCGGTTCTACAAAGTTCTAACGTTGAGGTCTGTTACATGCACATCACACCTTTCAAGTTTTAATATGCTCATCCTCCATTGTATTATTTTCCTTCTCCTCAATTCAATTCAGCTTCGTTATAAAAGCTCCACCTCACAACCAATGTAATCTCATGGCACTTTACATTTCAGTCAAATCACAGATGCGTTCCAATTGTTCCTAATTATCAAACAATGCACTAAGCTCAGTTCATTATTAAAATTTGCTTAAAAAGTTTACATCCAAGCAGTTTGCACCAAGGCATGTAGCGACAGTGGAGAGGAAAAACTCCCCATTTACAGGAAGAAACCTCCAGCAGAAGCAGAACCTGGCTCGGTACGAGCGGCCATCTGCCACGACCGACTAGGAGTTTGAGAAGGCAGAGCAGAGACACAAAAAGAAATGGAAGAACTGATGCAAGTGTCAGTTCTATGTTAATGAAAAATAAAATGTTCATAGCAGGAGAGGGAGAAGGTTTAATTGTCGGCAGCGTCGTCTCAGCCGATGCTCTCCTTGAGAAAGGAGCCACAGCTACACAGAAAAATAGACCAGGTGTAGCGTCTATGGAGAGAAAAACAACTGAGAGAAAACATGACGTTAACAGTTGAAATAACAACAAATAATGTAAATTGGAAAATAGTAGAAGAAGAAAGTGAGGAAAAGTGTTCAGTTTGTCCTCCAGCACCCTAAGTCTACAGCAGCATTACTACAGTAAGGGTTAGGATAACCTAACCCTTAAAAGGAGGCATTAGAGGCAGAGCCAGGGCTACTCCAAAGCTAGGCACTACTGTGTTGCATGAAATCCAAGTAAAATACACTAAGGTATATGTAATAAAGTATGCAAGACACTGGATGTAAACCAAGTCATATTGTTATTTCTATTGTTTTCTTTTAGATGTTTATCCCGTTTTCCATGTCATGTCCTTACTCCACAGCTGTTTAAATTCAAGCAGCACACAAAATCGTTAAAACACACACATTTGCACATTACAGTTTCAGAAAAGCTGGTTTAAAACTTAAAAGCCTTAAAACACATTGTGGTATGTGGATGTAAAATGTCCAGGGGCAGGAAAACGTGAAATGCAAACAAATCAGATGAACTCCGACATAAAGTGCGTCGTAATGGCTGACATACAGCAGGCTGAGAGATGTACCGTTTCCTTCTATTGTTGGAAAGCAAACAGGCCAGGAACGTCCTGCCTCATACAGTGATGGTGACAGAACTGCTCCTACAAAAACAAACCAAACAACAGCAGAGAGTTCACAGCACCAGCATCAACGCGTCTGCTGCTCAGGTTTTCATTATGTGGCTGTGATAAAATGGTATATCAAAGTAACAGTGAAACTGAATCTGTTGTGATTTTACAGTTAAAAATTAGACCAAAAACAAAAAGCCTTTGTGGACTTTGATTAGTTTATTATTGCTGCTGTGATCCAGCAAATATAATATCAGACAAGAAAACAAACTGTTACTGTTAGAGCAATGCGATGGAGCTCATATACTCAGCTTGTTTAACTTAATGCATGTTCCTTCAGAAGGATCTCTGTAACATCTCCGGGAATCTGTCCTGGCTAGATGGAATATTTTGACACTTTAATTTCAATCTTGGGAAGTTATAAAACTACATACACAATCAAAGCAGAAAGGAATACATTGGGGGCTGTAAAGCTAACATTCATCCTACTGGAATTTGTACGTTTATTTAGCTGTTTTCAAAATAAATGTACAATACTCGTTGGGACAATAAAAAGACAAACGGGCTTAATTATCTCAACTTCTCGACAGTTCAGTGTGATAGAACCACACAAAGGTTATACGTTTAAAGCTATTTATTATTACTATTATTACTACGCTGACTTGTTTCTTTTATTTTGAAACGGAGGCAAACAGGAAGTTGTTAACTGCGTGTTGTCAGCGTGTCTAACAGACTGTTCAGTTTGACGCTCATTTCTCTCAAGGAGCGGCAAGCTAGAGGGAGAGTTTGTCCGTAAATTTAAAAGAAGACAATTGACAGACCGACCAGTTAAATTCCAGTCAGACCTCAGCGTTCAGCTAAAGAATCTTAGATTATATTATTACTGTTAACCCACCTAAAGATGAGTGTTAGAACATGTCTAGTAGTTGCGCTGTTTGGGTCCCTGCTCTCCGGTAAGTTCACAACAATAACCGCCTCATTTTCATATTTCTCTAGGTGTATATGAACAGTGATTCATGGGTGGCTAGTTGGGTGAATTATTCAAATTTATTTTTGATGAAACGATAACTCATAGCATCATACTTCATTGACATACTGCCTGAAAACTTTAAAAGAGCCTCAGTTTACTTCCCTCAGAGTCTCTCAGGTTTTCCAGAGCTGTACCAAAATTATATGGGGCCCTAATCAGCACTAGGTTTAGGGAACCATCTGTTGAAAGAGTGGTCTGTTTTTATTTTTATTTATTTATTTAAGTTTAAAGTCAGTGATAATTCCCCTGTTTGTAGTAGATATATATTGTAGTGTTGTGAAATTATTTATTAAAATAAGATGTACCCTGCTGGTTCCAATCTTCTTCCACTGACCAATGATGAAATACTCATTTAAATTTATTTTTGAGCTGTGCTAAAATAATGAGAGCTGTTCATTTGGTTGACGCAGTCGCTTCCCGTTTAAAGACTCTAGATTAGGATTCACTCTATCTTCAGCGTGCTACTTATCAAATATGCAGGTGTTCTGGAATTTACACGCATTTCTCGTTCATGTTGTAAATCGTAAAGGAAGTGGAAATGCTCCTACTGTATCGGATGCAAAGAGACGACAAAACTGTACTAGTCTCGTGAAATATTCTTTGTTTTCTTCAGAGTTCTGCGGTGCGTTTTGTTTGACTTGATGTTCCTGAGACCGGCTGGTTCCCGGTTTCCTCTCATGTCAGGAAGCCTATCACAATCTTCCCGTTTCCTCCAGTGTGGTCATCCGACTTCATGGGAAGTCCCGACAATGGCATTCCACTGGCGGTGGCTACAAATAGCCATTGTTTGGGAGTAGCGGGGGTTTGAATGTGTTAACTGGAGATATTTTCTTATTGTGAACCACGAACTCAGAGATGTGCAGTATTGATGACCGGGCGTGACAAACTAACCCTGGTTAGTATAAGATGCAGACCTGCTGGAGCTCATTTCACTCAGTAAGTTCCGTGGCATGGATTCAGCTTTTAAGTGGATGCTGTCCATACTTTTTGTCAGGCGAGCCAAAATCATCAAGCAGAAAGTCCTCGCAGGTCACAAATTATTATTACTATTTTTTTAAATCCACCTTTTCCTTTGGTTTGCTTTTTACCTGCATAACAACAAACTAAACATGCATTATCTTAATTATGCGACTAAAAGAGTTATTGTAGGAAAGAAACGTGCACGTGTGCCTAAATTGAAACGGCGTCCAGTTTGCAGATTTGAAAGACGAATGCTTTGTGATGCACCTAAGAAGATTTAATTAGTCAGTAATAATTTAAAAATAAAAAGCCCCCCATCTCCATCACCCACCTGTAGCCAAATTAGTAACTTGCTTGAGTTTCAGAATTTCAGGGCTGCACGAACCCACTCCATCAACCACAAATGGACTTTGGACACCTCTGATTTAATTAGTACGCACATTTTTTTAAAGAGTCAGTGTTGGGGCTTTTGGTGAGCTTCATATAATATTTTATTTCTCCCCAAGCTAGTTTTAGAGAATATTTGTTTTCATCTGTACCACAGGCAGCAGTAACTCACAGCATGATGCTGGCACTTGTGGGCTTGTAGATTTTGTTGGATTAAAAAAAATTTTTTTTTGATATTCAGATTTTTATAAACACATTTTTTATGTAAATATATATAAAAACCTACTTATATAACCTTTCATGTCTATATTAAATATCAACAACTCAAGGAAAATATTTTTCCAAGTGAATAAATGCTGATTAAAGCAACAAAGTGTTTCAGTTTTACAGATCACTTTGTGCTCAAGTTGCTTCTCATACAGGTTTCACATATAAATAAAGTATATTTTTACTTGTTGAAATGAGTAAGACTTTCACAATCATCTGGTCCCACCTTTAGCTGATGCGCTGCATCACCTCTGTGTCCCCTGCAGGTAGCAGAGTCCGGACCGAGGACACAGAACCACGTATAGTCCACCACCCCTCTGATGTGGTGGTGAAGCTGGGCAGCCCTGCCACTCTGTCCTGCCGCGTGGACGGCAGCCCCAAGCCGACCATCGAGTGGCTGCGGAACGGTCAGCCCCTGGGGACAGACAAGGGGGACGGCCGGGCGGTCCCCATGGTTCTGTCCGAGGGGAGCCTGTTCTTTCTAAATGTGGGAGGGGGCAGACGTGGCCAGACCCACGAGGGCGTCTACACCTGCATCGCCACTAACAGCGCCGGCAAGGCAACCAGCCGCAATGCCTCCCTGTATATTGCAGGTGAGATGGCGAGGGGACTTAGAGGTGTCTTAGCTGCAGCGGTATACATGTAGTACCTGTAGTATAGTTTCAGGATCAGAGCGAAGCTCGTTGTTCTGATCCAGCTCAGTGTAACTGTGTCTCTGTGTTCCTGCAGTTCTGAAGGAGGAGTTCAGCGTCCAGCCCAGCGACGCCGAGGTGGCAGAGGGGGAGGTGGCTGTCTTAAACTGTGGTCCGCCGCTGGGACATCCAGAACCTAACGTCATCTGGAAGAAGGACGGTGTTCCCATCAGCAACACGGACCACCACTACACTGTAAGCAGCTGCTTTGATTATGGAAACATGTGAATATGTTTTCATCCTGAGGTTCATGATTCCAGCGCAGAGTTGTAATCAATGATTTGACTAATCCTCACACAGAAAACGCAAATGGATTATAATCTGAAAAAGCAGTCCCTGCATCCATGTACTCAATGCTTGATGGTTAAAATAAAATGTTCCACAGATGCTGTAGCTAGTTGATCTGTGCTGCTTGCTTTGCTCTGCAGAAGCTGAGCGGGAAGCTGATCATCGCGCCTGCAGAGAAGAGCCATTCCGGCTCCTACGTGTGTGTGGCCCGGAACATCATGGGAGAGAGGCAGAGCAGGGCGGCTCGACTCTCTGTGCTGGGTGAGACCAGATGAGAACGAGTAGACTAAAGGCCCCGACATGCTTCATCTGAAGCGGAACGGCTCACGTATTCACGCACACATTTCATACAACAGGGCAGACCACCTCCCCGTTTCGGTATACGTCACCCCACATCCTGTGTTTTGCTTTTACCAAACGGTCATGTAGCTCACGCCACACTTTTCCGCAGTGAACAATGACACTACAATTTCCATCCAGGGGGGTTATTCACTATTTCCCAGTCGTATTTTCATAGGACCTTTTATACCAACACTGCCGTCTGAGCGCATTTCCGCATTAAAACTGCAACAAACTTCTGACCAATCACACACCACTTTGCATAGAGCTCTGTTGAAGCCTCGTGTCGAGTTCGGCAGGCACTCTGCCTCTCTGCAAACCAAATGACACAGTTTTCATCTGTGTCAATGAGAGATGATTTTGGCACTTTGGATGAATTATGTTGTTAAGCACTACCTTTTTTCTTTCATTTCTTTTTAACCCACCAATGGGGAAGAAAAATACTTCTCTCTTCAAACAAACTTGTGACATATTTACACTGACTGGGGTTTTGCTGTAGCACTTAAAGCAATTCACTGAGTTTCTTCTTTTATCTACGTACCGCAGGTAAGCCTGTGTTGGTGCTGAAGCCAGAAAACGTGTCGGTAAAGACGGGAGAGTCTGCCCATTTCTACTGCCAGGCTAGAGGGGACCCTCCTCCTACGGTGGCCTGGAGCCGAGAGCGGGGGCCGCTTCCCAACGGCAGGTAGACCGCCCTCCATCTACCTTTGTTCATCAATGACACGGCCAGAACACTGTGTGCTGGTCCGGTGTTGGAATCTGTCCAGTGTCTGCCCTTCGTCTCACCTGTTGACTGCTGGGATACACCCAGATCCACATGTGACCTTTGTAGGAAATTAAGGAATGAAAGAAGAGAGCATCTTTATGCTCCATATTGTTGCGGTCCAGTTTATTTTCCTTTCTTATAAGTTGGATAAAGTTGGATAAATTTGAATAATTTACTTGTACACTAGGCCCTGTGGTATTCACAGGGATTAAGGACCACCAGGTCCGTGAATAGCTAACATCTGCAAATAATTGAGACCCCTTTAAAAATGCTTGTCCGCCTTGGTATTTCAGCTCCCCAAGGTGCAATTTCCTTCAAATATTTTAGATTTTTTCGTAGACATATTTTCTATGAATACTAAGCTCTGAACAGGCCGGGGTCCACTGAATAGTCTGCTGATAGCTGGGGTCACAAGTCTCCTCAGACTTGATGGTCTGAAGGTGAAAAGTATGAGTAACAACTGGTTCAGAGTTCTTCAGTTACTTCATGATTTTTGCACTTTCTACAAAAATAAAAACTGTCTGCTGAGGCTTTTTACGTTTGGAACAGAGACATCCTCAGATAGGTCAACTGTGAATTGTTTCTGAGGAACATTTCAGCTTGATGTACCTGTTTAGGTTTGACCAAGCTTTGCTAGTAACATGAGACCGTCAATTCTTTCCGCTGCTCGGTTTGGTTCCAGGTATCTCATAAACCCGGACCAGACTCTGCAGCTCCATTATGTGACGGTGCAGGATGCTGGGAGCTACACCTGCACTGCTGCGAATCATGTCGGCGTCGTCACTGCGGTTGCACAACTTCAAGTTGAAGGCGAGTAGTTTTCATTCTCTTTTTACATTTATTTTGCAACTGCTTTATGTTGGAAAAATATCCACGACAACAGACAAACTTCCCAGAAGCGGTTGTTATTACTTCATAATAATAAATTCACAGCAGACATGGTGCATGCTAACAGAGAGCTGGTGCTTTGAAAGCTAACTTGTATTCTGCAGTGCAGATAAAGATGAATTTCCCTCATGCTATTAGCTTGCAGGACATACAATGCAACAAAATAAACCAGATTATCATATAATAGTGATGAGAACAACTGTTCATTTGAGTGAATATCTAGGATCTGTAAAGTAAAATTATCCGTTCACAAGTTCACAGTTCATTTGCGCTGAACAGCGCCTCCTCTAGACCAATCCGCGTACTGCACATTTCAGAACGTGATCCTTTCAAGCTGACACGTCGCCATTCCAGCTCTATGTCTGTTTCTTCAAGCTAACGGCTGATGTTCTGTCAAGCCACATAAAAACTAATACGCACGCACACGCCCACACACACCTCCCCCTCCCCCCCCGCCCACCACACACACACACACCCGCCCCAGTTATCTTAACAAACTGCAGTACAAAAACTAATGTGATCGTGAGGAAGGGAGACATAGTACACATAAAATCTATAGATTTACAGTATTTATGAGGCTTTTTATTTATTATTTACCAGTTCAATTATTTCTTGTTTTAATTTCAGTGCGATAAAACATATTTAACAACCTGGCATGTAGTCATCTACTAATCCATTTACTTGTTTATTTGACAGGCTGTAAATGCACTGGCACCGCTTTCACACTTCAGTCAAAATAAGCCCATTGCACCAAATGCAGCATTAAAGACACAGCACAGTTATATAAAACAATAAGTTAGTAGTAGAATACAGCAATGTGGCATAAATGGGTTGAAGTGTTTTTTTTGTTTTTTGCCCTGAAGTTGTGACTTGAAAATCTTCAGGAATTGTGTGGTTGCATCCATCCTTCCATCTGTCTGTCCGTCTGGGCTGGTGCCTATCCCCAGCAGTCATTAGACAAGAGGCGGGTGGCTGCTGTTTGACTACGCAGCAGTACATTTTCTTTTGCTCTAGTCAGACTCATATTTTGACATGATTAGTTATTTATTTCCTTTCTCATGAAAAATGGTTTCCTTGGAACAAAGGTTTCAGTGAGATCTATCTGATTTAGTCTATTTTTAAGTCAAGCCGCGACATGGCTTGGTAGAAATGACCTTCTGCAGCCCAAACGATGGGCTAAGTTGCGACTTCTGTTTTGTCCTTTAACTTTCGTTAACTGTCGTGTTTCCACCGTAGACGACTTGATGCTTTCTAATAAATGTTAATATGAAACATTTGCTGTTGCAGAGGCTCCCAGCACTGAACAGAAAGACTTCCACAGAGAGCTGTCAGCCTTACGAGTGACCCTGGAGAATGTCACCATCATCGCCTCGGAGTCCAACGTTTCCCTCGTCCAATGGAAGGTATGAGAATCCTGTTTTCGAGCTTTGTGGGTGGACTGTTTGAGTGTTTGATCTGTGTTTGGTGTTTCCTGTGACCAGCTTCAGTCCCTTCCAGCTCAGCCGCACTACCTCGACGGCTTTGAGGTTCTCTATCGCCCCCTGCTGCCTGTCAGCTCAGACTGGGCAGCACTGAGGGTCTCGCTGCCGGGCGTCCAGGCTCAGGTCGGCCCCTTGAAGAGGGGCTACAAGTACGAGTTCAAGGTTCGTCCTTATGGGAGCAGCCTGTATGGAAGGGAGAGCAACACTCGGCATCTCCGAGTCCCTGAGAGAGGTGAGGGAAGGCTGGCTTCAGAAGCCCTCACCTGCATCTTCTCCTCTGCTTTAATCCACCAATCAAACTAATTCAGGGGGAATATATCGCCTCTTTTCATGCAGCGCCCAGTGCGCCCCCTCTGGCCGTGTCCATAACGGTGAACCACGAGCAGAACAACACCGTCCATCTGAGTTGGGAGCCTCCTCCTCCCGACAGCCACAACGGCGTCGTCCAGGGCTACCAGGTGACCGCTCCCTGTCTGGCTCCTCTTCATCCGTCAACAATCGGGTTATCAGCTGAGGACTATTCTTCTTTTTCACCATTACATGTCATTTCTTTCTTCCTCACTGCCCTACCTACTTCCTCTTAATATTCCTTTATTCTTTTCTTCATTAGCTCCTTTGTTTTTTCCTTCCTTCCTGTCATCCTTCTCCTTACAGTTACTTTCTTCTTTGTTTCCTTCTGTCCTTTCATCCCTCCTTGCTTTCTTCCTTCCTTTTTTTCCCCATCTTTTCCAGGTGTGAGCTTTTTCCAGAGTTTACTGCTGATCCCAATCCAAACTGGTTTGTTAGAAAACATTCTACTCTGCTGTTTTACATGAGAATCATTCTAAATCATACTAGCAGTGTTTTTGAGACTATGAGCTTCCTCTCATAAATGTGTGAACTGCTACTTTAGGTTTGGTGTGTGGAGTCTGACGAGCAGCAGTACCACAACTGGACAGTGGACAGCGGCCAACACAGCCTGGATATCTCCACACTGGAACCAGGGAAGCAGTACTGGGTAACCATGGCAGCGGTGAACGGTGCTGGAGTGGGAACGCTCAGCGATCCTCATGGATTTGTCATCAGTGAGACCAATAGCTTTTTCAACTAATTTCTCTGTCATGTTCTCTCAGTGTCTGACCATCCAGAATGTCTGTTTTTACTCAGAGCCACAGCTAGGGGGCGCCTCAGACCCAGACAGCCACAACAAGGATGCGTTTCCTATGCTGGCCCTCCTCCAGGACCCAGTGCTGATTGGCAGCGTTGGCGCCCTCTTGTGGTGTCTTCTGATGATTGCAGCTGTTTTCCTGTTCAGACGCCACAACAGCGCTGGTCAACTGTCACCTCACCACACCAAGGCTCAAGGTGACTTTTCAACAAATATTGACTGTGTGATCCCTGCTGGAGGTCAATCTTTGTAGAAGACAAGAAATTGTGTATTTATTTATTTGCTGTTTTTTTTTTTCCCCCAGGTCTGCACAGATTGGCCAGTGAAGATCTCATCATCAAACACAGGTGAAAGTTCAACAGCATCATGTAGATTACACGTGTAATAAGACATGAGCAAAAATCAGCTTTCTACTTGGACTTTTAACGGAATATGTTTAAAATAAAACATTTGATAAAAATCAGGCAAAACCTTAAAACCACTATTTGCTTTATGAATTGGTGGAATTTTATTAATCTAATTTCTACATTTCTTCCAATTTACACTTACACTAAATAAAACATGAAGCCTTGTAGAATATGCAATTTGTATTGATGGTTCAGGTTCAGGTGGGTACTGTGATGCTAAATACATTATACACATGCATAAACCTGAAATGGCGCTTGTAGCTGAACGGTTCTCATAAAAAACATCCATAACTTAATAATAAAATTCTTGTGAAGAATCCATATCCTTAAGAGTTGCCAAAGGCTGTTTCCTGTGAATAAAAGTTGTAATTTTTAAAAACTTTAGTAACCATTTAAGTTGCAGATTCAGCTGCAGGGTCCACAATATAGTGTGTCACAACCTTTGATCCATGGCCGTCAGGTTCTCACATTATACTTATTTTTTAACCAGTTACAATAATCATCTGTTAGCATCACCTTTAAAGAGCCTGCCTGAAAATACCAAGTCCGATGTCTTTACTGATATTGTTTGTATTGGTGCCTGTTATATGTATTTAGCAATAAATTACTATTATTATTTTTATATTTCATCTAGATTTGTATTTATTTATTTTATTTATTATTTGGATCTCCTGCCAGTTACACCTGCACATATGTATATGTATTTATAATCACACTTACAGTTTTTCAGTATTTTTTTCTCTATAACCAAGCAACAACATTTTTTTTTGCCAAATTCAATGTCTTTGTGCAATGACAATAAAGTAAGTCTAACTCTTGCTAATATAATTTCTATTTTTCTTCATTTGCATAAAGTCCTTATTACTTCTTTTGATGTGATGTGATGAGAAAATACTTCTAATTGTTGTAGCTATACCATACCATACCATACCAACTTTATTTATAAAGCACTTTAAAACAACCACAGCTGATACAAAGTGCTGTACATCAAAACACAACATAACAATAAAAAAAACATAAAATAAAAACTTACAGTTTAAAAACAAAAAAAACATACAATTTAAAACTAGATCCCGCTAGAGTTAAAAGCCAAATAAAATAGATGGGTTTTAAGACGAGCTTTAAAAGCTATACATAAAAGTCATATCAAAAACGTGTTTTAAAGTCCCTATTGATGTATTTTTTCCTTCAACCGTCTCTATCTTTCTGTTGTGCAGGATGGCCGCTCCAGATTCTCCATGGATGTCCGGTGGCTGGAGACCGCCCTTCAACCAGAAATACCAGGACTTGTGGGCCCAAGGTCACAGACATCCTGGGATCAGGAGCACCAGTAAGCGAAACACACACACAATGTGTGTGTGTTTCGTTCAAACTGTTTTGTTTGAACTGTCCCTGTAGCTGATATTTATAGGGGTCCAGTACTTTACATGGCAATCACAACTAATGTTGTCATAACAATATTTAACTTTGATATTGAATTTAATTTTCTTCCTAATGTTGTTACTGAAGCTTAAATTAAACAGCAGATGGGATTCTTTGTTGTTTAGCATTTGGGTTGTTTCATGGATAACATTTCTCGTCAGTCCAGCATTAGGATAGTTTTAAATGACTAAACTCCAGTTTCTCGCACCTGTCACAACGTGCAGAAAAAAATACCGAAAAAAGAGAACAGAAAATATAATATAATATAATGTAAAGCAATATAATAAAATATTATAATAGAGTATAATATTATAGAATTTTAAAAATAGTATAATATAATTTCTATTCGTCCAGGTCTTCCAGTCTCGTCCAAGCAGGACGGCAGGATCGTGGACTCAGCTGTTCCCATGATGACCGACAGCTGTGGCGTCTACGGAACGTTTTATGTGGACCTGAAGGGCAGCAGCCTGAAGACCTTCAGCAGTCCTGGACGCTGCCCTAAAGCAGCTCACGCCTTGCCTCACCAGCAGGGGGCGGAGACGATCCAGATCTTCACCCAGCCTGACTCCAAGTCGTCGTCCCTCAGCAGCCAGGAGGCTCTGCCCTGGAAACAGGCCATACGTCCTCAGCCAAAGATGGGGGTGCTGAGGGAGTCGTGGGGGAAAAAACCCCACGGGAAGCCAGGTGGTGTAGAGCTGGGAGTGTGACGCTAGCGTTTTGCTTTTGGGGTTTATAGTGTGATTTTTGGTTCCAGTTCATTCTGACCCGTCTCTCTGCAGAGCTGCATGCAGTGAACAGCGTACCGGTCCTGTCATCCAGAACCCAGAACGGTCCCTCCAGAGCCTGCAAGCAGAGACTCAGCCATGTACCAGCAGGACGCCACGGTACACAGATGTTGTGCTTCTGTCACACACTCCAACAGGACAGTGTTGGAGTGTTGGAGCATCACCATGACTTCCTTTACCGTGTTCAGGTGGAGCTTCGCAGGGCGGGGAAGGAGCTGCTGGTTCTCGCTTGCTTCATTACTCTGCCTCTCTGCACTTAGTGGACCTGCTGCCTCCCCCACCGCTGATGTCCGCAGACAGAAACACCCTGTCCTCAGACGAGGGGTAAGACACGTCAGCATGGTCCAGATAAAAATGATGCAACACTGTTTTTATGAATGGTCTTAAAATTTCTCCAAAATACAACTTCTGTTTTTTTAAAAAAAAAAAAACATCATGACCTGTTTTCATTTACATTGCTTACAAAACTTTAGCATAAACACACACGTTATTTTGTTAAAATGACAAGTCAGGTTCTTAGCGCCATGCCTGCCATCTGACCTGCAGCCTGTTCTCAAAGCCAACCAGCTGTCTGGAAGCTAATTATTATCATTAACGTAATAATGAAAACTAGAAGGAAAAAAATATTGCTGTTAAAGCTACAGCCAGGAGGAGGGTCTTAGTGCTCCTTGCTCCCTGCTGCACTGCACCTGGTTTACCACAACATAGCCTGTGACAAATTCTAAGCATGGCCACTGATGATAAGTTATTTCTCCACCAATAGCACATTTAGCAGGGTGTACACGTGTTTGATTGACAGCGCCACGACCCTCCCCCTGACTCTGATTTGTTCTTTTTGAATGGGAACAGCAGCACTGGGAGGAGATGAAGGAACTCCATCTTTTTACAGATTATCTGTCTCATACATGTATGCCGTCACGTGGTGACAGTTTGAACAAATATGAAGAAAATATGTTGTTGAATAAGTTACATACTGCAGCTTTAACTGAAATAAAAGTAAACAAAATAAGGCTTTTCAAAAATATGGGCAACTGTTCATAAAACTAACTAAAATTCCCTGATAGAACTTAATTAATAGAGTGCTTAGCTGCAAGACATGTAAACAGTATTCACTCTTACAGATTTCTTCCTCCTTTATGAGAACTGAGTTTGTTTGTGTGTTTGTTTTAACTGTGTTCAGTTCCAGTCATTCCACAAAGCTGACAGAGGACCTGGGCTCCATCCCATCAATTAGTCCTCCATCAGGTTACCATGGACAAGCAAGACCCAACAAGCACAGCGGCGCCCCCTACAGCCACCTGTCTGCTTCATCCTACTCCACGTTAATGAAGGCTGATCAGAGTCCTTCCCTGACGGCGCAGGAAGCCACTGAGTACCTGGAGCTCACTCCTAACCCTGAGAGATACAGGTAGGGATGGTTTACACCTCATTCTCTCCAGATGTTCCAGACGTGTGTCCTGACGGTCTGCCTCTGCTTCAGCAGCGTTCTGCCAGAGCAGCGTCCCTCCTTGCCCCACAGCTTCACCTCCACCCTGGGGAGCATCTGTGGGCCGGTCGGCTCGGCCGAGTTGGAGGATGGCGCGGCCGCCGGAGCCCAGCCGTTGCCGGCGGCGCTGTATCATTCTGGCCTTCACAGCTCGCCGTCCTCCTGCTACAGTGACTGGGACAGCTCCCTGTGGAACACCTGGAGCTCGGCCATGGACAGCAACATGGACAGCAACCGGACCAGCCTCATCAGCTCGGTGGACAGCTGCTACACCAACGACAGCGCCACGTTCGCTCGCCTGCTGGCCGCGGCCGCAGAGACCATGAGTGCAGCCTCGCTGACGGGTAGGAGGGGCAGGGGAGGGTCTTACATGGCAGCAGTTAGTGGAGCTCTATACACACACACACACGCACACACACACACCCACCCCCACACACATAAATGTATATCAGACGTATAACGGTACATGGTTTCAGTGTTTATTCTGTGAGCCTTAATCAGCAGCAAACAACAAATCTTTAGAAACCAGTTTGATTTTATTTGGTTCTCAAACCTAAAAAAAAAAAAAAAGTAGAAAGTAAGAACTGACTGGAGGTTCGGCTGGAATTTTTCCCATAAGTAAAGCAGAAAGCAGACATTTCTACTTTATATTACACAACTACTAAAACTACTTAAAAAACTTTCGATATTTCAACAACTGAATGTCCCAGCTGTACCCGAATGCAGCATGTGCAGCTGTTGCTATATGTATGCTGCATGGTTCTTCTTCTTCTTTACCTGACTGAAGAAGGTAAAACCAAAAATCTCACAGTTTGCAGTCCAAGATGTGATTTATATGTTTCTCCTCTAGATGGCGCCATTCAGCCGTGATTCCTTACTTGTAGCACACAGCAGCACTTCAGTCCACCTGCCTGAAGAGACAGCTTCTTAGATTTCACGTTTCTATGAAATTTCTACTTTCCACTCTAGAATCAGCATAAGGAAGAGCAATAGTTGACGCAGCTGATTATTTAATCCACAAACCATAACTAGTTTGTACATATATATGTAGTTGTGCACATGCCTGCTGCTTGAAGAGAGATGAATTCATTCCAATTCCTGCTCCCACTTATTTAAAATCTTTCATCAAACTGAAGTCTCAGATCAGATTTCTGCCCCTCTCTGTCACCTCATCCATCACTCTGCCCGTTCCCCACAGGATTCATTCCATCTGTCAAACTCTCACTTTCGGCTCTTTTCTGCCGTGACTAAAACCACCTTAACTTCTGCTGACACGTGGCTCAACAGCCACTGCTTTTTTTCCATTCCATTTTCATGAATCTTTGAATCGGATCAACGTCCTCAGCGCGGATTGTTGTCTTGTCCTGTGTCCAGACTTCTCGCCGCCGGCCTCCCCCCTCAGCGCCTTGTACCCGTCGTTCTGTTCAGACGGCGATGCCTTCAGGGAGCTGGAGCCCATCCCCGCGTGGGACTGGAGCATGGCCTGGGTGGAGGAGATGGCCGCGCAGTACGGAGCTCACTATCCCAGCAGAAACACGAAACCGTTCAACACTTAGAAGTTTTGCTGTGACCGTGTCAGTGAGGACAGAGGGAAAACTCTCCTTCCTCCAGAACAACGCAGAGCAGATTGACCCGATGCTGCAGGTGGAGCGTTTCACCAGCCGGGTTCTGAAGCTTCATTAGAAGCATTTCACTGACACTTCCACTGGAGATGCAAGCCTCATGCTGTTTGTAATAGTTTTTCTTTTTTTCTTTCTTTTCTTTTTTTTACGTCAAGGCACTTCAGCTACTACTTTGAATCTCTGAAATGACTTTCATGGTGCTGTGGAAGTTTTTTTTTTTTTTTATTCAAATTGTTTCCCTGAAAAGGAACATAATGAGACATTTCCCTGGGGAGGTTCTCACCCCGGGTGTTCCCAAACGTCCGGAGAGATGCGGCGGAGACAGTGGAGAGAGACAGTCTTAGAAAAATGCACTTCTTGTTTTCATGTGGGTCTTTGCCGGATTTCATTAAGACTGCGGTTCGAATCCATTATAGCATTATGGTTTTGTTGTGACTAAATGAAATGCAACGTATTCATGAAAAGGCTATTTAAAGAATTTTGAACGTGTTCCTAACCGTTGTCTTTTCTTCTGTCTTTGGCACTTCTCTGTATGCTGATGACTTGGAACGTCCTGATTGCACAGTAGGCATTGGCAGATACCCAGTCATATTGAACAGCCTCATCAAAATAAATGCTATGTATATGATTGAAAGTTTGATCAGAAAGATAAAAACACCATAAATGTTATCAGAATCCCTCATATTTAGTAACTATTGACAATCTGGACGCTGTCACTCACCTCTTTGTTTCCCCTCAGTCATTTACTCTGTTTGATCAGCATGCTGCTCCAACACAAGTTAACTGGTAATAAATCAGACTATGTAGCTTAAAACAGGCAGTTCTGACATTTGTTTCTGAACTTCTTTTTGTTTCGACCCATCCAGCCAGGACCACTTTTTCCGCAATGCTAGGCTAACATTAGCTGCGTGCTGACTCTTTGTTTTGATACGACTCATTGATAACTTGGATTGCTGGTCCAGCTCATTGTGTGTGTAGACAGAATGTGCAGAAAAAGCCGTTCTGCTCCATGAAATCCAGTGACACATATTTATGATGCGGTAAGAGCAGCTCCCTGTGCTACAACCTGTGTCCGAGCACAGCGGACAGAGTTAAATCACACGACACACACACACACACACACCCCCACACACACACAGGAAGCCTCCAACAGGCCACTTCAGCCTCTCTATTACACACTCTCTGAATGTCAGAGTAAAAAGTGGAAAGGACTTAGATCCTAAGTAGAACATTCTGATTTATTCAACAAAAGAACGGGGTAGAAACTGTCTTACAGTTTTGCAAGCCCTGTAAAAGAAAATAAGCTGTGATTGTAAAACATAAATGGACTCCAGGGTCTGTGTGGAGTTGTGTCTGACATGTTCACAGACTGTAGACCAACAGCAGGCATCAGGTGCTGAGGTTTTTGTCAAACACTCCACAAACAAAACGCTGTGATCTAGATGCCAGAACTGAATTGCGAAGTTTCTTCTGGTAAATACACATTTTTTTTAATGATTTTATAAAGTTTACATTATTCTAAAGTGCACATTTGCCTTAGTAGAGATATAAGCATTTAAAGTGTAATAAAGATTTTAACTTTAAATAACTGCAATTGGGAGTATTTTGTGTATTTAGAAGCAGATCTATTTGAAGCTCAGCCTTTGCTCTCAGACAGATGCATTTTTACTAATAGCAGCAAACTTTAGCATTTAAGAAAAAAAAATCCGCTTTGTATTTTGTACATCTTGAAATAAAATGTGATTTGTAATATGAAATAAAAAAAGTATATTTTATTCTGAGATGAGGTTTGTTCACTTGATTACACTTAAGTTGTTCTGTAACAAAACAAAGGACTGAAAGAAAGTATTAACTAATATTTTTTCGTTTGGCCTCTTTATTTACATACTTAATTAATTGATCTTATGTCAATCTGTGTCAATCTGTACTGATCTTGAAACGTTAAATAGAAGCTTTTTCAACACATTACATAGACATCTTGATTGCATCACTTTAAGATATTTTGGTTTATGCTCATATTTCTTAAAACAACTGTGTCACAAATGGGCATCGGAACCACATTCACTGAATTGAAATGATGACTTGTTTGTAAAATACCTCGAGACAATTGGTTCTACATAACCTGAAAGTAAATCACCATCAGCCTCTGTTAAAAGAAGTTATCTACATAGTCATAATTTGCTTGATGTGTCATACTACTGATTTGCTTTATGAGTTAGAAACTTAACCTCACTGAGCCAGACGTCACAAACTGTAAAAGCCAGAATATTTTATTGCAGGGTAACATACTAACTTACCTGCAACTTCTGATTAGAATCCCTAAACCCTTTTGGCCCGTCGCTGGAGGCGGAGCTTGCCATGTCATCCAGTTTGTTGGGCAGTTTAAGCATCAGTCTTTAATGAGCACCAGATCAGCAGGTCTTCCTGTAACTTTAGCCTTTGTTGCTCCAACAAAGTTTGAACTTTCAGAGCAGAAGACATGCAGCATTTTGATTTGCATACTAAAGAACTAAAGCTTCTCCAGGAGTCCAGTATGTTCTCATAAACAGCTTTTTGAAATGATCAATGTGGCTCACCACCCAGGGCGCCAATCCAGCAGGGGGCTCCATACCATTTTGATTTGCGAAACCTTTATGCAAAATCAGGAAAAAGCTTGTCAGGGGCACTCAGTGAGCCCCTATTAATGCACAAAACATCAGGGAGTCTGCCTTAAAACTTTCAGCTCAGTTTGGGATTTTTTTTTTGCCCCTCAGGGAAGTGTTATAGTCTTCTAGCACATTTTCCAGGACGTCTTGTTCAAATCCAGGCAGAGAGAGAAAGAGAGAGAGGATTCCCACTGGTTCCCTGTGCTGTTTTCTCCTGCTGGGAGACGTGGGAGCCACAGGAGCTGATGAAGCAGCGTAGTCTTGTTTTTCACACCGACATGCTAGGCCAGCCATGTTAACGGACGTATAATATCTTATCATTCCAGATGATCCCTGTGAGACCTGATTTAATTGACCCCCCGGCAGCTCTTTGCGGCCCGCGCAGAGCGGAAAGGTGACGGTTGGAGCTCGTCCGTCTGACTCGATTAACCGAGGCCAACAATGCTGCTGCACCTGGCAAAAGGCTTCTAATTGCAAACGCGCTGAGGGAAATAATTACACTTTCATCTGTTTGCATTCGGAGCTAAACGGGAAGCGCGTTATTTATGACTTTCTCACGCTCTTACCTGATGCTTCCTGTTCCGAGCAGATTGCGCGCTGATGAATCGGTGAGAGCTCTTGCAGAGTTGCCTGGATGTCGTTCCAGCAGAGGAGCCGGGAGGTCAGCCACGACTCCTCCACTAAGTCTGATTAATGATTTCCTCGACAGCAGCTTGTCGTGCCCCAGCAAAGCACAACACACTCTCTTTTCTTTTTTCTCCCCCTAATCCGTGCCCGTTTGGGTTGCTCGAGTCAGACAAGACCAAGAATGTGGAGAGGAGGGAGAGCTTTACCATCTGTTTCATTTAGGAACTGCAGGGCAGCTCCTGCTCAGGGCTCGTGATTTATATGTAAAAAACTAAAACCAGTTTGGAAATAACAGAGAACTGAAAAGCAGAGATAAACTTCTTCACGTCTTGACCAGGCCGCGCAGCTGCTGTTGTGGTCAGATTAGGCGAAGCCGACCTGCTGGTCAAAACATCCAGAAAACATGAAAAAGGACACGCAGACACACACACAGCTCTGCCCTGAACCCGCATCTGACCGGATTGTTGGGGTGTGTGTGTGTGTGCGTGTGTTTTATTTGTGCAGCATCCTGCCACAGGGATCAGCCCTTCTTCAGTGAGGACCATATGTTTGTACATGAAGCCCCGAGCTCTTCTGCACAGCACACACAACCCCGCAGTGAAAAACTGTGTGTCTGCTTGTCTTATTAGTGCTCACACACACACACACCCCAACAAGGAACATCGCCGTTGGGATTTTTGCATCACAGATTTCGGTCTATGCCAAAGTACCAGCTTTATATATATATATATATATATATATATATATATAACATGTCTACAAAGCAGTGAGGCGTGTCAGACGCAGCCTGAAACCATCTGCACACTTTACACACACTGATATGTAGCTTTACAGCGCGTCTTTCTAGCAGTCAGCTTGTCTTAGCAAATCAATGATTCTCGGCCTGACAGCTACTTGATATTTACAACGGTTTGCAAAAGACCATTGGAAGTTCCTTACATTTTTTCCCACATTATAACCACAAACCTGAGAGTATTTTACTCAGATTTATTTTTTTAATGTTTCACAAAAAGAGATGGAATGTCTTGGACAATATATATACATATTGAAAACTAATTTAAAAAAAAAATGTAATTTAGAGTTCAGGTAAATTTCCCCAACTTTGAATTTGGACGTCTCGCCCGGAACGTTAGTTGGAAAACACCAGCACCCCACCTGACCGCGCTAGAGACAAGGGTGTTAGAAAATGGATGGATGGATGGATGGATGGATGAATTTGGACATTGTAACATTGGTGAACAAAGGATGTGTAGCATCAGTTCCAGTGTTCTAGACTGTGTTTTTCCTTTCCTTCTGCTCCAGTCCTCCTCGGTTCACACATTTATCTGTGCAGGATCCGTCCACTGCTGAAAAGACCTGCCTGTTGGAGGTTAACCGGACATTTTTTTTAAAACTCTTTTTAGATATTTCCGATTCAGGTTGGTGCTCAGAGGGAGGTGGGAACAGGAATACATCAGTCACACAGGTTTGATTTACATCCACAGTTTGTCATACCAACAGCTCCGGGCGTTCATTTTGATCCAGTCATTACGCTCGCATCTGTATTTAGAAAACACGGCAGAGCTCTATTGATCCGTGAAGGAAATTAGGCTGGTTTCGCAAGCCGCCGTCGGTGAAGGATATTAGAGGCTGTGAGGGGGGAACAGAACACCAGGAACAGAAACCTAATGAGGAAAATAGCTGCAGTGGTGATATTGGTGAGGCAGTTTGCTTATGAATATCATCTTCCATGTCAGTCCAGAGACAAGCAAGAGCAACACAATCACGGCGTATTCTAAAGTAGAACGTGGAACACAAGCAACAAACCGCGTAGGACTGCATCTAAAGCTGGAGCTGCTAATAGTGGGGACGTACTCCCTCTGTCAGGCAGAACGACAGCCCATCATGTGCCTCACACACACACACACACCCCCGCACACCCACACACACACACACGCCGCCGTGCTGACTGACAGCAGCGCTCAGCTGAGCTGCTAACGTTGTAATCATTCAATTAACTGCAAATCAATAACAGCCTTATGGATGAGGAGTTTCAGGATTGCTCTGTCGCTCACACACCTTTCTGACTACACACTCTCTGCTGACTGAACGTCTGCTGTCAAACTCCCGCCACGGCTGCAGACGAAGCATCCCGGCCGAAGTTTGTCTGCGAGACAAGTTTAAGTTTTCCCAACTCGTTCACGTTGGACGAGGCCGTGACCTAAATGCTAAATGTGTCGCGCCAGCCCACGTGGTAATCTTACTTCCTATGTTCAGCGACCTCGCCTCCACGCTGTTTTAGCTCCTCAATGGATGCGTGACATCAGCCAAAAAAAACCTCCCAAACATCCATCTCTCCTGTCACCCTCCAAATTAACATGGAGATTGCTGCTTTGCATTCTGGGATAAGGGAAACAGAGATTTAAACACCTTCTTTTCACCCCTTGCCTCTGCTCGCTCTCGGGGGCCTGGGGCCCCTTTTCCTCCCGACCCGGTGGGCGTTCCAGCCGTGACACCTGCCCAGTGAATGAGTGAGGTGATTAATGGCTTAAGGGAGGAATGAAGAGAGGACAGGAGGATAGAGGGACATGGGATGGATAAAATGTGCTGGCTGCTGAAGGTCAGCAACGTAAATCTTGTCATCTCCAAACTGTGTGAACGACCTACAGTATATTGTCACGTTAGTAGTGATGCTGCTGATTGTGTGAACTGGTATGATTTTAACACATTTGCTCTTTTGTGTGAAGCATTTTACTTGCCGCATACAAATGCATTTTTTTACTAAAACAACATTTTTGACTTCTGAACCCCATCGTCTTAGTGAAAGAGTTGAACGTAGCTCGGGGGAAATGATCATGACTATGTTGGCCCCTGCAGGTCAGACAGTGTTGCCCAGGATAGGCTTTGGAAAGCACTGTATGAAAAGGAATTTGTGCAAAAAAGGTTAAGTTGATCTTCAGTCTCACTCTTTATTCACACATTAGTGAATGAAGTGGAAACAGTCCATTAGTGAGACTCGTTGATTGAAACCTGGACAAAGGAAACAGCAGTTTCTTCATACCTCAGTTTGTTCCAGAGCCGAGGAGCATAAGAACTTACTCAGCCTTCCAAGTGTCCGTTGGACACCGAGTCACCAATTCTCCGATGACCTGAAAGGATGTGTGGCTGGTTGTCCAGCAACTCAGAAAAGTATTTCAGGCAATGACAATTTAGTGCTTCGTTGACCAATACCAGGATATTGGACTCCTGCCCAGTGACAAACCTGTCCTGGGTGTACCCTAACTAACAACTGGAGATGGGCACCAGCTCACCCACGACCCTACAGAGATGAGTATAAACGTTGGATGGATGGATTACTTGACAAACAGAAAACAAGTTCAGTGACTTAAGAACTGGTTTTGATATGATCCATTTTGCTGGTGTTGGTCAAGATCCTATCAAGGGGTAAAAAAAAAAAAAACTTTTACCAATATTGTCTCAATTGGTAAAATGAGATCTAAAATTTAACTAAAAAGCAGAGAATATATTATTATTTTTTATCATAAACGAGGTAAATGTGTTCAGAAAACGCTTTTTTCAATATCATTTCTACCTTGAAATGATAGAAATGGTAGACCGGATATGGCTCTGCAGTAGATTATTATTGATACATCTGGCGGACACGAGCGTCATGCTGCTTGTCTTATTCTCTGAATTTTGTCTGTGAGAAATTCTGTGGGTTTGTTGTGGGTCTCCCATTTTCTGTTGGGTTTTCAACTTCCAACAGAAAACCCAGAGCGGCCCCAGTGAGGGCTCCACAATGAGGTCAGTCAGCTGCTTTTCACCACCCAGTGATCCTTCTTCGTGGTTAGCCACATCCACAGTGTCCACCATCGACACGCTAACGCTGTAAAACGTTTCAGCTGAGAAATGGTTATAAATAATGCATTTTCTGGTGTGGTAGTGTAAAGGGGTGCAGATATGCAATAAGATCGTGATAAAAATCATAGTAATCATTTTTATAATGATTACAATAATAGTAGTTAAGGTTAAGGATACTGTATTTTTGTCTGTGGTTGTAATGTGACAAAATATGGAAAAGTTCAAGAAGAGTGAATACGAGTCACGTACAGAGAGAAAATACACAGAAATAAATATTTAACATGTTGTTTTGAGTGTGCTGGCATGACAGCTATTAGTCATAGACATCACAGGTCTGGTCTTTAAACAGGGATATCAAGAAGGAAACCATCAATAAAACATAAAAAAATGTAAGAAATCCCAGTTACATCATGCAAGAAATGCAACTTTATATTTTAAATACAAAAATAAACTTGAGGGGTTTGGTACTCTTCACTTTGGGCAAAATGTAACTAAAAATACATTACAATTGGTTAGATCAAAGCATGTACTTGGTTAGAATGAAGTAGTCAACTTGCAGACCTTAATCCAACTGAGAATTTGTGAAAAACAATTTTAACATATTTTCGCAGAATCCCCCCATCCAATGTGACTGAGCTTAACTATTGTGGGCAGGAATGTAAGTGTCTAGAAGCTGGTAGAGAAGCTGCCAGTAAAAGGTGATTCAATGAAGCACTGACTCAGGTGGGCTGAATACAAATGCATGCCACACTTTTTAGATTTTTTACAATTATGTGCTAATCTATATTGGTCTATCACATAAAACTACAACAACATTCTTGTAATGCATTGTTAAAGTTCTTAATTTTGTCAAATTACAGCAGCGCTCTGTAATTATTATACACACTGGCTGTTGTATCCACGAAACACAGACTCAGAGGGACTGACAAAGCAAATGCGAGCCGCACTTTTCAGACATTTATCCCTCATCGGCTCAGCTTCAGCCTAACAGCGACACTGTGAAGGGGTTTTACAAGACACTGCCTGTTGATCACTCGATCACAGAGCTCTAACCAAACAGCCAGACCAGTGGTTGTTGGGGTGTGCGGCTGAGTGTGTTCGCTCGCTATTGAGCGTGAGCATGTTGAGGCACAGCGAGCATCACAGACCCCCCACGGGGGTAATCCATGCCTCGTTGGAGGTGAAGGGAGTACGCGGTATCCTCTCAGAGCAGAACGTTCCACCAATTTCATGCTCCTCAGTGTGTGGAGCTCTCATCCACATGCAATGCAGCGTAGAGTCAGATTGAGGGTGTGTGTGTGTGTGGGTGTGTGTGTGAGTGTGTATAATGAGCAAGCAGTAACACAGTTTGTTGTCTTTTTAGATTCGTCCCATAGATGTTGCTGCTGCTGGAAGCTGTAAAGCACTTAGTTTGTAAATGGAGCTGATGAAGCAGCTTTAAGCTTTTGCTTAGCAGTGAGCAGCAGAACAGGCAGCAGCATTCGGCCTTCCTCTCTCAGTGATCAGGTCGGTCTACTTTCTGTAGTTCAGCTGGATTGACATCAGCCAAAGGGGAGGTATTATGTAAAATGTACTTTTTTGAGCTTGAGATCATGTTATAAAGCTTTTGCCTCGTCAAAAACACAGCTGGAGCGTTGAAAACTGATTAGTCTTTCAATCATGTTTGAGAAATCCTTTAATCTCTTGTCCATTTGTGAATCTTAGTCTGTGCATTTGTGAATTATGAGACAGTTTTAGCTCCATAATGTTTAGGCTTGAATAGCTTCGCTGATAAGCTAGCTCCTTTTAGGACAACTTGAACAGACCAACAGTCTTTTCCTGCGTCCCACTACATGATTTAGTTTGAAGCGAAATTTAACCCCCAGTTGGCTGAGAGAAGCCGCTTTGTCGTTCGTCGCTGTTTACACACGTTGCTTGTGCGTTGGGTTTATTCCAGGAGCATGCAAATACTAAGGTTTTCTACCTTTGTATGTAAAATAAATGAATAAATAAATAGATTAACTGTGTCAAAATTTGAAGTCTTTTAGGTCGCTGACCGGATTTTTCTTAATGAATTTAACGTAAATCTAGAAACTGGGAGCTTGGTTTGAGTGTGGATTTTGAGTCCATCTTTAGCCTGCAGCAGCATAACTAGCTAACTTTTAAAACCTCTAACCCACACCAGTTACCTTCCTCCATCTTCCTGCTCTCTCACCTGAAGAAGTGAAGCTCTTTGCCCGTTACTAATCCAGTCACAGCCCGTCCCTCTGGTCCGGTGTTGTGGTCCACCAGTTCACCTGAAGGATGAGACAGATGTTTTGAGGCGTACCAGGGTTTGGTTGCTAGCTAAAGGAACAAGTCTTTCCACCAAGCTCAACTTCAATTCAGCAAACTGAATGCTGAATGCAGGCCAATTTCAGCAGTTGGATGGCTGGAAGGCTTTAAACCTGTAGACTCAAATTGTGAGTTCGACTGGTTGGTTGTCCAAGGACACAAAGAGACACAATGAAGTTAGGAAATTAGTTGAAACCTTAATCTCAGAGGACTAAATTACCACAAACAAGATTGACAGTCTGGCAGCAACTCAAGGGTCCAGCTGGTCATTTTAACTGTGACTTGATGAGGAAGTCGAGTGAGCAGCGTCCCTGCTGCTGTGGAGAATAAGCAGCTCAGGAAGTGAGGGGGAGAAGAGAAAAAGAAAAAATAACAAACACTGAATCATCCCAAGACCATGAACAATAGCTGTTTATTTATAAAATATCTTTGGTTTCCCACCTGACTGCCACCACTGACTCAGATATTTTAGTCCTCGACGACACAGTTGCCAGGGTATCTAGAGGAAGTCCAAAGAAACAAAAAGGGTCAGAAAACGTGAACATACGGGCATGGCCATGTTTTCTCACCAACATAAATGTTTTATCTTTCTTTTAGATTTTTTTTATTCACACTAAACTGCCTAGATTGTTTGGGTTGAGGTTTTGGTGTACATTTTGGACCCACTGTGTTTTGGGGCAGAAATGAGAGGAAGCCCACTCCCGTAGAGAAGAAGCAAGCGAGGATGCTTCATTGTTAGCACATATGGTAGTTTATGCTTTTTCTGCTATATTACAATGTTTTCCTAACTGTCTCAAATATGTAGCCTGGTAAAAACCACCCAGTCGTTTTACGCTTTGCTTCGTCCAGAGGGTGTGGACCCTCGGCTATTGAGAACTGATTGCTTACTGGTGGCGTGGACTCTGTTGAAGTCTTAAATGACAGGATGGATCAGATTTTTACGCAATTGCTAATGTTTGGCCGTGATGTATGCATAGAGCCAGTTCGACGCTATGAAGCTTAACAAAATTGTACAATTGTAAAACGGCACGGAAAGTTGACGTTATCGTTCACAACTCCTCCGCCTGTTCGCTGATTGGTCTGGAGGAAATTCAACCAGAGAAATTGAGCTCAATGGGAGAAATCCTAGATGGGGCACTGATGGAAAATGAGAATTGGGTAGGAAAACAATCAGACAGCTGGATGGAGGATGCATCTGAGAGAATAGCATTGCTTGTACTGTCCATCCATGCTTCCTGCTGAATTTCATTCCTTCTTTGATGATGTTCTTAAGACAGCGGTGACCCCGTTTGGTTCTCCAAGTGTTGTCCAGATGTCTTCACTTCACAGTGCAGATGTCCTCACACCCACCCAGCTGTCTGTCCTCAGTAGGAGACAGTCCTGGGATTGCTGGACCCTCTAGACCTCCTAAGTCTTTTTCGTTGCTGCTGAACGTCTCTTCTTGATATTGTGGTTTTAGCTGAACTCTTTCCCGGATTCATGGTATGTACAGCTAAAAAGAAGAACGTGGGCCCAAATCTTGATCAGCAAATGTATTTTTATTGTACATTTACAAAACAACAAGAGTACAAAAAGTCAGCCCACAGACAATTTTTTGTTTCAGAAGGAGAATAAGAAAATTTATTTTCAGAACTGCAGCAAACGGTCTCTCGGATGTAAAAAGGGGAAGGGTTGAGTTGGCGGTCGTACAAGAGGGGGTACAATCAAACTTTCATAAAGCCTGTCAGTCAGCCAGCACAGTGCTGCAGAAAAACCAAAGGAATCATAGAGAAGTATGACATTCGTAACGGACACCTAGGATGCAGGGATCCCGACAGGGAGGCGCTCGGGGCAACAGGCGTCCCTCCGGGTTGTTTTTGGCTTTTCCAACTTCTCTCCTCGACCAGCAAACACATTTTGTGCTTCTTATTTTCTGTTGTTTTGCCATGACAACAAGAGTGCAACAGTAGTTAATGCTTTTCCCTAAAAGTTTACATATTGACAAAAAAAAGTTGGCACATTCAAGAAGACGTTTTCCATAAGAACAGACTTTTTTTTTTTTTTAATTCTTTGATTTTTTTTGTTTTGTTTTGTTTGATCATCATAAATACAATATACGTCTCTCTCCCTGTATCCAGAGCTCACAAAAGAACATTACAGACAGGTATTTACAAAGTAAGGAAAATGAGTGAACTCAAACTCATAAATAATTATAGTAATACCAAAAGTCCGTTTTTTTACTTATTTCACAGCAATAAGTGTAGCTTGATGGGAACTGGTAGCGTCTCCTCGTCTTTAGCCCGGTGTGTCGGTGGTGAAAAGATGAGGGGGGGCTGATGGAGGCATCGCAGGTATCCTGACAGCTTCACAGAGCTCCTTATCTCATTTCCTAGAAGTAATCAAAAATAAAATGTTTTTTTTATTATTATTATTTTTACGGGCAATGTAAAGCTTCATCACTTCATCTTGATTAGCTAGAAAATACCTAAAAAGCCATTATTATTATCAAAAATAAAACTTTATGTCCTAGCATTGTTTTGACTCACACTGCTGTTCAGTTAGCTACAAGAAGGCTTTGATTGATAATGGTAAAGAAAAATTTCACAGTTTGAAATTATTTTCAGTCCACTTGTCACTTTCACTGTAATGTTTTTTTTAAATTTTTTTGCAACAAGTGGCAACGAGTAGCAAAAATGTATAATATTCCCTGCAAAAAAGGTAATTGAAATCTACTCCTATTTTTTATTTTTTAATAATTTCGTAATCAGGCCCCATTGACAGTTAAATTACTTTTAAAATGTTTGAATTAAAACTTAACATATTTAAAAACAGATTTTACATTTTAAAAAATAGAGCAAATTTAAATTTAAAAGCAGAATTACTGGAGTGTAAAATGGAATATTTAACAGGGAGTCACAACGTTGATTGGACTTTTTGTTACTTATAAAGGAGGCTCACAACCTGGAAAACCCCAAAGCTTTATTTGGATTGCAGACTCATCCAATTCAGCCCATGAAGTGTTGAATTGTCACTAAACTGCTCATAATCCAGTATATAAATCCATTTTTTTTAGAATGCATTAGCATTGACAGGGTTTTTAGCCAGAGTAGGCTCTCACAGCCGGTGAACCAATCTGACTCGGACTCTGAAAGGCGACAGTTACCAGGTACGCTGCTGAGTGCTCCACAGAGGCACTTAAGAGCCCGGGAACGGGCTCATCATTTCTGTTTTCTTTCACCTCATGCAAAGATTTGGTGGGGATCTTTTAAAAATGCTCCCTAACATTTAAATGAAGAAAAATAAAATCAATGTTTCAAGTAAATTTCGAAGTCTTAGTGGTTTCTTCCTGTCTATCTTAAAAGGTCATTCGCTTTAAATAAATATACATTAAAGTGTATTGCTAAGAATTTGTTTTTTTGTCGTTTTATTTTTATTAAAAAAGAAGCATCTTAAAATTGGATACTTCTTAGTACTTCACAAAATTAACATAAACAGTTATCAGAGGGGCGTCTAATTCTGCCATTTAAATTCAAAACTTAAATGTCAGAATGGATGATTAGTACCAGGTTTCAGGCTTGTGACTCTTTAGAAAAAAACATTTGTTCCTATGTCTGGATACAAAACTAATGTTTTTATTTGGAAATTTGTACTGTGACAAAGAGGTCAGAAAAAAATGTGTGAGAGACAACAACTTGGAGACCTAACAGACCGGCACCAACCCAATCTGAACCCACCGGACGTCTAAATGCTGATGCGGTATTCTAAAAATGTCCTTTTCTTTGTTGCTAACAAGCAGCTACATTTTCTGTTGCAGAAGTCTACAACAATATAGTTCGTTGAACTCTGTCTCAACAAGGTCTGTCTCAGAAAAGTCAAAATTCCTATTTTAAAAACTGTGAAAAAGCCTGTTGTGATTAATTTTGTTAAGTTAGCGTTTATTCGTCTCTTATCATAAAAGCTAGTGTCAGCTAATTTTAGTTAGCATGCTAATGCTAATAATTCCTAAAGTAATCTGTCAAAAATTCTAAAAGCGATTTTTTTTTTTTAAACAAAGAGTTTCCATCGCTGTATTCTGGAGTATATTTTAATGGAAAATACGTGTTTCTCGAATTTTTTAAGATTGTCTGACTCTTTCCGTGGATTTTCTTCGCAACATGTGCTTTGAAATAATTAACGGCATTTATGATGTTAAAAAAACGGGTTCTGTGAAACGGGGAAGAAATGCGAGTTCTCCATCCGAAAGTCAGGAACTGGTGAAAATACCACATTATTCCTTTGAACATTTTAATGGAAAATGTTCCAGCTACCCTGGGTGTGTTGGTCCTAGACTGACCTTAAGGGTCAAAGGGCATAAGAAAGCAGTCGGAGACCCTCTCATGAGGAAGAAGGAGCCTTATCCAGGCTTCCTGCGCAAACATCTCAAACTTTGCAGCGGGGCGGGGACAGGCTTTCAAGCCCAGAGAGGGTCATCTGGGGGGTTGGGTGGGGGTGGTCCCTGCCGCTCTGTAGATGGGTAGAATAGGATACAAGATACTGTAGCTCTGTATGTGTGGTCATGGTTGCCACTTTTACAGGTCAGTTTAGTCTGTTCACCTGACCCCTGACAGACTACACTGTCAGAGGTCAAGTTTTTCCTCCCACACAAAACTGTGACACCTCGGGTTACAGCTTTAAAAAGAACAAATAAAGTACAATGATGCAGCGAGGAAAAAGGACTGCTAGAAAAATGAAACTATAGATATGTTACAAATTCTAGGATACACCTTTTTTATATTTAAAATGGCAACAAAAAAAAAAGAAAAAATAGTAAATGTTAATTTTTTTTAATTTGAATTTCTGCCTAATACACTGGGTAAAATAATAAAAAATAACAGGAGTTTTTCATTTTTCTTTGGTCCTATTCTTGACTGAAGACGTAGAAATTGAATTTCAGAGATGATTCAGTCTTGTAATATTGTGGATCAAGCTGTAGTCAGACCAGCTTTCACTGTCTACCTACTGTCATGTCAGATATTGTAAGTGTTGTCTGTGCAGCTCAGAGTCCCTGCGGAGCTTTCCATTCCACTGGCGCAGCTTCCTCTGCCATAAAAGACACCGTCTCCTCACCGGAGAGCCTGCAGGGGGTGCATTTGAAGGAGCGCTCCCACGGAGAAGTGTGTCCTCTGAAGAGCACTCCAAATGGAGTGGTGGGAGTGAACACTTAATCGTTTCCTACTGTAAAGCTTAGTGAGTAGAAAGTAATGCTAGATCTGCGAACCCGAGCGTGACACTGAACTGTGGCGGGAACAGTTTTTATTTCTGCGCGTGTTTACGTTTGTGTTGTTTACAAGTCGAGCAGAGATCCGATGCGGCGAAGCTCAAAGACCAAACTGTTTTCTACCTCGTTGTGTTTCCTGGCTGAGCCGAGCCCCCGAGAGCCGGTGGAGCCTCTGGAAGAGGAGCTCCCCGTGGTCGAGCAGTTACCGGACATCTGACTCCTGGAGAGGTAGCCGCTCTTACCGCTGTACGCCACCACTTCCTCATCTGGTGGGGCAAAACAAAGAGAGGACACAGAAACAGAATGAAGGCGTCTAGTGAAAGATGCTTATATAAAAAAAAGCAGAAAATGTAATTTATTCTGACGTCGTTTAGCTGTTTCAGCAGTGGTGAGCACAGTTCGGCTAAAGCGCTAACAGCAGAGCTAGTTTTTCATCTGGCGCCTTTTGCTAACATTTTAGCATGCTTAGCTTCCCCTGAGTTCATCTTTCCGGAAGAATTCTTGGCTGTTTTGTAAGCTTTCGGATGAATAAAGTTTGACATCTGTGTTAAAGTTTTGGTTATTGACTGTTATGAATTCGTCAAGTAGTTTGATATTTATATTCATGCACTTATTTTGAAATGGGTGAAAACGGTTTATGCAGCAGCTCCGTTTCCTTCCTTTGCGTTCTTCACCTGTGACGTGAAAGGTGTGTTCAGAAGAACACAACCATAAACAAAACCACACAATACATTTCCTCCTGTTGAGGGGAACTTATTATGTTGGAACACATTTTGTGTCATTGAATATGGTTGAAGTTGGTGCTTTAGCGTTCACTAAATAGTTTATAGGTGAATCTCTTTAGAGCTAGCATAGCTAATGTTTATGATTAGAGTTTAATGATTAGCACAGCTAACGTTTTAGCTAGCGGTGCCCACCTCTGTGTTTTAGTAACACATTTTAAGCATAATGATATCTGACTAGCTACTACTTTACCAGCTAGCTCAACCTAGCCAATGACTGAACACCTACATATTTCAGATACTCAATACTAATACTTTAGCAGCAATTTATGGATCACTGAACATGTTTTTTCTGTTATTATTTACAGCCAACATCTTGCAATATAACTGCTGAAGAGTCATTCAGAAAGAATGACACAACAAAGCTGGTCTCACTTTACTCCCATGTGGAGGAGAAACACTGCAGTGCAGTAGCAGAGCATGACGCAGCGCTATCTGCTATGGCCCTTGTTCACCAACTGGGACCACTGGAGGCCGGTTTTGTTTGGAAGTGGGTCCCTCTAACCGTACATGACGTGACGAGCTGCAAACACTTCTTCTTACTGTCTGCATGTTTTTGTCCCGAGCCTTTCCGCTGGTGGCTGTTGCTGCTGTAGTCGCTCCTCTCCAGGGAGGACAGGGCGCTGTTTGCCAAGCTGCTGGTCTCCACACACCCCTGGGGGCCCTGAAGCCTGTTCTCCTCTGGGGGGGGCTCCGGAGGTGGGGGCAGGTCTGAACAACACAAAATGAGGAATATAAAATAAGGAATAAAAACAAAAAAATAAAAACACTTAAGCCGTAATAAATAATTTCCTTCTAGTTTACAAAGGCTGCTAGGCTAATTATAGTGTCTGTTATATAACAGCTGTATTTGCTTTCAAAAGAATACTTGGCCACAGTTCATTTAATTGCCTCACATTTAGGGAGCAAGAACATGGCAGAACGCTTACGGCTCGGTTCTCATTTAGAGAATGAGGGAATTTAAAGGAGCAAAAACATTCTGCTTGTTGAAACAAAGAGCTCTGATTGTGACTCGCAGGGAGCCAACCGCATGTTTACTGTTCAGAATATGGCCACTCAGTCCTCTGCCGGTTCTCGCATCGTTTCTGAGCTTTGAGATACGCAAACGCCAGAAATGTTTGCGTATTACACAGAGATCAACACATAGACTTTACACGTGTGAAATGTATAAGTAGGAGCTCCGACCTCCCGCCCTGCAGTCTACTGTGGTTTTCAGTAATACAGCATTTCCTTTACAAACACTTCCTGAATGTGAGAACGTGTGAATAGAGAACAGCGGGTTTCTGAATGTTTTTCACCTCCTTGAATATCTCTTCTGTACGCTGAGGTCTTGGACGCCTTTTTCTTCACTCTGGACCTTTGGTTGGGAGGAGTGCAGGTTTCTGCTGGAGAGGAGCGGCTGTGCACTGTGGCAGAAAGACGACGTTCAGACAATCCACGCGTTTTATGGAAGTAGCAGACAGAAGCTGCTGAATGTTTGCGCATCGATAGCAGAGTCATGGGCCTGTAGTACGTGAACACGGTGGCGGCTTTACCAGGCGTAGATGCGCCGTCTTCATTCGCTGCCGGCGCCTGGCCATGAAGGCAGCAGTGGGCGGGACTTTGGAACTGCAGCGTGCCAGCCTCTGTTGAGCCGAGAAGCTGTTGGCCGCAGAGGCTGGGGTTGGACTGGGTGAGTGGCGGGCTTGGTGCCTGGGGAACTGGAACTGGACCGCAGGGTAACCTTCTGCTATGGGAAGGAAGGGCAACATGTCACTGACTGAGGCTGAGCTGTTAGGAAGTGGAGTTTGTAATAAAAGAATGTGGATAGTAGAATTATTTATTGTCTGATTTCTCCCATAATGACTATAACCTTGTCCTACATAGCATTAATACTAACACAATAGTTTAAGAAATGTAAAAATGTATCTTCAAAGTGTCTTGGAAAAACAGTATAGACACTTGACCTGCTATTGGCTGGCACTTGCAAAGCAGCTCAGCAATATTCACTTTCCTTGGCACTGATTGGCTGTTCCCCCAGCGCAAAGATAAGGAAGACCACGGACGTTAGCTTTTGTGTCCGCACTAAAGTAGTTGTCAAAGCGTATCAGTGCATATTAAGGTATATTTGATGTTAAAACTACTGAGATTCTCAAGGTCTCAAGATGTCAGCTTCTGGAAGAAACGTCTCAAATTAGGCATATCAATTTATCAATTTTCTTGTATCGATTGCATTGTAATATTGATTATTTTGACAACCCTGATGTTGACAAATACTGTATACATCAAACTTGAAATAACTTTACTGCCTTTACACCATCTACAATTAAATATTTGTCTTTCGTAAAGTACGCTTAATTTTTTGTTTACAGTTTCCCCTACTCTAACACTAACGGAAAGGCTTTCCGCTTCTGTTTTTTCTTTACTTTGTTTATATTTTACTTCAAAAACCCGAGATAATGTGAAAACACCAAAGCTGAAGACTCAACGTTTGTTTCTATTTTCCCAACATAAATCCACTTCTTTATCAGCGCTTCCACTGTTTTGTTATGAATTTGGCAACTTTCCCCTGAACAGAATAGTCAACACTACATGAAATCCCCCGGTATAAACTCAGCTAGATTTTTGTTCAGAAAGTTCTCACTGAAATCCAAGCAGACACAAGCAAACAACATAATCTTGTAGCGCATGTAGCAACAGCGTGGCTATGAGAAATAAAACTGTCTTTTCTTTTATTTTGTTAAAAGTTGCCCCTATTCAAGGCAGAGAAAGCACCAAACATGTATTTACCTTCACTTAACCTGCTGAATTTACCTAAAAAGGGCCTGGATGCCAGAGAAGGCATACATCAGTTATAACAAGTACCAAAATATTGTTGAAAGTAGTTTCTGTAACCCCCTAAAATATTTAAATCAAAAATGTTATTATAGGATATTCAGACAAAACTGTCTATGCACCAGATCCAATGAAAGACCTCTCTTACAAAATTGGTTCTTTTCGCACAACGCTGTTTGCAGTTTTCAAATATATATCTTGCTTGCTTCCTTTTCTGTCCTCTTGGCACTCGTTCGATTTGTGGCAGAAAGTCATGGTTTAAATTTTGAGGTGAGGAAAACTGTGACAAACTTCAAGTAAAAAAAAACAAAAATAAAAAAATCCAACTGCTCACAGCTGCTGCAGCTAAGGAGCATGTTTGCTCTGGCTTAGAATTATTGATACTTGCTTTGTGAATCAGACGTTGAGATGAGTTTCATCTCAGTAATGCATTGGTGCAAATTGATCTAACATCAAGTTAGTGTACCGCTCAACATTGTGGAAGACCAAGCGTGCAGTGCTTGTGCAGTTTTGATTCTCTCTATTAATGTTGAGTTTTAACATTCAGGTAATCAAAAGTAACCAAACTTTTAAGACAATAATGTTCAGCATAACGGGAATAAACCCCCTCAATTTAGACTACTCAGGAACTTTGAGACGAGTGGGCAACTAAATGCAATTAATGTGTTGCTATGATGCGTTGGTGTACTTTATTAAATGGGATATATTGTGTATCTTCCAGGCACATGGTGACATTTTATAGCACAGGCAAGTGACCTCATTTCCTTCAGTTGTTATGAAAATGCTGTAGCCATCGAAAACATCTGGGGACTTCAGCTCCAAGGTGGAGTTTAAGGTAAATACTGCATGGGTTAGCGCTTAGGCACCTCTGAATGGTTGCCATGGGAGATTCAAATATTCTTCAAACGTGCATGAGTCGAAGCAACTCTCCATGTTATGTTTTTGATGGTGGAATACTCTTATAACTTGATATAAAGGTAAAACAAAAGAAAAAGAATTGAGCTTTGTGTTCCCATTTAAAAAACACATTATGACTTTTCTCTGAAACATTAAGTCTGGTTCGCGTACCGTGCCAGCTGCTGGTCAGCGGGGGCTCTGGCTTCCTCGTGGGGCGAAGGAGTCAGGGTAGCGGTGGACTGGTGGCTGTAGGAGGTGGCTGGCGAGGACGTGATGTTCCTCTGAGGGGGAGCGGGGCCGTCCTCGCAGCCTTCCATCAGGTACGTCCTCTCAGGAAGGGGCGGACACCACTCCTCGTCCGACCTACGAGTAAAACAAACGCTTCGTACAGCATGTTGCAGCTCCGGCCGGCTCCTCGGTTCATGTGTTGTTGGAATACATTAATACAGAGCCGCTTGTTTGCTCTATGGTTCCTTCAAATTCAGCAAGCCATGAGGCTACTTAAAGATTAATGATGTTCTTTCAGGCTCGACTCGACTTAGCCATTGGCAAAACTGCAGGGGGCTAAGCTTCGTCTAGGGTGGCACTGCTGCTCAGCGAGTGATAAGAAAGATGCTTTGCTTTGAGGTTAAAGACAGCCAGTGCTAAGGAGAAAAACAGCTAAATGACTTAGGCAACTGGCCGAGATAATCGGGTTGTTAAGGCCAGAGGCAAAAAAACAATGCTGGGTTCAATACTCCGTGTGCCTGGCAGAGCTGAGGCTGAATCTAAGCGATGGTCCAGCTGGGTAATTGGTAACCTGTTTGTCTGAGAAAATCAGAAGTCTGCCTCACCCCATGTCCATGTCGTCATGCTGGAGCTGGCCGTCTTGCTCACACTGGTCCAGCTCGCCAACTGGTGGAGGCGGGGGCAAAGCCTCCATCCACGTCAGAGACGGGGTCTTCACCGCCTTCCCCATCGCCTTCTGCTTGGGCTTACCTTCACATCAACAACAGAAAAGAAAACCTTTTTAAAACAGAGCTCTGAGAAAATGGGCAGATATTCCTATAGCAACCCACCTCCAGGATGTAAATATAGGTAGTTATTTTAGTTCACATCAGGGCTGCAACTAATGATTACTTTAGTAATCGATTATTCAAATGATTGTTCTGGGTATAATAAAATTTGCCACATTCTGCAGATTTTTCATTTCACCACTAAAGACTTTTTAAATAAAATATAGATATACAAAGATATACAAATAAGCAAGTAATTTTATTCCATTTTTTCAATAAGAAAATAAACATTAAATTTCTGAAAATGCAATAAAATGAATAGAATATAAATGCAAAATGTACATATTTTATATATTTTGGTATTTTTTTGTATATCTATTTTTATAGCTTTGGCTTAAATGCTGCTCTTTCAGCAAATTGAATTTTCTGAGGTTGTATACTCCAGTTAATGAATAACAGATTCCTCAATTAGTTAACAATTATTTCAAAAATTGTTTCATCACAAATGTATTTACATGTATTCAGTGTATTTACAACATGTAATAAATTAAAAATGTATTGGGAAAGTAATATGTTAGAACATACAACCAGTGTTGTATAGTAACGAAGTAAAAATACTTCACTACTTTACTTAAGTATATTTTGGAGTACTTCATACTTTCCTGGAGTATGAACATTTTTGATGACTTTCACTTTTACTTCACTATATTTCCGAACTTAATTGCGTACTTTTACTCCGATACATTTTCAATGTGTGGTTTAGTTACTCGTTACAAAAAAGCGAGAGAGAGAAACGCAAGTGTTTTGATCCCACCTACTGATTAGCAAGTAGCAAGTAGGCTACCGAACAAAGTCCGTAGCCTGCTTGCCTGGGCTTGTTCATCACCACCAATAGGATACTTCTTCTTCTTCTTCTTTTCTATTATGGCGGATCACAAGCAACTTTAAGGTGCATACCGCCACCTACTGTACATGAGTGTGTAGAAGCATTACTTCATATCTATTAAATTCTACTTTTTAATTTTGTATTCTTAAGATAAATAAACAATGCTTTCCTTAATTTGTGAATATCTGTTATGTTTCCTTCATTTCCTAATATACCTTTAAGATTCCATTCATGCCCCATATTTCTAACTATTCTCTTTAATTCTTCCCTTTCGAGTTCATTTGACTTACAGTTCATCAATATGTGTTCTACATTTTCTTTCTCTCCACATCTCTCACATTTATCATTATTTTTCCTCCCTATTTTATAAAGCATGTCATTTAAGTAGGTATGACCTACTCTTAATCTACTAATTATTATTTCTTCTCTTCTGTTTCGTTCATTAATGCTTCGAATTCAAACTGACTTTTGTACTTCATATAATCTTCTTCCTTTCTTATCTTCATTCCACATTTTTTGCCATTTCTTGATTTCTTTACTTTTAATTAGGATACACCTGTTTCGCTTCTCCCATTAAACACAAAGCAAGTCTCGCAATCAGTAACAGTCACATGGAAATTCTATCTTACAAAAACTCCCCGTCCAACTTGAAGAAACACATCGAGGTAACTTCTTATGAAATGGTTATAATCCTCCTGTTTCAGTAACTATAGCTTGGTCACTAGGCACTACTGTATTGTGAAATCTTGACCATAAATGAACTTTGTTTGGCATTGTTTCAGTTCCACACGTGGTGTATTTAGCTTAGGCCTAATGTTGACTGTAGCAGGCTACCTAGACTCCTCTGTTCAAGGGGGGACAGAAGCCATAGCGATAGCAATTTAGACTAAATTTAACGAATATAGGAAAGGCATGCAAGTTCAAAACCAGGTTTACAGATGCCAATAAGCTGCATTTCCCTCCCAATTCTTTTTTTCTTTTGCATAATGACCAGTTGTGTGCACCACCTACTGACTGTAGCATTGACTGATTCACTGATTTGTGAAGTAGAGTAATCGTAACAGCTCTTTTTCTTCATGTTGGCCGCATTTTCTGTACTATTTATTTTTCTCATTTTCAGCACTGACCTTACTTGAAGGGAAAACTTAAGGCTTACAAAAACTTTGTATTTTCTGTCCTGGAGGGTATACTAAGAAGCTGGTTCAGTTGTAAAGCAGGTTAAGTTAACCTTGTGCTATAGGTAAAGCACCTAATTTTCTTAACTAAATGATGCCTGCAGGTATATCTATTAGCAGGTTTAATTTTGCCTGCACTTGGTTGGGTACATTATTTTAAGTGTATTTGACAAGTTTACCAAAATATAAAAAATGTCATTCAAACTGCATTTGCTTTGTTTTACTTTTTACTTGTACTTTTCATTACATTACTTGAGTACATCCATTTTTACAGTAATTTCCATACTTAAGTACAAGAAGTTTCAGATACTTTAAGACTTTTACTCAAGTAACATTTCAGTCAGTGACTTCGACTTTTACCAAAGTCATATTTTGGAGAGGTACTTGTACTTTTACTTGACTCTGAGATTTCAGTACTTTATACAACACTGCATACAACAACATATTTCCAGTAGTACATCGGTAATTGTATTTTCCTTTCGTAGCGGAAATGCATTTTATTTGGGTTTTTCCTTTACATTTATATTTCCTCCAGAACACTAAGACAAACTCAAACTTAAGCCTGCTCTCGTCTTACCAGCGCAGCGATCCGGCTGTGCGTACTGAGCAGGCTGGGACGGGCCGGGCTGGGTGATCCAGTGCCCTTCGTCCTGCTGCTCCCCGCTAAACGTTGCCCCCTGTGGCTGACTGGAGAAGGGCATGATGGAGGTGGTGGCGTAAGGGGTGGTGGAGACATTCTGGCCGTAGGTGAAGCTGTGCAGGTCCTCGCTGGTGGCATCGATGGTGCTGTAGATGGGACCCTCCGTGGAACCCCCCATGCTGTACTTCTCCGTCTGATTCAGATAGTTGGAGATCCCAGCTTCTGTATGAGGGCGGAGTTTGTTCTCAGCAAAGGTTGGTTGCTTCCCTTTAAGCGCTAGATGACGACTCCCCTACCGTTGTAGTATCTCTCAGCTGGGTCGTGATTGGCCGTGCAGCAGTTGACGGCCTCCTTGCTGCTGTGGACCAGGTTGGTGGTGGGCCAGGAGTCTGCCAGCCACGGGTAGTTGCCCATGTTGCCCCCCAACACGCCAGGCCTGCAGAGACATTATGGATTCACTAGCAGCAGGATGAACAGGCTAACAGAGAGCAAACTATTCTGAAAGAAAGTTTTCAGGCATGAGGGGAGCTGATCAAATGAGATTCTTTAAGAAGAAACCATCTGAGTTACCTTCCAGTGAGTCCTGATGCCTCAGCATGAGGGAACCCCACTGCAACAAGACAGAGAGAAAATAAGGTTTAGGGGGGGTGACCGATGCACCACACACTCCTCAGAACACAACATCGAATATTCCACACATTCTCCTCTATGTTGACTAGAAAGGAAGAATTGAAGGAAGGAAGAGAGAGAGAGACGAAGGATGGAAAGAAGAAAAAAAGGAAGCAAGGAAGGAAGGAATGACTGAAAGAAAGGGCAGAATGACATAAGGAAGGAAAGAATGAGGGATGGAACGATACTGCTTCTATAAAACAGAAATAAAATCTAGAAAAAGAAGTATTATTGATCCATTGTTTTCTTTTATTTTCCATAACCTATCTGTAAAATCCACCCAGATTATCACAAAGTCCACTTTTTACCTCAGATAAATATCACTCTGACTCCTCAAAACCTAATTCCATTTCCTGTGCCTGTGGCAGCAATATGAAATCCTCTTCCACAGGTACTTCCTGTGGCTTCTTTCATAAAGCGCCCGCTCAGACATCAGACAGACAGGCAGCAGACTCCCACACGTCCCCGGCCATCCTGACCTGCCGGTGTGTAGGCGAAGGACGCCGTGTAGTGGCTCAGCTCCTTCCTCTTCTTGCGGCGGCAGTAGATCCACAGGCTGAAGCCCATGAGGATGACCCAGCAGGCGCCGCCGATGCCCGCGATGAACGCCGGCTGCTTGACCACATCAGTGATCTGCTCGGCCAGGCTCACGCTGCCCTCTTCGCCGTTCCCACCGCCGCCGCCGCCTGACGCAGTCGGCTCTTCAGCTGGCAGCTCTGTGGGAACAAACACAGATATGACAATGGCTGAATAACATAATGTATGAACTGGAGCTTTAAATAGCAGGTCAATAAAAGCCTTATGAACCAGGCAGGAGGATTTAAACAGGCTGAAATTGTTTGACCTTACATTTCTTATGGTCTCACTTTAAGGGACAGACCAAGTTTTTGGTACATCACTAACATATGATCACATAACCAGCTAAAATCACTCATTCATCTGATTCATCTGATTCAAGCAATGTCTGACAAAAAAAAGCAACAAAAGTGCTTAAAATGAAATGGTCTTGCAAAACCTCTTCAAACCAGATGAGAGTTCAGAGTAAACAGACGTGGCCGACTGGAAAGAAGCAGTGGCAATAGTTTGTTTGGACAATGTTCAACCGAGACAAACAATGCAAAGACGTTTACAATGTCCACCAGACTTTCTGGTCCACAAGGGCAGTTGCTATGTATCTTGGATTTCTCACCAGGTTTTCGTCACCTCGCTTTCTGATTGGTTACATGCCTCATTCAACAGGCCATGTTCTTGTTTGTCAGGACAATCCAACATGTTGAATATCCCCGAATTTAGATTGGAGCGGTCCCAATTTCCTTCAGAGTGGACCAGATCACTCTGAACACTCTTAGGAGCCATCCCGATAATCATGGAGCCCTTAAGATTGTCGGAAGGGGGAAATCAGGATAAAAAAATGGAATAACGGTCTTGCCATGCCAACTAGGCGCAAGCCATAAAACACAAAATTGTCTTCCTTTGCAGTCCCTCCTTAAGCTAACTTTCCTCCTGCGGGAAGTGTTGAAGAAACTCACTGATGAGAACAGACACCGGATGACTGCGAGTGCCAACGCCAGCGCCCGTCACCGCCGCCACCTCCACCTGGTAGAGCACGCCGGGAATGAGGCCCTTCAGCACTGTGGACTGCGTGGTCCCGTCCACTGTCCGGTTGACGAAGTAGCGCGTCTGGTTATCACCGCCGCTGCCCACGCACCAAACCTGTTGGGACACACTGCTTTTCATGATCATACTGAAACAGCTGCTGACTGATTTAAAGAATGCCTTTTTCGCTGATTTTTTCCAAAATGGAGGAGATTTTACTCTGGAACTTGTTCAGAGTGGACCCGGGTGGGACGTGTTTACCCGGTACTCCTGGATGATGCCGTTCTGCATGTTGCTGGGTGGAGGCTCCCAGGTGACGCTGATGCTGGAACTGTTGCTGAGCTTCACTGTTGCCACTGTAACTCCTCTGGGCGGCGCACTGGGGACTGTGAGAGGAGGCTGATGTTTTATCGTATAATCAAAAAGAATGGACTACTTGTAAAGTCATGTAGAGAAATACATCAAGCTCCAAGTTTGTTTTGGCAAACTTAGGACTCAGCCAGGTCAATCCAGAGTCTGCTGAATTTTGCACCAACCAATAAAAAGCCCCGGGCTGCATGAGTCAGTGAATTGGGGAAGAATTTAATGAAACTACGGATCAATATAAACAAACTTAAACTGCAGAATAAGATAACATGGAGATCTGAAACGCAGCCCTGCAGCCTCACAGAGTCCACTGCACTGATTGGTGAAAGCAACAGATTACCTTCTTCTCGAGTTCGGATCAGCAGCGTTCGGCTGTCCTTGCCCTGGAATTCGTCGAAGTACGGACGGATCTTTATCTCGTACTCAGTTCCTTTGAGCATGCCCGTGAGGACAGTGCTGCGCTCTGAGGGTGAGTTGATGTCCTGGAGGAGCCAGGTTCCCCCACTGGGGCGGTAGAACAGGCGGTAGCCCTGGACGTATGGAGACTGGCGGTCCACCTAAACACCAACCACACCTGGGTCAGCCAAGGGAAACAAAGAATGGAAGCGAAGAAGAAGGGAACGGCATGAGTCACTCACCGTCCAGGACACTCGGATGGAGGTCGAAGTGAGCATGACGGGGTCCTGCAGCTGGACAGCCACCTCTCCCAGCTCTCTCTGCACCTGCCGGTGGTCCACCCCTTGACCCGTGGGACTCACGTCCTGCGTCCTGACCGGCTCAGAGATGGGGCTGGGGTCGCTCAGGCCGTAGGCGTTGACCGCTCGGACGATGAACAGGTAGACGGTGTTGGGAAGAAGGCCTGTGATGGTGTGTGTTTCCATCTTCACCATGTCTGCTACAGTCTGCCATGTGCTGCCTGCTGATTGACTGTGTGGGGATTAAAGGGACTTTAGAAGTGCTTACTTTATGAAGGAGACATTACTTGATTCCCTGGGGCAATAAAATCCATGAATTACATGGAGTAACGGCCACTGGCATTTAAGTACTAAATGTAATATACATAAAAACAAAGGGGTTTTTATGTGACAGAGCAAAACAAAGCAGTACCACGTTGTGAAGTGGAAGGAAAATAAAACTGAACTGTATTATTTTCAATTCAGGATGGAGGGACTGTGTGAACAGGAGTACTCAAGTCTTGCCACACATCCTTAATGGAGTTTGGGTCTGGACTTTGACTGGGCCATTGTCACTCATCAATATGCTTTGATCAGAACCATTCCATTGTTGTTCATGTACCATCGAGTGTTCTTCCAGGTCTGGCCCAGGTCTGTATCTAGCTCCATCTTTTCCCATCAGCTCCAACCATCTTTGCTCTAATCTGATCACATCTTAAGCTTCTTCCACGTGTTTGCTGAGTCCTCTACGGGCCTCAACATTTCATGGCTTCCCTTCAGCAATGAATCTTTTCTTGCCAACGGATTAAACCACCTGAGTTGTGGATTCCTGCTGCTCCCCAGAATTACCATGGTCCTTTAGGTTGCTTCAATGATTAATGCTCTATTTGTCCGGCCAATCAGAACAGGTGGACTATCCCCCCGCCCCCTCTTAAGAGGCAAATCAAAAATACACGCATAGCAATTTATGTTTATTGTTGAAAAATGTAACGTTTTTATAATGCAAACCAAGTTCTTTTGTTTTAAAATTCTTCCGTTGTGTCTCTAAACAGAGCTTCTAGGCTCATTTTCAACCCCCATCCTCTCCTGACTAACGTTGGTAGTTGTGATGTAGAAGTACAAAATGCGCAGCCCTTCATATTGCGTTCAGGAGTGGTGCTCTCTTTACAGTAATAACAATAACTAATCAAAATATTTCAGGGCGGTTAAGGGGCCTTGTTGGATCTCTCTTCTCAGAAAAACAATACGTGTGACCCAAATTTGACCTGATGCAACTTCCTGTGTCAGTGAGTAGTGGACCGTTGCTTGTAGTAATGTAGGGATGTAAACGGGAAATGAGGGCTTGTTCTGGATTATGTGGCCCTCCCCCAATGGATTACACATCATGCTTCCTTTCTCCTGTACCCTGTGAATTTATTCCAACTAGGCTTTGAGGTGAAGTCTAACAACTACTGAACACCACGCAGGAAAATGACTCATGAGAACACGTTACACCCGCAGGAGGCCCTTTCAACTAGACTTTGTAAAACTCACACGAGGTCGGAGTAGAAATAGAGTCTCAACAGGAGAAAAAGAAAAGAAGCATAAAATATAATCTCGAAGATCAAAATTTAAGCAGCTCACCTCGGCACCTGAGGGAATGAACATTTTCTGCAAAAAAAACCCCATTGCTTCCTTCAATAGGTTTTCTAAAGAATCAGTTTGCATCATTCCCTACCACGGAGGACATCTGCATCCGATTAATCTCAGCCAGAGTTCCCTCTGCATCGAGTTGGAAGGATTTATTTTCTCTTGAAGCGTCTCCCTGTGTGGTAGTCGCCCCCCGCCTGCCCTCCCGCCATCCCTCTGAGTTTAATATAGTTGTAATTTATCCAGGGTGGACAACATCTCAGGTGATCCTGAGTACTCAGCGCTTCAAAAGATCAAATTAACCCATTGACTGGTGTAACAGGATAACCTGACATCAACATTTTTAATTGAGGAAACTGTCTTTTGACTGATTGGCTTAGTCATTGCTTTGTGGCTGAAGATTATTAGTGTACATATTCTCATGTGAATGAGCTAAAGTTTTAATACAGCCTTTCTTTAAGTCAAAGAATCACTCCTCTGGTATCAAGTTCCTTGGACTAGGTAGAAAAAGGTGACATTCTCTTATTCCTTTACCATTAGCTATTGATGTAAAGAAGTTTAAGCATCCATCAGAAACACCCCCCTATTGTTTTTCAATTTCGACTTGATTAATGTCTCTGGAAGTACTGGAACCCAAAGACCAGAAGCAGCTTTCTGAATTGAACAGGAAATGCACAAAAAAAAAAAAAAAATCACCTGAAGGCCTCAATGATGTAGGAGGTGACAGCAGCTCCGCCCTCGTGAGCGTTGGGTTGCCAGGTCAGAGAGACGCTGTTCTTGGACACATCTGTGACGATGGGCTTGTGGGGCGGGCCCGGCAGCTGGAAGGGCTCGGTGGCCTGAGCGACCGACGTGTCGGCGCTCTCTGCGCGGCGAAGAAAAAGGTTATGGTGTACGCCGTCAGAGTAACCGTCTCCGGGACATTTACATTATGTGGCTCCAGGAAGCTCTTACAGCTTTTACAATAAGTCCAACATTCAGCAGCAATTGCCTAACAAGAAACGTCAGCTTAACCTTAAGCGTTACAGAATATTATTATGTTGTTTCTCTCTCTTCCTGTGCCAGTTGTGAAGTTTTATCAACCAGAAATATTCCATGTCCTAAAGGGTTACATAGAAAGCCAGCTGACTATGTTCTCTGAGCTGAAACCAGAGCTGCTAACTGCCTCACCAGCGTAGCCATTAGCATGTTTCCAGCCTGGTTACATTAGAATCCTATCAGCGTTATTCTTCACATTGCTGCACATTTACACACATACTGCTGGAAAATGTCCCCAAGGCTGCATGGGTTAATGATTTACTTAACCAGACATTTGCTCGATTCAACATTTTGTTTTCTTAAACCAACAGCACACATGCTACAGCTGACCAAATCACCGAACGTTTGCCTCTTCAGAAGGAGTTTTCATTATGGAGAATTTTTTCTTTTAAATTCAGACAATCCAGAACCAGACAGTGGAAGATTCAATAGAATATATTGTTAGTTTTATATATAAAAATCCATTCAATAAATTAGAATATTACTTAACAGCTCATTTATTTTAGAAACTTCACCACTAAGGAAAACATTAGACAGAATAACTACACTCAGATGAGTAGTTGAAAGTCCCCATTCTTGTTAATTATGATGATTTTTCCATGTACAGCTAATGAAAACATGACATTTAAAACTGGAATATTACACTAGTCTAGTAAAAACAGGCTCCTGGTTGTACGCTTCGTTTCATCCACAGGATCTGGACCCTCGGTTATTGATTGAAATTTTACTAAAGTTTGGCCATGACATATGCAACGCAGCAGTTTGACGTTATGAAGCTGACCAGAAATGACCTGCGCTAATAACAACAATCCTCCTCTGTGGAGAGAGAAGTGCCAAGCTGAAGGAGGCAGCTGTTAATATTAATTCAGTATTTGGAGGTGGACAACACAGGCCGCACCGCTTCGTTCACTTCCTCTGCTGCCATTACTAAAACTACAGGCGGACCACATTTCTACAACAGCGCGGAAAATCTACACAATTCACGACTTCTCGTTCTGTTCGCTGATTGGCCTGTTTGAAATTCCACTGGAGGAATCGGATCTCAAAGATCTGTGAAAAAGTTTGCACATTTGTCTGATTCACATAGTCTTTGTAAAGGAAATTTTGTGTCAAACTGGTGTATTCAGGCAAATGCTTTTCTATGCACTCTAGTGTCATTTAAACAGGACAACGAATGAGTGTTTTTGAAAAGCTGTTGAAGTTAAAAGCAGGATAAAAAGGTGTAATTCTCAAAGAACCGTGCAGGTCGGGCCACGTATTTGGCATCGAACAGTTATTGTTACATGAAATTCAGTTGCAATTTTAATGCAAGATAAGGAATAGGGGAGAAAAAAAAGTAGATTGTAAAGTTTCAAATTGTAACGATGATGGTTGTGTTTATGCAATTTTTCCTTTAGTATTGCTCACTTTGTTAATGAGATGCCGGGACAGCAACGATATAAGATGCAATATACAATGGAAGATGTGCAGTGATCTGGGCCTGCATCTCCGAAAAGCAAAAAATTGGGCAATGGATGTCCTGTTTGTCAGAAAATATTAGGGAAAAAAGTTTTTAAATGACTGGGAATGACGTTTCATCATTATGTTGGGATTGAATAACTTGTTAACTAGTTGGCAACAAGATGAGAGATATCTTGTTGCCAGATGTCCTATATTAAATATCCACAATATAGGAAGCTCACACCTATTTGCTCAGTTAAACTCAGGTGGTGAATTATTTTTTTGGACAGGAAGTGTACAACCACAGAAGAAATTGTCTTGAATTTATCCTGGTTTCATTAAACCAGAAAAGTACATATGGAAAAAAAAATCATTTTGTGTGCATTTTTATTATCATTCCAACTTTTTTTTTTTTTTTCCCATTTACGGTGGTACAATATTTCTGTGTTTGGATACTGCCTCGGGGGAGCTGTCATTTGCATGTAATTAAATCACACAGAGACAATTTACCTTTGACTGTGAGCACGCCACTCCAACTCGTCTCTCCGCTGGAGCTGGAAGCCAGGCAGGTGTAAACTCCAGAATCCGTTTCCTGGCAACCACCAAATTGTGCATCATTAGTTTGGTGCGCTTGTGTGTGTGAGAGTGCGATGGTGTGTTAATGCATCCATTACAAGTGATTGGGACTAAATGTCATATCTCTCAAACCAGAATGTTTGTGATCAGAATACTGAGCAGCAGGAAGTTGGCTGGGATGAAAAGCCAACACAACAGAGAGATGATAATAACTTCACCTCTGGATCCCTTTCACAACTCGGTAAAAAAAAAAAAAAGCCTTTTTAATATTGTTTTCCAAAGCCGTCTGGCTCCCATTAATCCCAACACGTTTAATAAGTACACTTGAAATGGGACATCAAGAGTCACTACCATGTTTCAGTTCTGGTTTCATTTGATAGAATTAGCTCAGTTGTGCAGGTGTGAAACACAAAGGTTGGATCACCTATTTTGAATCAAAAATAAGCACAAAAACACACAGCGATGATATACTGCATATGAGACTTTATAACAAATAACTGGGTTTATTTCAAATGTAATGAACATGGAGATGGAACAGAAAGGAGAAAAGAAAAGAGGGGGAACGGTTTAAAGGGAAAGAAAAATAAGAATAGAGGAGAGAAAGAAAACTAAAAAGAATACAAGAAAACACCCTAGAAATCTGCTTCTACACCTGCAGAAAGAGAAAACAAAACAAAACTGAGAAACCATAGCAACAAACAACATATGCATATATAACAATAACAAATACAACATCACTGAAACACCAAAACACCGTTCTTTTTTTAATCTGAAAAGGGAGAAGTGGATTTAGTGAGTAGTAGATTTGAAATCGGACCCTTTCACATAAAATTCAAATAAACTGCACCTAAGACAAAAACCAAAACAGGTATTATTACTTTTTAGACAGTAGATGATTAAAGTGAAGATATCTTGCGAGTAAAACTTACAAACTGTTATGTTATCTCTGTGGGGGAAAAAAATCTGAATGCTCAAATGTTTTTTAAATATTTTATCTGTATATTTGGTAAAAGACTTGAAAGGTTTGTTGTTGTTTTTTTAATTTTTTTAAAACAAACAAATAAAACAAACACTTCTCCTTATAATCAATTACTTCTAACCATATTTGAATATTTCCCAGGGGGGTACCTAAATAAACAAGCTGTTTCAATTAATTGATTCAACTTTGGAGATTTTGTCAATTGTAGTTATTTCAATGTTGCCGTAATTGAAATATTCTCAGCGGCCCTATTTGAAGTCAAAGCTGAAGTCAAGCTTGTGGCTTTTATGTTCCTCGTCTGATTCCTTCACACCAGAGGCGGAGAGCTGCAGGAAGGATCAAAGGACTGAATTTTAATGACCAGGGAGAGGTCTTGAGATTTCTGAGGCTCCAGTCTTTTTCTGCTCAACAGCTACTTAGTATTCTGGACAGGGTAGACGTAATTAAGAGGTGTGTGATAAATGTGCAGGGTCTATGGGTGTGTGTGTGTGTATATGTGTGAATGTTAGCTATTAAATTTTTGGGGGGCAAGCCAAAAGCTAGACGGTCTGTGAAATTGCTTGCAACGCAGGGAATGTTGGGGGAAAACTCTTAGTGGGACAGAGAGGTAAGCAATGACACACAATGTCTGACCGGCTTTCTGAAGCGTCATTGTGTTGCTTCAGGGGTCTTGTTCATTTATCCCCCCCATATCAACTATTTATCTCCAGCTTGGAATTTAAAATCCAGCCAAATAACGGCAAACTGGCGAATGTTCTGAAGAAATAACAGAGAGAGGAGATAACAGAAACCCAAACTCCACACAATCCAATCCAATATAGCGTCACTGAAGAGATTTTTGAATGCGTTTCACTATCATTTGGATGAAAAAGCACATAAGACATAAGATAAGGTAAACTAAATTTACTGGAGTGTCAACAGGATGTGAATAAAGAAGCAAGTAATATCCCTCACGCTAATAAATTGCTATTCATGTTTTACCGTACAGAATTTGTTGACCAACTAAGCCGGGACTCTAAAGACGTGTCACAACTCTAAAACACCACCCGTATCCACTAGTGATATGGACTTTCTACAGATGCTGTTTCAATAGTATTGGGTTATTTGTGCGACAATACCACAAAACTCGCAGACTAGTTTTGTACTATAGTGTGCAGACACTTTGTCTGTACTGATGAAGATTCATCCACCTCAGCATGCTAAATGATTGGAGTATTTCTAGCTTATCGGTTTCCAGCTCAACTGAACTGATTTTCTGATTTAGATAAAAAATTATGAATGTGGCTTTAGTGTAAAAACAAAACATTGAGCAGTCAGTATGACTGCAAGGTGCCTGGAAAGGCACGATGGATAGACAGACAGATAGCTAAACAAAGAGGTGCTTAGGAATGCTAGGACCCTTTTTGCTCTGAAAACAGCAGTAATCAAACCACTTATAAAAAAGAACAATCTGGACAAATCACTAATGCAGAATTACAGGCCGATCTCCAACCTCCCATTCATCAGCAAAGTTATTGAAAAAGCTGTGTGTAAACAATTAACTAGCTTCCTAACTATAACCAACCACTTTGACTCCTTCCAGTCTGGTTTTCGTGCTCACCACAGCACAGAGACCGCCCTCATAAAAGTGTTCAATGACATCCATATAAATACGGACTGTGGCAGAACCACAGTGCTGGTTCTGTTGGATCTCAGTGCAGCTTTTGACACTGTTGACCATGACATATTACTGAATCGACTGGAGAGTTGGGTCGGACTCTCCGGTCCAGTGCTAAACTGGTTTGAATCTTACATAAAGAACAGGGATTTCTTTGTTTCAATTGAAAACTTTTCATCAAAGAGGTCAAAGGTCACATGTGGGGTACCCCAAGGTTCAATCCTAGGACCCCTTTTATTCAATATTTATATGCTCCCACCAGCTCAGGTTATAACAGGAAATAATATTAGCTACCACAACTATGCAGATGACACACAGCTCTACATTACGATGTCACCAGGTGACTCAGAGCCCATCCAATCACTGAACAGATGCTTAGAACAGATAAATGTGTGGATGTGCCAAAACTTTCTCCAGCTGAACAGAAACAAAACTGAAGTTATTATTTTTGGACCTAAAGAGGAACAATCTAGAGTCAACGCACAGCTTCAGTTATTACAACTGAAAACCAGCGATCAGGCCCGAAACCTGGGAGTAGTGATGGACTCTGACCTGAACCTCCAGAGCCACATAAAGACAGTTACAAAGTCGGCCTTCTATCACCTGAAGAACATTTCCAGGATTAAAGGACTAATGTCTCAGCCAGATGAGATAGAGAAACTCATCCATGCGTTCATCTTCAGTCGTATTGATTATTGCAACAGCGTCTTCACAGGTCTGTCCAACAAATCAATAAAACAGCTGCAGCTGATCCAGAATGCTGCTGCTCGTGTTCTCACTAAAACCAGGAAGATAGAGCACATAACACCAGTTTTAAAGTTCCTACACCGGCTCCCTGTAGCTCAAAGAATAGACTTTAAAATACTGTTGTTAGTTTATAAATCACTGAATGGCTTAGCACCACAATACATTAAAGATCTGCTGTTGTTGTATCAACCTTCCAGACCTCTCAGGTCTTCCGGTTCTGGTCTGCTCTGCATCCCCAGAACCAGAACCAAACGAGGAGAAGCAGCTTTCAGCATCTATGCACCACGAATTTGGAACAAACTTCCAGAAAACTGTAAAACAGCTGAAACACTGACTTCTTTTAAATCTCAACTGAAAACCCACCTGTTTAGAATTGTATTTGAAATGTAATCAATTACAAATTTAATGATGGAACTTGACTTAATGATTGATTCTATATTGCATTGTGATTCTGTGTTTGTTATGATGTAAAGCACTTTGAAATGCCTTGCTGCTGAAATGTGCTATACAAATTAAATTTGATTGATTGATTGATTGATTAGATAGATGTAACACTTTTTTGGTACACTGACATATATGGCAAGATAGGAAGAAGTGTTACAGGTCGAATTTAAGAAATTGGGCAAATAAATGTGAATGGAAAACAGTGCATACAACAAACTACTTTAGAAAGGCACTGTTGTTGCTTTAGGAAGAAAATCCATCCATTTCCTTCTGTTTCCCTGTTCAGAGCTGTAGGGGTTGGGGCCTGACCCAGCGGTAAACGAGAAACAGCTGGAAGTGTTTCTGGACATCCTGGTCTATGGACACCAGGATGGTCATAAACCAGACACAGGCAGGACTTACAGGATGCATCAACATCATAGGGGTAATAAACTTAATGTGAATGTTTTTGGGCTGATGGAGGACACTGGAGGACCAAGAGGGAAACCACACATTCACAAGGAGAACACAAACACTTGACACAGAAAGAGTCTGGCCTGGACTTTCAAGCAGGACGTTCTATTCGATAAACAAGCAACGAGCAATTAGTGTATTTTCTAGTTATGGACCACATTTCTGACATGGTTCAGTGAGACATTGGAGTTAAAGCATGTCCTTGATATTGAGGTCTCCCACCATAACACACCAGCTCATGTGGAGGGAGGAGGTGTGTTGAATGTATTATTAAGTAGTGGATTGTTGGCCCTGCAGATGCTTCCCAGCTGTCCAGAGTGCTTTGTGTTTAAATGGGAAGGCGGCCTCGTTGGGTCTTGCTATTAGCTGTTACAGTCCCGTTTGTTCATCATTCTACAAAGCAGACCCACAAACAGCATCAGCTTTCACTAACGGACTCGCAGGCCATTTTCCTCCCACTGCAAACCTTATACATTATGCAGAATATGTGCCCAGCACAGCCCATCATGACTAATGAGTCAGTGATCACAGCCCTCTCTTCTCCTGGATCTGTGGGCCAGCTCATCAGTAACAGTGACAGAGGAATTACTCAGGTCTAAGTGGCTTGTCAGGCTGTCCTGCAGAACGGGGGACAGGTTATTCCCACTCCCACACCCCCTCTACATGGCAGATCCCTCGCTCTTCCTTTTCCTCCTCTGGAGGAGCTGATCTTGAGTTGACCTGGGAGGCAGCTGATGGTGCTCTGTTCCCTGAAATGGGAAAAAGCAGATCCCCAGATGGTAGCGTTTGATCGGTGGTGGGCTGGTGGGGCAAGCTGCCAAGACACCTGACTGTGGATGAAGGCTGGCAGCCACAGGAGCTCAATGAAACAGATTGTAGGAAAATGGGAAGAAGCAACAGGAAGACAGAAAAGGAGGGAGGAGAGCTGAACAGGCCCACACTTGAGAACTGAGCATGCGAAAATGTTTCTATTTATGATTTTGTTCACATTTTTGGGGGCTTTTAGGTCTTCTACCTTCACTGTCCGACTGCTAGCCCTCTGTTCTGAGGCTCACAGAGGCCTGGTCATGATGTCAGCTCATCTTTTGTTGGGTGCAGAAGGAAAACCTGATTATGGTCAGTAACATACGTGAAGTGGGATTTAAAGACAACTTGTGAACACAATTTCCTACTATAACCCAATCACTCCCCGTCTTAATCTGTTTACTTGTCCCCAATGTAGAGCTTCTGGTTCTCCCCAGGCTTTGTTTGTCTTCCACACCTTGCATTACCTATCCCCATCCTGTACCCCATGCCAGCATTAACCATTTAACAACAACACATACACATACGCCCCAACACACACAAACACCCAGTCTACCTTGGCACCAGTGTGAGGGAGAGCAGAAGTGTGTGTCTGGCAGAAGTCCCAGGGTAATGGCATCTAGTCTTTGCCAGGGTACAAGGAGCAAACGCACCATCTGTCCCACTGCAGGGGCCACGATTCAATCAACTTATTTATACCCACTATTGAAGGGGTAAATGTTCGGTTGATTTCATGGTTGTCTTTAGGTTTGTATCATAGGCTTCTGTCGCTCTCTTTTGACTGTTCCTACAGGCATCATAGGCATATTTGGTCCAAATAAGGTACGTTCATATTGAATTCCAGCTAATGCGCAGATATCTAATATGTACAAAAAACAGGCGTGCTTAAATTTGTTTGTTGTTATCGGCCATCAGACTTGGAGTGTGTTCACACCAGCCCTGTTTAGTCCGCTTTAGTCAAACTCTGGTTCGTTTGAAAATCTAAAATCTCCTTGCTAGAGATTCCTTCCGGATATTATGATATTATGTAGTGTAATACCAGTAAATATTGCCTCGTAAAAGCAACAGTAATACCAGACAATAACTTCAGCCCAAATTTTCATATTGGTGCACCTGCAGTGTTTTTAAATCAGCTAATAACGGATCAGGGGAAGACTTGTTCTGTAAAGTCCCGAAGACTCTCAGCTGGAACTGCGATTCTACAACGTGTCAACTAAAAATGCATAGAACACGTTTTAGTTTTTTTTTAGAATTATTATTGTTTCCAGCTGTTGTAAGCTATTTGTAATTTTCCACATCATAATTATGCTTTGTGTGTCTATCATACAAAATGTCAATAGAACACATTAGTGCATGTTGTTAAAATGTGAGAAAAACTGAAAATGTTCAGGAGGGATGAATAGTTTAGCAAAGGACTCTGCAACATTGTGAATGGCAATAGTTGAGCATCAAAATATGAAATTCACTGGGGCGAATAATATAAAAGAATGAATGTTGTCTGCTTGTGTAACAGGTTCAGGGCCCTCTGGAGTAAATATTTGGTTCTAGACAAACTTTGCTCGATCGTTCCTCCTTTGACATCTTTCATGTTTGCTTGTGTAGGTTGTATATCCTCTAGGTCAACATGATTAATGAGAAATCCAGCTGACCGACACTGGACACAGTCAATATGACTGCTGAACTTGACTTTCTGTTTGGACTCAAATAACAGGATCAGTGTCTGGAGTGGACTCAAAAGTAGACATTTTGTTCTTTTATCTGAAACTAAAGCTTTTCTTTTTTTTTCTTCCTGATCACATTGAATCAAATTCTACAGCCGAGCGTCATTCAGAAAGGATTTTGGAAACGGAGCACTTCCAGTACCTCTTCTCTCTACGTGACGAGTGAGGTTAAAAAAGAAAGCTTCAAACTCCCAGCTGTTTCTGCTTCGGTCCTCTCCTTTCAGTCGGCCTCCTGCCTGCTCCTGTGCCTCCGTCTCTCCCCAACTCACTCAGTCACTCCTCACTTGCACTGATGCATTGAGGATTTAATTACCAGTCTCAGAGATCGTTACTCATTGAGAACCCACAATCAATTAATGCGCGAGCCTCTTCCGAGCTCGTCAAGGCTGCAGTGACCTCAGGTGCTGCGTTGCACCCAGGAGGGAATTCTGGTCAGAATGGATTTAATTAGCATGGAGTCAGATGGTGTTAATGACCGTTAATGGCCTTGCAACGCTCATTATCATGGTGATTGCACGCCGCCTTTTTCTACCTCCACTCTACTTTTAAACACACCCCATGTGAACCAACCACAAGGCTGTATAAGTCACAGTCTCCGGTTCCACCAGATAAAATATGTTCATGTTGTATAAAGTGCATTAAGTACATTATGCAGACCGTGAACACGGGTTATTAGGTTTGGGGCGTAACGGGATGAGATAAAAGTTGGAACTGGGCGAATAAGTGGGAGTGTTACTGTCTCACCTGGAGGCGGGTGATTTGAAAGGTACCATTTTCCATCAGGCTGACTCGTCCGTCGTTTCCCAGAATCCTCTGGCCATCCTTCTCCCATTGAATGCTGGGGATGGGGTTGCCCATGACGTGGCAGTGCAGCTGAGCGGTTGAACCGGGAGCTAGAGTGTGATTGCCTGGCCCCTGTCGGATGATGGGAGGGACCCTGTCTGAGGGTGCTGAAGGGACAGGAAACAGCAGAACGATTTAAGAGTTAGAGATGAAATGCTAATATCTGGTTTTCCTTATTGGATTATTAGCATCTATTTAAATTGTTGGTTGGCATCGTGTTCCCCCCTCGCTAGCATCTTTTCCAGTTTGGTTATCACATATTCTAGAGTTTGAAAGGACAATATCTCTCAACTCCCTTTTCCAGTTCTTTGAATGCACCGAAAAATCTCCCGGTGAGCAGAATCGATCGATTTTAAGATCGATCTGCCCAGATCGGCATCTGGTTGGTCAAAAAAAAAAAAAAGTCAACCTTTTTCTGATGAGCGAGTGCAAGGTTCTGATAGACAAAGTTACACAGATCACATTACTTTTAGAAAAGGCAGGGTTAGACTCAAAGTTAGCTATTTTCAGTACCAGTGAGATATTAGGTGGGACTCGACTGAATGAATATGTTATAAATACAAATGTGGAACTTTGAGTGCAAACATAACTAACATGACTAACTGCAAACATAAGCAATACTTCAAATCAGGAACCCTATTTGCTGCTAAATTATTGAACAATTAGACATAAGAGCTGAACAACAAATATTTATTGTTATTTATATGTTACTTATGTTGTCCAACCATCAGATTGGTGCAAAGTTCTATTATACCCATTCAGCTTTCAAGTGTTTCAGAAATCCCTGATCAATCATGAAAATTTGTCTTCGGAAATGTCGACTGTGGACGCTGACATTAGCATTAGGGACGTCTGTGCTGTTGTAGCATGTTTAGCATCAAGATGCTATTTTAGACTTGAATAACTTTGCTGATAGGCTAGCTTCTTTTAGCATAACTTGAACACAACAATAGTCTTTTCCAGCGTCCAATCAGATTGTTCTTTGAAGCATAAATTTACTCAAAGTCGGCCAAGAGAAGCAGCTTTGTCGTCCATCCAGGTTGTTTGTCGATGTCACTTGTGCGTCAGATTTACTGGCGTACACAAAACGGACAAATACAAAGGTTCCGGCCGGAACTTTTGTATTAATATTTAACTTTGCATTAAGATTTTTTAATGCCCTTAAAGAGCAGTAAGAAGCTAAAAGGAGGATTTTATTTCTTAATTGGGCTGCAGGAGAGTGAGAGAAAGCAAAACCTTCAACAGAAAGAAAGATGGCTGAACTGAAAACAGTGAAGTTTCCTTTTTCTATCCTTTTAGATTCTTTTAGTCACTGTCTATCAAGCAACATGTTGAATTTGGAAATTGTTGTCAGCCTTTCTCTTATATTCTTATAAGAATATAAGAACTTAAAATTATTAACACAAACTGCTACTTTTGTAATGCTACTCACAATAATACAAGGTGAGCCAGGTAAAACCACCAACTCCACCATCATTTCGTCCTTATTTTAAAATAGCAAATCCTGTTTAATAGACTGCAATGGTCTTCTACTATAAATTAGTCATGATCACTCACAGCTTGAAGGCTGGCAAAACAAATTTTCAGTGCTATACTCAAATATTATTAAAATGAAATCCTGAAACAGAAATTAGAATCAGCTGAAATTTGTATCTGGCTTTGCTGAAAACCTTACAGAAAAAGAGATCTGAAATCAGTTTTTATCACTGCCTCTCCACTCATTACTGTCCAAAAACTAAAATCAAACCTTTCCTCTTTGGCTTCCACTTGTGCGCGTGTGTCCTGCCAAATGACACGTAAAATGTTCAAACTGAAGAACTTCTCCTCTCGAAAGCTCTCAGGTCCAACCTCTCTGGTGTTTTGCTCCATTTTTAAAATGCAAATCAATGACATAGTTTTGTTTTTGTTAATCAGGCAGGATGGTGTTACTTTACCTCCTATGAGAGCAACAGACCCCTGTTATGAGTACATCTGTGGAACTTTGAAATTCGGATTTCAGTGGGTGAACAAACAGAAATCATGAATCCCTACTGTATTTAACCTGTGCTGAATGTAATGTAAAAATCAATTTCTTAAATCTATAAATTATGATCAGTCTTTAAAAAAATATGCCTCCTACTGTTTGGTACTCTATGTTTAGTTTGTCATTGTGTTTTCAATGATACGATACAAAAGAGAGGTACAGAACGAAACATTTTGCAGTCATTCTACTTTTCAGAGGGATGCCAGTGGATTTAAAATCAAACTGTACCTGCAAAATAAACAAAAAACAGTTCATAGTTGTTTATATATATTTGTCTTCCAGAGTCCCACCTATAGCTTAAGAATATAGTATACTTTTTTTTTTTTTTTGGACAGTTGTACTGTAGGTGATACACATGCCTTTCTAATGTAAAACTGCAGCTACTACATATGAAGGTTGTAAATAGATTTCCTACAGAGGAAGCAGGTTGGACGCTTGAATAAGTTCTGGGATAAAAAGCTGGACTCGTTCACCTGACTCCAGTTTCCACCTAAAATCCTTTTTGTCAAACATAAAAACTGAAGCAGAAGTGGAATGAAAAAGCAGAGCCACACTAGACTGGCTCAGTAGCATAAATTCCCCAAATGTTGCAGGGCGAGTTAAAGACTGTGTCTAATGTGTTTTGCATGGAGGTAAGTCATGCTTTCATAGCCATTGACACGCAGTCACTGTGCAAAATTAGAGCACCTACTTCACACTGCATTTAGCATTTGCTTAAAGACATGGACCATAACATCATTAGCATTCTATGCTGATTTCAGATCCGATATCATCAGCTAACTGGAGTTAAACTGAAAATGTGAAAAGTCAACAGAGGGGTTGGTGGGGGATGGAGGAGGGGGTTACTGCAGATGGAGCTGAACAAAATCCCAGCTGATTGGGAGCGATGCAGAGAAGGAAGCATATGTTGCAGTCGAGTTATTTGCATAAAACTATCAGCAGTTGTCCCCTTTGATTACATCAGATTAGAGAAGAGATTGGAGAAGGAGGATATTTTCAGTGGAGATGGATATGAGAGTGTTTTTCAGAATTCTTGTGTAGTACACAGGAAGCTAATTTTAATGTCGTAGCGTGTGTAAACTGTGAATTTTTAAAAAAAGCAGAACACAAAGCCTGCTGTGAAAGTGCAGAAAAAAACATGAGCAGAAAAGGGACAAGTCCAAACATAAGACCTAAATTTCATTCAAATGTAGCAAACTTCCGAATCTTAACGTCGCTCCTGGTCAACACGAGTCACTCTGTGCTTAGACTCACCACTTTCCACCTCCAGCAGGGCTTTAGTCAGGATGCTGCCGGCCACGCTGATGGCCTGGCAGATGTAGTAGCCAGAGTCTGCCACTTGCACGTCAGCGATGGTGAGCTCGCCGCTCAGAGACACAGAGAAACGACTTGACTGAGAAGGCTCCTGGATGGGGAACAGCAGGATCTAGAGCAGAAAAACAAGCGGCGGCGTCCTTGTGTCAAACGGTCGGCATTTACAAATAGAATCTCTGATTGGTGCCTATCGACTAACAGAATGGTGTCATGTCAGACCATGAATTCTGGTCTGGCATTCAAATATTAACAGTGTTTCTCCTCTCGTTCTATTGGAAGGGCTATAAGGCTAAAAAGCCTCATCTTAAAATCATATTTACACAGGAAAATATCAATCTGGCTTTCCTTTTAGCTGTCTGTACAGTTTAGTTTTATCCCAGTGCATAACACACACACACACACACACGCCCACACTACGCTGCACATAAAGCATGGGCCGGCTACTGGTTGACAAGTATAGCAGAATTCTGCAAACCTATGCTTTCGAAACCACAACTATTTTTTTCTCGTACCGTCTCTATGACTAAAAGACCCTTTGGCCCAGACTGAAATACCAGTTTCTGTCAGACAACCGAGGAAATATCCAGTTTTAGAAATGTCACCAGCTACATTTCCATTGACCTAAAAACTGGCAAATTGGAATTAAGAAAATAAATTTGCCACATCATAAAACTTGTTTTATGATTAAAAGTTTTTGTGTTAGGATGAAGTGGTTTTTTGGTCATATTAAAATAAGTGTAATTTGCAAAACTACACTGGAAACCTTTTGTTTTGCAGCACACGGGTCATGTGATCCACAACCGGATGTTACTACTGGCGAAAAAGACAAAGAAAACAACAGGAAGTGGTAGGAGGATGATGCGGCAGGATGTTTTTTTAATGACTTATCGTGTGAACAAACATGTCCACACGTGATTTCAATTGTGTTTCTTATTTAATGGAGACATCATAAAAGTCAAATTGTGCTTTTTCAACACCGTTGGAATATGTCATTTGTAATGGAAAAGCATGTCAGGTATTTACACCAGTTACTCCTGAGTATCTTTACTGTGCCATGATAAAACAGTGAGGATGTTTTTGGTACTCTACCCCTGACAGACACATTTTCAACATTTCTGCAAAATTTGATGTAAGCTAAAGGCTGGAAAGTTAAAAAATAGAAAAAAAAAGTTCTTCTAGAACAACCAAACTTTTCTTGAATTAAATTCAGTTTAATCGATTGAAAGTGGTAGACTGAAATGAAACTGAAAATTGCTTTAACAATGCACATTATACACATAGATAAGTATAATTTTCTATCCAACCAGATGTTTTTCAGGTGTGCTGCACTCAGTGTAGGTCACACTAAAACATTATTTATCCTGGTCAGTAGCGTCTGAGGTGAGCAGGCTGACCCGCCGCAGGTCGCTTCAACGCGACGTGTCAACGCCACTCCAGACTCCGAAACCCTCTCCAACCTCATTCCCAACATGCTTCCCACATACTCTCTCTCTCCTCCTCGTTCTTTCCTCCTTATGCTTTCTCCTCTTTATCTCTGTCCTCCACACCTTCTCTCCCACACACATTTTTCAGGCCTCCTCCAATCTCGTCCGCCCTCCCCTATAATCTATACCTGGAAGCCACGCTGCGGGCACCCACGCACTCTCGCTCTCATCGTCTCTGAGCTCTCCAACAGGCTGTAATGCTTATCACACTCTCACCCATTCAAACACACACGCATGCTACTGAAGACATGCAGGCCTGTGCAGACTCACGCTTTGGTGAATAATGCACCGGGTGGATGATGAGAAGGTGAAGTGTGTATGCTGTGTGTGAGTTAGAGTGGCTCTAATCTGCAGCAGGTAGCTGCAGACGACGAGAGGCAGAGAAGAACCGAAGTGTGTCGAGAGGTGTGGGTTTCTGAAAAAACCTCCTACGAAAGGAGTTTAACTAAATGCACGTCCACTTCACTGATATTTTTTTAAATCCGTTTTTCTTTGTTTTAGTCCCACTTGAGTGTTTGAAATCATCAAATAATTTTAATGTCAGACAAATGTAAGTTCAGGACAAGAAAATTGCAGCTTTCAGATGATGGTAATATTTACTAAGGAAAAAAAGGTGCCCAAAACACTCTGGTTGTATGTGGAAAAAGTCAACACTGCCAGACCTTCAGAACCAAGAACTCACTTAAATAGAACCTGTCTGGCAGCATGAAGAACGCTAAAAGATGTATGTCAACAAAATAAGCAACGTTTTCCGTTCAAATGTCCTCATTAATGCCAGATCACTGACAAAAGTAGACATATGAGCTCAATGACTGTTTTTAATCTGTTAAAACTTTTTTTTTTTTTATTAATCCTTTATTTAATCAGGTAAACCCCGTTGAGATCTAGATCTCATTTTCAAGAGGGACCTGGGCAAAAAATTTGCAATACATAGCAACCTGGTTACAAGATAAAAACAATTAATACATATGCACAAGTATAAAACAATAAAAACAACTTAAAAACAATGACACTGTTTCATAGAATCTTGTTGCCTATATTTAAGAACTGCTCGAAATAAGTCCAGTGAAATCATTTCCGACATCTTAAGTTCAGACTGCAACTGATTCCACGCTGTGGGGGCAAAACACTGAATGCCTGCTTCCCTTTTTCAGTTCGAAAGCGTGGGACATGCAGAAGAATAAACAACCAATAAAAAACTATATACATATAATATTAATATCCATCCAAGATGTCTATATCCTTGTCTGGGATTTGAAAACAGGACATTGCTGCTGCAGGATAACCAACTCTGCCAGCATGCAGCCCTTGATGGATTAAAAGTTCAGTTTTTTTCTAGCTTTAGTCTTCCGCTGAGGGTTGTCACGCCCCGAATAAAAATCGTTCTTAAAACAGCGTAAAAACAAGCCGTCTCCAGAGTTGTTCCTCAATTCACTACTGGTTGTTTGTTGTGTTTTTATAGAACCTGCATCAGCCCTGATCTAGCACTAAGACCGCTTTGGTGTAAAAGTACCGTGGATATAAGTTTATCTAATGCCAGAATGTTGACAACACAGGGCAACATTGCAAGCCAGTTGGTTTTACAATTATCACACAGTTCTGAAATGCAGAAAATATGTCTGGAGAACATCAGGAAGTAAAACCAAAGATAACGAGACAATACATGTCTCATTATTGCCTCCAATGAAAGAAGAAAAACGACGAGGCAGAATTGATGGGCTCCGGCTTCTGCTGCGACATGTTTCATGATCCAGATCATCTGCATTCATAACAGTTTCATTTGTATCCCGAGCGTCTCTGAATACCCGATGCTTGACTTCTCAAGGTTGACTAACTGCATTTACAGGTCAGGCTGTGCAAGGACGGCAATCAGCATGAAATCCATTTAACATAGAAGCTACTTTCCTGTAATGTGGCCCGTGTCTACAATCACCGATCTGAGCTCCGTTAACGGTCGCCCGCCTCTCTGCTGCTCAGACTCAGTCTCCATGCAGCTCCAGTCAGACTCATTGTGCCAGAGAGATCCTGCCAAATGCCTCAGAGGGCAGATTTATTCAGAACAGAAGGTGTTTTAGTGTTTACCGCCACGCTTCTGACAGGCATGTTCTCACCTGGCTGCCTTCTTTTTGCCAGAAGACTGCAGGCGGAGGGTTTCCCTTGGTGCCACAGAGGAAGGTTACGGTCCGACCCGGAGCTGTGATCTGGTCCCGTGGCCGGACGACGATCTGAGGAGGAACTGCACGAAAGAAACGCAGACAAAAGGGCAAATTTAAAAGTGGAAATCTTCCCATGGTGTCATATCAACAATCTGCATGTTGTATTATATCCCAGCAGTGAGGCTGAGTGAATGAGCTGACGACAACTAACTGACAACTCTGTCAGACACCTTCTTGTCTTTAAAACACAAATGTAGAGTTAGACACAGGAGGAGCACAGACTGTCAGAGTCAACACAAGTGGAACAAAAGTGTCACCCAGAACTCAAAACCGTGCTTTGTTTCCACTTTCAGGAGGCTGCACTCAAAGCTGGACTGTCAGGGACTAGCTTGATGTTGTTCTTCTGCTACAGTTCATGAAGAAATTCAAAATTTAAAAAATTAAACTGACTGATTCAAGTCATCCTGGACAATGCAATCAAGTTAAATGAAATCAAAATTTTAAAAAGCTCAGACATAAACTATAGATTTTTGCATGCGGTTGAAATGCCGCAGTTATTCTGCCTTATTGCTACTAAACCCATTGCAGTTTTCTTGAAAAGTATTTAGCAAGGTTATTTCAGAGACCGACTGTTTTTCTCTTCAATGGAAGAGAACTTCAGCAAGGACAAAGTCTCAACGAAATCAGTCGGGATGTTTTGAAAACTTTTAACAGTCTGGTTAAAGGTTTACCCCTAAACCTGTTGTTTTGTACAGTATTGACTGCGCTGTATTACAGATATGATTAAATCAGACCGAATGTGATTGAATCTGTCTGTATGATTTAATCACACAGACAGGTTTAAAGACAAGACTGCATTGTGATGAACCAAACTCGTTAACTCACACATTGCTATGTATTTCAATCTGAATTTGTACTGTTTGTGCTGCAAAGTCTATTTGATGCTATGCATGACCCGAAATGCTGAAATGACCAGCTGGATATTGTCCACCAACAGGGAACGATACGAAGGCCCCCACTTAACCTTGGCTGGTTCGGCTCCAGTCAGCGGCGGGGCACACCGCTGTACATATTCACGGCTCCGACTACGAGCCACGATTTAGCCTCTGTTGCAGAAAAGTGAAAAGACGAGCTGAGCCATCCCGGCGTCTGAATCCAGGTTTGTGGGTCACCTCTGTGATGATGAGGCTAATCAGATGTCTTTGAACTGGTGTCAGGCAGGAGGAGAAAGGGGGCTGCAGATAAATGGCAGGCTTTCTCACTTTCTTTCTGCAGCTGCATGTAAAGGTGTGTGCGCTCATATGCACAAAGACACACACCCACACACACACCTCTTTGATTTGTATTGATTCTGTAGCAAAGTGACAGGCCTTCCTCCGCAGAGGGGGTGTGAATGCATAATGATGCCCTCCAACAGTCCTAATTGATTTCTCATCTTCCCACCTGATCTCCTGCTTCTCTTTCATTCTCACCCTCGATTAGCATGGAAGCGCACAGAAGGACGGGACGACAGGAAGGAGGAGAGCCATTCAGCAGTAGAATGTGCAGTCACAGTCAGGGGAGAGAACAAACACGTTCCTTCTGCTAGTTTCTAATTTGGAAAAAAACCCAGAAAAACTCTTAATTGTGGAACCGAAACTCAAGTCCCAAACGTTGCAGATAAAGCAAACATGAGACGCTGTTTTCTTCAAACGCTCCAGTCCAATGATTGATGTTCAAAGAGGAGAAAACCAAACACATGAGCAGAACACATCACTGACTCACAAAAGTTGGGCTTTTGCCTTTGATTGTTCCTTCAATGTGTTCAAACTATGTGCAAAATCGGACTGATGTGAGGTAAGTCCAATATGGCCGGTCTTTCATTTCCCATCTGCACTTTTCAGAGAGATGGGGGGGGGGTGTCACAGTTTGGACCAACAAAATAGTCAAAAGCTAGCTTTTCATAAGAACAATAAAAAGGCAGATTGATGTAAAGTAAGATTTTCTACCACCGAATTGCTTATTCTCCTTGATTGCTCTCAGGCACACCCCAGACACAAATTTTAGGACCCAACCTGGAGGCTACAGGAGGGGACCCATGTGTCAACAGGGGCATAAATCCCAGCTCAGCAGGGGGGGCGTTGCTTGGCTGAGCTGGTGAGGGTCATGTCCTGGGGTCAAAAAGGCAGCTCCCTGTTGGTCCTAAAGGTCAACGTCCAAACATTCACCCCCCGTGTGCTTCATGTGGACATGAGAAAGTGATCTCGCCTTCGCTCCCTCGCTAGCTTCCTGTACAGCCTGATGCAAAGCCCTGAAATATTAAAGAAATGCAGAGTAAAATCCATTCCTTATGTAAATCATCTCCAGGCTAACACACACGCAAATCCCCCCCACACCCCTATACGTACATGTGTATCAAGAAGCAATAGAAGAACATGCCCAACATTAAAGCACTGGGCTATGAAGGCCATTTTAGGGAAAGACAACCCACAAAAAAAATAAATAAATAAATAAAATAAAATAAAAATAAGCATTTCCTTCTCCTTCTTACAAAACTAAACTTTTTCAAACATTTAAAGACGGTGCAGTATTAACACGCTGCATTGGTTGCACCACATAGTGCCTGTCTGCAGAATGACAATGTTTGATTGGAGGAGGCAAGCTGGCGCGTCGCCTGAGGCTGCAATAAATAATTAGCAATAATGGGTGCACTCGGCACGACACTGAGCCTCAGATTTAGGGCAGCGAGGAACATTAGCATCAGCACTTGGGACTGAAAGGGGGGGGGAGAATATAGATCGCAACAGAGTCGCTGAAATATACATGACAGGAATCAGCAAACAATGTCTGCGTGTCACTTGTGGAGTTATTTAAGAGTCAGCCCTGCAGGCTCTTTGGTGCACCAGTGACTCCTCTTTAACAGGCTCCTATCATGAACGGCAAATTACTGTTATGCAAAATAACATGAAATATCAGCTCCGTGTGAGCCAAGCGACGGCAAGTCGGGGATGTCAATTGCCGAGTGTTAAATGCTAAAGGGAAGACAAAGAAAAGCGTCTGATTGAGTAGGGATGTTTTAGAAAAGCCCCGTTGCCAGACTTGTCGAGCATATGGAGGGGCTGACACGCCAAGAGTGAGGCAAAAATAGACATGGGTTGCATGTCGGATTTCCACAGCATTCCAGACAAGAACTGTCAGTTTAAAGGAGGAAAATCTGGTTGGAGCGGGAATCTCTTGGTTACTTTGAAATGTCTGTGTTTCAGTCAGATAGGCACCAAATTTCAGTCTAAATGAGAACAATTCCGAAAACAGTCGGTGGTCTGCTGCTGTAATTATGTTGTTTTTTTTCTGGCAAAAAAAACAAACAAAAAAAACCTGTTATCAAATGTTCAAGTTTAAATACTTGGTTAGGACTAGATTTGAGGGACAAGAGACATCAGGTTCATGTTGAACTGAGAAGCTTTTTTGATGCTAAACAGCTACAGGGTGAGTTGACTGATCATGATGTTGGAGCTGCTCCCTGCTGTTTCTGCAAAAAAAGAAAGTCTACATGTTCTATCCAAAGGTAACCTAGTCCTCAGAGCAGAGGCAGACTTAGGGTGTAGACTTGGTTCTATTGGTGACCAAAACTGGAACATTTATTATATTTTCAGCTGGTGTAGCTCGCTTTCACACTGCAAGATGTCAAATGAGTCAAACCTTTTTCAAAAACTTGTTCCCCTCCTCGAGTGTGTTGGTCTGCACCAAGAACCGCTGAAGGAAACGACATGAAAACCTCTGTAGTGCAACTTTGTCCTTCACAAAATGTTAACAAAAATTGAATGGTATCATATTTTAGTGGTTGTAAGATTTCTCTTTTATGTTTGGCAAAATACAACGAGCCATTTCTCCTGCTAGTGCAGGTCCCAAGCATTTGTTTAGATTATATCTACCCAAAATGCCATGCACTATAGTTCACTTCCTGGTTTTGGGGCGGTCTCCGATCCGCTTGGTGTTCACACGTGCTTTGAAACTGCACCAAACTTCGCTTCAGCTGAACAGAGAGGCTGGACCAGAGTTCGCTTTTTTGTTTGATTACACATTCACACCTCCCCAAATGAACCGGACTTTCTAGGAAAATGAACTAGAGCTGGACTAAAGAGGCCTGGTCTGAACGCACCTTTGAGGATCCAGCAACAGCAGAAATACAATATGTAGGTACCCTGTAGGTGCTTATGTGTGTTCACCTTACCTAACAATTTTTTTGGTGAAAGTTATGCAGAAATGCACAACCAGTTTTAGTTGTGTCAGTGGAAGACCAAAGTGTGTCTATTAAGACAGTAATCCTCACATTGCTGTGATCATCCTCGCGTATGCGCTGCTAAATGTGCTAATGGCAAAGAAACAACTTACTTCTCCACTTCTCCAGGAAAACTGTTTACCTATAGTCATCAGTGACCGTGGTAACTAGCCTTGGCATTTGTGGCCGTCTCTGTTGTGCGGAACCACATAGAGCAAGAGAGAAGGTGTGAGCAGCACATACACAAGAATGATTGCAGCACTAAGAATCTAATCCTGACTCCTAATTGGTTGTTTCTGACCTAATGGTTTATTTCTGTATGACCGCAAATCCATACAGAGAAGGCAGAAGAGATACATTTTTTCACAGATCATATATCTAATATTACACTGTCATAACATCACGTTAGTTTTGACAAACATGTAAAAACTTTTCATAAAAGTTACATACTTTAGCCTTAAGGGGTTAACTATATCTTCATAGAATCCTACTTAAATGGAAAATATTATAAGCAATATTTTAAAAATCTCTGGAAGTCAAAAGGTTTTCATATTATTTGTACTTTTTCAGACTAAAATAAGAATACAGTTACCAGTGAACTGAAGGACTGTCCTGTCTGGAAACCCAGAGCGAAGCAAGAATAAAGACTGACCAGATGGTCCTGTCTGCAGACTGTTCACTGTAAGTTGTTAACTGGTTAGATATTATTAATCCTAAAATCTACAATCACTGGGAGTCTAATCTTCCCTAATCTGAGCCACGCAACAGATTCTGAAATATCACAATAATTTTCTAAGCTTTTGCAGAACGAAGTAGAAGTCGGGACCAGCTGAACCTTCAGCTCAGCTACCGGTTTGATCAACACAAGCCCGTTGTAAACAAACTGAGGCAGGGAAGCGCTTGGGCTCAGCTGTTCGCCACCTACCGAGCGCCGCTCAGAGATCAGAGTGGGAGTTTGTTCCACTGCTGCTGCATGAACTCGCCGTGTTGTTCAATCACACAGCAAAGACAGACAAAGTGATCACAAGCAAAGGATGTTAGCCCCATCTCTCCCGGCCCCCCGTTCTCCTTTGCATGCATGTCTCACATATCATTTGCAGACACACGAGACACATGGCTAAACACACACACACACACCCCCACGCACGCCCCCACACATTTCCAGCAGGAGCTCCTTCGGGGGCTTAGATGCGACAGGCAGCTGTCAGAGTCCCAGACGCTGATTCACACATGTTGCCTCCAACAAACACTCCCCAACACTATGACGACCCCTACTTCCTCATAACACACCCCTGCTCTTACATTTAAACATTATTTCTTCCCTCAGACTGTTTTCACTCCCAAATGAAGACTGAGTACTTGGTTATTTCCATGGAGTTATGCATTGCAGTCAGGCTATAATTCATCAGAGCTTACATTTAATTGGAAGGTAGCCTTTTTTTTTTTTGCCCTGAGCTCCGACTTCTTTATCCAACATCAATAAAGGAACTTTAAGAATGATGATGCTTTAAATAGCCCAAGAAAAAGCTACAGAAGCAGGACTTTGATTATTTTCTAAAGTCGCAGCACCTTGGGGTAATACTGCAGGGGGAAAAGAGAAGAAAAACACTCAGAATAAGAACATTTCAAAGCCTCGCTGGTCTTCAAAATTAGTGCATAGATATATTTTGTTCGCTATGCGATCTCGTTTGCCAATAAAATCTCATTTTCAAATTTAAATGAGTAAGAACTTTGAAAGATGAACCGATCAAATATAAACATATGCAAGTTCAAACCTAAGGATACAATGGAATCTGTCTAGTTTTCTTTCTCGCTCTGTGAGCATTAGGATTTTTCTGGAAGCACACGGTTTCAATCAAGTGTAGGATTAGAGGATTCATGTGGATCACGGATAAACCGTGATCCACATGATCACACGCATGTCTGTGTTGTCTGGACATGCGAGTGTTCACAGTCAGTGCGTTGTTTACGATCCTGAAGGAGCAGCGTCTTCTGCACCATCAAGCTGAGAAGGTTTTCCACCTTCAATGCAACGTATATGTTGTAGAGTTCAACTTGAAAATGAGCATATCTGTCAGATAGAAGACGAGGGGAGGAAACTAAATCCTAAAATTTTAGCATTTGGCTGGAATCTGCTCCTTGAAGCCAAATTGGCAGAGAAGTTGGAGAAAATCTTCTCAGTCAGATATCAGACAGCATACAATAATTAATATTAGTTATGGTGCAGTGAAGATTACAAATCAACAAGTGGTGGCAATATGGGACAACAGTGACCTTTCAAAAGCTGAGAGAAGATAAAACGGTAAATGATAAAACATGGTTGCTGTGGTTGTTACACCATCCTCCTGCATTCTCCATATATCTGGCCTGCCTAAAATCTCCCAAAACCTTTTAAACATTAACCTCCACTTGTTACCGTGGCAAAATGTGTCACAAAAATAAATCAAACAAAAAAAACCAGTAATATAAGTAGCAGGCTTACGGGAGAACGTTATGTTCTGATCAAATCTTGAACGTTTTGGCCACAATTTAAAAAGATATGTTTGACACGTGACAACGAGGATCGAACATCGAACATCATGCCCTCAGACTGCTACTCTCAACCTTCTACCGTGACTTCTAGTTCAGTTCAATGAGATTTTCTACACAAGGTTCACACTTAATTGCATCACTCCAGCATTACTTACTCAAGTCTTTAAATGTGTTAATAGCGGAAAATCTTTATTTCACCTGATCTCTTCTGACAGGCAAAATGGGTTTCAGATTAAATGTTATTTTTTTCCCCTTTAAAGAAACATTAATGTTGGGTAGAAAGCATAACCGCCACCACTAAGAACCGCTATATAAACCTTTCCTGAAAAACAGCACGACTCCACTGTTTATATAGTCTGAACAGAAGCCGACTGAAAGCCTCTGCCTCAGTTTAAGCTCCTGACCTCAATTACATGTTTGTCTTCAAGGAGTGCAAACAGGAAGCTCCACACACCAGAACATTTGAGAGTTAAAACTAGAGGCTACGGTACAGAATCCTGCTTCTGTGTCCCCGACGGACATCTCGTTTACAGACACAACTGGCATTAGCACACATTTATCTCTTCCATGTAGATGCATTTCAATCCAGAGAGCAAATTGAATTCTTCGGGTACGTTGGATTAATCGGAATTAAACTGCAGCCGCATCGCCTCCTTTTAATTCGTTTGACAAAGGCTGAAGGTTTGGATTCTAAATTAAAGATCCCTGGTATTAATGGAAGCCCTGCTTCTTCCTTCCCATGGTTCAATCGTTAGATGACGCAGCACGAGAGTGGTGGAAATAAAAAGCCTTCCTTCCTGATCACAGAAGTGCTTCACTGCTAATTGATTATCATTTTATGCTTTTAGGCAGACGAGCCTCTGCGTTCGTGGCTGCTGTCTGAAACATGGCAACCTGAGAGGATCGCTCACGCACAAACACACGCAAATATACAAGCGATGGAATGAAATGGAATACTTACATGAGTGGCCAACTGCGATGGAGTGATGTTAGAGGAGACGATGGGGCGGAGGAGGGGAGGGAGAGAAGAAAAGTGAGACAAATGAGATGATGAGCTGGTAATGACTCGGAACATTGGATGAAATGAGAGACGCGTCGAGAACTTTCACACTGATGGCTCCTGACTCGAGCCCAGCTCGTTAGAAACTCAAAAATTCAATATATTTTCCAATCAGTAAACACACCAATATCTAAGTACTACCAGGTTCCATTAACCGCAACCCTCTTCAGTGAGGAAGTTGCTGCTGAGGGAAGAAGATTAAAAGTTCGTTATTTTTAGCATAAGTAAACGGAGACATAATTCAAACAGTTTGAAAGAAACCTTTCTACAAAAGTAGAACAAATAGGTTTCTATGATAGATTTGATTTTGCAAGAGAGAGTGAGAATTACAGCAGATAACAGGAAGGCTAAACATAGCACAGCAAAGTTTCTGTGTCCCATCATTTGTGTGACATGTCAGATGCTACCTGTCATTAAACCTTCTAGATGTGGATCTATATGCTGCATCGTAAACCAATTACAACTTGTATTGTAATCACCGGTCTATAAAAAGCCTGACTTGCCGAATCCAACTTTGGCCGAAACTTTTTTTTTTTTTGTCAGACTATTGCAGACAAGATCAGTGGATAATATTGATTTTTCATGTAGGTATGAACCAATTGATGATCTCCAATCTCCCAAACTTAAGGAAATTGGTGCAGATATATCGTTACTCCCCTATTATACGCTAAGTGATCCAGATAGATAATGGGCGATGTGTGCTTCAAGAGCATGCAGCTGGGATAACAGAACCATTCATGCTGGATGTTCAAATGCACTGAGAGCTTTAAATACAAGCAAATTTGTTGAGTTAAAGTCGAAAAGAATATTGACGCGACCTAACTTAAAATAATGACTCTCATAAAGTTAAACAGCTAATCCTGAAAGAAAGAAACAGTGGGACAGGTAGCAGGAGGAGTGATGATCCAAATGAAGACACAGGTGAAGATAAGAGGAGACATTCTGATCGGTGTTTTCACTCTGTGTGTGTTCGTTTACATTCTGTGTGTGTGAGAGAGTTTTTCCTATTATAACCAATGCTCCCAGCTATAACAATCAACCCACAATCAATTTCCATTTGCCTAAAAGCAGCTGCTGGGAATCCCTCCTTCACTCGGAGACAAACTTCTGCTAGTTAAATGTTCACTTCTGCACCAGTGTGTGTTTCTGCACTGCTCTGATTGTCGAAGCATTCTTGAAGTTATCATAATGGAGTGTATTGACATGTCTATCAGTCCGTTCTGTGGGTAGAGGCTGGTGTCTGTACCGAGTAAAAAAACACTAAATATTCCCTTTTATCATAGCAAATGACAGATTCCTCATCCGCTCGCTTCTCTTCAAGGGACCGCCTTTATTCTCAGGCAATTTCGCTGCTTTTTGATCTTAGTTGTTTCTCCACAGGGATGTCGAGTCGAGGCTTGAAAGAACCTTAAAATCCATTTTTTCTCTTTATCTCTCTTTCAGTTGAACTTAACAACGAGTAACCAGTGAAATAATGCAGAATGTTTTCACTGGCAACTTGCTATTAACTTAACTTTGAACATGTTTTTAAATTAACAGACATAATGATCAAAACAGTTGAAGAAACAATCAGAGTTTAATTCCAATCCAATATCCGATTGGCCAGCTGCTTGAGAAGATTTTCCAACTAGCAACTGCAATGATTTTTTTTATGAAAGAGAAGTATCATAAACTAGAAACTGGTAGAATACCCATCTCACTTTCAAAAGTAAAGCTGGTTTTATTATTGCTATGAAGTCCATTCAGGCTGAATGGAAATGTGCATGTGTACATTATACAAAGTCAGTAGAATAATGAAGAAGGAGCAATCACTTCCAACTGATTGAGCTATTTGGTCACAATAACAAATAGCGTGTGTAAAGGTGCGACCTTCAAATGAAGGCATGGGGCAACACAGAGACATATAGCAAACAACCATTTACATACACCCCCCCCCACACACACACTTAATAACAACTTCAAGAGACCAGTTAACCTAACAATCACGTTTTTCAACTTTTCAAATTCTGCCAAGAAGAACACTCAAATATTCAGAGTGTTTTTTGCTGATGGCTGCAAAAAACATGTGTTTGTGGTGCAACTTGCTAAGGGACGTTTACCAAAAATTGGTGTAACTGTAGCGTATCTATATATTGGAGCCTGAAAGCAGAATTTTTACCCATTTTGGAGTAGATCGTACTGGCTAAAATCCACATTCACGTTCAAACTTGTGCTCTCAGCTCTATATTATAGAAACCACTGAAGCTGTAAACTTCTTACCTGGGAAAAAGAGCCATGTACATAGGTTTTTAAAAGCCCCACATTATGAGGACATTCAAGCCCATAATGACTGAATGTAAACTTTCATTTAGAACTTTCTGTTATGTTCTAAGTTGGTATGGTTTTTGTACATGTCAAAGAAATCCAGCAGTATGAACATGTGTCTTTACCGTGTACGTGGAGGGTTCCAGAGGCCTCCGCTTTGCCCACGCTGTTCTCTGACACACAGGTGTAGGTGCCCTCGTCCTCAGCTCGCACCTGGCTCAGACGGAGACTGTTGTCGCTGCGGATCTCAAACCTGCAAACACATCAACACCGGGATGACTCTGCCCAAGAAATCTGAGAAAAAGTGGGAACCCGCAGAAGTTGTTTGCAAGCGTGAGCTTCCCTTCATGCGTTCATACATAATATCTGAATGTGAGATGAATTTTTGAAGTGCTAGTGTTGTTTTTCTTTGTACCTGCCCCGGGGCAACTCTCCCTCTTCCCTCCGCCAGCGGACAGTCGGAGTGGGATCTCCATGTACCTCGCAGAAGAACTCCACCGTATCGTCAGCCAACACCACCTGGTTCACTGGTTGTTTGGTGAAGACGGGCCTCTCTGAAATCACACAGCTACTTAGATCTGCTCCACCTGGATTTGGTGGTAATAAACCCAAACACTTCAATGAAAACTTATTCTGCAGGGTCAGTGTTTGGTTTTAGCAGGAATATAGTCTCTGCTGACTAGGTAGTAAGTTAGTATGGTTTTTAATTTTTTTTTTTTTATTATTATTGAGTCATTTGAATGAGAGAATCTTAAATATTCTCAAGGTAACAAAATATCTAAAATGGTTCCTGTGATTAGTCATTGGCTCCAGAGCAAAACTTGTGAATGTCATTATAAATTAAAGGTTGTTGTTCTCAGCAGACTGTAATAGGTTGCTTCGTATCCAGGGCGTACGCTGTTTGTGGCCCATTGACTGGTGAGGAGAAGCAACAGCTCTCCTGTGACCCTGCAGTGACTATACATGTAAAGAAAAAAGATTCATGCAATTTACCAAAGATTTTATATGGAAAACAAAGTTTAATATCTGAAAAAAAAAAACACATCTGAGTATTTGTAGAGACCAGAAGTGAAGCCAGCAGGCATTTAAACCCCTGCATGCCTGGTTGGACTCAGACGTGGGATATGTAAGAGGATAAGAACTAAAGTGGGAATTGTGGTGGGAAACAAGCAGGTTCATACAAACAGTTCCCTGCTGACATTTTGTACACAGATGTACAAAATATTTGAGTGTTTTTTCTATTTATCACAATCCATTGCACAGCCCATAATAACCAATGCTGTGTGAGCAGAGTTCAGTGGAAGAAGAGTCTGGGAAGTCAATATACAACCTGATCAGGTTTTAATCAGTTTTACTCTTCAAGTTTGTGCACACCGAGAATGTATTTGACCTCAGTTCAGCTTTACTGTCAATGATGACATTCAAAATAAACATATATAAAAAAAACAAAAAAAAAAGATTTCTTTTTTCTAGCTTGTAAACATCCAGTGTTTTTTTTTTCTTACAGAAGAGGAAGATAAGTTTGAATTTGTGGCTGCTGGTTCATGCAAAAGCGCGCCGGTGGCACCGACATGAAGGGAGTAGTTTAAAAAGTTTGTGTCCAGGACGTGTGGGGTCTGCAGACATGTTAGCTGCCCCTATTCCTGACGCTAGCTTGTACAATTCCTGAGTGGGGGAGTTTCTATGTTGCTCTAAATATAATAGCTTATCAAATAATGTATGTTTTTTCGCCATTATGATTTCAGTGAACACATGGATTATCATGATATGTTCAATGTGCTGTGCAGCAACAGACATAATCATTGACTTTACATGTGTGGTCTATATTACATATGTCCCAGATCAAATGGATTTCTTAAATATGAATCAAAAATCAAAGACAAATCTCTATTAGCTATATTTTTAAAAATTGCACCATCCTCCTCTGATTATTTTGAATGCATCAACATTTGACTCTTAAGGGAAACAACACATCTACGTCAAGAGTCTATGATCTGCGTTAGACTCTTGAATCCATTAGGTTTATATTAAATACACCTAATGAGACCTGTACGCCCTGCAAGCTCTCATAAAGATCATGATTGCTGTGAAACAAATTGTGACAGCCTGGAAAACACTAAAGTGTTACTGTTGCAATAAAGTGTATAAGAAGGACAATGGCTGGTTATGTGTTCTCCACAATCGATACACATTGTAAGAATGCTGCAGTCCCACTGAGCCGAAAGTCAGACAGGAGGAAAAGAAGAGGGGTCAAAAGGGCAACTGGGAGGGAAAGATCGATGTTCTACTCCAACAGCTGGCAAGGAAAGGAAGGAGGTATAAAACAAAACCTCCGCAGGGACTCCAAGAGAAGATCCTCAACAAACTAATGTGGAAAAAAAAGGAACTGAATTCAGAGTGCTGTGATACGATCAATTTGAAAATAACTCACCAAATACGACGAGTTCTGCTGGATCGCTGTCTTTCTCACCAACCATGTTTGTTCCCACGCACACATACATGCCAGCGTCACTCTTTCTGGTGTTTGAAATCATCAGCTTTCCTCCTCGGATCTGAAAGTGACAGGAGTGAAGGATTGATGTGGTGGAAGAGGAGAATGGAAGGAAATACATGCGGAGGTAAGAAGAGGATGAAGGGAGAAGTTTTGGGAGGAAGGGTGGAAGAGAAGACGAATGGAGAAAACGTGGAAACAGGATATTGAGACGTGTTGGTCAAGAGCGAAGCCACTCAGTCACATTCAGTGTGTGATGTGACAGATGGCTCCCCCTGCTAAGGCTTCCAGGATTTGACAATGATTCTAGCTCTAAGATGATCACCATGGAAATACTTTGTTTTTATGGTGGGCTGTGCTTATGCACAAGATTCCAAATGTATGATGTGTTGATGTTTGATGGGCATCTAAAATTGTTTCAGTACTGACCCTGAGAGCTCAAGTGTTTGTTCCTAGGGACAACCCCGTTAGGGTTTTATGTATACAACAGATATGGGCCAAATAACAGCTTTCAACCGTGGTGGTAGAAGACTTAAGACTTGGGATTGTTTTGCAGTCGACTCGACTCGACTGGTCATCTATGAACTTCTCTGTATAATAAAACATTCTACAGTGAAAGATGTGGTCAAACAGCCGGTCCATGCAACATGAGGATTAACTTGAGCCCAGGTGTACATTGACAGCAGGAGGTAAAAACATCTCCAAGTGTTGCCAAAAGTCCAAAATTGAATCTGGACTTCGACTGGAGGTCAAAGGTCTTTCCTAAGGTCTCATCACAATGAGACCTAAAGAAATTTCTGCCTGCAAATATCAATTTGAAGAGGCCAACGCTCCTATTGCTGTTGAATGATGAGCTAGTCTTGGTTTCAACACAGCCATCCTTACATAAGAATAATTACATTGTGACTAATGCCTGATTCACACGGTAGGATTTTATAATTGTCAGCTGATTTTCAAAACCTGGGAGACCCTACACAGGGAGATAAAATATTATTGCTAAAACAGGTTTGGCTGTACAGTGTGTGGTGTCAATCCAGGCGTTGGGAGCAACACACCACACGCAACCTGATTTCACTCACCAACATGCAGATGTCAGCTAAGAAATCTCGCAAAACCTCTTGATGCCAAATGGGAGTTCAGAGTTAATAAACATGGCTGATATTTTGTGGACTATATTCAAAACACACACATACACATAAAAATAAAATAACACACAAAGACATCTACAACGTCCACCAGACTTTCAGGAGCACCGTGGCATTTGTTCTGTCTTCTTTATTTAAAACTTCCCTCCCTGTCTGATTGGCTATTCCTCACAATCAACAGGCTGGGTACTTCTTTGTCCTTGGGGAACACCAAGTGTTGAGATGTTGGTCCAAAACAATAAAACGAGTTGAATAGACCCGAGTTTAGATCGGAGCAGTCCTGACGTCCTTCCAGGAGGACCGGATCACTCTGAACACATCACAAAAGGAAGGATCTCTTAAGATTATCTTAAGCGCCATCCTCACAATCATGGAGTCCATAAGATTGTCGGAAGAGGAAAATCGGCATAAAAATGTTGCTGAATAAATTAGGTATTAGTTTGTATTCACTCATTTATTGGACCTGGGCCAGACTTGATCATTTTTTAATTAGGTCATGATATGTAAGATGCTGTTGTCAGCCTCATAAAATAACATTATTAAGTGTTTTTGGTTTTGTTGGAGTGTAGCTGAAGTCTGCTTACAGTGATCCTTTCATCGCGATCGTTGACTCGGATGTTGTTTCTCTTCCAGGAGATGGTGGGTTCAGGATGGCCTCTGGGTGGGATGCACTCCATGACAGCGGGCTCGCCTGCGGCAACCACCACATCACTGGGTGTCTGACGGAAGTCATCTCTCAGAACTGGAGGCAGAAAAAGAGGTTCAGATGCACAGTTAGAACGAGCTTCTATGTCGATGACACTGCTATCGCACCGGTCGTTTGTCCGTTGTGACGTGGGGGGTCCCACTAAAATCCTGCATATTTATGTTGATCAGGCTTTTCAACATACACAATATATACAGGAGTCTGTTACGTCTTCGCTCACTAGCACTCCTGTCAAGAAGCTGAAAAGCACAAATCATGATGAGCCATTGTTGTTCAGACAGTACTTGACAGGACTGAATTGAAACATGGTGTGCATGTATCCCTGAGGTCTTCATTGCCTTCATATCATGAGTGTGTGGGATCCCAGCACATCAATAATGAAGGCTCCGGTAGCAGAGGCACACAATGCCCTGAATTATTCAGTCTGACCCAAACACACTCGCACAGACACACACCCACGCACACGCACACACACACCCCGTCATAATCTAAACAAGCAAATTGAGTAAATCAATTTCATCAGCCACTGTAATTTACTTACAATACAGAATTTCAGCTTGTATGCTTTCAGGGTACATGTTTATGAAATGTGAACATTATTTTTAGACCACAGAGTTGCTTTTTTAAATATGTCTTTAGTCAACATCGTGAGTCTTGCTCTTCATATTTTAAGGGGACTCAGATTGCAGATGTTCCTTACTTCAAAATAAGAGTAACAAACACAGATCCAGCAGCTATTAAGCATGTTTAATCAAGCATGATAGCTTGATTAAACAAAGCTACACGCCAACACTACATAGCTTACTCTTCATGAGACTTTTAAAGTATTTTTGTTTGTAAGAGATTGCAGCACAAGATGTTACTGCACCACCAGGTTTTATGCAATACAAAAGCCTCATTAATTGGCGTTAGTAAGTTCAATTCTAGATTAAACATTGTTGAGAATGTTTGTACACCGTAGGTCTCCTCTTTATTTTGACTTTACTGACATTGCAGAAGGCATCCATCTTTTCATCTCTAATATACGCAGCATTAGTTTGTATTTGAACCAAAATCCATCAATGTATGTTTTCTTGTCATAACCAGCTTTTCAGTAACGATATGTTCATATGCAGTCAGAGTCTCTCCTTTAAAAAACATCACCCAGTAAGTCAGCTATGTCATGATGATTATTATAAAATTCTTTTAATTTTTAAAACAAAGTGACAAATAATGAATTTTACCCATATACTGTATCTCCTCATTGTTGGTGAATCTTGAGGCTGACCTAGATATTACTGGCTTGTTTACCTTAAAAGATTTAAGCTGCATCATAAATTAGCAGCTTTATTTATACCGACAGCTGCTCACAGTCTTCTCCATATTCCAGCTAAATAAGCTGTCAAGTGCATCAGATCGCTGGGAAAGTACTCTTTAATGCACTGCATGCAAGTCTGACAGCTACAAGTAACAGAATTAAAGCAATTTATTCCTGTTACATAAAAGGTCTGTCTGTAAAACCTGATAGATTTGCTTTGCAGAAGAAGAACTTTATAAGTTAAAGTTTCCAGTGACTGCTCATATTGTAGTTGAATTATTTCTTATCCTTTGCACATTTAATGCCATGAAAGATTAGTACGAAGCCTGCCTAATGCTTAATGTCCTATCTTACTGTGTTTAAAGTTGTGAAGCTGACATTCCACAAATAAATATATAAAAACAAATTCAGCAGTAAGAACAACATAGTCCCATTATTAATAAAAGTGTCCAAAAGCACATCCAACTAGAGTACTTTTTACTTTCGCCCTAAGGTATCATTAAAGAACTTTAATTTGAACAATGGATAATATTTTAAAAAAAAATCTTGGCATACATTGGTGGCAGAAAGTGGTACATGAGTGAAATCTTTATTATCTAATCTGTACGAATTATGTTTCATACCTACTGCCATCGATGCTACAAAGAGTTTGATTAGGCTGTTAATGACTGACAAAGGGAAAGGTTTCCTTAAACAGACATTATTAGCAGATTCTAGAAAAAAAAAAAATCTCATGTTTTGTTGCAGGCAATAATTTTGATTCCATTTCCTGAAATCTGCTTTATAAGAAACAAGGATCCCGATCAGCCACAGGGCTCTCTGACTTCATGTGTAACGGCTCCTGTTGTCTGTCTGGCAGAAGTCTGTTGAAAGTTTCATGAAAAGAAATTCGCAAGTGTGCATGTCAAAGGAAAAACTCCTTTATCTAGTATAAATGTGTCCAGCAGTTCTTGCTTACTTTGTCTCTTTCCAAACTGACTCAAGGACAAAAAAAATCAACAAACAAACAAAAAAACCCCCGATTCCTTAACTCCTGAAAAAAAAATGTATGGGTTATGTGCAGTATTTTATCTGCAACTTGGAATTACACTACAAAAGAAGTAGCTGTAAAGATTACTTTGAAGTTCAGCAATTTTATTTACTGACAAATATATAAAGAAAGACTATGCATTTTCTGTATGAGCAAAGACGAGTGATTTGCTTTATATGCAAGGTAAACAGAGAAATTGTCTGATAGCCGGAACATTTTCAGCTCTGAAGGGTGTTGGGTCTGTCAGAAACTCTAAATCTGATATTTTTCAGCACACATTTATACACAGAAATAACCAATAGCAGGCCTTGCTACTAACATTCTTTAGTACGGACGTTGGAGTGAGAAAGAAATGAAGAGCAAGATTTTTTTCAGAGATAATAGAAAGGCTCAACAGAACACAACTAATGTACGTAAATGTTATTGTTTCAGATTTTATGGTTGGTGGCTTTTTGGAAATTTCAAAGTTAAGTTAAGAACATTCTCCATGGAGAAACTGATGCCAACCGTGCATCTAAAATGTAACCTTCACAATAATTTTGTCTTCAAATGGTACAGACTTCTTTTACAGTAACTGCTCTCTCAGAAAGTGGTGAAAATATAAATAAAAATGACCGTTAATCAATGAGGAGTCAACGTTTCACAAAGCCGAAGATCTGAAATCAGATCTGAAGTGAAATAACTTCACTGAAATGAAAGTTAAAGTAATATCCTAGATTCAAGTCACATAAACACATAACAGTTTATTTATAGCGCTAATCAGAGTCTGGTCATTAGGCTGAGTATTTGTGTGAATTATTTTACAGGACGTAAATGCTAACAGGACCCAAACTGCTATGAAAGCTGATGGGTCATAAAATGTGAACAATGCGCACGTGCTCAGGTTTCAGGATGCAAACATGTTGCTGTAATGTAACCAGAGGAGGCTAACGACCGATAGGCCCAGTGCGCCCAGGATCATTCATTCATTCATTCATCCATCCATATCCATCCATCCATCCATCCATCCATCCATCCATCCATCCGAGGACATATTGTTCTCTAACACATCTAGCTATTTAAGGTACATACATTCCTTAAAAAGCTAGAAGAACTATTTTTTCTGTATTCAAGATTACACCGCTTTGTTGGAGGTATTGTGTGTTGGCGTGTGTGTGATGGGGTAAAACATATTCTGTTTGGAATCAAGGTCATGAAAGAAGGACATATTAATAGTTGAGAGAAAAAATAATGCTCCCATAATCAAACAGACTGCTTGTGCTGCCCTGTTAAAATGTCTGTCCTTCCAAGTCTTTGTTGGCCCCTGAACCACTCTGCCTTTGTGCATTTTGTACCTTTGTGTCTATGAGGGATAAAATGGCTGATTGTGGCGTTAGTCAGACCCATACAGTGACGGCCAATTACTTGGCACAGAGCATTTGGGGCACACTGAATCCCACTGGCCCCCTACAATCTCAGAATGATATGCAGAACCACACCCCTGACCTTTTTCATACCTATTACTGACATTTTGCTCAGTCACAATTCACATAGATTAAGCAGAATCGAACTAAATTGTCCAGGATCGTGTCCCATCACGCGGCGTGAGGGTGGAAATGGGACAGCTGAGGGAAACCCCCTGCCCCCAGGTTTAAATTAGCATGCGGTGAGGTTAAAGGACTGCTGTCATGACCTGTCACACAATATTCTGAAATCGTGGCTCCAGGGGAGTTCGATCGTTTTCACTCTGGCCCCCAGCGTTCCCCCAGATCTGAGCAAGAAAAAGGATTCGAAAAGTTTATTAGATACTCACAATTACCCATGAGGCCCTTTGGGGCCCATATTAAGTGGGTGCACTTTGACTTTTTCTTTAAACCCCTTCAACAAAGCCAGAGTAATCTGCACCGCTGGGGCAGAACTGTGTTCTTTAATCAAAGCGCAGGCTCCAAGTAGAACCCACAAGGTATAAGATGAGGACCAGCAGAGAGCTGCTGACTTCTGATTTCTCTTTAAGAAGAGCAACAAAATACTTTTGTCATCCGATAAAAATGTAACCGCTTCCACAAATCTATTCGAAAGAAAACTATGATGTTCTTAAACACAACCCAGAGTTTAAAAAAATGCCATCCTGGTTATGAGACAGAGGCGTCTGTGAACAAAACCCAATTAACAAGAATTAGACTCAAGTATATATCTCCTCTGCCACACAGATATTAACTTTGTATCTTTTTTCATATTCTTTTTGTGCATATCTCAAACTGAAAATGTACAAGCTGACAGCCTCTGTAGGAAATGCTGTGTTCTTTTCAGGAGCTCCTTCACACCCTCTGTGCTTCTTCTGACTCCAACTTTAAACACCTCCGTGATACTCCAAATAGCAGAGTCCGTTTTACTCAGTGACGACTTCCACACTTCCATCAGTGACGACTGATGGAAGTCGTCCAAAACACATCCGCTTTGGCATCCGATCCGACGGAAAGTCCTAAGATCAGGTCGGTTAGTGTATGCAGCAGTTGGAACACGTTCTGAATGTCCGACCAAGAAAGAAGTGGGGTTTATTTTGTTTGGAGCTACAAAATAATTTGACAAGAATATCACACGTAAGACAGGAAGTGAGCCATATGGGCAGAGTAAATTATTTTACTTGCAAAAGCCTGTCACAAAAAGCAATAAATCAGTTTATTATAACGATAAATACTGTGTTAAGACAAGCTGGATAATTTTCATTTCCTTGATTGTTTTTCTCTGTTTCTACCAAAGTCTGGACAACAAAAAGCTCCAGGCGGATGCATGGATCTCCTTTTGTGAAGGGCAATTTTGTTTACACAGACTTCAGTGGCCATTTTATTTGTTGTTTTGGGTGTTCTCTTTGTTTCTTTTGGGTATTTAAAATGTCTTCCAATTCCAGTATTAAATGTTCATTAGACATTAAAGCTTATTGGTCTTTGAGAGGCTGTACTTGCATTATTATGCCATCACCACTGTATAACTTGAAAATGGTCTCAAATTGTCAACGTTATTGTTTATCGCAATAATTTGGGCCAATACATCGCCCCGCAAAATTTGTTATTGTGACGGGTCTGGTGTAGTTATCTATGGCAGCAGGTCAGAAGTACAGAAAGAAAAAAAAAACGTGGGACAACGATCTTGTTGGAGCAGCTGCAGCTTTCTGTCTATAGCTGCTTGTGTTTAAGCTGGCGCTACATTCTACTGCGTAAATTCTCTGGAGTCTGGTGGTACATTGACGGACCATTGAGTCGGAGCCTGTGTCAGGTAAAAAAATCTGCTCAGAGGGTGAAAAGTTGGACGCAAGCAGTGTGTTTTGGGCCTAAGAGGGCATTGACTAATGGAAAAAGATCAGGGTTTTAGCTGCTCCTCAGTAGGAAATACTGTTGAAATTTGCAGAGACCCTATTAAGTGAAACTCTCCAAAGACATCTTGATCAGTGAATGCTTTTATAAATTAAATGAACCAAAGCATTGTAAGTATATGTGGATTCTGCTAAGAATACAAAGTGACTGCAGAGAGGGAGTGATGGTCCCTTGGTCTGCAGAGCTTATGGAGGTAAGAGGAGGGGGAGACGGATGTAAAGCGGTTCAGGCGTCGCTGAGGGGGATTGAGCTGGGCATCTGTCATTCTGTCATCAGACATCTTGTCCTGACATGAAGCAATCTGCTTTGGTGTGAACACACACCCAGAAGCACTCTGATGTTTTTTTTTTGCTCTTTTAGCCGAAGTCCAAACATCTTTCTCAGCCTCTTTTCAAGCCTGCGGAGACACAACCAGCCCCATCTACTGCGTTCCCTCTAAAAGTGGAGCGGTCTCCCCACAGCAATATCTGCCCAGGCCCACCGGCCCTACAGGGGCCCTCATCAGAAGCCACCTTCCATCAGCCACTCTCATTATCCAGAGAGGACCCCCCTCTGATCCCTATCAGCCCTTACACCCCAACAACAGCCCACACAGGATATTGGCGTGTGTGGCGGGAGTGTGTGTGTGTTCTCGGCGGTGATGGGAGGCTCTGTGGAAGTGTGTGCGGCGTGTGGAAGTGAGGTGTGGGGAGGGGGGTCTCACAGTTGGAGACAGATGTCCGTGCCGCCGCTAAGCACCAGCCCCCCCAATGCAAACACAGACACTCTGGTGGATGTGCTGTGTGGCAGCTGTGGTGGCAAATACAGCAAAACACAGTCTGCATTCAATATGAGCCTCTCTGTGCAACATACAGGCTGACTGTAATCCCCCCGCAGTGCATCAGCACACACACGCCTACACGCACACACACTCAGGAGAAAGCCTTTCTTCCATATTTATTTTAGCCTATTGATTCCCCCACAAAGTATTTTACAGCCATGCTAAATGTCAGGAGATGGTCTGGCTCTCTGGAAATGATTATATGACCAATCATAAAAGTGAATCAAAGATAACAGTAAATGAAAGCAAATCACAGTGAGAGGACATTTTAATTACCCCATTCACAAGCCCAGTAGGGTGACCTTCTCTGTCCAAGCATTGCTCACTTCCCTACAACTGCACAGACACACACACACACACACACACACACACACATAACCTGTTCATCAACGTCCGGAGCTTGCCCCCCCCAGCCCCCAACCAAATCTGTCCCCTCCATCTTCTTTTGTCCCTTAGCTAGTCCCCTGGCAGGGCCATTTAGGCCACCGCTGCTGCTGTGCTTAGTCTTGTCAGCTGAGTCCATTTAGCAGCCCATATCGCCCCGTTCCCGCCCGGCAAGTCCTCGGACCCCCACCTTCCCGCCCGGCAACAAACCTGGCTCACAATCCGAAAGCAGCTGGTCCCATTAACGATGCAGACAACAACGTAAGAAATGATTTCCATACAACCCAGTAAAAAAAAAAAAAAAAGTCCCAGGAGTTTGGGAAGAACATGCCGTTTTCTTTCTCCCTGTCTGGGTTTACTGCCTATAACAGCAGAAGAATCAGTAAGGGATGCAGCAGCTAGTTGACTTTTAGTGGATTCTGTGCTCTGCAATATCTTTGTTGCGTTTCATGTCAGCAAGTCGTAAACATGTGGCAAAACTGATTTTTCCAAGAAGGTGAAAGATGGGGAACTGGGTGGGGAATGTCAGATGATTTGAATTGCATAAACAATGTGTCAGTAATTTACCAAAAGGGTACTGCAAACGCCACTTGACATGATGACGGGCTCTCCTTCATCCACCCACGTGATCAGCGTCACCCTGTGCGTTGAAGCTTCTAGCCTGGCAACTTTACGTTCACATAAAAAAACTGCTGGCTTCCAAAATCTGTAAGCATAGTTCAAGCTGCATTCTGAGAATCTGAGACAGTGTGTCTGTGCCGTCCTCTGCAGCATGTCGGTTCATCACCGGAGACGCCTGCTGCGCATCGAGGAAGAGCCGCCTGCAGCAGTGGAAGGGTGCGACGGATTTAACTGTAATCAGAGGTGATGAGTTGAGTTTATAATGTTTCAAGATGCACAAAAAGTGATCAACGTAATAATTTGACTCCTAGGTCCAACTGTGGAAGATGATCATCAGCACCAGCCGGTGTTCTGCAAAAAGACAAACTGAACTGTCTGTTCTTTTTTTGTTGTTGTTCTTTTCACCGTGCATAATGGATTTCTATCTAAACTGTCATTTGTCAGTGTTTGCTGTGAATACAGACAATATTCTTCTTTCCTGCATTTCTATGACTAGTCGACGTCGACTCGACTTTCATCGTGTCGACCTTGACTTGAAAAAAAAAACGAAGTTGTGAAACTCCTGCCAGTGTTGTTCAGAACTAAAACAGTGGAAATGTTTGACTTTAACTACTCTATTCTTTGAAATTACTGAATGGCATATTACAAATTTGCACAGAACGCTGTCACTATTCAAACACAATTTCGCAATTGTGTTTCCATTAAATGAGAAAAGCAATTAAAATTGCACAAAATAGGTTTGTTTACGTGGTAAGTCATTAAAGGACATGTCCACAGATTACAATATCTGCAAACAGCATAGCAGTGGTGTATTTATACCCCAACAAATGCAAATTAACATTGTTTGGGTGTTTTAGACTTGCAAAGATATTCAAAGTCAAAATAGTGCATCATAAAAAGTTTATAAATTAACAGCTCAGTTTATTTATACAGCACAAGCTCACAACGAATATATATATATATATTTTTTTTAATTTTTATTCCTGATATGCCCATATATCTGATGCACAACATCCACAAACAGTGATGGATGACAAAGCCACTTCTCCAATGGGGGTTAATTTTAAAAAAATAAAATGAAAAATGAGCTGGTATGGAAAAGACTGTTGCTGTGTTCAAGTTGTTTGTGCTAAAAATAGTTAGCCTATCAGCAAAGCAATTCAAGCCTACAAAAGCATCTCAATGCTAAACATGTTGCAGCAGCACAGACGTCCCCAATGCTAACGTCAGAGTCCACAGTCCATATTTGTAAAGAAGGATTTCTTCAAAGAAGTTCCATGAATGATCAGGGTTTCCTGAAACACTTGAAAACCAGATGGGTATAATAGCACTTTTCATCAATTGGAAGGTTGAACAACCTGAATAAGATTAAAAACAATAAATGTTTTTTTTGTTGTTCAGCTCAACGGTCTATTTATTCAATAATTTAGCAGCAAAACAGGTTTTTGAATAAAGCGTGTCTATTTTGGTGAATACGAATTACAGATCTAGCAATTAACGTGGTTAAAAATGAGTCCCACCACTAATATTTATTTAAGCTTATTTGCAAAGCAGGTGTGACAGAGACAATGTAATATGCAGCGTACGAAATGCAAAACAAACCAAACTGCGTAATAAATAAATAAATAAATGATACTAAGAAATGACATCATACATACTGACGTTTGAGAACATCTTAAAACCAATCTATAACTTTCCATGTTTTCTCAGACCAGATCCATGAGCCCTGACCTGATCCTGTGGGATGCAGAGGCATCTTTGTAGGTAAAGAATGGCTCTCAAGTTCAGTAACATAAAAAGGGCTTTTCAAAAAGCTGTAGAGAAAGCCTCAAATGGAATGATACCAGCCACAGTCTGCTTTTACTGGCTGGGAGCTTTATCAGAGATCCAATATGACCAGGATGCATTTCTGAGCACAGGGAAGTGGATTATGTAAAAGGCTCCTGTTCTGAAGGTCGACAGGAAGCTCCTCAGTCAGGCCCAACAAGCAAGTCCTTGCTCTCAGATGCAGATTGTATTAAACCGATGAGCTATTTCACCCCAGAGTTCTTGAGCATGAGGGCAAGACCACAAACACAACAAATACAATCTTAACAGGACAAAGAGGTCATATAAATTAATATGAATATCTAAATCCAGCTCAAATCTATTCAAATCACTCTAACTCGTGCCAGTGTGATCAAATCATGCAGTCAATTTTAAAATTCAATACCTTAGACAAACATCAGGTCCAATTAGTGTTATTGAGTCAAATTTAAGGGAATCTGGCCTTTTATCGCCACAAGGAAGCTTTTTTCAGAAGCTACTGGCTTAACCAGGACAACCAGCAAACTAATTTTGAACCAAAATATTTGTTTCCAGTAAGCCAATAAAATCCTGCTGTTCCCACTTTCCGAAAACAATCACACAAAATTTAAATTGACTTAAAGAGGCAGTATTATGTAAAATCAAAATTTTTGAGCTATAAATCATATTGTAATATTAATCCCTAATCAAAAACATACCTGGAGCATTGCTTTGATTCTTTCATGCATATTTGAGAAATCCTTTAACCTCCCGTGGCAACCATTCAGCTGTGAAAAATGCCAGGGTGGACCTAGCCCCGCCTTCGAGTCCAGCTCCTCCTCTGAGCAGCAGTTTCCAAGCTTCCTCCTGACTGAGCATCCCTCCCCTGTGGCGCCCCCACTCAGCTCCTTCAGACTAGCCAGTAGGAATTAGCAAATACCAGGTTGAACTGGGTATCTGCTGAGCTTGTTATACGAGCTACCTCTCAGTGCAATGCTGGTAAAAACGTTGTTGTTGTGATGACTTCCTGAGGGCGGAGCTTCAGAAAGTAGTTTTTAAGGAAGCAGTGGCCCAATTTCAAGGCGTTAAATTACAAAGTCAAATTTCTGTAAGTCACATTTAACATTCTGTGAGAAAACACAAACATGACATTTTTCTAATAACTGAAATGAACATAGTTACTTGATTGTGCTGTAAAATGGCATTATGTGCCTGGAAGACACATAAAACTGTCCCCTTCAAAAGAACGAGAAACTACCAAGCTGAAAGAAATCATGTCTGTGAAGGTGAAGGTTTCCAAGCGTTCCTAAACACTCATTAATAAGCTCTGACCCCTGCACACCGTCCTGTCACACTGAGGTAGAACGAGCAGCATGGTTAGGATTAATGAGGTGCAGTGAGCACAGGGCGGTGGTGGATGGGGGTAACACTTGGTAGAGATGAAAACTGGAGTCTAGCTGTGGGTTTGCTCAACATGCTTCAGTGGGACATCACATGAGGCTCTCAGACAGCAGAGAGGTAGGCCTGTGTTCCTGAGGAGGTGTCCTTTGTGCTTCATGTGTGCCTGTGCATCCATACCAGTTATAATGAAGCCCACAGACAATAAGCATGCTAAAGCAGGAATAGTGTAGCTGATCGGACTACCTGGATGGTAAGCTACTGTCTCCATGAGACAAATGGCCGGTGTTCTACAGTCCTCCAAACATGATCCTGTTGGCAACCACGCTGTTTATCAAGGTTATACAGTCATTTGTAGCCACTTTACAAAACTGCAACTCTGAAGCTGCTCAGATTAAAGTTTTAAAGACGGTGAAGTTTTTACTTGTCTCCATATCCTGGTCATTGCCTTCCTACACAAGTCTGCTCTTCTCATCTCCCTTCAGTGCTTTCTTTCATTCAGCTCGATTTCATCCTGGTCAATCAGTGAACAGACGAAGGAGTTGTGAACCATGGTGTTGACTTTCTGCGCTGTTTTGGAATTGGAACTGCACACTGTCAAAAAGTGAGGCGTCTGACCCTCACAGACATCAACAGAAGGCCAAGACAGTCAGCTATAAGTCATTAAAAGTAAATGAAGCAGCATGTAAACAAAACGTTCCTCATTTTTCCGATTGGACAGTGCTTCTGCCATGTCTGACTGAGAAATCAGATAAGATTTCTGAAAGGGCTTCTACAGTTTCTATGGCGTGTGCATCATGAAATCACTGAAGTGCAATCACCCTACAGCAGGGGTCTCAAACTGCATTGCTTGAGGGCCAGAGTCAGGCAACTTTTAGATGTGTCCCTTGTCCTACATGCTTGAATTAAATTGTGAAATTGCCTCTCTGCTGCTGCATTTCCATTATAATTGTCTAAAAAAGGTTGTCAATATTCTGTGAGAAAACAGAATTTTGCAAATGTGGTGGCTTTCATTGAAAAGGAAGCGCAAAAGAAATCACACATGTGAATAAGTTTGTTCATGCAATAGGTCTTTTAAAAACATACAGCGCTATGATCCTCCAACTACTTCCTGATGTCTTCTTCTTCGTGGTTTGTGCCAGTGGCGACATCTGGTTGTTGATCATGTGACTAGTGTGACAGGAAATAGGCGTTTCCATTGCAGATCTGCAAAATAAACCAATTTCGATAACAGCTAAAAAAATCAAACAAAACCTAGCTCTAGCTTTTTAACAAAAAAAGCAGTTGCTTTGAAATGAGCGTTTCCATTCAGGAAATGTATTTCTGAGATGCAATTACATGGTCAATGAAAACGCAGTGTATCATGCAGTCAAGCTCTACGGTGTTCTGCTAATAGGCTAGTATTTTAGCCAGGTGTGCTGAAGCAGCGAAACATCTCAAAGTTGCAGGACAAGAGCTTAACATCACTGACTTGCAGTGATAAAGAAAAGGAGATTAAAAAATCCAGCTCTAGGGCCGCTTTGGGACTTAGTCCAGAGTCCAATTTCTGGTTTGGGGCCAATTGCTGCAAATCGTTTATGAACATGTTTTAATACTGTAATTCCTAGTGGGGCATGCGTAAACCCCCCAACTCCCAATAGTTTGCAAATCAAACTCTGCAGGGCTTTGCTATTCGCTAGTCTGCAAGAGCGACGACAGTGCGACTCTCAGCTTGAAGGAAGTCTTAAGAACCCGTAGGACAGACTGGATTAAAGGGAGACATGTCCTTCAAAACAGCAGCAGGATTAGAGCCACAAAACGTACAGACTGTTAGGACGTCCTTGAGAGAAATTATGATTTGTTTCTGATGCGAGTGTACCGCTGCGTGGCTGACCCTGATGTCTAAACCCCTGGAACCAGTGAAGGGAAACAAAAAAAAAAAAAAACATTTTCTGAGCATAGATCAATAAAATCGCATTATCAAAAAGCGCTAGATGTGATTTATTTCTTTGCCCTCGGTTTCTTAATCTGAATAGATGATACAGAGTGCAGGCCTGTGACCGCCAAGGAAGAATGATACGTTAGAAAGCGCGCCAGCCAAGGTGAATTCTGTCAGATCTATCAGCTTAATGATGGTACCTCTTTATTTCTTCATGGATTCGGTCCAAACATTGTTTCTTTGATGATGAAAGAGGAGGGAAGAGACGATTCTACATCGCCTGTTTTGTCTCCTGTCGTATGTTTTGTTTTCGCCCTCCTTCTGAAACGTAAACAAGCATTTATCTCTTGAGGATGTGGCGCTGCATCTCTTGAAGCTCTTCCCAAAAACACGACTTTCTTTCACGCGGACAATATGTCGCAAACAGCTAAACTGAAAACGTGCCTCGTAATCTCATATTACCCAAGCTCCTCATGAAAGTTTAAACATATTTGACAGTATTTTATTCTGCTCGAGTGGGTTCCCATTTCTCAAAAAGATGAATAAATGATAAGGCTTGATCGACAAGGCGGCAAAGGAAAACAGCTCATGTCCTTTTGAACAATAGAGACATGTCAGCAAAAAGGCACCGGTAAGTAATGTAGGGTGTGTTTTTGAATTTTAGATGTACATAAATGATGCCTTAAGAAACAAAGAACAGGGGAGCTGTGTTATAATGACAGCTATTTGTAAAAAACAAGCTGGAAAAGAACAAAAGCTCCAACAAAAAGGGAGGGATTTTCACACGTAATTTGACAGAAAATATAGCAATATGTTAACTCACGTGTCATAAGGAACTAGGGGTGGGCGATGAGAACTTAAAGTTTTATCACGATATTCTGTGGTGCGGTTGTGATAATAATAAAAGTGACGTTAAAAAGCTTTTCATTATTCCTTTTACATGGGCACAGCCGTCCTGGTCCCACAAACAGAGATATTGCTCTTGAAAATCACACCTCTTTGGGAATTAGCAAACTTTTAGAACCCCAGTCACATTAAGAAGTGTGATTTGCAACACTAAACTGCACATATTAACTGCATTTAATCATATTTTCAAATATATTGATATTCCTATTGGAAAAAACAATGGTGGACTAACGAGTAAAAAAAAAAAAAAAGCAATTCTGACAATATGCTCAGTTTTGGGTCATTTTAGATCATTAATTGGAATTTATTGTGAAAACAAATTAAATTGTCCTCGTGGTAAGAATTTTATCACAATAAATGATAAATGTGAACGATACAGCAGATGCTGATCCCTATATGGGACATAGGCAGAGAAGCCCATGGCGAGGAAGTAAAGGTAATTCATGCAACAGCCTTTCACCGTCCTCTGCACCACCCCAAGACCCCGAGGGTCCCCCACAACAATACCATTACAGAGATGGCCGAAGCTTCTGTGTGTGGTCAGCTAATAAAGCAATTGTCTGGCCCCCGAAAAGAGGATTACTTTAATCTAGTAATGGGTGATGTCGTGCAGCCTTTAGCGGCATGGTAACAGGGTCACTTAGCATTGCTGAGAAGCCCATTGTAAGACAAATAAAGCCCTCACCCCCAGCACCCTGGCCTATCACCCCCTACTCGCCGGCCCCTTGTTGCCCTCAGCCGACCCTCCACCCAAATCGGGCCTACTGTAGTTCACCCATCTGGAAAAGCAGGAAGACTCTTTAAACTCGACCTCAGGGGGAACGGACGGGATGGACAGCGGTGTCTCTTAACAATGGGCACCCGCCCCCACCCAGTGGGCTTTAATGACTGACCGCTATACTAGGACGGTGGCAGCGACCACCTCCAAGAATTGCACTTTAACAATAAGGCAATTCAAGTGAAATACTACCAGGGGGATTTCTGTTGGCTTGGGAACAACAACATCACTGAGGCCAAAAGGAAAGCAAGCTAAATTGCTCTCATGGCACAAAAAAAAGGCCTGGATAAGAAACTCTAGTGTTCAATAGAAATCAACTATGAACAAAAGACCTATTGCTGTTGTTGTAACATGGATTTCAGTTCCATACTGCAAAATATATCCGGTTTACAAAAAGGTTTACATTTCTCCAGGTTCGGGTGTTTAAACTGTCCACCTCCTGTGATACTTTGTCAAGTCAAGTTTATTTGGACAGCAAATTTCAGGAACGCGGCAGTTCACAGTGCTTTACGTCATAAAAACGTCACACAGTCAACACTTATGAAGCAACAAATATTATATTTTGTCAACTATCATCAAAATTATCACGCAAATACACATCAAATATGTTGATCGATGTTTCACTTACTACTAATCAAGGGCAACACTAAATCAAGGGCTTAAAACCTTGATTAAAGAGTTAAGGTTTTAAGCCTTGATTTAAGGGAACTCAGTGTTTCTGCTGTTTTGCACTTTTCTTTACAAAGTATCTCACACTCAGTCAGAAGGAATCTCTGAATGTTTTGCAGTTAGGAGAAGAAAAGCTTCCAAACCAGAAAAAAATGAGTAGAGAGACTAACAGGTGTTATAAATGTGACATTCTTTGAAACAGAAACTAAGCTCTATTTTTCAGCTCTTAAGAGTTTCGAAAGATACAAGTTGATTGTTTGGTAAGCCGGGCCGGAGGACAACTGGCACAAGATTCCAGCAATGCAGAATTGCAGGCAGACTAGATGGCATGATTTTTTTTTAAAAAGAAATGTTTATTTTAGTTGTTTGAGGTTTGATACTTGACTTGGAAAAACTGACTTGAGAACATCTCTGGTATAGGCTACTAAAGGAGGTGGGAAAACCCACATTACTTGTGCATGTCATGATGCTGAATGTATGTATGACTGTGTAAGTTTAAAACTATACATATATGTATATGTATAGACATCTTAGTAAAGTGGATAATTTGTTGTAAGTTCTATTGGAAGTCATGCAGTCCAAGTCTGGTTCTGCTATATCTATTAAAGAGAAATGGTCAGAGGAGTGTTGCTTCTTTTCCTTTTTCAAAACTTGTAACAGTTGCAGGTTTGACTTGTGACGGAACAAGTCTGAAACCAGAGAGACCCCCGCATCCATTCCAGACCATTCTCTCTGAATTACACCGCCGTCCTTTTAGACTGCACTGTTTAATGCCACAGAATCGCCTCCACCGGCTCCGTAAAGTTCCCACTCACATGGAGTCCTGTTATTTTTATGCATTAGGAGCACTTTCACTGCTCACTTTCTGACCTTGTCCACTTTTCCTGCAGTGTTGCACTGCTGGGGGAGGTGAAGAAGGTGAAGCGTCCCTCCGACATCAGCGTCTTTTGTGTGGAGACAAGCCAGTTTCTCTGCGTCAGCTGACCTCCTGTCAGCTGTCTCTGTCCGCTACAACAAGTTATGACCGACAAGGCAGGTGGTCATGTGTAAAAAAAAAAAAAAAAAACCTTCAAATTTGTTATCATATTGGAGGCAGACGGTGAAGCGAGGAGCCAAAACACTTTTCACTTTATTTTGGTCAAGTGTGAGATGCCTGATCAGAAAACTGTAGATATGCTGAAGGGAAAATAAAAACACTGGAGTGCTTTAGCTTAGGGAATGGGGGCTGGGAGGAAGAGGCAAAAAAAAAATCAATGACTGTGTTAAATAGTGAAATTTAAGAATCACCTTAAAGGGTGAAACAGCTGCATTCTGTGAAGGAGAGAAACAGTGAAGCTATAGAGAGAGGGAGAGAGAGAAGAGCAACATTTCCAATTTTCCACCCCGATCAACAAACTTCAAAAACAGATGGATCCCGCAGCAGAAATCCATTTAGCTCCACACGAATGACTTAAGCCCCCGTTGCGGACGTTTTCTAATTCAAAAGTGGGAGTGCATCTTTACAAGAAATGAATCTTGTGCAAATACATGGGAGCAGAAATCAATAATGATTTCACACAGTTGTTCACCCTCCTACCTACAATTTGGAGGCAGGTCAAATGTGGCAAAATCCACCTGAAATGCCTCTTTTAGCACACACAAAAAAACTGGAAAATACAACTGAACCAAATACTCACAGGTGAATGCTGTGCTCTATATATTAAAAGAAAAAAGTTGCAAAGGTCAACTTTGAGTCAGAAACTGCCTTTGGAAAAGTCTTGCAGCTGTTACCAGTCAGGCATTTGTGGGAAGCTGAGAGCTGACAAACTGTGAGCAAAGACGTTCAGAGCCTGACCTGGAGCTGCCTGTTTGTCAATCAGCCAGTCAGATTATTTCGGACACAAACTATTCTGCGTCCGAAGTATAATGAGCCAGAACCTTTGTACTTTGCTTCTTCTATGCCTGTGAATGTGACGCAAAAGCAACAACAGGGAATAACAGCGGAGGGTGAAAAAGCTGCTTTTCTTGGCCCACTGTGGTGACTTTGCTTCAAAAAACAATCAGAAGGGGAAACTGGGAAAGACTTTTATCGTGTTCAAGTTGCACTAAAATGAGTTGGCCTATCAGTGAAGCTATTCGATTCTAAAATAGCATCTCGATGCTAAACATGTTGCAGCAGCCACTTTATCCCCAATCCTAATGTCAGCATCCACAGTTCACATTTCTGAAGAATAATTTGTTCAAAGACATTCGATGAATGATAAGGGATTCCAGAAACACTTGAAAGCTGAATGGGTATAATGACACCAATCCGATGGTTGAATAAACTAACAGATTAAAAACAATAAATGTGTTTGATGTTGAACTCATATGTCTATCAAATCAATAATCTATCTGAAAAAAAGTGTTTTAGAATTCAAAATGTTGCTCATTTTGCGATTAATTAATTGAATTAACTAGATGAAACATCTTAATCAAGTCCCACCACTAGCTTTACCGTTTGTCCATCATGAACCATTCTGGATTTAAAAATGTTGATGATCATTCGGACATTTCTGAGTTCATGTAAGAATCTAAGTTCTCTAAGGAATACACACGAAGACTCCTATTTTAGTCACGCCAGCTATAATAATGTGCTAATTACTAACATGAGATGCTAAAGACTCTGTAATAATTTTGCATTTGTTTTGTTGTTTTGCTCCTTCACACAGGTACAATTTCTCCTCTGCTCATAATGAACACTCTCAGCAGGAAGACTAAAAAAAGTAAGATTCTGAAAGCTATTCTTATACTTCCTATTTTGCACAGAATGGGTTATAAATCAGTATTTGCATTTAAAGCTCTACAAAGACAAAATTCTAGCTGGCGTATTTCTAATGCATGCGCAGATAAAGAAAATCACTTAAATGATCATGGAACAAGAACTGCAAACACAACGCTGGGTGTTTTAGACAGCATGTCAATAGTGGTAGTGGATTGCTGAGCAAAGACTCACTAAAAAAAGAACTGCTGCCGGCTGTATGATGGGGTGTTCTCTGTCAGAAGTAATTAGTTCCTCCTAACAATGCTCCAAGGAGGGAAGATCCATGGCTCCATGAAAGATGCTCATCTCTGTAGATTTTTAAGACAAGGCTGACGCCGGGCTCAGTGAATCTCGTTGTTTGGAAAGACGCTGCTCACAAGCCGACAGCAAACACCTCTCAGTATAGAAAGGATGAGCATAAGCTCCTTATTGATATGCGGAGACACACTGTGTCCGTCAAGTCAATGCTAATTTGCCCCTCGGCCGCTGGGACGTCAACGAAACAAACATTTTATGATTTAATAAAAGAAAAAAACAATATATTGAACTCTTTTTTTTAACGCTATTATGCAAGAGCTGAAACGACACTAAAATGCAAATTTAGTTTCATTTTTATTATCCTTTATTGAAAATTTCCCCATATGCAATATTCATAAGCAGTTAAAAAAAACAACAAAAAAAACCCCCAGACTGTCGCGTCCAGAGTCCCACCACTTTATGACTCATCCAAACAGAAAGTGGAAACTGTCCAGTGATATAAATAAGATTCAAAATGGATTTAATAAAGCCAGGAATATGCATTCCCATCACCTGGTGAAGGATTTTAAATTAGAACTGAAGCTTGGAGCATGGATGCCCTGCATTTAGCCAGCAGTGGTACAAACAAGCCGTCTGGTTTGCAGAAATAAAAGCCTACAGCTATTCCACACACAGCTGACATTTAAATAATAATCACCATAGGCTGCTTATTGGGAAGAATAATTTGCTCCAATTACAATTCAATATGCAGCCCAAGCAGCTTGACACACTGATTCTGATTGTTAAGACTTGACATTCATTTGTACACTGACCTTCCTGCATTTTAACAACATACTGGAACCAGTTGCTGGATGCTCCACCCGGCACCTCCCACCTTCGGTTTTCCCCCGTGTTGTAATAATACTCAGATTGCCTCCAATTGATTTCCATGAGCCGGTTATTGATTGCGTTGGCCTCTTAGGCTTGCTGTCTGTCATGGATGACATGAAACTCCCCAGATGGATCCTGGTTCGTGTTATAGGTGATGAACTAATGGATTGGTTTATTACTGTAACCTCTGTACCGAAGTGGTACATGTGGTGCCTTCTCATCTCAGCACGGCCATATTTCTTTCAATCTACTCTCACTTCTGTTGTGCCAGATCTAGGGCTAGAAAACGTATCATGGTATAAGCATTGCATATCAGTCAGCAAAGATAATTATTGATTTTTTGTTTTTGTTTTAAATATCCAGAATACTGCCAAACTACTGACATGACCTTTACTCTTTTATCCAACATTTCTTCCTGAGCTGTTGTACTCATTTTATCCTTTTTATTGTTAATTTCACCCCAATCTTTTTTTTTTTCAGCAGTTATGGGGCACGGTGGCAAAATGTGAAACTACTCGAGCTTACTGTGTGTATTCAGCGCACTGAAGGCAGGCAATTGAGATTTCATAGTCAAATTGCCTACATTTCTTCTGATAAATTCCTTCAGCTTCCACAATCCAAAAGGATACTAGCAAGCTTGATGTTGGACGCTTAGCCACTTTTCCAACAGGGTGGAAAAGTAACGTGGCTAAGAGCCCACCCTGCCTGTCAGGGCTGCACCGAGAGCAGCAGACTAGTTGTGCATCCTTGTGACCAATTTCACTGACTCTCAACACTACCAGCTCGGTTTTGCATACAAGACTGAGTATGTGAACACAGTTGTAAAAATTTACCCTTATTCAGAAGTGTCTGGCGGACATTTGATTTGAGCTCACACTGATTCCGCCTCGAGTACACGCAGATCTCTGAGGAGTGGAGTATGTCCAAGAACGTTGGGGCAACGCGAAAATGCTGCTGCGCATGCAACAGGCTGCGGCTGGCTTACCAAAGATGGAATAAGTTTGTTTCTTAACTGAGCCATGAGAGGTTGAGCAGCTAACGTCTTTCCTATGCCTACATCTCCCAGAATGCTATGCAGTTCTGAATTGGAGTTCAGTAAAATTGTCAAAACTCTACCGGACGTATTTTCTACTGACATCGATCACATCTGTATCACGATATACAGTATATAGTTATTGTTTTATCGGCCAGCCCTTGTCACATCCAAAACTCATTGCAACAGATTACAGCGAACCCTCTAATTAATATAGGAAGATATAAGAATAACTTTCAGAATATCACTTATCACTCCTATTTTCTGTTAAACTTAACTCATAGATTTAAGGTCTTCCACGTTAACACTTCCTCTAAAAATGCTTGCAACAGGCCGTCTGTGTGGGAAGAGGGGGTAACTGAGACCCAAACACAGGCTCTGTGAACCATTAACAGAATGGGACAAAGCATTGCTACTGCTGCTCTGTGTGTGGTCCATGTTTCCTTTGGACACGTCTGTCTAGATTAAATATCAAAATTGAATTTTTTAATGTTTTTCTACTTTATCCATCTGTACCTGAAAATTGAAGTTTTGGGTTTACTACAGTATACTTCATACTAGCAAACTGCATCCATTGGTAACTACGACTATGTTCAGTAAATTTGAATCTGTGTTTCTCTGCACATTTAAAATACTTTTGAAAATAATAACCTTTAAGCATACTTTTCATGAAGCCCACATTCCTGTAATTTTTTATTGGTCTATTGTAATTTTCTAATCAAAATATTTAAATTAACTATAAGCAGAAAAGCATAATAAAAAAACTGAAATAAAGGGGTAAAAACATCAGTCTGTGTGAGATTGAATCTATGTGTTTAATTCAGTGAACTGAGTTACTAGAATAAATGAACTTGTCAATAATATTCTTTATTTAACATGAATCTAATGTAGATTGGACATTCATTGTTTTTATTCTTTAAATTCTTTAAACAAAACCAATTGTGAACGTAAGTCTAAGCAAATCCCAATACAGTACACAGCTCAGAGTTAAATATTAGAGGGTGCTGTGTGCATGGCAGTGCTGCGATCAACCACACAGGGCGACAATGGAGCATGATTGGACACGACAGTTGGACCAAGGGCCCTTCATTGTGCTCTCGATGGCCCCGTGGCCCCTGTTCCACACTGTCATTAAAGGGGGGAGAACATTTATGCTCTTCCTCACACCACCTGTTGTTAACCTCTCTCCCTCCCAAAACTGTAACCCCTTCCCCCAACCATCCCACAGCTTTTGTCTCAGAAACCTCTTTATGAGATCAACACACACACACACACACACACACACACACACACACGCCCGCCCACGCACACAAACACATGGTGGTCACTAGTAACACTTGCCTTTTGTATGGTCTAATTAATTCATGGATATCCTCTGGAGGAAGGTTGGCCAGTGTGTCTGGCTCGATGACCAGCAGACGGCCGGATCATACAGAGGGGAATAAGCCAGAAGCCCACAGCCTCACTCCAGCCATCTGATCCCCCCCTTTCGAAATGACCACCAGTTCGCTCTTTGACAAGGCCTGGACCCGCAATCCCATTAGTGAAGCATGAACACGCATCAGATCCTTTCTAAGTTATTTTAAAATATTTGCTACCAAAGGTCCCGACACTGTATTCAACAGTGGAGAGAAATATTGTCTAAAGAATTGATGCGTTGTTTCTCTCATTCAGCTACATTGAGTGATAGACCAACACATAGTATCGTCATGTGACGTCACGTTCTTCAGAAAGTAGCCCACACCGGCATAACAAACGTCAAAACAACTCATGTATGCATTAACTCCTATAAATCTTGATTAAAAACAAACCTAATCTCACCTAATCTCACTTTTATTTAGTTGATTTCACTGTAAGAACGGCCATAGGGTGTATTTGTGGATTTTCACTTTCTACAAGGTAAGATTAACGTTCATATATTTTATAAATAAGCAAGCTTAGTAACATTCAATCAAATATTTCATTATGGAAAAGCTAATCATCTAATCATTAGTAACCATGAAGAAAATGCCCCACCATCATGTAGCCTAACGTACAAAAAAACTGGCAAGCATTTAGATTTTTTTAAGCATTTAAATCTGCTCCAATTTAAGGGGGAAGCCAATTACGACATAGTGGTATAAATAATGTGCCATGAATTCAAACAAAGTCAGCGATTTGATCAAATCAACAAACAAGTCATGAGGGAGAATGTATAGGTTGTTTTCTAAGCTAGCTATCTCCAACTTTTGTAAATACTGCTGTCTATGAACCCCAACTAGGCGTTCTACTTCCATAGATAAATTAGCTCTACTTGAACAAGTAAAGCCATGGCTATACTGGCAAAAATAACTTGGAAAAACAATGGCAGTTGCTCCATTCAATATTCCTGTCTCTCACTTTATGGCGCCTCAAAAATGATTAGGTGACATAGTTGAAAAGGGTCAGTAATTGTTTAGTGGAAGAATAATGAAGTATGACATTCTGACTTTCAGCTGTTTGTTGAAAGCCTCCAAGAGTTGATAAAGAACTTAAAGACCAAACAACTTTTGGAAGATAAAGGAACACAACAGAGGTCAGGGAGGAAGTTGTGGAGAAATTTAGAGCAGAGTTAGGTTCAAACCTATACAATCCATCATCCCAAAATGGAAAGAGCATGACCTACTATATCACTGCAATGCAAACCTACAAAAATGTGGAGAGCCATCTAAACCGACAGGCCAGAAAGGAATATCACGAAGAAGAAAAGCAGACAAAATCTGTTGAAAGGACAGACATTTCCATAAATCTGGCTTTTATAGGAGAGTGTTAAAAAATAAAAAGTCCTAAAATTATCTGTCTAGTTGGCCACAAGCCATGAAGGTGACATTGTAAAGGTGGAAGATGATTCTCTGCTCACTCAGATCAAATGTTAAATTTTGTGCGTCTCATGTAATATGCTACATGTGGAGAAAAATGAACACTGCACAGGACCCTGACAAAAGTGTCACCCCACTGAAACATGGCAGTGGAGGCGTTATGCTTTGGGGAGTCCTGTGAGGAAGTTTGTGGATGACCCCTTTTCTACATGACTGCACACCAGCACACAAGCTAAGGGCCATTAAAACGGGAAGAAGCAAGTTTAATATGGAAGAAGCAGAGTGCCCTGAACCACAATGCAACAGAACCCAGTAGGGATAAATTAGAGCAGAGACTGAGTCAGGCCTTGTGCCAGCAAAACTTTGCTACTTAAAAAAGAGGTCAGGACCAAGAAAGTTCGACACCCACTAGGTTGAAATGTCTGGTCTGTTATAAATCCCTCACCAATCTCCAAACTGTCTACTGTGGATGATGACTTCTCGCAGGTAGGTATGCTTCGTTTCCACTGAGCGGTAGGACACACTATCTTAAAACTCAAAAGCCTAACATGGCATCATACTACAACAAATGTAAACCATTGGTATGTCTCAGTGAAGTTTTTCTGTCCCCCCAGTTAATGGACTATGTAGTGTGACACCTGGAGCTCCACCCTAACTGTATAGTCCTGTGGACCTACACTGAAGGGGGCACAGGAATGGTGTGGTACGGGTTGGTTATATGGGATGTTTTTACAATGGTAACAGACAAACTTGTGTCACAAACTGCACTGACTGCACTACCGCTCAGTGGAAATGAGGTTTTATATAATCAAACTTAAAAAAAACATCCCTAATGGGTTATAAAGCAAAGCGATACCAACTGGATGTCTGACAATAGCTCAACTGATGAAAAACCTCATAACAGTTTTAATGGAGTTAAGGGCCCAACATGGTCAGAACAAAGTTGAACTGTCAAAGTCAAGTGGTTGTGGAGAGACGTTGTGTGCTTTTGCACACAACCTCCGAAGTCCACAAGACACACAGATCAGAGGTCCTGTGAAATCCCTCGTGCTGCAGTATACGTCATTGTGTTTTTTCATATGTGTGATTTACGACAGCATAGTGAACACAGCAATCATGGCAGAGGGCAATACCTATTTCTAGGTGTTGAGAACAAGGCGACGCAATTTTCGTCACACAACTACGACAATGACAACGGATTTCAGCAATTCCGCCCAACCATGAGGAGCCCTTGAGACTCTGACTTAAGAACTAATTAGTTTATGCAAATGTTTCCCTCAGTTTATGGCCCTCTTCTCACAAGCAGAGCTGTTACTGCCCTTACAGTAAATGTTTATTCCACGGCAGGGCATTAAGACACCAATTCAGTGTGACAACTTGAAGTCATTTTCTGTCTGCTAGTTATACAGCCACACTGACCTTACTTGTACTGCAGCGATGTCGGTGTAAACAGAGACTGATTGCAGGTGAGTAGCTATTTAGCTGGAAGGGCACAGAGCAGTGCAGCTGCATCTGGCTGTGTAGGACAGCATGCCCCGCAGAGCTCCCATCACAGCCCATATGTCTACACAACGCTACGCTTAATAACAGGGACAGAGGGCAGCTCCAGGATGGAACACAGAGAGGAGTATGGAGGGGGGAGGACTCACGTAAACGTGAGCATATGAGTTTGTCTGTGGTCACCTTATCCATTTGATCAGATGCACCCAACCTGCTCTCCTTCCACCATAAATTCTTTCTAACTCCCTAAGTCCTTCACTCAAATTCAAATCCATCAACCCTGAAATCAGTTTGTACTGCGAGGATTTCAGCCATTGTGTGGTGTGTGTGTAGGGGTATTACTGTGTACATGTAAGTATTTGAGAGAGAGAGGGCAGCGGAATGAGACAGGAGGCTCTAGCTGGTGACAGTGATGTTCAGCTGCTTCCTTCACTCTGGTCTTCAGGATTACTGTGGGTGAGAATGTTGGACTGGACTCGGCATGCACCCACCTTCACCTGTTAATGTCTGAAATTCTTGAAAACAGCTGCGATTCTGACCCTCAGGGCCTGATTGTTCCTGTTTCTCACCTCCTCCCCCTAAAAAGAACCCTGGAGGTGTGCTGGATTTCTGGGTGAACCAGCCCTTAAAGGTTATTCCACTCAGTTAAATTGAAAATGCTTGAACCCCCTTCGGCCCCTGCACAGTGAAATCTCCTTTTCTCCTCACACATCTGGATGAATATTTATGAGCCATAAAGTCTGGCGCTCGAGTAGCCTATGAAATGCAAACGTCAGAGAAAGAAGACGTTAAAGAACAAGCTAGCAGGAAGTGAGGCATGTCACTCTAAATGTCACATCCTGGTGCAGCCAGGGCACTGCAGGCTATTACATCTACTGTACTCTCTTTGTGAGTGTGAAAGAAGTCGGCCTCTACTACAGACACAGACTTTATGGAACGCATATTCAAGCTTAAAAATGATGACAAAGATATTAGCCAAAAGACACAACATCTGATCCTACTGTAAGGTTTTAGGATTAGAATTGCACCGTCATGATGGCAGCATATTGGAGTAGCTCTGTTATGTTAGCTCTGATTTTTTTGTTCACCTTTTTTTTTGTTTTTTTTGGTTGAGGCGTTGCATGTTTGGATAATTATTTCCTCTAGTTTTGGATGCTGCGCCGCTAGAAGGAATTGTCTTCTTACTTTTTAAATTTCGCACAGTTGTTATGATGCCTAGCAACAAGGTATCTTTTTAACAACAGGGAGCAGCTGATTAGCATCTCAAATGCTCAGATAATACCTGAACTTCAACCTCAAATCCCAGAGGAGTTGAAAATGAGGCTTTATGGATGCAGATCAAGACGACAGAACAAAAGAGAAAATAGGTTCAAACCATCTTTTCCATTGATTATAATGGGCAAAGGGTCATTACCCCAAATCCAGTGTCTCTTTAACCATATGGCTAGAAAGAAATTTACTTAAAGAGGAGTAGCAAAAGCAAATGAGGTGGAGTATTTCATATCACTTCTTACTAATTTGTTTGATTTGTTTCTACCAGTATAATTACACACTTACTCAAACTGCAGGGGCTATTCCAGTTGATTTTTTGACCAAAATATTGACATTCCAACTTCTCAGTTGAATTGAAAGATAGCACAAATTTTCTAAATGTGGGTATTCAATTTTTAGGAGGAGAAAGAGAATCTGTCAGTACAACCAAGGTTTACTAAGTCGGCGAATAATGATCAGATACATTTAGAACACGACTAAGTGAAAGCATTATTAATGACTTTATTATAATAAATAGATTCGCTGACTTTATTTATTACTTTTAGTCATTAAACAACCCTGATAGACTTTCATCAGTCCTCTGGCTGAGCATAGCAGTTGCCTTGCTGGATCTGAGCAGCATATCAGGCGTATCGCCGCCTGATAACCAATTTTAGGTTTTGTGCAGACTGTGTACTTGGCGCTGTACCATAAATTCTACACACACATCTGTGGGAGAAACTGTTTTGTGTGTCAACCTGTGTAACAGAATGCCAGAGCTGGATCATTAAGAACAAAAGTTTGACACTCAGAAACCTTTAGAGATTCTGTGAATGTCGGTGTAAGCCTGTGAGGCAGCCACCAACAACGCACAATGTTTGCCACTGAAGGAAAAACAGAAAGCGTACTCAAAGAAATCATAGGTGTGGTACATTGTCAAAAATCTGGAACCCAAAAGATTTTTTATCATTTCAGGGGTATCTACAGAATGAGAGATATCTGTCACTCATTATGAAAAGTGACTCTCAACACCTCCACCTACTCCATCACAGGTGATGTTCCTACAGAAACAGAGGAAGAGTGAAGTGAAAAGTGCGTCTTCCTGCAGTTAGAAGGGGAGGTGTAGGTGATGGACGTGCTTCACACATCCACGATATTTTTGGAAGATGAGGAATGATTCATCGACTGTTTTTCTTTGAAGGCGGGTAGAGTTGGGTTTGGGTACAACAGCAGGGTTGAATCCTTTCAGGAAAATGGATGCCTTGTCATAAAATCATTGGCAGCAGTCTGAGGTTTCACTGATTTTACTGCAAATATATGGAGTTAAGCGGCAAACCAGAGCGGGCCTGAGTTAAAAAGGGTTTGTGAACCCGCTTTAAAGATTATTGATCTGTGTTTATCATGCCAGATTTATAAATATCAGCTGAAGATATAGATTGGACAGCAAGACAGTCCTGAGTTTGAATTCTGATCTGAGTTTATTTCTGGATGGAGTTTGCATATTCTCCTTGGGCAAATGAGGGTTCTCTCCAGGCATCCCAGCTTTCCCCACAGCCCAAAAACATGACTGTTAGGTTAGTTGGTTTCACTAAAAATAAATGTTTGCATCTGCAGAGCTCATCATTCAAACTACTTCTCAGTCCCATGCTCCTAAGATCGTTGTTAAACGGCTTAAAGGAGAAGAAGCATTGTTGTGTTGACTTGCTAAAGGGTGTAGGAAAGGGAAAAAGGATCTTAAAGAGACAGAGGCCAATTTCAAGGCGTTAGATAGGGCTATGAAGTGGAGTCAAAGTTATTTTTGATATATACAGCATTTTACCTACTGAAGGTAACATAAGCTGGGTTCGCACAGCAGGGGAAATACAACCCAAAATCTGTCTTTTTGTGGTCTTAACTGCCCAATTCTGATCTTTTCACCCCCACCCAAACATCCATCCATTTTCTAACACCCTTGTCCCTAGTGGGGCCAGGAGGGGTGCTGGTGCCTATCTCCAGTGAACATTTCGGGCGAGAGGCGGGGTACAGCCTGGACAGGTCGCCAGTCTGTCGTAGTCCCACCCAGACACCCCAAAAAAATCTTATAAACAACTGCTCAAAATTATAAATATGGACTTATGAAAAAATGGAAAAAGAAGTGTGCCTCATAGCATATTACATAACATATTAGTGTAATTGAGATTTTACTGCTTTCGTTTCTCGACCATAATTTCAGTGAGAAGTGTAACTTCTCTTGTTTTAGCTTTTGTTTAACAGCCTCCAGCTCTATTTTGTCGCTTGTTGTAACTGCAGGATTGGTCAAGTCAAATCATCTGGGTTGTGTGATTGATAGGAGCAGAGCAGGGTGGGGCTACATTTGTACATTTATTGCGCAAGTCACTGTACTTGTTGGAGTGTAATTAATCTCTGCATCTTACTTTCTTTCCTTCTTCAACAAAGTAAACTTGCTCCTTCTCTATGTCCTCCTTCTCTAACACAACTGTATACTGAACATTCTGGTTTGATTTTCTCTGTGCTGTATGCACTGTAGGGTCATTAAACACGCCACAGAAACCCAACACGCCCACCAAGCAAATCATTTTGGCCCAAAGTTCTGGTGTGAACTCTAAAATACCTCAAATCACAATCCCACCACTCCTGGATCCGACTACGTATCCAAACAGACGTCTCTACAGAAGTTGCAGTCAGTGCTCCAAAAAAGATAATTTCTATTAATTGTGCTTTCTTTTTATCAGCTTCACCGTCTTGTTATGATCAATCCTGTCGGCTCCCATTGTTGAAAAACTTTACAATGGATCCCTAGACGCCAACGTCCATTATGACTTCCGTAAATGGAGAGCTACTCTGTGACGCCTACGTTCTTCTTCTGCATGCAGGTCACTTTGAGGATATAAACCCCTCACATAGCATTTATTCAGTAGTACGATCAACCATGCACACACACACACACACACACAAAATCTGATTTCAGAAAAAAAAGCTATAGTAACTTGACTATAACTGGAAAATACATAATACCCCCTTTTAATTAGAAATGTTCACTAGCAGCCTGGCTCTGGAGAAAAAAGCCCGAGGAGTCACGCAGATTCCAATCTGACAGGAGTTTGTTGTATTTTAAGAAAATGGGATCTAGTGGTGGGAAGCTGCCAGCTGCCCCTCGTCCTCTCCCTGCAAGACAGTTTCCCAGCCTTCCTGTCCAGCAGCGACAACCGCTATCTCTGTCTCTTGAACTGGCTGTCATCCGTCCACATTAACAGGACCGGGCGCAGAGGCCCGGCCGCGGCGTGACAGCAGGCTGGGCTCTGTGGAGCGGGTAAAGATAGGACGTGGTGTCAGAGGGGAGTGCGGGGGGCTCAGGGTGGAAGCTGCCAGGAGATCTGACATCAAGGTCGAGGTCTGTGTTTCAAGTTAACTGAGCCGAGTGAGGCTCATGATAAGAAAGCATGGAGTCCTTTGAAGCGATGTCTGCTCTTCCTGACTCTCCCAGCGTGTCTAACGTTATTACCAGTGAACTCTATCTGGGATTTAAATCCTGTCTCATAACAGGAGCCTCCGGATATTTGACACCTGTTATACAAACAGGCACTTTAAGGCCTCCAACACCTTATCTCACCTGCACACAAGCCTCCTTTCACACTTCACTCTTCATCCTTACTCTGACTGATTCGCTCTACAGTTCTGCATTTCAGGGAAGCCGTTAAAGCGTGACACGCCTCCATACGTTTGATTTTCGGTTGCAATACATGATAATCATCCTTCACACCAGTTTTGTTACTTTCTTTCCTTCCCTGACGTAGCAGTTGAGCTCTGACATCACTCACTCGCCACCTCCAGCGACGCGTTGCGGCTGACGGCCTCGCCCAGGTAGTTGCGCGCCACGCAGACGTAGACGCCTTCGTCCGGTTTGCTTCGCCGCCCGTGGACGATTCGCAGGAAGAAGAGCGAGCCGCTGGGCAGCAGCATGCGGTGGGAGCGAGGGTCCTCTCGATCCGTCTCCACCCGCTCGCCGTCTTTGTACCACTCCACGGTGGGCGTGGGCCGCCCCTCAGCCTTGCAGTTGAGGGTCGCCGGTTCTCCCTTGGACACGATCAAATCGGACGGATGCTCGATGACCCGAGGAGCAGCATCCTCCAACCTGGGGCGAGATCCTGAAGGAACAGAAAGGAACACAGAGTTAAAGTTGGCCTTATTCTTACTAGGATAATCATGTATTATTATTTTAGAAAGCGTGAAAATCATTAGTGACTGACATAGCACAGACATCTAGAGTACCTGGTGGAGAAATTACTTGCAAATAAAGGTTTATGCATTTTTATAAGTAATGTGGAACCTTGTAGATCATTAAAAGACAGATGCATAATGCAGCAGAGCATCAATGGGCATAAATAACACACTCAAATGTCTTGCTTCAAAAACATCTACTGTAAATTTACACACATAACTAGTTCAGACAGATCAGTTTATGCTCCCACATCGAGGCAAAAAAAGAAGGCAGATTAAAATTTTGTACAGCTTTGTGAGGCTGAAATCTCACATGCTGCAAATCACCAGTTGTGAATCTTATTTTCTCAACAGATTGGAAGGTAGATGCAGGTGGAGCTGGTGTAATTTAGGTTAATTGCCCCACATTCCCTTTTTTTGTTTTACTCAGATGAGAAAAGCACAGTTATGTGGAAGGCAATATCAGCAACTTAAGCATCCTGAGGTGTAAGAAATGCTGGGTAAATGAAGGAATACCAACAGAAGACCGTGTCACTTTTATCTTTGTTTTTTGGATACTGGCTGCTTGAACGTAAATTGGATGTTTCCTCTTTTTTCTAACACAGCGTTCTATTTCTTTGGCACCATATCAATGTCTTGCGTTGCTGTAAATTGTTACAAATCTTCATGTTTTTGGAGTATTTATTACAGCGCTGTTAACCTTAGACTTCAAAAGAAGATTCTGCAAAAGAAGGTGATGGTGAAGAGCGGAAATGACCATTCGCTGTTCGTTGACCTTTAGGCTGAAAATCCAACCATGCTCCAATGGTCATACTGATGGTAGCTACAGTCATAATCAGCTTTTGATTTGTTTCTTGGCCTGTCAACAATCTTATATAAAGCCCGAGCCACTGAGTCCGGTTCTGGCCAATAACAGTTTTGGTCTGTTTTGAACCACGCCCATGCAGACGTGGCCTGGTGTGTAACATTAGTGGAAAAAATGTATACCAATACAAATGACAGTTTGCTTTGTTTATTTTGACCAGCACTTGGCTCCATTGCGTCACTGCTCCCTGAAGTTTGCACCCAGTTGTTTGGTGACTCCACAGATGATCTCTGTTTTCTTTAGGGTTGAGTTAGTGTTTCCTAGAACGTTCCAGTAAAGGAAACCATCTCTGCCCACGGCTGGTGTTGTTGAAACGCTAACCTTAACTAAGGCAAGTGAAGCCCGTAGAGCTTTAGATGCTGTTCTGGCTTCTTTTGTGATTTCCTAGATGAGGCATTTACTTCTCCCAGTGCCATGATTTGAATTGTCTTCCTCCCTTTATAAATTAAATCATCGTTTGATAACTCTTCATTCTGTTTGCTCGGGTTATCATTTTCAGATATTTGATTTTTAAGTGTGACATATCTTAAATTACTTTTTATTTTGAGCTTGGATAAATCTCTTGCCCGTTGGCGATGCGTTCAAGGACCAGAACCTTTATTTGGAGCTGAACTGGTACAGCCTGCAGGTCCATTCAAAGGAACTAGTTCAAAGGCTCAAACTTTGCTGACACTATCTGATAAGAAAAGCAGTCAGAATTCCTCCAACCAGCAAATCCTTTCTAAGGTTTAGGAGGATTAAGAACTCCTCTAAAGTGCTTCTTGTAGATGGGAATATAGAGAATAGTGTGATGGTGCTTTTTTCAATCCAATTACCCTCACAAAGATGGCGAAATGGGATGTTGTAACAAACGGAAATGGTCCAGAGGAACTGCACTTGCTTAGAAATCAAATAAAGAGAACAGCTGGGCTCCAGTCTGGAATTGTCTGAAATGCACTTTATTTGCACATTTACATTATGCAATACAAAGCATCTATTTTTTTTTTACCTTAAAATTTCACTGTATAATTTGTTGAGCTAGAAAACAGAAGAGTTGGAAGCCAGTTGGAATTATTTTTACCTTTCTGCCATATACCTATGAAAACTATTTCAATAGATCAGATTACCAATGATTGTGATTGTGATTGTGATCAGTTTCTTACTAACCAAACTGACTGAGAGGAAGAATGCTGATTGGTTTTCAGACTCTACAAATGGGTTGTAGTATTAGCAAGTGCTTTAGTTAAATGAAAACATAAGAAGCAGCTGAACTGTAATTTGCCAGAAATTAACAAGATCTAATTTCTGACTTATTAAAAGGATTATATAATGGGAAAAAAAAAATTCATCTTTGTGAAAATACCAACAAAGAAATTGAGGGAATCACAGCTCTGTCCTGATCTAGAAAAATGTCATTCAGTAAGCTGTTCACACACACATGCGCACCCCCACGCACACACCACATCTTAGCTTACATGTATCCCATCGTTCCAGCTTCACTTCCATACATGTTTATTTTAAAAAATCCTGCTGCATTCACTGTGACACGATCTCAGTCCATCAGATATCACCATATTAAAATGGCACAATATTTCTCACCAAAGTAAAGTCTGACTCAGCTCTATTCAGTTGCTGTCAGAATGGCACTTTGTCTCCTGAACTATTTTCAAGTCACAATTATGAGTCCCACATGTTTTACAGAGACTGTTTCTTAGTGGTTTAAGCTCAACATGCTGTTGAGTCTATGGTTGACACTTTTATTTTGAAGGAGGAAAGGAAGTAGTTCATGAGTTGCTCTGTGGTGTTGACAGTCTGACCACAAAAAATATTTTTTTTCCTAGTACCTAACAGTGTGGCTCAGCTCTACAAGGTTTGGGCTCTTTTCCATTACAATTGAGTAAAAGCCCTAATAGGTGTGTTCATCATTATATAAGTTGTGAGTTCCAACAGCGTGAAAAGTAGCACAATGTGCCCTGTACACAACACAACAAAACGTCATGCTAGCTGTGTTTACATTCCCTGATGGGATTTAAATGTATTCAGATTAAATAATCAGAATGTATTCTTTATATTAGCATAACATTAATTAGTCTGATCATGACATACACCAGGCTTTATTCAGAGTAAAAGTAGTGACATGAGTTGTAAAATTCCCTTAAGCAAAACATAAAAGTTGTACTTTGTCTATGGTGAACATAAAATCAAACATACATGTGTTCGTGTTGAGCGCCAAAAACGAATTTGCACCAGCTGTAGCCCTGCTGCCCTTCCCCGCTTTCAACCTGACTGGACCCCAGCAAAGTAGGTTCTAACAAAGGAGCTGGTACCACATAACAGTTACTAGTGGGAAACTCTTATAACGGCCGAGTCAAGCCGCATTGAGCAGGCGCTAGTGGAAAAGAGCCAAAATAGGCTGCAATGGGGGTTACGTAAGCATTTAATAAGCTTCCTCGAATATTAAATCGTTTTTTGTAGAATTTTAGGTACTTGATAAAAGAGAAAAGAGGACAAGGTGACAAAGGAAATTAAAGTTTTGCTAGAAGTGGGAGAACAAATAGATTGGATAGATATTAGCTGTTAGCCAACTGCCATTAGCCGCTAGCAAAGTTAAAGAAGTCATCTGCTTTGAAGCTTCGCACTGACACTAAATGACTTTAAAGTTAGTTATGAGATAAAACCATTACTAGTTTTTCTGATTAGTAAAAAATACAAGAACTTGATAGCACTGAAACTGAACTGAATAATTTTTATTTTTATTTATTTATTTATTTTATTTCGAACAGACAAAAGTAAAATCAAGAAAGAAGAAAAAAATAAGTTAAAACAAATTATCATCCCAAAGTGACATGCAATTTTATATTATCTGATCGAAAAGGAGCAGGTAGAAGATACAGGATCTTATAATGTCCTGCTCCTTTCATACTCATCAACTTCTAATCAATTAAATGTCGAAACACCAAAAAGACACAAATTATTTCCACTTTACGTGATATTTAAATCTCACATTCTCATCTTTATGTGTACAATTATTTAAACACTTTTTATATAGTCCTTCTTTAAAACACGGACTCTAAATAAATGTTATAAATACAAAGGGTAAAACTGTACAGCTAAGTAATAGAAAACTGTGTTATCCTTCTCATAATGTAAATATAACATGTGGCACTACTGATCATGATACACATCAAACACTTATAGATTAGATAACAATACACATACAGTAGATACTGACTATAAGTATTGCTTTCTGTGTATAAATAATGATTTTTTTTTCCCTGTGCTTCTCTGATATTTTTGTGAGTTTTATCTGGGCTGTTCACCAAGATGTAGTGTATTGTTTATTTATCAGGGCAGAAATAAACCACAGTGGTTAAGAGCTCAGCAGAAGAGCCCATTTAAGAGCTAACTCATAAATTTTACAGCGTGAGCAGCGGTAAAGCATACTGCGTGGAAATCGAAAGAAACGTTTTTTAAAGAGGACCAGACGACCGTGGGAGGCAGAGCTAAGTATCAACAAAGAAGATCCAAGAGGAAACCACTGAACACCATCTCTTATGAATGACACGCATGGCAGCAGAGGAAACGTAGGCTTCATGAAAAGATCCCTCATCCCAAATTGAAATGCTCTGCCATCTGTACATGGGCTGTCACCCACATGTCCGGATCAGTCAGGGACGTGGAGGAAATAGTCACTGCTTCCATTACAACTCCAAAAGACGTTCTTTGACCCCGGACCTCTCCATAGGATCCCTTTGTGCTGCTGCAGGCTGCACATTAAACTGACAGTAAAACGCTACTGATCTGCATGATAGAGACTGACTGCGCTGACACACATCTCAAGGATATTTGAATTTCTAAGATGAGCAGTATTCCCCAGCTCCCCAGCTCAAAGTGAGTGAAAACATACACAACGGATAGGGACAGGGCTGGAAAAGAGGAACTCAGATCTGGTTAAGGAGACAGCTGGAGTCTGCCTGCTGATGTTGAGAAGAGTTTCTGGTATGAACACCGTGATCCCTCTAAGGACCTATTAGCTGCTGTGCACGGTGTTCTACAGCAGGATGGCAGCAACTTTTAGAAATACATATGAGCTAATGAAGCCACAGGGATGCAGCAGGAACCCAGGCTGAAAGCCTGGGAGTTTGACGAGAGAGCTGCGTGAAGGAGAGATGAATTACTGCCAAAATAGCCAAAAGGAGAAAACGTCTGATTTCAGAGAGATCTGGCTGCAGATCAGGAACCAGCTGTCCAATATCAGTCTTCGTCATGTAGCAACTTTCTGGTCAATCTCTGACTCATGTCCAGACAAATATGTGTCCAATGCAAAAGTGGGGACACAGGGACCTGTGCTTCCCATCGACAGTGCTCTGTTTTATGGGTGGGCATTTATTGTATCAATTATAATTTATCGACACTTCTTTAGGTGACTGGTGTCCTAAAGAAGCGTATAACAAATCGGTATGTTTTTCAAGAGCAGTATTTGTGTGTGTCTGTGCCATGCAGTCAGAGCCATAAAGTTTCCAGAAAAAAAAATTATAAATTGGTCTTATTGCCACTTTTATCATGATCACAATAGCACCACAAAATATCAGGATAAAACTTTATAGCCCACCTCTACTTGGTTTTGCTTATGAAAGTAATTAGCATTTGCTCACTGAAAACAGACAAATGTTACATGTGTGAAGCTTTATAAACTTACACTGATATAAGCCTACATCTGCTTCTTTAACAGTACAATAAGTGACTCAGTGAAGCCACCAACCTTCAGTGAATATATAAAATATTGAATATTTTAACAGATGTATTATCTATCGATATTGATCCCGAGTCTATCGCGATGCATATTGTTATTGATTCGTTGTCCGGGCCTATTTCAATGTGATGTTTGCATTAAACTCACACAAAAGTGACAGAGCCGCAGTTTGACAATGATTTCAACCAATCTCAAACTCAAAATTTCATCAGGGTTTTCGATTTTATTTTCAATCAACCAAATATAGAAAAGTTTAAATGCTTAAGCCCCACACTGTTGGCTTATTCACTTTAAAACCCTTAAAAGGTGCAAAGAATAAAAGCCAGCACTCACAAAGCCATGTTTCCATCAAAGTAAAGAAGCGTCCAGTTTATTTCAGTTAATTCCACTTCAGCAGCTCTGCGGCCTCAACTTGCCCCTCCTACCTGCTGAGGCCGAACTGACAGACTGAACATCAAAAAGACTTCATCACAAAGAGCAGCACTCTGTATTTATACCATATTGAACCATCAGGAGGAATGCATACACAGAATAAATTACTGTCAAACAACTTCAAAGTCTTTTGCAGCCGCTGAGATAAGGTGAAGGAGAGAAAGAAATCTAAAAAGGTGACAGGGAACTTTAACGTAGCTCAGAATCGAACGAGAAGAATTCAAAACAAAGCAGCCGAGAGCAGGACAGACTCCCGCCGCAGTGTCCTTTCAGTAGCAGGAGTTGGCATGAATTTTACTCTTTCAGCGGAGTTACAAACGTTTCAGCATGAGGACCAGTCCAGCTGAGATGCAGTCCTCATCCAGCCAAGTTATTTCACCATTTACAGCAGCAGCCTTTCATCTTTGAACAGATTTAATCCACAAGCTCATTAAGACACAGCACTGACGACCAAATGATGCTTAAAGTATTCATGCATTGCTATCCGTCACTGGATCCAGCTGACTCCAAGGAATACAAACCTTAAAATGTCCCAAAATAGCCAAACATCACACTGACAAAATGCGTGGCACATATTATGGCACAAAAATACATTATTCAGAAATAATCCTCTGTCATCAAGTGACAGGTCAGATGAGTGGGGGGTCAGCTTCCGATTGGAGACACGCTCGTCGTGTCGCTGCCAGACGATAAAGACCTTGACAGGAATCCTCAAAACAAGACTCCAACAAAAAGAACGCCGCATAAATCCAGGCTGTTAGGTAAAGGAAGGAGGAAATCAAGTGGCACAGACACAAAGTGGAGAAAAGAGCTCTGTGGAAAGTTCACTTCAATATAATTTCACTTGACAAGCTATTTGTTTGGGGTGACAGGCTGTTAAATGCTTTTTCTGCACGTCTGCAGCACTGAAATGCTTCCAACACCGTATCTTTCCATTACAGCCGCTTTCCAACTGAGACGCTGTTCTGACTCCAAATTACACCAGGGAGGATCGATCGATCGATCGATCGATCGATCGATCCATCGATCCATCCATCCATCCATCCATCCATCCATCCATCCATCCATCCATCCATCCATCCATCCATCCATCCATCCATCCATCCATCCATCCATCCATCCATCCATCCATCCATCCATCCATCCATCCATCCATCCATCCATCCATCCATCCATCCATCCATCCTTAAAATCGCCTAATAAATATAATCCAGGTTAGGTATCAGAATATTAGCGCTTAGCTCTAGAACAAATCCAAAATGGAGGCTCTTCAAGCTCTTATTCTTCCAGTCCAGATGGGGGTAAAACATGCCTACCATTTTGATGTCTACTCCCCATCTCTCTAAGCAAATAAAACCAGGACTAAGCTGAGCTCATGCACATGGTGTGCCTAACATATCCAGTTCTTTACTCTACAGACAGCCGTTAAGTATTCACTCTAAACTGAATTCCAGCAAGAGGGTAAAAGGAAGAGATGCTCTTGGTGAAGAGGAACGGAGGAGGAGGAGGAAGAGGAAGGGGGGATCATCAAAGGCATTGCAACAATCTTCCTATTCCATGCTCATTCTTTTCACCATGGCTTCCCTTTTACACAGTGTGTTGTTTTACTGCTCTCTCGCCTCCTCCTACTCCTCCTATTGATTTTCACAGAATCCACAGGAATGCATTTGCAAAATCTGCATTTACAGTTGAATATGCAACAGTAGTGTGAGGTGGGATACAGAGCTTTCTTCTACACTCCCTCCCACTCTGCGACCAACCGGGCACAACAGTAACTTGCATGACAATACGTTGGATTCCCATCGAGGCACCCCCAGCGCTTCTTTAATTGAGTTGATACGAAGCATCTAAATGAGTTGAGTCTTGCAGTGGAAAGGAAAGCTAAGGGTATTTACCACGTCTCTCTAGGAGAATATTATATATTTCGTTCCTTAAAGAAGTGGGAATCCAAATGCGAATTCAAACAGCTCCGCTTCCTGCACCTTCCAAAATGGCCGACCCCATCGCCAGAGCAACTGAAGCAAAGTTTAGCTGAATGCTGTGTCAAGCTGACCAGGCAAAAGCAGATTGCTTTGCTTATCTAATAGGAACAGACAGTGCATTCTGATGGACCGTTTTTACTCTAAATAGTGCCTCTCTGGTAAAACAAGGTCATAAGGGAGCTGATAAGTCTGCTGTTCCGTTTGTTTTTTGGAAAAAACAAGGAGTGAGGATAGATTTTGTAGGTGATTATGTAAACTTAGGTGATTATGTAAACTATTTTCATACTTGAACAACCAAAAACTCTTTAGTTTAAGTAACCAATCAGAAGCTTTACTACGTTGTGGTATGCCATTCTGATGGACTGATAGGATGATTAAACACACCAAGGCCTCAAGGTATAGCAATGTCTAAACAAAGACTTAAAGTGATCCAAGAGTTGAACATGTTGGCCTGAATGTTGGTAATCACCTATTAAACCAAAAGTTAATGTTTGTGATACATAAAAACTCAGAAATACTTCAAAAATTTAATTGGAATTGTAGATTCTTCACCTGCAGAGGTTGACATATTTTTATGTGTGCAATGTGGGCTGATGGAGAGGATAGATAATAGTGGACTTGAGTTTATGAGCAAAACACATAAAGTCAAGGTTATGGAGGCTGTCAAGGACAGCCCACTAAATGTCTGGATTGAGGCAAACTGTTTTTATATACCATTATACAGGAGATATTTGTTGAAACAAGGTGTTGTGATTGGCTTGTGATCGAATCTTTTCTACAGTAGCAAGAGCTAACAACGCTAGTTAGAACTAACATCCTTAGCAGGAGCCAACACTATTAGTAGGAAACAACTTGAAAGATAATGAATGGATGTTTACACTGACATCGAGGCATCTTTAACTAATGTAACGCACCATTCTAACATATTTCAGAAAATGTTTTGATCAAGTTAGAAACTGGAGCTCTTAGCTGGAGCCATTTCTGGTTGGCATTTCTAAGCAGCAGCTGCACAAACACCAGCTTTTTTAGCTTCCTCTGCCCTTCTTATTCTCAATTTTATTTCCTCTTGTCATTTCTACATCTATTTCAACGTGCTCTAGTTCAAACTGAGAAGGCTGAACATTTCTTATTGCGCAAAAATTACTGATCTTGTTCGAGAGAGCTTGGACCTAAGCACCTCGCGCACGTCATCCACCCAGAAGGAACTACAGCATAAACAACGTGGTGAGGTCGGTGTGACAATATTTTATTTTGATTTAGAAAACTAAACAGCCAACAGCATTCTTGTGCTGTTGTTTTTACATCATAAGCACATGCTTCTCAAATAAAGTATATTGACATAACTAATCATGGATCCCTTTAAAGCATGTATGCCATATTTTCTTCCCTTTATTTATCAATCAATCAAGTCAATCAAGTTTATTTGTATACCACATTTCAGCAACAAGGTAGTTCAAAGTGCTTTGCATCATAAAAACACAAAATACAAAGTCATAAAAGACACCATGCAGTCAATTAAGAACTAAAGCAACTATTCCTCTTTCATAAAACACAGGAAATAGGTACCTTTTCACCATCAGTGGGTTTTCTGACAGGACAGAGACAGCATGTGTATTTGCAGTCAACAAATATTGTGTTCTGGCATTTATTTCCAGCAAAAGGCTGCACATCGATCAACGTCAACTTAATTTTTGACTGAAAAACATTTCAGCCATCTGACAATGTGGCGTAATAGGAGAGGGAGCCTAAATCATATCATTTCATGTAGAACTGCTTTGGAAGATGCCAGTGAGCTTGAATCAAGTATGAAGAAATATTTAAAAATGCTAATTTGCCACTTAGATTGTAAATTACATGTATTGAATTACCAAAAATTGTTCAAGACAACTCCAGGAGCTGCAATTCAAACATGTAAGCTATTGATAAAGTGGATGAACTGATGTGAAAAAGACGTCTTTCTTACATCAGCAAATACAATTAACGCAATATGAATGAGTAGGGCTGCTGTAATTATCTAATCAACAATCAATCATCAAGCTGAGACGCTACAAAGAACACAAGAAAGCGCGGCATCTCAAGTGCCTGCTAACCCTCCAGTCACTGCTTGTATATCAACAGGATAACACAATAACAGCTGTACCAGTAACAATCCCTTTTCACATAAGGAGCTGTCCCTGTCAGCTCTGGAGTCAGTCATTGACAGCTGCTGTCAAAACCCGTCAGCTACAGAATCACCCTGGTGTACCGGGCCTGAGAGCGCTCCATTATCAGCTGGCTTGATCTCACACCGAGCTTCTAAGTGTCAGACTAACACAAATATTCCCCACCTACTGACACAGTCATGGTAACAGCAGCAGCTCGACCCACGAGTTTGCAGTTTTCTCACAGCTTCACAGTGGGCTCCTCTGGGGCTGGCAGTGCAGGAAACCTGGGAAGCTTGAAGGTTTTGCCTGACTGGAAGGAGCTTTTGGTTAACACTATTACTATGTGAGAGGAGTCTGGGCCTTTAAATGTGACATACTCATCTTTAGAGTATGTACATACTAGTACCTTTTTGGCGCCCCCCCTTGGGCCAGCTAAGAGTCTGTTACGGACTTGTTTATTGACTTTGCCTTCAATGACTGCCTGTGCCTCCTTTTTAATTATTCACCTTTTAAATAAATTATTGTAAATTTTATTGGTCTGTTTTGAAACTCTGTTCACAATCCTTGCAGTTATTTATTTGGTACACCACTCGGGTGCCACAGAATTTACATGACTAGTAAATATAATTAACTAAATATAACTAAATAGTTACATTTAGTCGTAACTAAATATAGTTCAAACTAAATGTGGACATACACACATTTAGTTGTGTATGTCCAGATGTGACCCGATAGGTTGGTCTGTCAGTCCTTCCTCACAGCAGAGGAAAAGGGGACAGGAGCTGATTTTCAGACCTTTGTAAAGGTAGGTAAGATCAGTGGAAAAGATCGGTCTCACTTATAGGTATCAGCTAATCAGCAATCTCCCAAAATTAAGGGCGTCAGGGCTGACTTATGAACTGATTAATTTATCAATGCACCCCTACTAGAAATATTGCTAATGACTTGTGCAGAAACAAAACTACGTAAAGTACCATGTGATAAACCCCAAAGTACCAGTAACAATCCCTTTTCAAACAAGGGATATTTTGGATGCATATCCAGATTTAAACAACAGTGAAAGTTTTGGAATTGTGAAGAGCACTAAATGTAGCAAGATTTTCATTTACCTACAGAAATAGGTTTCTGTGGTAAGATCAGTAAAATTAAAGGTTTTTGTGTGACATTTTCACCATAACTAAAGTGCCAATTTAAAACGCCTATTTTCTACAATGTTTGAAGGAAGGCATTTCAACATCTTTAAACAAAGTCTAGGCTATGTTGCAATAGTACGTGAATAGTCTTATAGCTGCTTTATAGCATGTTACTGGTTTCTAAAATAACAACAGCCTAATTGATTAAGGTGTTCGGCGGCTCTCCTATCATTTTCTAAATGGGGCGCACCGTCCCGCCAACGAGACCGGCCCCCAGTAAGATCACAGCTTATAGTAATTGAAGGTGTTCACAGTTAGGCCCTAGGATAGACACTAAGTACTGATGAATAATTTCTGAACACAACTGTTGAGTAAAAGAATATAAAACAGAATGTTTCTTTTGTCACGTATCAAGTATCGTGCTACTTGATCCGATTTGCATAAAGAAGCAGCATTCAGAAAACATATGACACATAAATAGCTGCAGAAGCCGTGAAGTCTTTTTCTAATTATTTGAAAGATGGTAATGACTTTTAATTGTGTTTATACTGTACAATAACAGCTGTGTGAGAACCCATCTGGTAAAACGTCTGGCACCTGCCACATCGAGGTATATTATTACCTCTCCACTGTCATGAATTATACAGTTCTACAGAGCTGTTTTCATGTCGTTTCCAACAGATTTGAAATGATTTCCCACGTTGCCTCATTCATTGCCTCATACTGTTGAGTGAGTTTGACAAAAAGTTCTTCTAAAATGTTCGAAATGCATATTAAAACCCCTTAGCTGTCATGATGACGCCGGTGTCCTCATGGACCCATTGACTTACTTGTAAGCATTTTAAGGGTGATGTTTAAAGAGTTTTACAAAGAGCAGCTTTAGGTCTCAGTTAGATGAAGGAGACATGTCCAGGGAGGAGCTGCCTTTGTTCAGTCATAGTTCAGACAATCCCATTTTAACCTTACCAGGACAGACAAGGTTTTGACAAACAAATCAATACCTGGGCAAACTCTGTGCTAGAGATGGAATGAGAACTGAGCTGATAATTCGAAAAAAAATAAAATAAATATTGATCAGTGAACACCCCTAACAAAGCACAACCACATAACACTGACAACAATGGTGTTTGGTGTGGAAGTTGTTACCGTGGTGAAGAAGACTCTAAAACTAGTCATTTTTAAAATGTCAGGAGGAAGAACAGAAGCTGTATGACGTCTCTACAAAGGAAACGGTATTTAGACATGTTGGCTTTTTATTCAGAAGGCTGCGATAAAGGGTTAGAAAACAAAAGCTGAAGTATTCCAGTGAAATTGTTCTGTTTTATCCTTTGGAAGAGTCCAATTCTGTCTGTCATTAAACATGCTGAATCAGAAAGTGTCAATTTTAAATCTCTAAGTTAAGTGAGTACAAACTCTACAGGCTACACACAAAGACTATTATTATTGCCAATTTCACCTACAGACATTGTAAAAATGTAAAATGCCAACTCTGTACTGATTATGTTGTTGTTCGAAAAGGCTAGTAAAAATCCAGTTTAACTGCAGAGGTGTGTATTACTGACCGCTCTCCCACACGAGAGCGATGAAGTTGTCACTTTTTCTGACATTTGCAAAAGTGATAAAACTGTAAAACATAAAACATTTAATGTGCTCTCAAGAAGCAGAAGTAGTAGAAAGTAACGTAAAGTAATGAACTCTAGAATTGCACTGTTCACGGTGGCAGCATATTGGAGTAGATCTGCGTTAATTCAAATTTGTTCCATTTGAAGACTTCTCTTCATATTTTTTTTGGTCAACGCGTAGCTTTCTCTGACAACTATTCCCTCTGGTTTTGGATGCTGAGAAGTTGGAATGATTTTTCTCATGCTCTTTTACTTTCAAACAGTTTCATGATATGTAACTACGGCGACAAGCTGGGGATGTTTTTACTAGTAGGAGATGCTGATTAGCATATTTAATGATCACTACCTGAACTATGGACCCAAAAACAAGAGGAGTTGAAATGAGACTTTATGCAGAGCAGGACAGAGAGAAAAGTAGGAAGTTCAAACCATTTCTTATTTATTTATATGTATATATATATATATATATATATATATATATATATATATATATATATATATATATATATATATATATATACTGTATATATATATATAAATATACATATATATAAGACAATATGACTTTTCAGAATGTTCATTTCTTGCTACAATGAAGGACTAAAAGCACAGGACTAAGCTTCCTCCTGCTGCAGTGGGATGGCAGTCACTGGTGGTTTGCTGTACTCCATGTCTATTTCATAAAATGAACTGCAATAGAAAGATAATGGTGGGGGCCATCCATCTGTCTGTAGCCTGAGGAGGGAGGCTCAGGAGGGACTGTGTCAGCCTCCACCACCCCCCTCAGGCATTTGCCCTTTAGACCTTTGAGGAGAAGAGAGAGCTGACTTGTGCTGTCAGCAGCGACTGTTAAAAGGAGTTCCAGCTCATTATGGTGACTTTTGATCAGTGCCCAGCCGGGCAGACTCTAGCACCCCATTGTCTGTTTAATGTGCTCCTCTGCGTTGCAGAGAGCATTAATATCAGAGGAGACGAGCACCGATAGGTTTACAGAAAGTGACGGATCGTAGCCAACATTGTTTCTTGTTTTATTCTTTCACAATCGAAAACTCCAAAAATGTGCCCTGGTTGCATCATAAAGATTGTCAGACCGTTGCGTAATGGATATTTGGAACGTTGGAACCTGGAAATGCTATTTTTAGAGGTCTACCTAACCAGTGGACTGTTCAGTGACAGGCATCTCAGCGACATGTCTCAGCATATCTAACCCATGTTTTCACCTTATTTCAGATTTCTAAATTTAGTACACTTTCTGTGATTGGAAACATATAGAGCTAAGCATCTAAAGTTGATGCTGTGATGACAGGAAATGGATGTTTACGTCTTAGCTTGGACTTGTCAGAAAGCACTAATTAAATTTTGTTCCTTGAATACTCTGCTGTTACTCCTGTGGATGTAGCGCAGCTATTGACAGACTAATTGATCTGTGAAGAACAGATGGGCTGGCAGGTGGGGGAGGCGGACGTTACGCTCAGCGTTTGTTCTCCAGAACCACTACAGCGGTTTCTCCTATGTCTCTGTTTTCTCTCCTACAAACAGAAATCATTAATGTGCCAATCGAAAAGCAGCGGTTCCTACATTGTTGTGTTATGAACAGAATCAAACTGGAGAGTATGTGACTGAATTCAAATGTAGCCATTTGGAATCTATTGGTTCTGGTTGTCTTTTAAAAGGTCTCAAGGTGACCTGGGTTGTGAATGCTAGTGTTAGCATGCTATCATGAGCATTTTAGCTAGCTTTAGCTTTTTAGCAAATTTTATCCTTTACATGGGATTTTGCATAAGAAAAATCCTACCTTAGATCTACCTGCTAATGATAGCCTACATGCTATCATTAGTATTTCAGCTAGCATTACCTTTATAGTTCTTTTTAGCTTATGGCTAACCTAATTGTTTTTCTGCTTCATTTAAATCAGATAAAGATATATTTTCCCTTTTACATACACACTGTGTGCATCCCTTTCATTTGACTTTCAACTGATTTCTGCCAGATAGACGGCAGCCACTATATAATGAGCCTTATGGATCATCAGGATCCGTGCTTCTTCTATTTAGTAGATGTTTATTGTGTAAGGTGACTACAGTTTTCCCTTGCTTATCAGAAAGATATGCACCTCGAAGATATTCCGATCCCAAAATAAAGTGGAAAATCAGTATTGCTCTTTTAAAGTTACATTGAGAAAACTCCAAGCAGCATGTCTGTTAAACAGCTAGCTGCAGGCTGGACACCTGATTATTTCATCTGCTTTTTTTTATGAAAAAGAAAAACTGAAAAAATGTGTAGTATTTTGCAAAACAAGCACCTCAAAACTACTATTAAAGCTACAGTATGTAACTTTTAGAAAGAATATGGTTTTTTTTACATATTTGTTAAAACTGTCACTGTGTAGTGACAGTTTAATATGAGTCAGACAATCAGTGAAAAGATGGAGCTGCTCCACCTCCTCCATGAGCTTCTGTTGCCATCTGAAGAAGTGCACCGCTCCATAGTAAAAACAAAAAAACACAGCCAGTAGGAGGGTCTTAGCGCTGTCAATCAACATCATGTACTCGCTCGCTCCAAATGAGGAAGAAGCAACTTACCCTTCCAGAAAAAACATTTACCTTCTGTCATCGGTGGCCATACTAACCAGCATTCACAACAGGCTCTGCTAGCTACAGTGTAGCAAAGAGAAAGCAGGAAAGCAGGAGGAAGGATGAGAAGAGCCACACAAGACTGTGATAGAGAGCACTAAGACCCGCCTCGTCGCTCTGATTGGTTGATTCTAGTTAGCACTGGGAGCACTGGGAGAAAGCACGGGTGCTCGATTTTTTCACTGATTATCTGTCTCGTACCATACTGACATACAGTACATGACATAGTTACAATTTCAACAAATGTGTAAAGAAATATTTTTTTTATATAAAAGTTACCTACTGCAGCGTTCAAGTGCTAAAATTAAAATAAATTAAATGTTATGCTTAAAGTTACTGCAACCATTTAAATGAATATGCTATATTATTTTAGCTGCACTAGGGAACAACATCATGCCAGCTAGGTTTTCACTTTCTGACTGAACTGATTCATGTCCAAATTCCTGACCACCAATAATGAAGAAAGAAATCTGTAAGTGAACTCGGTAACTGTGCGGTTTCAGCCACATTCCGCCCCACAGCACTTCCGTCCCTAAAGGAAAGGGGGTTGCAGAATCAAAACTGTAATTACAGCGTGGGTGCCATGGTTTGGTGCAGCCTGTTTGATCTGGTTGCTGCTGTGTTTGCGGACGCACGAGACAACAAGGGGGTCGTTGCAAACCCCAGCCAGGAAGTCCCTTCGCTGAAGTGCCTGGCAAACACATGGTCCCTTGGTGGTCAGCGGGGACGGAGAGTGCTGTGTTGACTGATGGAGACAGAGATGACAGGCAGACAGCAGTGTCACCTTACTGACCAAACAGTCTAATGAGCAGAAGACTGAAATGTGACTCTGCCCCCACAGGAACAGCTCCATCAGATATCAACAGGAAGCAGAAGATGAGCAGGAAGGCCGACTCTTAAGGTTTTATCCCTGGGAAATTCTGTTCATTCCAGAAGCCTGTTAAAGCACATGTGAATAAGACGCTTTAAAAAGTACAGATGTTAGCATCTTAAGAAACCTCGTCGGTAAAAGGAGTATGCACTTGTTTATAAAGGCAGTGTCAGCATTGTGAAGGTGAACCTGAGTAGCCTATTCCAGCCTTTGTAGTCCCTGAGGAGCATGTGAAGTCACTGGAGGAGCTTTTTCCACAGATGCTGAGTTCATCTGCTCTGGTTTCACTGCCTGTGTTTACAGCCTTGTAAAGGGAAGCCTCAGCAGCGGAGCGCCGCCAGATGAGAATGCATCGTCACCGGCTCTGTCACGTCTCTTTTTTGCAGCATCATAGTCGACCATGTTCTGATGAACATGTTCAGTTCTGCCCGAAGTTTATATACACGGTTTATAGGCATGAATTAGGGCTGTGTAATAAAAATGATAACGGTATCTATCGCAACAGACTCGTGGTCAATGAGGGACAATGTTGGCGACGGTGGTAGGAGTACGTCACTAAATCGGTGGGGTGCCGATTCGATTCTGCCTCTGTTGTTGTGTCGATCATTTCAGGCAAGCACCATACGATGCCTTTAGCCGCTCAACTTCCTCCAGGCAAGATAAGAAAGGTTGGTGGTACCAACTTCTTGGTTACCTAGTAACAACTTGTTGAGTAATATACACAGTAGCAGTTTTATGTTGCCTTTAACGCACACTCAGGTTTGCGCACAGTCAGTGCGGACTCAAAGCGAACATCCGCTGGACACGTTCAAAGAATTGTGGGGAAGAGAGAAAAGCTCTAGTCCCTAGCTTTGAAGTATTTTGGATATATAAAACAAAAAACTAACCAATAATTATCAATATCAACTGATATGAAATACTTCCATCGTGACACTTCTGTTGTCATGCGAAATTGCTCACCTCTGGCTTGATGAAGGTTTGTATGGCAATTTCTCACCTCTTGCATGGCAGTACTCAGGGAATTTACCTATAATCACAATGTCTTTTAAAGCCCATTCATCTATCCATTCATCCATCCATCCACCCATCTATGCCCCTATCTATACCCACTTATCCATGCAGGGTGGCGGGGGTGGGGCGCACACAGGACAAACAATGATCCACACACACACACTCATACCTGAGGGAAATTTAGGGATCAGCCCAAACAGCTGCACATAAGCACAGGCCAATCAGAAGTGTCCCCTCACACGATCAGCATCAGATTAAAGGACCCTAGTAAAAATGCTCAGGAACCTCCCAGGAACCACCGAGGCTCAGGGCAATTAGAAACTGGAAGCTGCTGGAATAGCAAAGAGAGTTTTACATTCCTGCTGACCAATAATGATGCTCCGGCTTCAAAAACCACCTCTAAGCCCAACGGACATTTGCAGCTGCCCACATGGACAAGCCACTTACCTTCTGCAGAGATCATTTAGCATAAATCAAACTGTTTGTTAGAAGTCATGTGTTTGGAAGAGTTCAACCACTCTAGAGAGTTGAGAGATGTGGTCTGAAGGATAATCTCCCAACTGTTAAACATGGTGTGGTAGACTGTCTGGTTATACAATGCAGATGAAAAAATGAAGAAGTATTATTGTTGCCACATTTTTCTGTCAAACCTCAAAGAGGTTCACAATCAGCAAGTCAGGATCAGTGATCAGTAGGCCTGTCACAATAACAAATTTTGCAGGATTATAAAATTGTCCCAGAAGTTATTGTGATAAAGGATAATATGTTGGTTTTTTTCAGACCATTTTCAAGTAATATAATAGTAATGGCATAATAATGCAGGGATACATTCTCGACAATTAATAAACTTTTAAATTTTAATGAACATTTAACACTGGAAGTGGAAGACATTTTAAATAAACAAATTAAATAAACAAAATGAATTATGTAGTTTCGGTAAAAAAAATAAATAAAAAAATGTCCTAGTTGAGACCAATGTACCAGACTGAAGACTTTTGTCATCCAGTTTTTGGTAGAGAAGAATGAGAAAAACAATAAATCATGAATATGGAAATTATTGAGTTTGTTTTAATTTATCATCAACTGATTAATTGCTTATTGCGAGTTTTGGTGATCAGTCAGAAAATTGTAATTTAGAATATACGTTCCAATGAGTCTTGTTTGTCAGATTAAAAGTACCTTCTGAAAATAACAACCTTTTGTGCAGGTAATAAGCACTTGTCATTAACCCCACATTTCTGTTTTAAAAATATATTTTTTATTGGTCTGATGGTCTGATATCGGTCTGTAATATCCTAACTTAAATGTCTTGTTTTTATTACCTGTAAGTGGAAAAATCTCAGAATTAACATACATAAAGGCTCTTAAATAGCCATCTGTGTGAAATTAAACTGTATAATGTATCTTACATAAAAAGTTCCTGAAATAAATGGACATTTCAGTAATATTCTAATTTAGGCAGAAAACAGTCAGTTTAAATAAGCCATTGAGAGGTCAAATATATAAAAAATAATTATTATGGAAGCTTTTTGCTGCCTGCAAGATTGTATATTTTATTCTTGTATGAATCACTTTTTGTTTTAGAAAAATCCTGCTATTGTATGTTGTATAAATACTGATCAGGGGCCAAGTTCAATTGGTAGAATGTTGCCATGAAACATTATGAACTGGGGAAGAAACTTTCATCCATTGTTGTGCATTGGATGAAAACTGCAGCGTAATCTTTCAATAAATATTTTTACATTCAGATCCAATCCATGTTAAACATACTGAACATGTCAGATTAGCCAAACAAAACTAATCTAATCCTAGTTCTAATGGTTTTTTAAAATATATATATAACAAAATAAGGACAATGACAGGGACAATTGGTTTAGGCCATAAAACCCATCATGTAGGCCGGTGAGGGATTAAAGCATCATCATCATCATAAGGCTTTCACACTCTAGTAAACAGACAATAGAAGGTTGTACTCCTAAAAGCTAAAATGAAAATTAATGTATGCCTGTTTTTAATGATGGTCATAAAAAAAGACCCATTAAACAACATGAATCAATACTCTCTATTGGAGTCATGCCACAAGGGATTCACTCAGGCCCAGGCCAAGGCAGTCAGGATCCAAATCTCCAAACTTGCTCCACAATCAAATCAAACCTTTAAACTATCAACGACAATCCTAATGTTGCCACACTGGCCGGCAGGGCTGGATTTAACGTTGTTGTCTCAATGCTGCATTGTAGCTATGATAGGCCAATCTCTTCACCTAATGGGCCTGATAATAGTGATAAATGTGTATTTCTGTGGGGAGCAGATGTTGGTGTGAAGCCGGCGTCCCCTGGGCAGGACGCGGGGTAAAGCTGCATTTGGGCCGCTCTGATGTCTGCCGGTTTAAGTGGTCTTTAAATGACATCACCAAGAAGGATTATAGCTGCTGACATAAACGCAAGTGGTTACTAACTGACCCACTGACTGACATTTGTCTGCTTTTCAACTTTCTACAAATAAAGATCTGAAAAGTGTGGCACATATTTATATTCAACTCCCTTTCATCCCATACCTCGAAAAAAAAAAAATCAAGTGCAAATGTACCCAAAGCTGCAGGGACCACTGAACAGGCTGACACATTTTGACAGCCAAAGCACTTTGTGATGTCATAAAACTCCGACAAAATCTATTCCAAGTTTGTATTTTTCAACGTGACAATGCCATAAAATAAAAAAGTTTAACGGGTATGAATTATGCTTTGCGAGGCACAGAATAGAGGCTCATGCTCCAGCTTACCAGACGCCAAAGTTTCCAGAGCAAAAAAAATCAGCACAGGAACCAAAAGCAGGCTGCTCTCCATCATGTGCTGAGATTCTTCATAGGTAGACCAGGCTGCTGACAGTCCTCAGAGCATGCACACTGTGGGATGTACAGTGCGGCTGTTCAGCAGCAGCGACCCTATATCCAAAAGGAGTCCAAACGATCTCCAATCTATGGGGAGAAATCTGCGCAACCAGCAGCATCAAACTCCCCAGGCAGCATGCTAGACGCTGCAGGGCGAAAGCCAAAGTTCAAACATCCCACACGGGTAACTTTTCTCCCGGACTAAAGTCTCCGTCTCTGTCTCCGCTCCGGGATGGTCCGCACAAAAAAAAAAAAAAAGGCAAAGCGCAGGTGATGAGAGGAGAAGCGGCAACTAGTCTCCGCGACCCGTTATTTAGGAGAAATGTTGACGGGGAAATTCCTCCGCTGTGAGACAAACAGCTCGGAGGGGAGATAAAGTCATGGCGGAGAGAAGAAGGAGAGCCCCGGTTAGACGCACAGCTCCATCCCGCTCCTCTGTGCTCAGCTCCGCTGCGGGGACTGACTGAACTACAGCCTCATCACAAAGCGTGGCGCGGTCCCGGAGCAGAGCGCACAGTCACCAAGCTCCCGCTGATACTCGAACAACGTCCGGTAGGACTTTCAAAATAAAACTATACAGCAAGAAAATGGAATTAATATGACGGTCGGGCCTACAGAAAGAATCACAGAGCTTTTTTTTTATCAGTCACTACATACATTACATACATAAAGTACATGTTTTGGTGACGCACAGAGCAGCAGCTGCAACCGAAGACATAATAATGTTCTTAGTTTGGACAACATGGCCTATTGATTAATTTGTTTGCTCTTGTTAATTAACAAAAATAAATATTAGATATTTATGATACTGCAACAATATCATAAAGTTTATGTTTAAGTTGTGTGTCATATTTTTTTGTCGTGTGCGCGAACAGTTGGACAGTTTTACCTCCTGCTACTCGTTCCGTTGTTTACTGCCGCCTCATAATGTTTAGCTTTACAACCCAGAGCCTTGTTAAAGGGCCAGTTCACTCAAAATTAGACTTCAGTGGAATTAAAGTAACTTCTCAAGCCTTGCATGATGACGTGAGGGAATGGTGGTTCACCTGCAGTGCTATGAATCCCACTCTCTGGACCAGACTGGATCTCATTTTCTAGGGTCATCCCTTCTTTTACGGTACTCATCCTCCTGAGAAATGGGACCATCCTCAGAAAGCGGACACATGATTATTCTCACTGACTCCTACCGCGCCAAATATGTGACTTGATATGCCTGCATGTGTCCTGCAGCAAAATCATCATTTTTTTATGTTTGCTTGCTATGGAAGAAAAGAATATATCAAATGCAGTGAAAACAATGTACTGTATACTTTGCCCTTTTAAAACACAGTTGCTTTTTTGTGTTTAAAAAGGCAACTGTGTTGTTAATGTGCTTACAAAATGGGTGAAATCCCAGATTTTAGTCACAGAAATCTTCAAACACTTGCAGTCAGACTGCAAGTGAAGTAAGTATGCCAAAATGTATGTTTTTCTTCCCACAGGAATCACACTTCGCAATATATCAAACTAGAATTATTTTTGTGTTTCTGACATATTTCAACTGAATTTTTTTGATTTCCTGCTCTTTTTTGTTTGTTTGGTTTTTTTTTTACATAAAAAATGACAAATGATACCAAAATCTACATGGGTAGATATCAAATCCTCCCCCATGTTCTAGCATTGCTGTGAAGGTAAAATAGATTTTATAAGAAATGAAACTGATAAGTAGCTCTATGCTACAGTTCATTCTGATTAATTATGCTGATGAATATGGTCTATTCTGGTCATCCCCCACAGGAATACTTGGTACACCCAGCCGCTTAGAAACAGTGCTGTGGTCTTAGAATTAGAAGCAAAGGTGTGAAATGAAATTCACTCCAAATACAGCATCAGCAAGCAATTAGGGGATCTGACTGACCAAGGTCACAATGATACAAAGGAATTAAACCATGGAGTTACCATTAGGTCAGTCCTGAAATCTAAAGCATCAGTCCTAAAATGAGACCTAAACTGAACTGAAAGAAAGACAGAGAGCTATTTTTGTGACTTCATGTGGCATTCAGGACCAACTGCAGCCATTAGAGGGCAACCTGGCTAACTCCAACACACACAGCTTTACATCTATCCAACAGACATGTGATCAAAGTGTGTGTTCACCCTTCAAAGGGATAGAAAGAATAAGAAAATAAGCTACCTTGGACAACAGCCTTTCAACAGAGGCACCTCTGCGTTTATCTGTTTCTGTAATTCCAAATTGTCACCCGGTAAGGTTTAAGGCTACACCGCATCACATGAAAGGCGCTGCTGGTGGAACTGAGTTCAAAATATCTAAGTTGGTTTTGTCCTCATTAAAACTGAGGAGTTTAAAGTTGTCCAATGTTTTTATTTTTGCACAATGGTTTCAGAAAAAAAAGCAAAGGCAGGGAAATACGCGTGTCAGCTGTCTTCTTGACAGTAGCTCAGTTACATTCGATGGAGAGTGTTCATGAATGTCAGTTTTAAAATGCCTACCACCGTTTCTAGATGTTTATTTGTAGTTTTGTTTTCTTCCAGTTATTAAGATAAAGCTTTTAGTTGCAAGCTGGAATGGTACGTGTGAATAAATATCGTAGTCGCTGCTTGTGAAAATTAGTGATGGGTCCAGAAACTCCGACGCATCGGAGTTTCTGGACTCCAATGCGTCGGACCCTGTGTTGGGTCAAAAGAATTTTTTATCTTTTACAGTACAGCATCAACTATGGAGCCTCAAGGCAAACAAAAGGTTTCGTAGTTTGGGACCATTTTGATCTTACATCAGAAAATAAGGTATTGGTTGTCACTTCGTTGTTGTTTCATCCGGTTCTTTTCAGCTTCTACTTGATCTATCTGAATCCAAATTCAGCTGAAATTGACTCTTAGTTTACTTTCATATTATGTTCTGCAGGTTAAGTGTTGCATATGTTTGACAAAACTGTCCTATTTAAATAAATCCACCTCCTCAATGCTGAGGCATTATAGGGCCAGGCATCAGAATGAAGTCCCAGATACACCTAGGACAAACTCAGGTATACAGCCATTCTACAAATTACTCACTTGCTTTTTATAAATTATTTCATATAAATGTATTATTTACTTCATTTTTTTCTACAGCAGGAGAAGTTGTGTCAAAAAAGCATAACAGACTAAATTTCAAAATGTTGGAAAAGCTTATTTTTCTGAATGAAAATTTGTGAACCCCCTCCCCCAGTCCACAAGCATCCTCATTCCAAACACGTTCACTTAAATTTTCACTTTATGGCACATGTTCACATTATTTATTGACTGCATTGAAGAATATCAAATATATTTTTAATTTAACTGAAGATATGACATAATACAATATATAATATACAATCAAATACAATGACTTAAATCTTATTGTATAGACTAGGTCATCGAATCAGTCTGTCTATTACGTTGCCTGTAGGGATTTTTAATGCCCAGCAGGTGTCAGTATTCAGTGACACAGTATCGACACAGTATCAATACAGTTTTGCTATGGGTCGAAACGCTTCATGACGCCTCATTTACCCATCACTAGTGAAAATAATAATAACAACAGTAAACACTCACACAACATTGAAAAATGTTTATACAGGAACAAGTAGTTCCGGTATAAAGATGTTTCAGTATATATCTACTTGACATGGCGCCACCACACGGTCAAATCACGTCATCTCAGCAGCCATGCCTTCCGGGATGTGCGAAACAAATTATCCAATGATATCCAGCTGCACGTGGGAACATTAACACTACAAAACACGCCCTTTTTAAAGCAAAACATGCCCACTCATTCCATGTGGCAGGGGAAATCATTTTTCAATGCAAACAAAGTGGCATTAAAAGTTTAAAAATAGAGCTAAAAATAAAATATACATAAAATAGATGAAATAGGCTAAAAATTAAACAAAGATACAATAAAATTAAAAATAATCTGCATCACACACATCTGGCATTTGTAACTAGTCAGACAAGTCCCCAAGAAAACCCATGACGGACAAGCAAGAGCTCGTCCTACGGAGGTCCATGAAGACAGACGTGTCAATGATTTGGTCCCGTAAAGATAATACTACCACCACCACAACATTCATGGATGTCGGCCAGGTTCGGCGCAGAATGTACATGTGTCAAAGTAAAGCAAGCTTTACTCGCTTCCATGTTAATCTTTTTTCATGTCAGCTGCGGCTGATTGATTCTTCAAAGGCTCTTGCTCCTCTCCGTACGTTTTCCTTCATTAATATTGATAACAGTGCAGTTAAGACTCTACCTCAATATATCTAGAACTAGCCTTTTCTTTTTGAAGTCACAATATCAAGTATGTGGCCGATGACAGCAGGCTCTCAAAGCTGGTATCTGACTGGAAACACAGAAGAGATGCTGACAAAAGTGTGAATCCAAATGCAAATTTGCCTCACATGTAAAATACATTCAATCTCTCCAACTGGGCTGCATTTACAAATCAGGCATTAACATAAACAGGCACGAGCCTGTACAAACAAACCCAAACTTCACTTCAGAATGTCACTATTTATCTGCACACCGGCTTCCCTAGAAGTTGATGGAAAGCGAAAAGTAATATCACATGCGCTTGAAGATAGGGCAAGCTGCAGCCAATGAAACTTGACATCGCAAGAGCCTCAGCTCTGCAATGGAGCAATAAGCAATGATTGGGTGGAGGGCTGTTGAGCTGAATAAATATTAGGGGTCAGGCAGACGTAGTAAACACACGGCTCTTGACATTTACAGAAATGCTTTGGATGGTGGTATGCATCCAGCGCTGCATACTAAGATGCGCTTCAGCACATTCTGCCTCAGACTGCTTCAGTGCATTGTGTGCAACAGAAACAGCTCCCCTTCACCGAGGTCAGGGGGACTGAGAATAGATTCTCTCCTCGTGGGTTAACAACATTTTAAACGCCCCTGATATTTCTTTCATGTTTTATGCATGTACATGTTTAATTTAATTGCAGAAACTGATTAATTGAGCATCGCTCTGTGATTGAATAAAACATGATGAGGCCCTCCGCTAAACGCGTTTCCGCTCGTCTGTGACTGATGCTCCCACTTTGCTGCCTTCGTCAAACATTTGGCGTAGCTGTCAGCGGAATCAAGTACTCCATGAATTTAGACTAATTATCCACATTAGGTGCTGAATTACAATGACAGCCCATCAGCATGAATTGGTGCTATGCAGCATACTCACAGCTGAGCCATACATCATACAATCACTCCCACTCTGCATACACAAAAAGGACGTTTTAGAATATTGCCATTCAGTTAAAGGGGCAGCATCGTGTTTTCCAGGCACATAGTACCATTTTACAGCAAGTGACTATTTTAATTTCAGTTGTTAAAAGATGTAATATGACTTAAAAGAAATTTTACTTTGTAATTTAATTCCTTGAAACTGGGCCGCTGTCTCTTTAAAAACTCCTGCTCTTTCTGAAACTCCGCCTTCTAGAAGTCGTCACAAGCTTTTAGCAAAGTTTTTACCAGCATTGCACTGAGAGGTTCCCCTCAGCAGACTCTCGGTTCCACCAGGTATTTGCTAATTGCTGCTGGCTAGTCTGAAGGAGCTGATTGGAGGAGTTGCAGGGACGGGCTGCTCTGTGAGGCGGAAGCTCGGAGTATTGGAACCTGCAGGTCTGAGGAGGAGCTGTGCCTCAAAGGCGGAGCTAGGTCCAACCAGGCATTTTGCACAGCTGAATGGTTGCCACGGGAGATTCAGGGATTTCTCAAACATGCATGAAAGAATCAACCAGGAATGTTTTTAATAATGGAGTAACATTATAACAAAATGTACAGCTCCAAAAGGTCAAATTTACATAGAAACTTCCCCTTTAAATCTATAGTAAAGGTTTTCACAGAAAGGACCAATAGGTATTCATCCATCCAGAAAACTTCAGGATCAGAACCATAAAAAGCTCCACAGTTCATGTCATTTAATCAATTAAAACTGTATTGCTTAATGTTTTTGTTTTATACTTGATTTTGACCCAGGTTTTAGTTCTGTGGAGTATTTTTTTTCTCCCTCCCCCCCAAAAAAAGCTGCTTCAAATTTAAATCTCTGTGTCTGATTACTTATTCTTCCTCCCATGGCTGAGCAGCTACTATAGGCAGTGTGATTATTCAGGACTGTAGGCCTGATTGAATGAGTAATTAATAAGCAGAAATATCAAGCACCCACTTTTATTTCCTGGGAAAATCCAACATTGGTGGTGAATGACATCTAATGAGGAAATCAAAATGCCACTCGGGTATATTACACACATCGTTTTGAGCTCCAAGGTAATCAAGCAGCAAGTGAGAGTCCTCTTCACATACACCTGCAGGTTGTTGGGGGGATTTGGGTTCTGTTGCACATTTCTTCATGAGCACAAGTCACCTCTAGATGGATGGATGGATGGATGGATGGATGATTGAGTCAAGCACTCCCCAGCAGATCTCCCTTTATATTTTCATATTTATAGTTACATATGATTGCTTTGACCGTTTACCGTCGTCTGGAGGTAAAAAGAAAAATAACATCCTCATAGCAAATCCTGCAACCCGTACCCGTGTAAAGCTCCGCGGATCATTCAACGTGCCAGACAAAGGCAGGGACCAGCACAGAGTACTGGTGAAAAGTAGCGAGGATTTCTCGTAACATTCAAAGAGTCTGTTAAAAATGAGACTTGCTGCAGGTTACGAAGGGATCGACTGCCCATGATTCAGTCAGTGACCTGCTGTCTCTCAGTGGCTAAAAATCTCTAAGGCTGTGTCTAATGATGATTCCAGCTTTGTGATTGACTTTATTGATCCTGTTGCTGAGGTGATGATACCCCCTCAGAAAACTCCAACAAGCAGACGACATTCTCCAATATAGACAAATAAAAACAATTCGGCATGGATCTTGTGAAATTGAAGTGCACCTAACTGAAGGGAAACTTAGGCTTGTTTTTTTTCTTTTTTCTTTGCATGGTTGTTCACATTACTCTTTAGAATATTACCTACCTCTGACTCCAGTGTGAGCTGTTTGCGGTTCCAAAGCTGACCCGAGTGTACAAAAGAACAATAACAATGACATCACACACACACACACACACACCCACCCACGCACCCACACCCCTCTGCACACACAGGATGCTTTGTTCCAGGAAACATGACATAAATAGGTGTACTTAGTTTCCGCGTCTAAGGAAGCTGCTGGATGTGTCAGCAAATGCTGAGGAGGAAATGCAGAAATAACAAAAGAAAAATCCTGAATTCTGGTATTTTGTGATGTTTTGGAACCAGGAATGGTGGAACATGGATGTGAACAACAATCAGTACTTTTAGGGTGACAGGAACTCTGCTCTCAAAGCCTAAAACAGGACTCATCTCCACGAAGAAGCTGTGTGAGTGTGTCGGATTGCAAAGAGGGCAGATTACTGTTGCAGCTGTCATCCATCTTCGTAAATACTAATACTTGCTACCGGTACACAGTTATGAAAAATGGCTTTGAAAAGTGATGTCAAAGTCACAACATTGGTTTTTCCCTCTGGATTCAGTAGGATTGGATACGAGTTGGATTCAGGATCAAATATGATCAAATGTGACTCAAAAAATCTGATCTGAATTCTCACACTTACTCTGAAACACAAAGCAGAGGGCATCCTGCAAAACCTGAATTCACTAGCCAATTTATTGGGTACACCTTATTAGTCAGTCCCTCCATTTTTTATTTTTTTTGCGATTTCGGAAATTCACACAAAATCAACACAACCCCACATTTCTTTGTGCTAATGAAATTGTGAGATTATTGCAAATTTTCCTAAAACGTTGTCAAAACCATTGGGTTTACTTGACTGCCAACTATCGCCTGTAGGTGGCAGTATTTTCTGCTCTTACTACACTGCCTGACCTGATGTCAAGTTGTAGTCGATTTGTCGAGCGACAAAAGTCAAACTTATTGTCATAAGTGGAAATATTGTAAAAAAAAAAAAAAAAAGTGCTAATATTTCTGAAATTAGCAGAGCAAAAACAATGATCTTTGTTGTGATTTTTTTTTTTTTTTTTTTTGCCAATCGTCATGATTTTAAGGCATAATTGACCGTGGGACAGATTCAACAAGGTGACAGAATATTCTCCAGAGATTTTGGCTTTTAGTGCTGTAGATTTGTCAGCTGCACATCCATGATATGAATCTCTCTTTCCACCACATCTAAAAGGATGGATTTAAGGGCCACCAAACCCTTTCCTAAGGGATTTGGTGGTAATTTTTTTCTTTCTTTTAGTATTATTGGATTGAGATCCAGTGACTGTGGAAACCACTAAAGTACAGTGAACTCATTGTCAGACTCAAGAAACCATTTTCTGGTCATTTGAGCTTTGTGACATGGTGCATTATCCTGCTGCATGTAGCCGTCAGAAGATGGCCACACTGTTGTGACGGAGGAACTGACTCAGCAGCAATATGTAGGTAGGCTGTGGTTGTTAAACAAAGCTCACATGGTACTAAGTGGCACATGGCGTGACCACACTATTCCACCACCATCTTCATACCTTTATGTTGTTTAAGCCAAATTGTTTCTCTGTAGCCTGAATATTGCGTCTGGATTTAAGAGAAGTGAAATTTTTTTTTTCCAGATTGGTAAGGCTGTGTGACTTAAATAAGGCCCGATTATGTTTGTTTAATTTGTATCTTAATTTTACAAGTTTGTCTACAGATTTGGAATTTCTTGGAGATATGTATTTAGAAAGAAACACAAGAGAAATTCTGTTTTGATTTTGACGAATGTACAAAAAAATGATGGTGTTGTAAGCTTGTGCTTCTATATCTGCACTTTTTTTGTGCCACTGACAGACATATAAATGTTTATCTATACCTTTGCGTGTTTTGTCTTGTTTTTCTCTCTTTTCTCCATTTTGTTTTTTTTTATTTCAGCATTGTGTTTTGTTTTTTTTTGTTTTTTTAACATTTTTTAAAATTGTGTATGAAAGGATTGAAAATGACCTAAATAGATCTCCATAGCATTATAAATATTATAATAAGCATCAAATCTTAGCTGACAGGAGGGTTACTTGTCGTGGAATCTGCTGCTGCCTCAAGGTTCAGTATCCTGTGTCTTTCTAGATGATGTATTCTCGTACATTGGTTGTAACAAGTGGTTGTTTGAGCTCCTGGTGGGAGCTCATGGGTGCCATCAACAGGATGTCTATTTTTTTTTGTTTCCCAGAGAACCGATGCTCACTGGATATTTTCTTTCCATCAGACCACTTTGACAACCAGAGAGACGACTGAGTATAAAAATCCCAGTAGATCAGCAGTTTCTGAAACACAGCTTCCATATTTAACTTTCCTTTTGCAGTTTGAATTTTAGCTGGTTCTAGTTATGGAAATATCAAATATTTTTGTAATTGAGTACTCTCCCGAATAATTCCTTGATTAATCAAATGTGTCAATTAATCAAAATTTTTTTCAACTGATAACCCCCCATCCTCCACCGCCTTCAGTAGAGCAGTTACTGCTCACATGATGCAAATCCCAGCCTGCTGTTTTTCAGTCACCATTCAGTGACTGTGCTAACTGGTAAAAATTTGGATCTGTTTGCAGCATTGTGTAAGATGCTCTGTCAGGAACATTGCTTCAGATTTTATTATTTTTATGGTCCATGATTCAATATTAAACATTGTTGTGAAGCATTGTGTTCTATTTTATTAGATAACAGTTTGCAACAATGACTGTTGGATATAGTTTAAACATTGCTGTTACAACTATGCTATACATTATGCTGCAGTTTATTCCATGCATAGGTTTTTAAAGCTACCACCACATAATCCAATAGGTACTTTTGAATTTGTCTTCTGTCAAAAGGCAAATTTCTGGTAAATTACTTCTGTTAGTCGGTTTGTTTGTTCAGATCCTACAGCCATAACAGTCATGTGGGAGGGGCTGGCCCAACACTTCCTGTTTAACTTTGTCCATGATGTCACTGATTGCACCGCTGGGGTCCAACCAAATGGAGGGTTTTCTTTTTTGTATGGAATTGTTTATTCTCTTTAAAGCAACCCTCTGAGTTGCAAATTGGATTCACAATTGAATCTCAACAAAGTTTTTGTAGAGACTTTGTTGTGTGGTTTGCCCAATTTTCTAATGGTGGAGACTAGTGAGGTGCAGTTTGTGTTTCAAATCTGTATAAAACCAGTACGATTTTATAAACTGAGAACTTAAAAGGGTGGGGAAAACTATACATACTCCACCAAGAAGAAACTTGAACCGACTGCTGATGATGTCTGTTAATCACCTTCCTTGGCATTTTCACTAAACTACCCCACAGGAGGCAAGAGGTTTGGCCTTGAAGATTTAATTTTGAAAAGAATCATTGAAAGACAGTTTCCGTTGTCTTCACTGTTTCTAAATTCACTGAATTGCTGCTTAGTTAGTCGTTGATTTATCATCTGTGTTAATGGTAAATCGGAACTGGTGTTTTTCAGACTATAACAGGGTTCTTATAAATATGCATCGTTTGTTCATGTATTATTATTGCTCCAAAACAAAGCAGCAGACATTTTGTTTGACCGGTGGAAGCCCGGAGACTCTGTTACCTTTTCCAGAACATTCTTTCCTGGCTATAAATCCGTTTTATGGACAGCAGTGATGGAAGGTCGGATGCTGTTGGGAAATTTCAAGAGGCAATTTTTTTTGTCATGCTTACATTTAGAGCTGGTACAGGAGAGGAGAGAAAACTTCCCACGCAGATTTGTGGACCGATGTCTGTTAAAGTCAAACATTAGCATTTCTTAAATGCCATTGTTTAACACATTGTCACACACTAAACATCGTTGAAAGTGTTTTTTTTCATTTTTATATTTGCTCTTACCTTGGGTTGGGATTTGGGCTTCAATCACTGATTTTTCACCTGTGAACGTTCCCGCAGCAGCCAAACACTCCCTGCATGGCTAACCGCGGTGGAATATTTAATAGGAATGTGAGGCTGGAATGCAGCTGTGCTGCTGCCAGCGCTTAAGGCAGAAAGCAACAGTGTGTTAAGACAGAATCAACAGCACACCACACAGTCACTCACATGTAGGCGAAAGCAGGTGTTGATTGATCTGATGGTACATTACGCCGTGGATAATAATTCCTTATTGTTGATTGTTGGGAATCAGCGAGGCGGAGAAGCAGGTTTCCATATATTACTATTAAATTTATATCACCTGTATCTACAGCCATTCATATGAAACCGTCCCATCTCTCTCCTCCATTACTCTCAATGGGAACCCCATATGTCTCCACCTTTGGTGACCCATCACCGCTAATGGGAGCACCGACCCTCTGAGAAGCTCCAGCAAATACATTCTATTATAGATTAATTGATTAAGAGGGTGGAGCTGCGAGATGACAATATATCTCTTTATTGATCTGCCTTTCAATGAGATTGGCTGTTACCCAACCTCCCTGTGGGAGAGGGAGAAAAAAAAAGAGATGGAAAGTAAGAAGAGGAGGAGATGGTAAAGCGTCGCCTCCATTAAAGGAGCAACTAATTTCCTGTTTCCTTTGTTGCCTGGATTCAGTTCCTCAGTGCGAGTAAAAATTATGAGCAGTAGACTGAGTGATGCACGTACGCCGACTGAAGTGATTTTTCACATTTATTATCTCACTCCTCACCGTTTTCCTCTCTAGGCTTTCTCTCGTCTCATTATACGCAGATCCACCTATCCAGCCTCTCTTTTATGTCTCAAGACCTCTTTGTCTTTCCCATTTCCACATAATGAGAGGCCCCCTATTAATTTTGGGGCTGTGAAGCGAAACGTGCCCTCTGTCGACAGGCTTCCCCCAACACCCTTCTGCATCCCGCTCGCCCCCCAAAACGAAGTGATATGGGTGGATGAAGATAGAGTGGGCAGGGGAGTCCCCGTCTGTTTGCCACCACACATCATAATGAGCAGGGCAGACTGGAGTGTCAAAGGCGACATCGGGTCTATCTGGTGGGGCTCAGCCATTCAACTGGTTTCATAAAATGATTGGATTTGGTCATGAATGGAAGGGGGGCAGATTTGGAATCTGTAGAGTGTGTAATAAGAAAAAAAAACATTCATGACTTCTGTTTATGAAATTAATTTATGATCACAAGAGTTTTCAACAATACTCACCCATTCCTTACTAAGTGATTTTTTAAATTTTTTATTATTTCACCAATGTGTTTCTTTTGACTGAAATTCATTTTCATGTTTTAGAGTGACCCAACCAAAGGCCTGGCTTGAATTTGAGAGAGAACTAATAGACGGATCTGAAGATTAGGGTGACAACACAGAGGACTTGAAGTTCATCACCAACAATAATTCAGCAAAACAGCAACAGGGACCAACAGGAAGCTGAGCAGCCCTTAGAGCAAGGGTCTGATTGGTCATTGAGAAAGGTATAAATAATACTAAAATGCCATTTTAAAAGAAAAATATTAACATTACAGACTTTTTCCTCATTAAAACAATTTTACATTATTATTGGTTGTTGAAAGGAACCAATCTCGCTTCCTACAACAAACTTCCTGGTTAAATGGAAACACTTTATTAAATTTAAGAAAAGCCTCAAAATGGTGATTTTTTTTTTAATCACCATTGGTGATACATTTGGACTGGAAGCACTGTGGATGTGGACGGGGTGGGTGTGCATGTGTGTGTATAGGTTTCTGTGTGTGTGTGTGTTTTTATATTAATGTGTCCATGTTTATTGTACGTATTTTGTATGTGTATGTATGTATTGTTTCCATTTGGCTTAGAAGCTTTTCTTAATTCAAATCTAAGTGAAACAGGAAATGGGGAGATTATTTATGCCATTGTCTGCAGGAAGGAAAAGAGGTGAAATTAAACAAGTTCAACTTCTTCAAACCTTTTCAGACGGTCACCAAATAAGTGGTGTATTTGCATGTCATGTAATGTATGTGTGGTAGGTAATGCAGTGTTGTATTTACATGTACTTTAGCTTTTTCTCTTGGTTAGATTGTCGGGATCTGTTCCTTATCTGTGTTTATTTTGAGTTTCTGTCTCTCTGAGTCTCCGTGTTGTCCTGTCTCCCCTTGATTGTTTCCAGGTGTTTCTTGTCTCCTTGATTACCCTCTGTGTATTTAACCCCACCTGTGTTCTTTGTTCCTTGTCGCAGAAATTACAATAATATGTAAATAACCCCTAGCAAGGATAGTTAGAAATTAGTATTCTTACTTTTTTAGTTTTTTTTTAACCATTAGTGCAAACATCACAGGAGCAGAGAAGAGAGAGTAGAGAGATTATGAACAACCGAGCAAGTAAGTATTTCGAGCTTTTTGCACGTTGGTGTCAAATCACTGCAATTAACAGGCAGTAAATGAACGTCACCTCACAGTGTGACACCGAGTGAGTGGGTGAATGTTAAATATTTTATTTACTTTGTATGATGTAGATTAGGAGAAGTCAATCCACAGACCAGCGATCTGTCCGGAGTCTACGCTGCCTCTGGCCCGATGACTGATGGAGACAAGCATCATCCCCCCCATGAATAGAGAAGTCAGTATAATAACAACAAACAGGAGCTATGCCTCATTTTAACCCGATCAAACATTTTGCTTGATATATTGTACAAGTCAAAAGTTAACAAAACGAACCATAAAACAGAGGAACGTACCAAACCACTATACAGATGTACCAGTCCATCCCTAACACACAACTGAAAGCAATATGTGAGAAAACTGGATTTGAACTCCAAGCTCCATTATGAGTCATAAACAAGTGAAAACTGTAGAAAATGTGGGGCGGGGGCGATTTAAGCAAGCTGATGAATGCAGAAAGGAAACTATAAGCAAAAAAAAAAACTCATAGAAGTCTATTTTTAAGCAAGAGAAGAAAAAGCCTACATTTTTATGAGATGTTTTAATTCTTTCACATAAGCCAAGAACTACCAGTATGGACCTATAAGGAAGGAGAAAGGAAAAAAAAGGAAACGCTTGAGAAAATTGCAGTAATGTGTCTGTGCTCTTGATATCGGTGAAATGAGGAATGTCTAGTCACATCGTGCTGTGCATTCAGCGTCAGAATGAAAGCAGACGTGAGAGGAGCCCAGGTGCAAGTTTAATCTAGGAAGAAGCTACTTCAAAGTCTCTATACAATTTCCATAATTTGAAGCTTCTGCATCTCTATTTTTTGTGAATATAATTGCATGAAAATCCAAGATCACCAGAAGGTACAATGTGTCACAAAAAATTGACTTCATCTAGTTTTTCCTCAAGATTGTACTTTTAACTTTTCTTTTTATTTTACTTTTGAAAAAATTTAGGGAAGAAAAAAAAAAAAAAAAGCTTTACCCCGAGTCTGAACTGACTGAAAGAAAGATACTGTTAGCCATGTTTTTTTTTGATTTTTACAGGAACTGACAACTGATACGAAAGGGGGAAGCCATATGAGAAATCTTCTGAGTGTAATTCAAGAAGGTTCTGTCAGAAGAGGTTTTATTCTTGGCTATTTGCTACTGTAAGAATCGATGGCAGAGCCACAGCTTTCTTTTTCGTTTCTCAAAAGCAGCAGATTGCATGCAAGCTGATAAAGTTCTAACGGTGGTTTCCATTTGCTACAGCCCACTCTCACCAGAGACTATGAGATTGCTTTTACAAATGTTCTAAATGTCGACTCACAGCAGAAAGTGCAGAAATTGTGAAATCCCTGTTGTAGAAGAAGTTACAGTAATGCAATTCAATATATTCAGAATAGCAAAGTTGTAACCCTAAGTTATATTGAAAAAAAAAACAAAAAAACACTTCTTTGCAGTTACATCAGACCAAATTTCTTTTGTTTTAGGCGAGTAAAATCAAAATTTGATAAATGTCACAACAGTGAGAGAAAGAATATGTCAAGAGATTTATTTACTAATGTATTTGGAAATCAAAAGTTTGCACACATTTCTTCCATGTTTAGCAGTGTTGCCTTGGAACTGTATGACTTGGGTCAAACATTTTGGGTTTCCTTCCTTCCACAAACTTTTCACCATAGTTTTAATTCGGTCCATTCCTGCTGATAAAACATGGTGGAACAGAGCCGGGTTTGGAGGCCACCTCACTTTCACACACCTTTTCAGATCTGCCCACAACTTTTCCACAGGATTCAGGTCAGAGCTTCGTGATGGCCTCTCCAAAACCCTGACTTTGCTGTCCTTTGTAGCCACTTTAGCTGGATGCTTATGATTATCGTACGTCGGCACAGGACACGTTTCACTCTGGATAATAACTCTGCCTTAGCAGCTTCAGCATCATCTCCATAGGGTCTTTGGTTTTTGTCCTGGGGTCATCCTGCACATTTCACACCAAAGCACATCCATCTCTGGGACACACAGAACCCATTCCTTCCTAAGTGGTGTGATGGCTGGACATTTCCATCATGTCTACACGTCCATATAATTGGCTGAAAGATGAATGCAGGACCTTGAAGAGCTGGTAAATTGTTCCCAAGGATGAACCAGACTTGTGCAGCTGTATGCGTCTCTTCCTGATATCTTGGCTGATTTCTTTTAACTTTTCCCTTTGTGTCAAACAAGAAAGCAGTGTGTTCAGGCGTCGCCTTCAGGTACTGTACATCCACAGATGTGCCTCCGATTCACTCAAATGTGTCAGATAACCTAGAGTTTCCATCACAATCTGTTTAAAGAAACAGTGTTCGTCCTATATGTAAACTTGTGATTTTAAAGATATTAATAAATACATTTCTGACACGGTCTTTCTATCATTATTGTGGTATTTAGCAAGCAGGAAAAACTTTGGTGATTCTAACGGACCTAAAAATAAGATGAAAAACACAGAATACGGTGAATAGATCTGCAAAATCGTCAGAAAATGTTTTGTTGCCATGAAATCAGCTAAAGTCAACAGATTTTGTCGCCAAGAAATGCGTTAGCCTTCATTGTGAAACCTCTTACTTTTGCTCCTTCAACCAGACGCTGTTCATTCTGCTTTGCCCATTTGGATCATTGGTTCATTTGGATCGTCTCATTTGTCTGAATGTAGCAACGTTATTTCCTGTCCATAACTCGCTATGCGAGACGTGATAACAAGGCAATTAGTGCGTCACTGGCCTTGTTTCATCAGATCATCTCGTTTCACCTGACAGAGCTAATAAGGAAATATATTTTTATGCAAAATTACAAAGGAACCTTGTTTTCAAACTAAAATGTTAGTTAAATAAATAATAAATTTGGATTAGGAAAAAAATAACTACTCTATGTTGCTTCCAGGACAAAATACTTTCACAAATTCACTATTGTAGTTCTGCTGTGTTAGATGGAGCCGCATGTCATGTCATTTTTTCTCTCTCTCCCAGCAGTTTTTGGCAGAAGAAGTCCTGCTTGCTCAAAATAATCTTCCTGGCAAGCTCCAAGTGGTGTCAGGACAGAGGGTCAGAGCGTGCAGCCGGCTGCCACACTGCGCTGCCCTGTAATTTAGCCTCCTCTGCTTCCCCACCCCACAGAGCTCCCATCCGTTCGTTTCCTGCGAGATGAAATGACTCTTCCAATTCTCCCTGTCTGCAGCAGAACGGGAGGGGAGGAGGAGGTGGGGAGATGAAGTAGCAGCAGCAATTATGGAGAACCCCCCCACCCCACCCCCAGTCTTTCTCCTCTTTCCAACACACACTCTTACAAAGCTACAAGAGAGCCTGAACAATTTCTTCTTTTTTTTTTTTTTGCTGCTCCACAGAAAAGCTCCTTCGGCTCCATTCTGCTTGCTCCTCACCTGGTGTTAACAGGCAGCCTTTGCCTTTTCTATATGTCATTATGCTGTGTGACGGGAGCCATTCAAGCCCAGCAGTTAGCGGCCTCACTGGAGGAGCCTTCGTTTTAGGGAGACGAAGTGGAATGCGGCAAATGAGGTGAAATTGCACTGATTCACCAATTTGCATTGGATTTTGATTTTTCCATGAAGAAACTATACATATTTTAATTTTATATACAGTGTCATGAAAAGAATTGTTCTGCTTTACCCTTTTTTTTTTTGTCATACCTAAACATCTAAACCTGAAAATAGCAACAATTGTTTTGCTGAATTAGAAAGTAGCTGTAAGAAAACACATTTCAATGGCCACATTCTAATTACTGCCAGAACTTTGACTCTGACAACAGAGAGGTAAAGAGCAAAAGATTTAAAAAAGCAACACGATGCTGAACTCTGAAAAAAAAAAAAAAAAAACTCAATAGCAGATGAGAGATCTATCAGTCTGAAGAGGCTTACTAAGCTATTTCTAACGCTTTGGAACTGAAATCATTGTGAGTGCGAGCCGTCAAGCACAAACAGAGAAAACATGGAGCAGCAGTAAACCTTTCCAGGAGAGGCCGGCCTGCACTGATGAGAATGCAGGACAACATCGCAACCGCTGCAGGTGTCACCCGATGATCTCCAAGCTGCTCTAAAAAACTATTCTGTGAACTGACGAGCAAACGGTAACACTTCGTCTCATTTAGATTCAGATATGCTCTATACTGGGCTGAAGTTGCCACTAAATACAAATAGAAAGACCTATTTAGTGACAGCCAACCAGAGCCCTATATATGTATATACACACACACACACATATATATATATATATATAGTACAGACCAAAAGTTTGGACACACCTTTTAATTCAATGAGTTTCCTTTATTTTCATGACTATTGACATTGTAGATTCACACTGAAGGCATCAAAACTATGAATAACACATGTGGAAATATGCACTAAACAAAAAAGTGTAAAACAACTGAAAATAGCCCTTATATTCTAGTTTCTTCAAAGTAGCAACCTTTTGCTGTGATTACTGCTTTGCACACACTCTGCATTTTCTTGATGAGCTTCAAGAGGTAGTCACCTGAAATGGTTTTCACTTCATAGGTGTGCCCTGTCCGGTATATATATATATATATATATATATATATATATATATATATATATATATATATATATATATATAATATTTTGTGCTGTGCCATGCTGCCAAAAAGAAAAAAAAGGACTCTAGAAATTTTTCGTTTTCTTATAGCGATAGTGCTTTTGCCGGACATTAGAAATGAAATCTGCAAATCTTATCCAATTTCTTATGACTCATTCTGATTTAGCAAATCAGAATCATCTGGAGACAATCATCACACACATTCACGTCTCAGACAATGTTGTTTCGCAAACACCGACTGCAGTCGGGAAAATGCTAGGAGCTTTGTCTCCTGCATTGAGTTTGAACCCCCATCTCACCGGCCTCCAGCTGAGAGGTAAGCCAATATTCTGTTATTACTTTAGCTGTGTTTGATGCAAAATAGCCCATTATATTTCCAGGACAGAGCTATTGGCTCTGGCAAATTGGAAAAAGAAAGTAATTACACAATGAATGTATACAGCTAGCTCGTTTGTCTGGGTTGAAAATTGATCTAATAAAGCAAAAATAACGCAGCAGAGATGTTCTGGTTTTAATGGGAGAGGCAGCAGAAAATGGTCCGACACTGACCACATGCGATGCAGCAGCTGCTTGCTGAAATGCTCCAGTGGCAAAAACAATAAAGCTTTCAAGCAGAGATTAAATGTGACAGTAGGAGTGAAGGTAATGAGAGCAAAGTCACAGTCTGGAAGGAAGGTCATGGTGTCTAGGCTACGTTGGAATCAGATACTTTTCGGAGACTTACAACTGCTTGTGTTGGGTGAACAAAAGGTTTTGGAGAAGACCTTAATCTGCTTTCGAAAGAAAGTTAATTAGGTACGCCTGTCCTCATTTCCAAAACAAGTCTTTTGACAAAACAGACAGACCATGTGTAGGCGGACTATCATTGTGTGCTGAGGTCGCTACAGTACAGAGACTTACTTTCAGTAAAACATGACACCTGTAACAATATTTTGTGAGCCTTCCTTAACAAGAATGTTATTTTTTCTCCTAACTGAATTCCTTTATGGGTAAAAGCCAAACACTCGGGAATCACAACGGGAAATGAAGCAGAAAAAAAATGTCTCATGTTAAAAAAAAAAACAGTATTACAGCCATCATAACCACCTCAGAACTTGATGTAAATTTTATTTGGATAAACTACCAGACAAATTCATGGAAGAAATTGTAGTGGAGAAGGTATGTAGGTGTTAGTTTCTGATGTTGCATTTTGTGTGTGTGTGTGTGTGTGTGTGTGTGTGTGTGGGGAGTGTACTATAGTGTGCGTTTGTACTGTAGTACACTTCCTACTTTTGGAGCGGTTTCTGGTTCCTTTGATATTCACAAATGCACTCAAACAGCACAAGAGGTCACTTCAACCAAACAGAGACACGTATTTAGATGGACCAGAGTTTGCTCTTTTGGTCTGCGTCAGAGTTTAATGATGCATTGAACACCTGTGCTGTGAACTGGACTTTTAGGCAAACGGACTAGAACTTGATTACAGCGAACTAAACAGGACCGGTGTGAACGCACCACCGACCCGTAGAGGGCACTCTAAGGTTTACAGTGTATTCTTAAATTAGTACTTAAAAGCATGACATGTACAGATTATTGTATTGTGTTAAGAAAAGTCCTCAGGAGAAACATTTTTACCGGACCTATTTCTTGTTCTGTCACAACTCTTTCAAGGAAAAACTCCTCGCATTCAGTCATGGATTTTAGTCGGGTCATTGATTATTCATGGTTCCCTTCTGGCAAATTACAATGTGCAATTTCTTTAGGTAGAAAAATTGACTACTACCTAAAAAAGTGTCTAACAGATGAGAAATTGTGTTCCTTAAGCTACAAAATGATATCCAGGATCAAATATAGAATTTCTGCAGGAAAAATAAATAAATAAATTAGGCAAGATCTGCAAACACCTACAAGAATGTAAAGTTGTTGTTTTTTGTTAATAAAATGAGTTATCTTTCTTAAATGCGTTTTATTCTGCTTCAGCTAAACCAAGCACACAGTTGGAAGTTGTGTGACAACACATTACTGGATCATTTCAAACCTGTAAAACCTCAATCCCTATAATACAGTAAATGCATACATTTCAAAATAAACCTCCGCTGCTGAAAATCTAGCTTTGCTCATTGTGTTCCAATAAGCCACAGGAAAGTTCCACTGGCTCCAGTTTGAATAAGCCCGAAGGCCCCTTCAGGAGCTTTCTCTTTTTACACAGCTCAAGATTCCAAGACTCTCTGCTCTTTCCTTCATAACGCCCTTAGCCTGTCTGTTGTGCAGAAGCAAAGACTTCAGTGAAAAGTGGCTCTGCTCCTCCCTCACAACTCTCTTCAACGACTGACAGGGTTAAGCCTCACTACCTCAAGGGGGAAAATATGAGATGCTGAGGTCAGGGAACTGGGCATGAAATATTCCACATGGTTTGGTTACCTCTGAGGGACTGAGAGATACCTGTGCCCACAGGGACGGTGATCAATGTCAGAACGAGGGAAGGAGGACAGAGTAAACCTGTCGTGACGGCTTGCATCAAGATAGAGGCGACACGAGAAGCTGTCTGTGTCAGACAGATGAGTAACTGTGACTTTCAATGGGATATTTGGATTTTTGACCTTTTTTTTAAAAGAAAAAAGTCAAAATAAAGGTCGGCGTGATAGAATTTGAGAAATTTCTTCTTCATTCTTTGTAGAATGATGACTGGAGCCTGTGCTGACAAAGACCACAAAGGTGCAACTATTTAGCCATCTATGAACGCATACACACTCCCATACACACACTCATAATCACGGTCTTATGCCTTTCAGTCGCCTCATTTCAGCCTCCTGTCTGTCTCGTCAACTGCAGTTCTTTCTTCTGTCATTGTAAGAGACGGCTTTATTCCTGCAAATGCAAGGACATTGCTTGACTGTAGGCTTAGGAGAGCTGCATCAAAAGAAAACCCTTTGGAGACGGTTGTGGCTTTCTTCCTCCCTGACGGAGAAGGAATCAAAATCCCTTGTTCAGTTAAAATTATAGCTGGATTACTTTTGTCCCTGTACAACAGCACTGTCAGAAGAAAATCTCCCCAAGCTAGATTTATGACTTGCACAAGTGACGCAGTAAGCACATGGCACATTTGCAGTATGTCTCTGTGAGAGGGTGAAGGCTGCTGTCCCACACCTGGTTTTTCATCATCATCTTTCCTTGCTTTTGTCTCCCACACTCCCTAATGATGACAGGAGTGTCCAGGTTTTCAGAGAACAAGGTTTTCACTTTAATGTCTGCTTGCCTACTGTCTTGCTCACGGCTTTGGTTTCTCCCCCGTTCCCATCTTCTGATTTACAACGTCCCTGCTGACCAATGGCGAGGCGAGATGTAGCTTGAGGCAGGGAACACGGGGGATTCATTGTTCCCTTTCTCTCCCACTGTCTGTCTTTATTTATGACACCTCCAGCATGACCAGGAACACGCCATGACCCCGGGGGCAAAGCACAGTACCCCAGTGACAACCTCTTCCAAAGCCAGACCTTTCGTGTTTTTGTGGGTCTCTGATGGATCACAAGACAATAGCCGCTCTGCTCATCGCTGTGAGGGAGTCAGATGGGGTGAAGCTTGGGTGAATAAGAGCTATCACAGCACTGCGCGCAACCATGGAGCACATGGGGTGAATGATGGTTATGATGGAGAGTAAAGGGGAGAGTAGGAGGTCTAACGCTTTAAGCGTGACAGTTGAGTGTCACCGGTGTCATCTGACAGCGTCCCTCGGGGGACAATGTCATATGTTTGGTTTTGTTGTTGAAACAGACAATTTGAAGGGCAGAGAAATGAAAACTTCAATGCTCCCCTCTGCTAGCAGGTAATGCGTTACTGACAGCTGCCACTGACGATGCATTGTGAGTTACAGAAGTCCTGATTTTCCTCTGAATTATGACAAATAGATGCAGTTCCACAGTAAATGTGCCTTGGTCAGCTGTAAGCTGATTCAGCATTATTCTGCGTACTTGAGACATCTGCTTTAGTCACTAGCGAAATTAGCTGGTTCCGCCTGTGTTAGCAGATCAGCAGCAGATTCAGACGGTCGTCGACAAACGTGGAAACACCTGACAGAACTAACTAATCCATTCAGTAAGCTCAAGTAAGTGTAAGTAACTTTAGCTTTGGTTATTAGCTTTACCCCCAAGAGTGGAAATAAGGAAGGCCAAGAATAATTGCTAAGACAGTTTCTATTTTATGTATTAATGCATACTAAGGTATAACTAAGTAAATTCAACTTAGGGCCGGTGGGTTTCTTTGTGGAGTTCTCATTATGGATGGATGGTTTTTTCTGGGTCCTACAGTTTCTGCTGATTATGAAAAATATCCATTTTAGGTTTAAATGAGTCCACGTCAATGGACCCACCATGTTCATTTCTGTGTGAACATGGTGGTTGCTTCCTGGACCGCCTGCAGTCCTGGACACAATAAAGTCTGTGTGGAAAATCTTTATGAAATTGGAGTAGCTGATCAGTTTTCCAGTAAAAGGTACGTTTTCTCCATGGTTTCCCAGAATTATTTGCATCACTGTACGAATTCTTCCAAATCTAGCTGGTGGCAGACTCGCAGCATGTATTCTGATTCAAATATTAATGCATTTCAATAGATTTTCTGGGCCCCAGGGCCCTGTAAGCAGCTAGTCAGTGACATCATCTATTTTCACACTGGGTATAGATTTTGAATCTCTGGTGGATTCCTCTTCCTCTGAGAAACTGTCCTCATATGGAAAGACTCGTATTGAACAACAGCACTGAGGCAGAGACTGGTGCCAGAAAACACAGGCAATGACCGGTTTGTAGTGGTAAATGGCCTGCGTAAACAGAGCTGTCGAAGCAGAAAGCGTCTTGAACACCTGTTTGACCGAGCATTAGAGCAGGTGGACGGGCCAAAGAACGAAGGTCACCCAGAGCCTGGAGGAAGTGCTTCACCGGGGCTGTTGGCTGGAGGGTCGGAAGTTAAATACAGCAACTGATATCAATCAAGCGTACAGCTGTTCAAACAACTGTTTTTGCATGTTATATGCACTCCATTACCTCTTCCTCAGTCCTGTGGATATGAGGAACTACAGCATATATCAGAGAATCCTCACCCAGCATGTGCAGCGTAGGCAGGATTTACCACTACCGCAGACTTCGGTTAGGGTCCATTCCCATCAAAGATTTTCTATAAGAGAAAGAGATTCTATACCAACCCACTTTCTACAAATAAAAAGGCAAGAGCAACATTTTGCATAGACCAGAGGTAAAGAGAAATGTTGCAAAAGAATGAAAAGAAAGATGGACGTGTGGCCAGATGAGCATTTTGTTGAAAATCGTCCAATTAAAACTTACTTCATCCTGATGCACATCCTGAAAACCGTGGCCTGATAAGGAATGTTTTTTATGGAAACGATTACATCACGTGAGATATAAACGTTTACTGCGACTTCAGAACTCAACATGAACTCTTACATAATGAATGCATGGAATGTTTTTACTGGTAGGGTTCCTGGGACCATTGATTTTACGTGTGTGTTTTTAATTACATGTTTTCATAACTTTATGCTGATTTACATTGTAGATTATTTGATTAGATTGTGTGTTCTGCGCTGAAGTTTAATTTGGTAATTTTTCTCCCTTACATGTCTTTTAAAGAAAACTAAACTACCTGTGTCCCTTTGGCAAACTTTGTGCCATTGACTAGCATTTACAAATGCAGTTTTGACTAAACCATTACCATCATTTGATTGTTTTTTTTTGTTTGTTTTTTTGCAAATTTTTATTATTACCCCATGTTGAAGTCATTTTTGTAACCTTTGTTGCATTCAACTTTTGATGATTGCTTGATGTAAAACTGCATTTATTAAATGGTTAAAAAACAACAAAAAGGAAAGGTTGATGAGAATGATTGTGTTTTGCCGTGTATGGGGTTGATGAAAAAATAGGGAATAAAATTTTCATTTGTAGGAAAAAAAAAGCTATTTATGTGTTTAAAAATTTGGAACATTCATCGTGATTTGACGTGGACTCAAGCAGATAATGGGATTCATATTTACAGTCATATTCAGAAAAATTACATTTTTTTTAAGTTGATTTATTTTTTTATTTCAGTAACTCAACTGACAAAGTGAAACACATTATATAGATTATTAATCCACAGACTGACATTTTCAAAACTCGATTTCAGGTAATTATAATGATTTCCTGCTTATAGCTAATGAAAACACTATATTTAAAACCAGAACAATAAAGCACATTTTTATAATAGATAATTAAAAATATATATATTTAATACCTACTTTAAGGCTGTTAAGGTAGTATTAACTACCTTTACGTACCATTTCAAAGGGTACTTTTAATGCTCATTGCCTTATCTATACTATCCATGCCATTTCAAGGGTCATGCCACACAGATGCTTATAGTAACAATAGTTTTTATTTCATAAAGGGGCTTTGAATGTTATTTCTTTTCACAGTGAGTCAGTTTTACACACAAAACCCTAAAAGTAACATAACTGGACAAGTGAGCGCTATTTGTTAGACATTATGGAAGGAAAAGAGGCCTCTGACGTGCCTCCACTCAGGGTGAGGTCAGTGTAAGTCAGTGGAGTGACCAACAAGGGGATAAATGTAGATAAGTACCGAGAGGTTTTTGGATGCTGAACGTGTGTGTCAGCTGTAGCTCATGTGTTTAACATTCTCACTTCACGCTGTAACAACGTGGAGAATAAATGGTAAGCTGAACAACAAACGAGTCATGAAAGCGTCAGCTGCACAGAGGCCAAGCTGTGTGGGTGCAGAGAAACACAAATATCTCTCCAGTGTATTTTAGCTTCTTCTGATGATCTCCTCCTGAATGGGACAAATCCTAATAGTTCTTGTTTTCTCTCTAGCATTAAATACGAATCTAACAGTTGAAGGTTACTATAAAAAACTGACCCTCACACATAAAACAAGGACAGATGAGACAGTTTATGACTATTGCTTCATGTATTTTTAGCAGACAGAAGAGTGTAGTCAGTGTTGTTTATGCACTAAGGGTAAGTGCATCACTAGTAGCTCAGAGTCCTGGAGAAACCTACAGTTGTAGATATTGTTGATATTGATTAGCTAATCAATTTTGTCTGCAGATGTGTTTATCTGTGGACATGAACAAGATGTGAGATTTTTTTAAAAATATATTCCCTCTGGCAGCTGGGACTACGCTGCATCATTTATCAGTTAAAAACCTGGGCAAAAATATCACATACTGTAGCCTGACACAAGAGAAGGTTCTATTGTTGTGGAAGTCCTCCTGTCTGGTTTCAGTCCAAAAGAAAACTCACACATCAATCATCAATGTGTGGTTGCCCTAACAACCCACATCATAAAGGACCTGGAGAGAGACTCCCGTTGCCAAACTTGAGTAAGCAAACAACAAAGTGTTTGCTTATTGTCATGGAATTAGAGCTGAAATCAAACCCACAAACCAGGCAGCACTACGAGGATCATGTTCTTTGATTTCTCCAACACATTTCAGCTTAGTCAGAAACTCCAGAAGATGCAGGTGGAGACCTCAGCAATTGCCTGGATCCACGACTACCTGACAAACAAACTGCAGTTTGCAAGACTGAAGGACTTGCATGTGAGCAGCACAGGAGTACCACAGGGGACTGTACTCTCACCATTACTTTTCACTCTGCACACCTCAGACTTCTAGCACTTGTCAGACTCCTGTTATCTACAGAAATACTCGAATGACTCTGCAGTTATCGAGTCTTTCAATGATGGTTAAGAAGCAGAGTACAGAGAGCTTTGGAGCATGGTGTGGAAACAGTTATCTCATCTTGAATGCGAACAAAGCAAAGGCAATAATTGTAGATTTAAAGGAAAACAAGGTTGTAGATTTGGTATAAAACCACCATGATATGCCTTAAAAGATGAAATAGACTTGAAAAGAACTCGTGACTGTATTGGTAGATATCTTTCGATTTGAACAATGTTCTTAAGTTAAGCATCACAAACTTTGCATATAATGATCATACACTTAGTTTTCTCCTGGACCTATGTTTTTTCTTGTCTGTTATCTCCAACTGCCCTTTAGAATGATGACAATTCTTTGGCGTTTTTGGCATTTAGGATATAGAATTGACGGACGTCTAAATAAAGAAAAATACAGTTTTAAAGTTTGCGTGGCCAGTCAGAACATTGGAAAGAAACCATTTCATGGTTATTGTGGTTCTTGATCTGGTTCAGTAGCTGCCTGTCTATTAAGGTTTTGGATTTGTTTTGGTGGAAAAACTATTACAGTTGCTGATTGCAAGCTCCTGTACTTAATGCAGACCGAGTGGAGACGATTGCCAAGAATTTTTTTTTGTTTTCCTCGTATGTTTTCACAGCTTTCATATCAACCAAGAGAAAAAAGTCTTTACGCATGTGCCAAGAATAGCAAAGCTCTCATCTCAAATTCATTATATCTGCAATATGCGCCCTTTTCCCTGCCTGCCTTCTTCATGTTTGAAACAGATATAGAGCTTCAGTAGATCAGAAGGATTGAGTGCTCAAAATACAGCCACAGGGATCAGTGGTAGCACATAGAAACACAAATTTATTCAGCTAAATGTTGCAGCAATAGTTGCAATTTAAACGAAAAGTGGATTTCTGAAAGACCTCAGATGAGAATAACACGAAAATGTCTTTCAGGTAAATACAAACAGAACCATTGGTTTCTTTGCAATTGTGTTCATGTCAGCGGAGGCATTGTGACTATTTTTCTTATTTAGTTTTAGAAGTGATAGGACATTTAAAGTCTAGACTACGCATTTGGGTCGAGGTGCAAATAAATATGTTACCAAAAGTCAACAGATTTCACAGCATTTATTTACATTCTTGCATATGAAATATTATTAATTGCTCCTTCTTTTTGAAGACATCATAAAGATTATGAAAGTAGAACTGATCTGTAGAGACTGAGCTGTGTTTTGAACTGAAGCATAATCAGTACAGTGAAAAAAAAATTTTTTCTTTCAATGAGGAAAGGCCTAATAATGTGTCAAAGTTTTAATGGATGGCAAAGCTGGATTTCAAGAGTGACTGTGACGTAACCTAAACTAAAAGAAGGGTGTTATCCTGTAATCTGTGGATGTGTTTTCTGTAACTGTAATGATTAAGTGTGAGGAGAACAAAGAGGACCACAATAAATCATTACAACATCTTTTTCCACTGTAAATGAGATAAATATCTTGTAGTACTCAACTGAAATATCAAATTAATCTCTCGAAAGGGAAATAAAAATACAAAAACTGTGGCTTCAGCTAAAGGATGCAAAAGTCCAGAATTTCTTGCTACGACAGCTTAACTTTAGTTTATATTAATCTGACTCCATGTTATGATGGCAGGTGTCGATTGAAAAAACCTGAATGCTGAAAATGAATTAAAAGTTGTATTAGCTTGGAGCTATTTGATTTATGATGCTTAGCTATTAAGATAAATGAATTATTGTTTATTTTCATGTACTTTGCCATTTTATTATCACCGGCTATTCTGCGGTTGTGTTTCTTCTTGTTTACAATTTATATCAGTTTCCATTTTGTCTTTCACCTTACCCTCAGCCTGCCATTTTAAAACCCTTTTCAGATGGGATTATTTCCTTGTTCGCCTCTACCTGCTCCCTTCCCCAGCTGCCTCCACTCTACCGGTAATTAGATCTTCTGGTTCCTTTTGTCAATTCCACTGTACCCTCAGTATTTAAGCTTTTCTCTCTCCTTTTCATGCTTGTTGGATTCTTCCATTTTCTCCATGGTTCCCTGTTTCAGTTTTGTTCTTCTGCTCTTGCGCCCTGGCTCTCGGTGTGCTCCATACGTCATTGTAAATACAGTAAAGAGATTTTTTTTCAGCATGATCCTTCTTAGATCTTGTCTGAACTACCGTCTGCCCTCTAACTCACCATTCATAGCAATTTGCCCCGATGCAGATGATTGCACCAGGGCAATATATATTTCAAATGAATATGTTTTTTCCATTGAAATATACATGATATATGTCAAAGAAAATGTAGAAAACAATTTGAAATGATTTGTTGATGTTTCATGTTTTGCACAGGCTTATCTGGAGAAGATATTGAGACTTTTTGCTAACACTGTCTTTACCCTCTAATCATGTCAGATCCTAAATGTTGCATCCAGTCACTGCTGTTTCAGAAGAAATATCCACTTAAATATTTGTACAAACGGTAGACAAGATTATGTTGTTTAAGACAACTAGGAAATGTGGAGAAAACCCCTTCCTGTATCGATTCATATTAACTTTTGGCTGCTAATGATGCTGGTGTTAAAATCTGCCTTGGAGATTCCAACATATGGTTGGATGGATGGATAGAAAATGTAATAAATGGTCAAGTCAAACTTAGTCTTTAATATTCCTCACTGTTTGCAGACGCTGTTAAAACACATGTGATCTGTGATTCATCCAACATTTGTTTAACCAATGTAAGTTTGCTTTGTTTTCAATTCCCCTCAATAACTTTCACATTGTAGAAACAATATCTGCTTGTCAAACAGATTCAATTCAAACATACGTTCTTTTAATATCAGGTCACTTAGGTGACGAATAAAACGAATTTCCAAGCTGTTGTTTCAGGTTTCTAAAATTAATGCATTTGTACGTTATGAAGAGGCACACGCTGTATCTGAATAACAATACTAAGGCCATGTGTTGGTCCATCTGCCAAGGACCCACAGCCAAACAGCACCTCGCTTTGACTTCTATAAATAAAATCATAGGCCTCGTCTCACAGGGGCCAATAGGGGATACCCTCCGGACCCCTCCCCACTCTGAAGCACTCTTTTTGTCAGACATCTCTTTTCTTCATTGCTGTCTGGGCCCCAGTTATGGCTGGGGACAGAGGTCACTTCACTTTCATTTCTATTCATGCCAGGAAATGAATTGTAATTCCACTGGGCCGTACTGCAACACATATCCATCTTAACAAGTCAATTCATGTCTGACCAGCTCTGTGTTTTTCACAAATCAGCTGAAAAATTGGCCACGGGTGTGAAATCACATTCATTTATGCCTGGTACAAAATCCCTCAGTTCAGAAATCAGGCATGATTGGACAAAACAATGATGCCATTTCACTTTGACTGAACAAATATGCACATCGTCAGCATGCAGCTCACGTGAAAAGATGTTTTATCAGGTTGTTTCACAAAAACAACTCCACAGAAGTGAATCTATATTGATGGTGTAATCAACACATGTGACATTGCAAAATGCACTCATATCGTAAACAGCCGAGCTAATAGAGGTAACGTGTGTGACATTAGAGATCTCAGCCTTGAGTTAGGCCTGTCCGGTGTGACCAATGTGAGAACAGAAAACAACAACAACAACAAACACAACAATGATGAAGCTACATTTGGAAAGCGCTCCCAGAGACCGCTCATAAAGAAAGGCTGCGAAATAAGTCAGCAAGAAGCTGCAGCTTTCAATGGGTTGACTGAAAAAGTGAAACTCAAGAGAGAACAATCCAGCTAAGCTCTATACAGTGTATAGTGAATTATTTAGGATTTTTAAAGTCTGATTCTTTTGGGATCTTGTGGATGTTACTCATGATGGATAACTCTTATAACATCCAGTATTAATCCAGATTTGTTGGTTGAATGGCGAATTTGCCAAGGCTCCATACCAAAGTAGATTCATACAATCTTAAAACAGATCATCTCAAAAACATGTAGTGTTTGTATGTATGAAACAACGCATACATACAATATCCTTAAAATATAATTTTGAGGATATTTGTACAATTCTCATGGTTTGAATTTGGCCATAATTTTCACAGAAACTACAGATTGTTTACTCTGGAAAAAGTGTTTCTAAGGACCTTCTGATGGGCATATGCATAGGACAAAGAACATTAATATTTCCTTTAAGACTAACAATGAGCATAATATTTGCTACCTTCAAAAATGTGTTTAATGTAACTTTTGCTCACTTGATTTTGTTCTCTCGCAAACCTCCTGAGGACCTGCTGTGTATAGTTGGTGCTTTACACTCCTCATTCAATCTGGAATTGTTTGTATTGATATTGTACATACGTGTTATGATGATCAACTGGAGTTTTACAAAATGATTACTGCATTTTCCAGAGTACAAGTCTCTTCATGTGAAAAAATGTGACATGAAGAGGGAAAAAAAAACAAAACACAGGAGTATGAGTCACATTTATTTACAAAAGGGAGACCTTATGTTCTGGTGACACTTTGTGTCCAGTTGATTTTCAGTAAACTTATGGAAACTGTTGTTTTTAGCGTGAAGGTCTGCTGGAGTTTCTGTTCTCTAAATCAGGGTGGTCAGAAACGACCTGGCTCTGCTGGCGAAGCGCGCTCCGAGGCAGAGACGCATGCAGTGTAAATCTGGGCCGATAGAGAGGCGTTTGCGTTACATGAAGCGGCAGCGCCAAGAAAAGTCACTCATATTCATCTCCTTGGCAATGAGGAGAAGAATGAGATGTAACTGCTAGGACAGCCTCAGCAGCTGTTCTAGCAGTTTGGAAAAACCTTTCCTGCCAACATCCATCACTATCCACAATACATATTTGAAGAATATGAGTTACAACATTTAACTTCCCTTTGAGATCAAAAAGTATTATTGCCTTGACTTGAACCGAATTGAATTAAATTGAAAGGTAGCACCAACAGATAGACATAGATATCTACACACGCTACAGTAGGAAAATCTTACAAGGTAGCACAGATTGACAGAATTTCTTTGTGTACCCAACTGTGGGTATTGGCGGTAATGTTTACTCCTTGGTTCATGTCCGCCAGCATGAGATAATATTTAACGCATCAGTCAAAAAAAAAATGTGTCAAAAACAAAAACATATATAAGTGGCACAATCAGCCAAACTATGAAAGGAAGTGCGACTTGTAGCTGGGAAAATACAGCACTCATACATAGTTTATATTCAGTTGCTAAGATTAGCTCTGCAGACACATCAGAGACACAACCCTCCTCCTCCTCACCTTCAGGTGAAGATGGACACCAGTTAAATACCCAAGGGCCTTTTAGGACCAGGCGTTAACATGCAGCATGTGTATTACAGATGCAAGTGGTTCACACCTGCGACTGAAAGCAGGCCTCTGAGATCATATCTCTGGGTTTTGCTTTTCATGCAGCCATGTGGGCGAACAATGACACCATCAGCCGAACTGCTGATTTTTTTTTTTTTTTAAATGAAAATCACCAAGCAATTCAATCATCAGCCTGGTGTTCATGTATTGATGCTGTTCTGCTGTGGCCCTGAAGCACAAACCACATCAATAAATCCCTGAACTTGAAAAACACAACACATTTAACAGCACAATCACATTAACTGAGCACAACTACAAATTATGTAAACACAACAACAGAATGGTCATTGGTGTATTTGTAGTTGTTTTAGTGATTTGTTGAAGTGTTTTGCACTTCGGGGCCACCGTACTGTTCAGATTGACCTGCTTTGAACTTCCTGAAATAATTTCGTCTACAAAAATTATTAAACAGAATGAATACGAGTGAAGTAAAGGTGCATATACATATGTCTCAGAACTGATTCCATTCAGATTGTTCTATTAATGCAGATAAAAATGGCCCAAAGCACCTCTGAAGGTGGCCTGAGAGAAACTGTAATCGAGTCACATTAAAGTGAATTCTGGGCAGGTTCTGCTCATTCAAGAGGGATCTAAGAGCCTGTGGTCTGAATGAGCCCTATGTTTCTGCTGGCACTATAGTATAAAAGAAATACTGCCCACTAGAAGCATGTGAAGCTGAAAAATATTCAAACTCAGTAGATTATTAAACAGATGCACTCAACATTTGTCTCACCAGTGGCATATGTTTAATTCTTAGCATACAAGTAGAAAATATGGTGGGAAATAAAATATCTAATATCACATGAGGGTGCATATGATAATTTGTTTCTGCACAGAAATCTGTGTTAAATAATTTTCTAAGTCACATCCCAAGACATTTGCTTCAGACTGAAGAAATAACTTTTTTTATGTAGTTTTTATTTCACCTTTATTTTAACAGGGAAAAAGGCAACAAAAAAACCATTGAGATTAAAACCTCTTTTTCAAGGGACTCCTGGCCAAGAAGACAAATACAACACAGAAAATAAGCTTCAAAATAACATAAAGGATTAAATATCAGAAAAACAACAATGGCTAACTGAAGAACCAAAAGCAGGCTGGTTGGAAACTGCTGCAATTCAGCCTGAACGGCCGAATAAATCTGTGGTTCAGAGATTATTTTTTTTATTCTTTATTTTTTTAAAGAAGGATTTGACACGTTCTATTCTTTTTCAGAATTCTTTTGTCCAAATCAGGCTATGGAATCAATGCAGTGAGACATTTTAATCTACCTGTCTGAAAGGCGGTTTGGAGAAAATTGGTGGCAAATGGCAGCCGTCGAGCAATCACAGGCAACTTATCGGTGCTGCACTGAATCGAAAGGAACCGCATCCCTTATAAACACTGACCAAGGACTGTCTGGATGCTCTGATTGTTGGCTTGTTGAACTGGTCTGAGGGGGTTAACGCCATTCACACGTGTTGACCAAAAAAGAGGTGAGGAAAGGTACTTTGCTGTTGATAGCAACATGTCAGCAGGCTCTTTGTACACACACTAATAAAGAATTCAAAGAGCTCACTAAGTACACTACCATGTGTTCATCCTGCTTCTCCTTTCAGTTATGGACTATTAGGACTTTCTCAGACTATTGTCATTCTGTGAATGAACACTGGCTATTATGTTCAGAGTGAAATACTCTTATCCTACAAGCTCTGCGCCTTGACCATTAGCAAAAACAGGTTAAGCAAAAAGAAGAAGTAAAAAATAAAAACAGCGGCTTGCTTTTACACTAAGGTGTATCTAATGGTGTAAGAAAATAAATACTAGTCTTGTGTACTCTTCTGTGCTTTTGATATCAGAGCACACAATTCAATCTCCACCAGAATCAATTCCAGCATTTGTCTGTGATTTTAACACGTTGAGTCAAACCAATGGAAACAACTGCATGATTTTGCGCCTCCGTCTTAGAGGTTGTCAACATGGATGTCGAAGTCTACCACGATTATGAAATGGTTGTAATCAATCCTTGACGCCCACTGTAAAAAACTGCCACATATTTTGGGGCTTTTAGATGAAGTTAGTGGCTGAGCTTGCTTACGGCTTAACGAGTTTCTGCTTAAATGAATGTTCTGGGAGCCGGTGTTTTCCACATTAGATGGACCCACTTGTTGGACCTGCAGTCACCAGGTAACGGCTAATTTGTTATTCATGAAAGCCACTTATATAAAGGCGCCCTCAGCAGCAGATAAATTGGCCCTTTACGCAAATGGAAGACCATCTCTTTGTTCGCAGCGACCATTTTGGTTGGAGTAGGTGATGGTGATGGCAATGCGTGGGAGGAATAAAACAGTCCGGACAACAATTTCACATATACACACAGAAGCGTGCATTACAGTTTTATTGATGTGTGTGTCGGAGGGGTTGGAAGCCTCCATTATAGCTTCAGACAGCGCTTGGATTGGACTAAATTACTGTTTGTGTGTTTGAAGTGTCCTGCCAGGGGCCGCAGTTTGGAAAGTAGCTGGAGGTAGGGATGAAGTGCAGAATGTCACCAAAGCAGCTGGAGAGGGCTAATGAGGCTAGCAGCGGTTGCTATCTCTATCGGCGCATGTCTGGCTGGACCAGGGCAAAACTTTGAGACAATCATCTAGAAATAAAAACGACAGCATGTCCCTGCTTGAGCGCAATACGCCGTCTTCTTTTTCTTCTTCTATTCATAAAGACATATTTTGCTATTCTGGGCTTGAAAATGACTGGAGAGAAGCTCCACAGGTAGCTGACCGCTGGTCTTTAGCTACCCGTCAGAGGGAAATAAATGGAACGCCGCCTGCTGTGCCTGGAAGTGAAGAGCGGTGCATGTCTGACTCTGCGGTGAGCTCTTTGGCTCCAGCTAAAAGAACGGAGTCCCACCTCAGTGGGTTAGTGCACACAGCAGAACATTTAGTTTTACCAAAGAAAAAAAAAAAAAAAAACTTTAAAACTGCAAAAGGAATGCCAACTAGCTGTGAGGCAATGTTGCTGTGTTATTCATTCAAGACTTCTCGAAGAAAAAAGATGTTTTAATTTCTCTGGCATTTAACAAATAAAAACAATGTATGTAAATACATGGCTTGAACTGTGTATCTGCTCCAAGCTCAACATTTTTCACGAATCCTTGGAGATGAGAGGAAGCAGTTTCTCACTCATGCACGGTTACGTTGCACCTAATTTTCTTTCTCAAACACACACTCCCCATGTGGCAGAGGTTAACTGACAGCAATAAGCAGGGAAGGACATGCATGTATTTTCTATTTCATTTCTTTGCTTCCAATACCTAACAACATGTAAAAAGAAAAAAAAGTCCATGGGATGTGAGAAACACAAAACAGAGAGAAAGAACAGAACAAAGCGAGTGAACACTTTAGGTCTCATAGCAATCCAACCAGAGTGCTTCAGTGTCTAAATAATGGAATTGCAATTCTAGCATCAGCACACTTGTCATGTAGCTTTATAATTGGCAGGCAGATGGGCTTTGTGTGACACTGTTGTCTTCATTAGCACACCTAACTCATATTGGTTTGGTACCAGCCAAGAACGGTGATGGCGAGCCGCGTGCAGGCCTCTAGTTTTATGGCCGTGCGGCAGATAAAATCCAATTAAAGTGGAGGAATCAAATTAAGCTAGCTGCATCTGGATATGCTAATTCCTGACTGGCATGCTGCTCAATCTAATTCCCTCCCAAGGGTAATTTTTTGACAAGTGTGCTGCGTGTGACGATGGACTTCGGCGGCAGCCCCTTGCGGATGTGTAATTTGGCGGAGCGTTTCATTTTTATTGGCTAAATTTCAATTAAATACAAGTGTAACCTGTTTTTGATAATTGAAGGACAGAAATGGCAGCTCTGTGTAAATCTGAGCATGGCCTGACATGTGGCAGTTTATGCGCGTCTGGGAGGGAACATTTTCATGAGCTAATTTGCTTGCGGGAGGCGACGCCGTAGCACGGTTGCTAGAATCGAAGTGGAAGGACCTAGATTAAAAGGTGAGTATTATGTATTTTACAAGCATATAGTGCCTTTTTATAGCACAATCAAGTAATTAGATTGCCTGAAAATGCTGTATACAGTATATCAAATATGTCTTTAAAGAAATTTCACCTCCTAGTTTCATATTTTGAAATTGGGCCTCTGTCTCTTTAAAAACTTCAGCTCCACCTTCAGGATATCACAAACCTACTCCTCTATTAACCCTTTAACAACGTTTTTATCGCTGTTGCACTGTGAAGTACTGTAGTAGCTCTAAGGAGGAGCTTCGTTCTCGAAGACGGCACTCGGTGCGTCCAGGCGTTTTGTTTTGCACAGCCGAAAGGTTGACATGGGAGATGCGAGGATTTCTCAAACATGCATAAAAGAGTCAAAGCAGCACTCCAGGTAATTTATCGATGAGGAAAAATATAGCATGAAGTAAAGCTCCAAAGAGTCATGTTTTCATGATACCGTGCCTTTAAAAAGAGACTGAATACATTTTGCAAGGTGCACTTTTCAGATTTTCACTTCTATAAAATGTTTTGGGAATCATGTATAATTTCCTTTCCTCTTCAGGGTTCACTCTGTCGAAGTGCCATTTGTGATGAGACTGACAGATTTCTAGGCTCTCGCAGCACTTTAGAGGAAACAACTTTTGATATTCTTAAACGGTTTAATATGTTTCTTTGAAAAAGAATAAGCAGTACCGGTCTGAAAACCCCCCAAAAGAAAACGGTGACATCTGACAGAATGGAGGCAATCAAAAGTCGATAAACTTTGTCACAATAGAAGTTTCAACAATGAGGCAGCAACAAAACAACATCTTGGATTTCACTAAAGTAAAGTGTTTGAACATTCAAAATGGCAAAAAACAGAGTTGGTATACGTTGCAGTTTTTCTTATGTTAGTTTTGTTTTTGGTGAAATTTAAAGAAACAACAGTAGTTCATTCAGTGGAATTAAAAGTAAATGTTATGTTCATGGGTTAACTTTTAAATACGAGTTTATTTGCTAAATGTATGTTTTATGCATGCAACTAGATTACACGCATTATTTCATAATAAATGTGAAATAAGTGGATAAGGAGTGGGGATGTTGGTATGTTTATATTTCCACTTGCTCCCTTGAGTATGCAAAACAAAAGTTATGACATTACGCTTCACGCTGCATTTTTGTACTTACCCAAATAAAACAATAAAATAAATAAACAATCACTTGAAATTCTAATGAAATACATCAAGCTTTGTGACTGTAAACTAAAAAATGTAATATGTTCAAGGAATGTGAATTTGGAAGCTACTGTATGGTGATGACCTAATTTTTCAAATAGAACACAAATATATTCTTCTTCAGATGTAAATACAGCACGTTTCATGGTGCAAACAACAGCTGTAGACATGGGCGTCCTTTCTCTTCCATCTGAAGCTATTAAAATGTAAAATAATTCTCCGTAGAAAGGGCAGCTTGGCCAGCCGGAGGTGCGCTGTGGACCTCAGAGAAACATTCACCCGAGACACAGAGAACAACAGGCCACAGCAGAGTGAAATATTAATGCTTTCTCTGTTGGTCACTGGCCTTACAAGGTCATCTGTTCCTGTTTCATTGTTGGAAAGCAGCCTGACAGCAGAGGCAATTGAAACTGAGGAGATTTCCAGCTTGTCCTCACTCAAATTAAACCCGGGAAGCCATGACTCTTTGTTGCGTGACCTCGGTGCACATTGTTACCTGCAAGGATGGAGAAAGAGGTGGGGGGGGATGGTGGGGGAAGAGCTTTTTCTTCATTTATTTAGCTCTTAATGCTTCCAGCACGGCGGTTCCACAGGGCCGCTGTGAGGAACGCGTGTCAGTCTTTGGGAGTGTTTGTGGCGATCTGAGTGTTTTATGTGAGCAGTCTCCTTCTTGTTGAAGGACAGGCGCGATCAATAGAAGCAATCAATGTTGCATGAAGGCTGGATGGTAGACAGTTGCTGAGGTTGGCCCCCTCTGCCCCCACTTTTTTTTTTCTTCCTTCTTTACCAGCTGCAGTAAACAAACCCAGAAACGCACAGAAAATGTACTGCATATCCCAGGATTCACAGCAGCAGCAGCAGCACATTTCCAGGAGAATGCATAGTTTTCTTTCATCTTTCTCCCACACACCTATAGAACCATAACAGCAAACTAACGTCTGGCACAAGCACAGAATGCTATCCACTGATTCCCTGGTCTTCGCCCAAATAATTATTTTTTGCCCCAGAATCTGCAAATACAATCTTCCTTTTCTGTAGTCCTCTACACTCTGATTATTGTCAGCAGTCTTCTGTTATACAATATAAAGTTTCTTTTGTTTTCGGCAGCGCCATAGCACTTGCGACCTCCTTTTGGCCCCGTTGATGATTTTCCATCAGGTCTTTTGGAGGACGTTTTTAACCCAGTCAGGCCCTTTATTGTTAATCTAATGAACATCTCCCAGATGTCTGGTTGTGTCCCAGCTGCCTTCATACACGCTGCCATCCTCATCAAGTATCCAACCTGGATCTCTGTCTGCTTTTCCTGTTTTCACAGCCATTTAAAGTCTCCCCCTTTGTATTAAAGCGATTAGTAAAAGTTGGCTCGTAACCAGCTGCAGTCTTTTATTTATTTCCCATATCGGTGTAAAAAGTACAGTCTTGAACTTGTTTACGCCAAGTCATAATTATAGAATTATATCAATCCATTTGGAAAAAAATATTTTTTGTGTGATTTAACCCGAGGGGTACCCCAAGGCTCCATTCAAAGTCCCAACAAATTTCACCGTTTTTACTCCTCATTATGCATGTTTACATTTAGGATCTACTGTATATACATTGGTTCTGATTTCTTCTTTTTCTAGACTTTTATAATTTGTCTTGTTGAGTCGTTTGCATTTCTGGACAATTATTCCCTCTGGTTTTGGATGCTGGGCAGCTGGAAAGGATTTATTTTTTTTGTTACAATAGGTAACCATAGGAACAAATTGTGGTTTGTACAACTGGAAGCAGATTAATATCACAAAAGCTCAAATAATGCCAGGGACTTAAAGAGTAGTGGCATAAGCTAATAAGGTGAACCACCAGTGTTTACCAATAAGAAGGAGTGACATCCTGTATGCGTTTACTGTGTGAAATATTCAGAGAATCCATCCATCAGTTATCTAACACTCTCATCCTTACAGAGTTTATGTATGCACCTTTGTTCATCAGTATTAACTATTCACCAGTTGCCTTTAGCTGCCAATGTTTACTGGAACATTAATTCAGATCAACAGATTAAAAAAATCATTTTATCAGTGTTAAAAAACTTTGCACTGCTAAATAAATCTCAATAATAATAATTAAAAAAAATCAATCATGCTTCAAATGTCTTTTTTTTCCCACTCACACAGTCGTCTGGCCTTCAGCCTTCCTGCGCTGTGTTTGTGCATGCAGAAATGGAACAGCACATCGAGTAAGCTGTGGCAAACCGAATCGTTTAAAGACAAACACTCGAGCAAAACGAACTCCGAACATCAGATAAGATGACAACAAGGACAGGACGCTATTTCAAGCTCCCAATCAGGACTGTTCTCCTCCTGCCTCCTTTATGCTCTTAATGCCATCATATGTCCTGATGAAATCAGACCGATAAACTCACTTTGACTCCCACGTAATTAACACATTTTCACTGCACCAGCCTTCAAGAACCGAGAACCGTTTCGGGCAATGTGCCCGAGCAATTTTAGGCAGACATGAGCGGAGGCGGTGAGGGAAAGAGCTTTTTCAGACAGCGCTCTGATGCCGAAGCGCAGCGTTTAGCAGGGCTATATTAGATTTTGCTGGCGTGTACAGGCCATGTGAAAATGGGCCATTTGATGAGCTCTGAGCCGCTGCCATCTCCCTGAACAAGCTCCGCATCCAGCATGTCCTGGAAAGTCCAAAGCCAGCTTTTGTTGATCGTTTATTATATTACATCCTCCAAATTATGGGAATTCTGTCCCTGCTTGCGTTTTGAGTAGTTTTGTTGGAAACCTGAGTATGTCTGGTTTCTGACGCAAATTGAAATGAATTATTTTTTTTTTTTTTTTTGCTGCTTGTTCTTCGTGGTAGCAGAATCTAATTCACTGTAAACTGACTGACTCTGTGCCGGAGGGTGTCTGACTTTCCTGTATGCTTCTAAAATTTGAGTGTATGCACAGTGGGGACATATAGACCTCGGTTAGAAAAACGTCGTGCTTCACATTCGATTTGAAGCCTCCGGGGGGAATCACTGGAGGAAGAGCGAAAAGACATCCCTGCCAATTTGAACAGAATTTCAATGATATGGTTCCAAGGCTCAGTTAAAGAGAGGAAAATTGCAACTGTTGCCGTGCCGAAATGCTAATCCAACTAAATTAAAGCTTTACGCAGCTGCAAAGTTGACCAACTTCTCACATGTAGAGAAACCAGTTTTCCAAAAGCTAAGGAGGTGCTGTGGTACAAAGTGTGTTTTAAAGTCCTTGCAGCAAGCTAAACAAATTGTAAATAAAAAAAATATACATACATATTTATACCCATATATAAAATCTCTGTCACAGATCTACCTTTTTGGCACTGATTGCCCAGCTTGTGCTGTGTAACGCTTACAGTCGCCGCGCTTTTTATGCTACAGAACAATGTCCCTCTTTGACTGACCGGACTTTCTCATTGCTGGTTTTTATCTATCAACGCATCCTTGGCCATCTTTCTACATATTTATGCTCACTTTTGTCTAGAACTTTCAGCCGTCGTAGTCTGCGCTCTCTGGATGTCACTTTGATGCAGGTCGAGTTTATTTGTATAGCACATTTCAGCAGTGTTCAAAGTGTGTTACGTCACAAAAACACAAAAATATAAACATTACGTTTTGTAGAGTCACCAAAATCATCAATACACACCAAATGAGTCGGTCAATGCTGTCTCTTTTTCCGATGAAGAAAGAACATGGTAGAACATCCATTTCCTTTCTATTTCTCCTCTGTAGTGTTTGCTACATTATTCAGGTGATGCAGTTTAAATTAGAAACCAAACGTGTCTAATGACTGCTGTCATCTGGTTTTAGACCTGAAGCTTTGCAGTGTCTACTTTGGGAACCCTGCTTATTTTAACATGCATTTTAGTAGAACTGAACAATGCAACAGGTGAAGACCATCATGCACAGTCAACTGCAGGACATAGTGCGTCTGTCTGTGCGTTTGTCCTACTTTGTGAACGACAGACACGGGGCGGGGGGAGCAGTAATCTGCAGCTGAAAGTTGCTTTTGGAAATAACTGGTGGAAATAGCCCTTCAAGGGGGAAACAAAAGTTAAGTGGAGGTGCTGAGAAAACGATAATGGCACATTTTAATGAAATCCCTGGAGTGGTGAAACGCTCAAGGGATGATTGGAATCAAATCACCCTCGGCCTTAGTTTCCTCCCCTATCAATCCAACTCGAGCAACTCCCATTAGTTTCCGCGTTTCTTTTCTACCATTTCCACGAGTTCTCTGTTGTCTTGCTCGTGTTTTTCATGGCCGTCTCTCTCCGTTCTCCTTACATGTGTTGCTTAATCGTCATGCGAGTCTTTAAGAGAACAAGCCAAATTGCCACTTTCTCTTCAATTTACATTGCCGTCTTCTAATGTTCCCTTCTTACTTGCTCAAAGCTCAAAGCCTCTTTAAGCTCCATATAAAAATCTTGACTGTTTTGAGTAAGTTTTGTTTTGTAGGATAGAGAAATAAAAAAAAAAGTAGCTTACAGCTGAAAATGCAATCAAAACGACACATTTTCTTAATGTGTTTTCACAGATAAAATTCTGAAACACTTTGAAGGGATTTGTATTCAGCCACTGTACGTTAACAGTACTTTGCAGAAGTCCATTTTTCTGCAGGTGTAGCTGCAAGTCTTTTTGTGGTACATACCAGCTTTGTACAACAAGCAGAGAGCCGTTCTATGCTTTGATGAAACCATTCCATCTTAGATTTGGCTCCCATGTTTTGGGTTGTTGTTGTGAAAATTGGTCTCTGTCTCAAATCTTTCACACCTCCATTTTTTTTTTTTTTTTTTTAAAGACAACCACGTTTAAACTTCACAGGAATCAACTCCCTGTGCCTGCTGAAGAGCATGACGGCGCCATAATCACAGGGTCACCATGGAGATGGCATGTTCACAGACTAATGTGAAATATTACTTCTCCTCCAGGCCAAAAACATCAAATTGGGTGATTGATGTTAAAATTATGCACGCTATGTTTTTTTGTTATTGTGCATAAAATCAATATAAAATAAAAACATTGTGTTTTACTGGACATAGTTTCTTTTTAAAAGCAAGTGTGTCCAACTCCACAGTGCAACAGTCCTTTCTGGCTGCCTCCCTGTTCAAACAGGAGGCTGAATTACCTCCTTGTCATGTCAGCAAGTTTTGCATAAGCCTGGTCATGAGCCATTTATTTGATTCAGACGCGTTAGAGCAGGGATGCATCCAAAAGTTCCAGGACAGCAGCGATAACGGACTGTAGTTCGGAGACCGCGGTTTTAAATGTACCTTTTTTTAATATTTATTTACTTATTTCATGAAATCTTTTCACAGTCTACTAGTTTGGTTGCCATTTTATCTGTTATTGTTCAGTAATGATGATGTTATGAGCGCACTACAGGCTGGGAGATGACAGCATGACAATAATGCAGCCATAAAGTCAAAATGTGAGCATTCAAAGTTGCAGGATTTCCACAAATACAGCCAGTTTAACAGTTTCCATACCTCTGGGTTTCACGTTGCGTTAAATAATCTCCTTGTTTCCATAAACAAAGCTTCCCACTCTCTCTGTAGCCATAATTAACAATACACTTTTGCGAATTTCCCAGTTTACAGCTGATGAGGGACAGATTCTGCCCCCAGGTCACAGCGGAGGCACAGCATTAAAATTTAATCGTGGTCATGCACAAATTTTAAAGGGAGCAGTGTGAGGAATTAAACCGACATGGGAAAAAAAAAAAGAAAACCCATAAAAAGGAACCTCTGTTCTAATGAGTGAGGAGAGAATGATGCGAATGCATTTACGTGCCACTGATGTGAAAGCAGAGAGCCCGGGGCCACGCAGGGCCGTCTGGGATCCCACGTTTGACAGTTACAGTCGGTGCCGTGGCAACAGACCTCGTCCCTCTGCTGCTCCTCAAAGAATGCGGTGTGTCGTGCGAGGCTCCCGCCGCCTGTTTTCATAGAAACTCTTCATGATGCGGCGGGGGGAAACAAAACAAAACAAAAAAAAAAAGACAACCAATTAAAGCAACAACAAGTCGGTAAACACAAGCAGACTCCAATTTATCCTGGAAGTCTGCTGAAGGTACTCGGGATGCGACGCGCCGAAGCCGGGTTTGCGCGCCGTGGCAGAGAAACAAGGATGCAGAGAAACTAGCCACAGACTCCAGAGTGCTGCAGTCCCAAACGACTCATTAGCTACTCCAGGGGTAGGAATAAATTTAGCCTCCTCAATTAGTGAAGAGGCCGGGACGTATATTTAGTTTCCAAACACCGAATCTTCAGAGGAGACCTGTGTGTATCCTGCGTACTGTCGTGCTTGCCTCCTCAGACCACATGTGGCACAGCAATTAATAAAACATTAAAACATGTTTCCTTATCATGTAATCCAGTGATTATCTCAGCATTTGAACACCCATGGTAGCTAAAATAATGGAAAATATAATCAGTATTTACCCGGAGCCACTGGTGTACTCCGCCTACGTGTGTGTGCGTGTGTGTGTGTGTGCTGTTACCTCTGCGCCGCGGTGTCTTTAGGCTGATTACAACAGCGCCAGAGGGGAATACACCATTGTTCATGTTATTTATGAGCCTCATTTAATTGGGCTGAGAGCAGCGAGGCTCGGCAGCCCGCTCCTTCCCAGTTAAGCACAGCACTGCAGACGATGGAGGGCTAGAGAGGGTGAAGCGGGTGGTGGGGGGCAGCAGGTAGCAGAATTGATCTGGATGAGTTGGAAGGTGGATTAGATGCACCGCGTGACGGGTCACGAAGACTGCGGCAGATCCCGTCCGTCCGTCAGCTTTGCATCTTTGTTTGTTTGGGTGGTGGGGTGTAAATCATGCGCCCGTTTCATTGGCTTGATGATCGCATGTGCTGATGTCTCTGTTGAATCCGACACAAGGCCTTACCATTGGCTATGTGCCCTCAGTCAATAGCAATGAATGAATACGGCAACGCATTTAATTTAGACATTTCATTAGATCCAATTCATGTTCGAACCAGTTCTGGGAACACTGGGGAAATTAGGCCTGTAAGGCTTCTACACTCACTGTGAACTGTTTGGTTATTTATAGTTAATTAGTTAAAGTTTCAATTTGTCTGAGGCGCTTGGAAGGGCAGTTTGGTCAGTGAGAGGACTGCTTGTTTTCTCTCTTTATTTTTGGATTTTTATATAGTTTTTTTCTGTAAAGATGACTCATGCGGCACTCATCAAGAAGAAAAAAAATACCAAAATAACCAGATATTTTTTGGAAAACTCATAGCATTTCAGGCTTTATGTAATTAATCAACAGATTTACTCATTATGCAAAATATGTTTTTCTACACTGTCCAGGTCAGATGTCAACCAAATCACAGCATGGTTTGGTTGAAGTTCTGATCTCAGTCCCATGATATTGAACTGAGATCAGAACTTCATAATATTAACTCCAGAACATTGACTAGTTGTTCTTATGTTTTTAGGGTCATTTTTTTATTTGGAAGGTGCTGTTTACCCCAAACCTAGTCGACCTGACAAGATGCTTTAACATTTCACATAATACAGTCTCTGCCTTACCGGCTGCCTCTCTGATTGTTTATAGATGTATCCAGCTCTGTACAGATCCAGCAGGCGAGCGGATCTCTGATCAAAGAGTCACCAAACTCCCGTCTTGTTTGTGGCGCCTTCCATTTCCGCTTCTGATTTTTCCGTCATTGTCCGTCCCTCTTTATGGTCCGTGTAGAACACATTCAGTGCATGTCTTTTCTTCATTTCTTGTCCTTTTCTCCTTCTTTTGACTTTATTTCTTTTCTTTTCTCTCTCTCTCTCTCTCTTTTTCTGATTTGACTTCACAATGCATGTTCTCCGTTTAAATCAAATATTCTTCTCATTGACCAAACAGAAGCAATTTCTGGCTTTTTAATTCTAAGCTGGTACTCAAGAGTACCATCTTCTAACCCATTTTTCCAGTGTGGATAAATACCCTGCCAGCAACAGGATGTAGAGCGCGGTAACGGCATTGTAAACTACATGTCAGGGTGGAATTTCTTAACAACTTGTATGGACTCATTTAATTTTAGCCATTTTTACAAACCTGTTAAATTTAAGGCTGCTGGGTGAAAACGGAACCAGTGGGCCTCATAGAAGTAGATCACAATAGTTGAGGCCAGCAGTAGTTTAATAGCATAATTGTTTTTGCTTTAATTAATTTGGTTGGTAGTAATAAGTTCAGGCAGAGTATTGATGATATGCGTCGTTCTTAGCCTTGTGACCAGTTAAAGCTTCAGTATGTAACTTTAATAAAATCTATTTTTTTACACATTTGCTGAAAATGTCAACTGTTGTGACAATACAGTATGAGGTGAAAAAAATCAAGCATTAGTAGCACTGGGAGGAGGTAAAGGAACTTAATCTTTTCACATTATGATCTGTCTCATAACGTACTGTCACGACTTTTAACAGAAAATGTATTTTTTAAAAAAAAATAAAAGTTACATACTGAAACCTTAAAAGTAGTTGCTTTGCTCAGCGTCTTTCCTGGTGCTTCTGTCAATGAGTCAGACACTCCAGAACTTTTTTTTTTTTTAAATTAAGGATTGTGCTTAGGTTGTGCAGTAAAAGTACTCAACTAATAAAAAAAGAGTAAAGTGGTAAAGTGGTTTCAAAAGAAAATGACAAAATGATTTTTGAGATTCTTAATCAGCTTTGAGAGGGCGCATCAAAAAGCTGGAGACCAAAAAGAAAGCAAAAAAAAAAAAAGAGAAAGTCATTGGTAGAATCCGTAGAGTCAACAGAGACGAAGGTAACTGACAAATAGAGCCACCCATCATGGAGGAGGTGGAGGAGTAGAAAAGCCTTGGTGTTCACCTTCGCAACAGGTTGGAGAGGCAACAGTAATGAACAGAGCAGACTTTACGTCTTAAGGACGGTTAGGTCTCTCAATGTCTGCAGTAAACTGTCTCATATCTTCTATACGTCTGCTGTGGAGAGTGTAATCCATTCTGCCATCATCTGTTGGGGTATCAGCAGCAGAGTCAGGTCAGGGACTTAAAAAATGCGCAACAAGCTGATAAAGAAGGCTGGTTCTGCTCTGGAACCTCTGTAGATGACTGGAAAAAGACAGAGTCTTCATAAAACTAAAGGAAATAATTAACAATCCTGAATATAGTATGGCATCAGGATGCCATACCAAAAAAGAAACTATTGCGTATTAATGATAACAACAAGGAGATCCATCCTGGCCCCAGACCACTGCGACATGTATTCTACGTCACTAAGCCCCATTGCTGCATATCATTAAACCCAACACTCATCTGTATGTCAGCATCATTCTGTACCATTCAGATCTTTCCCTCAGGCTGCCTAACCCGGTGTTATCGTCAAAGAGTCTGATTGATGATTTAGACCCTGAAACCAGTTCTCATGCTGATGTTAGCTGTCTGAACTTCCTCCCAAACATAAACACATATATCTACAACTTTCCATCCCTCCTTAATTCCCACTGAAGCTCGATCAATGTTGTAGAACAGCTTCTATTTATTCCTCCGTAGTACGATCACAGTCCCTAACTCCCTTCACACTCCCTCGGTGCTGCTCCTTCCCTCCCTAAAGACGTTAGAAATTTTTATCTCCATGCACCATCGGCACTTCTCTGCTCTCAGAATTAGATTGAAGAAGATTTCTTGGCTTGCGGTTGAATGTGTGAGGTGTCCTTGCAGGAAACACGGCTGATGCGGCTTAAGCACCAGCACAGGCTCCGCTCCACTCAGCTCTGAGAGCCAATAAACACAGAGCCAGATAACGATGACACTCTACTGCTTTGTTCGTGAAATAAATTGTATGTGTCATTATGGGATGGAGTATCATCAATTGGCAAGCAAATATCTGCAAGTTGTTGTTTTTTTTTCTTCTTCAATATTATCTGCAGTCGCACAAACAGCGTTGACAGCCTGTTTGGAAAATCGAGCTGCTGTCAGCTATAAATCCAGTAATGGTAAAGGAAATCCGTGAGCTTTAGTGTTTTCTGCTCCCTGAAATCATTTTGTGCTCTAGAATTTAGGGAATGATCTTCACATTGGCCTGTCTCTCTGCCTCTGGTATTGACAGGCTCTCCAGTACTTGTTCCTCTCCTCAGTTCTAATTTCTAGTGCTCTCATCAGTTGTCACCGGATAGAGAAATTAAATCTTTGCCATTTGAGATGTCCCGCACTGCTTTTGAGTTTGCTGACGCAGCCTTGTTTTGGATATCAAAACAGAGGACAGCTCGAGAGACTCAGCCAGTCATTTCCTAATGAGCTGTTGGCAGGTCGGCGTTGCTTCATCTGTCCAGATAGGAAACACTGGCGGATAATTGGCCCGTTTCATAGCTGGGATGTTTTCTCCGGTTTGAGATTCTGAGCATTAACGAGCTGAGTATCACAATGCTATGGGGTCAGTTCAAATGATGACAAAAAAGACAGGAACTGATGATGCTCTCACAGAGCTAATGATGTCTGCCATTAGCAGGGAGAGCTCCTGCTGCCACTGTCCGCCGCAACACACTCCAACAGGAGCTGGGACAACAACTGCAGATATGTAGAAATATGTAAAGAGCTGGAATTTGATGTCCGTGTTTTTTACTTCCATGACGGTATGCAATTAAAACTGACAAATTATTTTAAGACCTGTAGAATGCGGTAATGATTCCATGGTTATTTCTACAGATTCCCGTAGCCATGGCAAAAAGATAAATACTCTCTTTCAGATCCGTCATTCTATGAATCAGGAGATAGCAGCAGATGATCTGGTCATGACTTCATCAGTGTCTCACTTAGTGAAGAATTTAGCCCCACACTCTTTCAGTGCATTAAGGGTTTTGGACGTTCCTTAATGCACATCTTTCTTAAAGTCTTGCTGAGGCATTTTAATCAGGAGGTCCAGACCTTGGCTTGGCCATTGCAACGGTTTTACTTTTTCATCCATTTTCTAATGGATTTGCTGATTGGGGTCATTGTCCTGTTGATGTGCCAGTTTTATCCCACCTTCAGTTTCTGGACAGATGCCCTCTCATTTGGCTCTAGAATGCATATCTACAGTTCATGGTCCACTCGGTCGTTCAATCGCTCACAGAAAATTTCCCTGCTGTACATTATTACAGAAGCTCCTTCCTTAGGTCTTTTCTGTCCAAAGGACACTGTTCCTGAAGTTCTATGGTTTTGCAAACCGAATTTGTGCTGCTATTTTCTTTTGAAAGACAAATGTCCTTTCTGCTGTCCTGGCAACCCTTCCAACGACTGATGAATCCTTTATCCTAAAACAATTTGACCCAGGACTTAGAGGTCCTCCTGCTGTCTCTGTGTGATTTCCTAAGGAATCAAGGTGGTGAGGAGGTTGAATTCAAAGTTTCACGGTAACACCTTTGACTTTAGCAAAAGGACAGTGCCGTGTTTATTGGTACGCCAGCTCTGGTGCTCTTGGGTCGGATGTAGTAATGAGACCGGCCAGCTGTTGGAAACACATCCATGCATCCCCTCTTGGGAGAGGTTTCCACACAAAACAAATGGTTGTCATGGCTTTGTGCAAACAGAGGAGCAACAAGAAGCTTCAGCAGACAACAAGAAATCCAACTAAAATGCAAAGAGTGACTTAGTATTCTTTATTGGAACTCTTTACCACCATCAATCTGCGTGGCGTCTGTAATTTCACCAACATGAGCGAAGAGTTTGCTCCTCCTCTTCCCTTGAATTAAACAGAAATCCACAAGCTATTTGGTATGACTTTTTTAGTCTCTCAAGGCAGACCCGGTTATGGTTCTGTTCATGAATAATTAATAACAGTTCATACAAAAAAAGAAAATAAAATCTAGTAATGAAGGGACTTTGCTGCTGGATGTGTTTTTATTGTGTTTTCATACAATAATCAACATTTCCACACCAGCAACGCTACGGCGTTGACTGTATCAGCCTTTTCAGCTACAGATTTAGCAAATTAGGACGCGTTAGCGGCAACTGATGCAAACAACAGCAATAACAATTAGCACTAAATATTTAGGTGGAAGTTTTCTGATTTGGAAGCTGTATGTGATATTCCGTAATCGGAACTGGTTCGGAACAGAAGAATCCTGGATCAGAGCGTCTCTGCTCAATGATGACCCATTTGAGTTCCACTAGGCACCTTTTGTGTTTCTGTGAAGCTAGTTTTATTAATAAAAGCTGACAAGGCCACGGTCAGTTTGATGGGTGATTTATGAATGCCCAGAGGCACCCGGTGGGTACATGTTTGAACTGTATTGTGAAAGGGGATTTATCCTTTTTTTCCCCCCTCAGAGCATTAAAGGGTCTGACCTTGGGGCTGGAGGGGAATTTGATTCAAACGAGCAAACAACAAGAACGCCTGCTTTTATGTACATTTGTCGAACCTGGGAAAAGTGCACTGCTTTTATAGTGTTCTGCGACTTTAAAATCCTGCAACTGAAACAGCGGGATCTTTCTTTTTACGACTTTAATTTAGATCTGGCTTTGCTTTAGTTCGGAAGAACAGCAAGTGCTTCACTCAAGTGGCTCTGACATGAATCAATGTGAAGCTGCAGGGAGAAATACCGTCTAATCTGTCAACTGGACAGAGTGTTTCACACTCTCACTGTGTTTGTGATGTGTCCGTCTGCGATGTCTGCTTTGTGATCCGTCCCAGGATTTTGGAAGCCTGTGACTTGCATTTGATTTTGCTCGTGTTATTTTTATTTTTCTAATTGAAGCCTAATGCGGATGCACGGCTTGTACAGACACTAGGCTTTGTTTTCTCTGGACCTTCTAGATACATTTTTGTCTTTAATGGATCTGAATTCCTAACTTGAAATGAATCAGAAAGACTTTCTCATTTTAAAAGTGTGCCTCTTTGCACTATTAATGATGTTCTGTCAGACACGGATTGTGGTGAGGCGCCACTAGAGGGATACTCCAGTCTGCCTTGAATCAGATGAAACAACTCATTTACATGTCTGAAAAATTGGAATATTTTATTTCACACAATATCGTGCTTGACAGTCGGCTTTAGTTTGCTGCGCCGCAGCATGGCGAATCAACGGAGGTCTGGGAGACTGTCAATTTACTTTAATGTTTGTTGGATATGCTATCAAAATAAGGAGATTTCAAGCAGTATACAGACTTTACTTTGTGTGTGTGAGGAATTATTTTTTTAGGATCTAAACTTTAGAATTCTGAGAATTGTGAATTTCTTCTCCATCTTCCCTTCTTATCACAAATTCTCTGGCTGGGGCCACCAAAACCGCGGATGAACAGGGGCGTGGCATGTTAATGACGATCGTTTGTGGCCGTCGCATTTATCAGTAACCAATTGTTTATATGCAGCCGTTGGAGGAGATCCCAGGGAGACCCTGAACTCACCAGGGGGAATAGAGATCCCGTCTGGTCTGCACACACCTTGAGATCTCACGTTTGAAGATGGAGAGGGTCAGTTTAGAGAGCGACAGTCTGGGTTTTCCTCTGGGGAAAATTTGATTTCACATGACAGGAAGACGGGGTTAAGTTGGATTAATGGACAATGGGTGGATGAATAATTGCAACGATGAAATTCTTTGAAATTGTAGATTTGGTTGACCTGAAAAAGCTACAGTAGTTCTTTGTTCAGATTGGTTGCATTTTAATTGAATACTAGTAGTTTTGTTTGAATTGTTTTGTTGTTGTTTTTTTTCCTGACAATTAATACATGTTGTTACTTTTACATGTGATTGCCAAACTGCAGGATACTCCCCATGATAGTATCTCTTAACTTTATTTGCTAAAAGTAATTGATGCAATAGAAAAACAATCCCTTTACTTTGGATAGGACACTGTAGCATAGAGTCATATTCAATAAACCAGAATATTATCAAAATTTGAAATGACTGTTCATTTCAAATTGAAACGAATGACTGAAATGAAATTCAGAAAAGTTACAGAATTTTATTTCAGTAACTCAATTCACTAAGTGAATCACATTATATATACATATATATATATATATATATATATAAATTCCACACAGCCTGATGTTTTCAAGTCTTGTTTTCCAGTTCATTAAGACGATTTCTGTTTACAGCTGAAGAAAACACGTATGAGATTAAAATATTGTTTCAAGCCAATTACAAATACGCTTAATAAAAAGTACGTTTATTACCCACTTGAAGGTTATTTTAAAAACTTACTTTTGACATGACCAACGGGCTTCGGTGAACACATCTTCTCATTTATTCAATTCAATTCAATATGACTGCTCTCGCCCGGCACCTGCCTATCGAATCAGGCTGTAAATAATGTAAACACCAGCTAAGCCAGGCAGCCATTCTGAAACATTCCACTAGTGACTGGTGCAACTTGTACATCCACACATGCAGCGCTGCAACAGAATCGACCCTATTGCAATTTTAATATGTGACCCTCAATCTGGAGCCACGCTCTGGGTACGAATTCCTGTCACGAATATTTTATACTTGTAAATCACAATGCGCAATTGTGAGTTTTGCAACCTTGTTAAACAAGATGGCTGAGAATTGTATCTATGTGTGCCCATTGATGAGAACTTACATGTGAAATGATTTGTATTTGTTCAAAATAGTTACACACCAAACCAACCAATACATTCAGCTGCAAGTACTTGGAGTCCTTGTGACAGACTCAGCAGGAAAGAAAGCAACCACTGCATGATGTGAATCACAAAGAAAATGTCTGTCACGTTTCTAACTTAAAACTAACTTCACTGTAGGAATAAAACCAAGCAGAAGGATTATCCAATCAAAACGGTTTGAGGGAGTCAGACGTTTGACAGCCAAACGTAAATCTGATTGGCTTGTTACATTTGTGATTGACATGACATTGACCAATCAGCTAAAAGGGAAAAAGCCCTGGCCAAAATTCATACACGAATGAAACTCACATGTAAGCAAGGGAAGTGTTTAGTTTTAGATGTAGGTTTTGTGCTTTGTATGTAAAAAGACCCTAAAAAAAAACAAATTCTAACTTTTGTGATTGTTTTTTACAAATACACATTTTTTTTAAACACATAAATTATCTATGCATGTAATAAGATAAAATTCTTAGCTATTTACTAGTACAAAATACTTATAACAAAAATTCTAGCCATATAACTGAAAGTAAAACTGACTGCTTGCCATACTTTTTGATTAAGAATTATCTGAACACTTATGAGAACTTATGGAGGATTGTGACTGAATTACTAAAATATCGGTCACTGTTTAAATACATAAAAAGAAAACTAGAAAAGTGTGTCATTCAGAACGACAGGACATCAAAAGCTACACATATCTATTAGACAGGCCAGGCCTGGCTCAAGTTGGCCTTCATTTCTTTATATTTAGACCCATCCAAAATATATTTTAATTATCCATCATGGATGGCAAGATAGGAAAAAGACGGGAGACTTGATTTTAGCTGGACCAGTCGACTGGTTGTGCCAGTTTCAAGAGGTCAGCCTTTAATGTATGCAAGGAAACAAAAATTTAGGGATTACTTATCAGGCAGCAAAAAAACTGTAAATGACATCTGTAGGAAAAGTTAAGATTTAAAAGTAATCAATCATTTACTTGTAACTGAGTGATTCTTTTGGATGAAGGGTAATGAGAATTAATGGTTGGTTACTATTAAGTAACCGTCAGTAGCTGTCTTTAAAGCAGACAGGCTTGTGAGGAGGAGTTTTATAGATCCTGCTCTGCAGTACAGGCAGCTGCCTTCTTATTTCATCTCTGACTCATTCTGCTTTCCCTCCATCTCTGCATTCAATCTAACGTTACTAGACTATCTCCTGTTCTCATGAGGCCTGTGTCGGCACCGCTGCTGGATGGGGATTTCCAAAGTTATTATCAAGGCAGGGTCTAAGTAGCTGAGGAGGAACAGAGTGGGAGAGAGACGAGACGAGGCGGGGTGGGGGATGCAGAGATATGACGATGGGAGTCGCACAGCAGGAGAAATGAGAACTGGTGAGGTGGATATGTAGGCAGAACAGCTTGCATTAGTTATCTGACATGTATATTCAAGCATTAAAAGGAATATCCTAATGCGATACGCGCTACTCTGTTTATTCATGTGTCGTAAAGGATTTGCAAGATTCAAAATCTGTTTAGGCCGTTTAAATTGAAAATATTGGCAGTCTACGTTGACTGGTCTGTGCTGTAGAATGCAAAACGTGGCGAGAAAATAAAAACCAACCCTGAAGCTGTGAGTAAAAGCGGCATTCAGTACATTTTAGGTTGGAGATGGTGTAAATAATGATAATTAAATCTTCCGCTACCCCAGCTTCAAACCACAGGCTGCTTCAATCCCCCATCAGAAACTCTCTGGTTGAGGCAAGCTGACACCAAGGTGTCTGCGACTTCCACACCTGAGTGGAGGTTTCACTTTCTTGCTTGTTTCTTCAGATAGTCCGGCTCCTTTGGGCTGAGGTGAAAGGTTATCACTCCACACTGTCGTTCGGTTCACCTAAACTATAGAGGAAACCAGAAAGACAGTAAATCTAAGACCCTGTTCACTGCAGGCTAAAGTGGCACAAATCAGATTTTTTTCGGGGGTCAAGTTACCAGGTCAGACTTTTTAGAATAAGTGTGAACGCTCAGATCTGGCCCATATCAGATTTTTTTTTTTTTCAGTCAGACACTTTGATGAATCCGACTCCAATCCACTTTTTTCTTCTTTTTTTATGCGATTCCAGTGGGAACAACCGAAGCGGTTCCGAAGTGACTTTGTTGTCGCTTTCCATCGACGTTTGTCATAGCCGTGCACTGGCGGGAGGTGTTAGCAGTTTACGTGAAGTTAAATTGTAAGAGGACATTTTCGGCCATACTCAGCTGAGATTTTCATCCGACCCAATGAAACGTACACACAGACAAGTTGACATGCAGGCCGACTTGAATAAAAGACGACAAATTCAACATGCGGCTAAATAAAAATGTTGGACTAAAAAAAAAACAGGAAAAACAGTAACAAATACAATAAAGTCGGCGAGGAGAAACATTTTCCATCCAGACCCTTAAAGGAGCTGAGAAAAATAGCTTGAAGGCTTAGAGCCCCATTTGGAAGTCTGCACTCCTGATCAATACCAATGGCTTCTCAATTTTGCTGTGCAATGAGTTCTCAATAAAACCAGTGAAGGGGCATTACGCCCCCCCACACACACCCGCCTACTTCTGAATCCAATCCCAGAGACAACCCCAGCCTTGTCCATAATGGATTCCCTATTTCATAGAGCTGGGCTTGTGTTCCTCTGGTGCTTGGTTAATATTTCAGCCAAATGTCGGTCCTCCTCGCACAGCCCACTTTGTTGTATTGATTTATTTGAGCATTCTCTCTACCCACCTCTGCGGTGGGAAGACGATCTATTATGGAGTTTAATACCTCTCTTGTAGCTCATTTTATCTTTTTTTTCCTTCTTCTTCTTTTTATTTCCAGAAAACATTGCTTGGCGCTTGTTGTGCTCCCAATCTGAGCAGGAGTCAGAAACAGTGGTGTCAATTATCCGGAGTTAAATTCAGCAAACAGGAAGTATCTCATCAGGCAGGAGGCCGATGGTGAACACTGCCTCGTTTCTGGCTATATATAGAAGCGCTGCGGACACACTGCGTCTGGAACGAGGGACTTCCTGGTTTGGTGAGAGAGGAGGACAGAGACCGAATCCGGATGTGGGAAGGAGGAAGCCTGCTGTCCTTCCTGCATCCTGCATCCTGTCCTTCACACCTGCTCAGGTTATGAGGGTTACCGCGATCTTCCTCGCAATCACAAAAATTCTGTGCGAGAAAGAAAAAGCTCGGCAGAACAATTCAGAAAGAAGGTTTCAGAGTGGAAGTTTGAATATTAACATTATATTAACGTCTAGCTCCAAAAGTAATATGCACCGGTTGTTTGAGGAAATACCTGCTTAACAGGTGACGTAAAATGAGCTCTTCTGCTGTGTATACCTCAGAAATGATTAGGCTGATTAAAACAGAGAACTGCAACTAAAGAACAATAAATATCTTGTAAACAGGAGAGGCAGTCCCATTTTTAAAAAGACTAAACCTAACTGAATTCTAAGCCTGGAAGTTGTGCTTCAATCAACCTAAAAAAATAAAAAATGTTTCTTAAGTTTGTTTTTAACCTGTACTTGAAACTCTTTTTCTGACAACCAGCGGGACATGGACGGCTAATAACCTAGATCTGGTATTAAAAAACATCAATAGCACTTCTATATTATCTCTAAAGTATACATACAACAAGCACAGAGCTCTTATTGTTGTACAGCGTGACTTTTCTCTCTGGTCTTTGTCAGCATTTTGCAGTTGAATCTTGCACTTGTATCTAGGCCGCGTTATTTAGTGAGAGTTCAGAAAGCAGGGCATCACAGTGACATATTCTGTAAGCATGTAGCCTCTTCCAGAGATCCTATCTGTCTAAACATAAGGAAACCAGATAGTCGGGTTAGATAGACAACAGGGAGCTGCTGCAGAGCTTTAGTGGCATAAGGAATAGGAGTGCCAGGGTCTCAACACCAGACACGGACACAGTGTGTGTGCTTCAAATCAGCTGCCTAACTCCAAGACACAAAAAGTAATCACTTCCATGGGATCAGGAAAAGGGATCTGACATACCTCGACCTTAAAATCCAGCAGGAGTCGTGAGTTTAATTGCACTTCTGAGAACTCTTAAACCGACTGTACTGAATCTGAATTTTATTGGGATAATTAAAATCGAACTGAAGGATTTTTTTTTATATATAACTGGACATGAACTGAAAATGAATTAACACTTTTAGCCCATACTCCACACCTCCTAGTGGGATGGATTAGCTTCTCTCTCCAGGAAAGATGTACCCAGGTCAGGTCATCAATCCATCACAGAGACACAGAGAACGAATAACCATGCATGCACACACTCATACAAAGGTCGGTTAACCTAATGTTCACATAATTTGACAAACACATGCGTGCTGAGACCATGTAATCCTGTGCAGAACGGCCCTTGGCCAGGACTTAACTCCAGGATCTTCTTGCTCCAAGGTAACAGCACTAACAACTGAGTTAGCACCAGAGAATAAGAATTAAATCAGATTAGCACCGCAAAACTGATGCCGTAGTCATTAGAAACATCTAACTTTCATTGTGCAAACTGCAAGATTGTTTTTCTGTAAACAAATATACTAGAGCACCCACATGTTGTCTACAAAGTACGGTGGTAAGTTTCTAGTATAACTAACCTCGCTGTGGAAGCATAACCCCGGCCCTGGCGAGTTTTGAAAAATTCCACCCAAGTTTGGATGAACGGACGGGGTAAGCAGGGTTGTGATCAGGACGGAGGAAACACTGGTGTCAACTTATTCACTAGTTATTATCCTCATAGCAACTTGCTTTTTATCAAAAACATCATTTGCGATAAAACTGGCGACTTTTTCTGTGTTGTTGGAGTCAACCTTAGCAGTCGTCCGTTCAAAAACAAATAGTGAGGGCAGAAGAAACTCATTCTGCTCGGTATCCACATTGCAAATAAATCAATGTGCGTCACTCACAACCTGAATGACGCTATCAGTAACTCCTGACGGTCGGGGCCGTGTGTCTGAGTGAGGCGGTTTTATACACAAACGTGGGGCTGTGATGAAGTTTTACCGAACTGTACAGCTGTAAACCAATAGGAAAATTCAACTGCTTCGACATCGAATGACCAAAACACAACATTGGAGAACTAAATAAATTTACAAGAAAATGTTAAAATGACAGAAACACAAAGGTAGAACCCTAAATCGTCTATGCAGACGGTTTATCAGCATAAACATTGATTTGACACTTCAAAGTAAAGACCTTCATCCACTGGACTCTCTCCCATCCGCCCGGCCGTGCCTGATGTTCATAATGCAGCATCAATCAAAGCCACATATAAAAGTTTGGATGTGCATTTCTCCCACTCACAAAGAATGGCACAATCAGCGGTGAATTTCAAACACAATCCACAGCCAATTCCGCCCCTTGATTTAGTTAAATGCTTCGTAAGGGAGCCTGAGAGGGACTCGAGCCGAGTGCACAGATCACTGTGTCCACACCCTTTGCGTGCTAATTTATATCCCCACGTTCGCAGTAAATGCAGAGCTCTTCAATAACACCGAGTGGAGACGGAGCTGCAGAGTGCCTCGCGACCTGACACCCTTGGAGTATTTACAATCTGCGAACTTAGTTGCAGTGTTCTAAAGAGGGCCACATAAAAAAACAGCTACAACTTTCCATGCTTTTAATCCAGTAGCAGGCACATTTCGGCCCAGTTGGAGTGGATTTATGATGCCAAAGAAAATCATAATTATTACTAAAAACAATAATTAAACTTACAGAGACGTGAGGTCGCTTGAACAACAGTCTGAAGAGCACTATAAACTGCTTTGCAATTAGGACAATTCAGCTGTGAAAGTACTGTACACAGTTCTGCTTTTCTCTCGTCGGCTGCAAACACAGCGGCTGAACATGATAATTACACAGTAAATTACAGTCCCTGTAAACTGGATTACAATAGATCCTGCAACTGAGTGCTGCAGTTAAATACCATAGTCAACCAACTGTACCTTTTGTGAGCAAATTTCAGCAAATAAGTAATTCACAATGAGAACACAGACCGTGTGAAAGCGACTGCACATAGACGTTGATTGGAAGGACTCCAGCTCCATCTTGTTAATGGAATAAGAAATCAAGGTGATTATTCCGCAGAACATTTTTCGGCACGTTCTCCGACCCGCTGCGCAGAGAGAAAAGCTTCCGACTCTGACTGAGTCGCTTTATTTAACTGGCAGCCGTTCCTGAGTCATTCCTAACTGCAGGTCAGTGTGAGAGTGTTTTTATTACAAAGGCCTTTCAATGATCAGACAGGCGATTACACACAGTGGTATCATTTTTCTTTTCTTTTCTTTTAAAGGTCAAGAGGCCAGGAAAAAAAAACAAAATTATAGACTAGCATGCAAACACAGAAAGACCTGGACCTTTCTGTGTTTATTTAACACTTTCTGTGTTAAATAAATGCCACTCATTTAAAGTTTTGATGCATATAATTAACAGGCAGAAGTTAAAACATGTATACTTATAGTTAATTTTAAATGATCACCTGAATATCTAAAAAAGGCTTTAAAAAAGTTTTTTTTTTCTGGTTATTATCAGCCCCTTATAATGACTTTAATCTGTTTTTAACTCAACTTTTTGCTTTAGACCCAAGTTGGAACCAGAAAACATTTCAGACATAGTCTTTAATTTAACAGCATATGCAGAAGGGAGCAAAGAAACACATATGTGGGGAACAAAACACATCTTACATTTATTGGCCCAATTCAAACCCCTCTGAATGTTCCTCACAGAACACCAAAATGTCCACTTTCTTGTCCATATCTAAGTTTCTTTTTTATTTTCTCTAGTGGCTTTTATTTGATAGTGAATTGATAGGATAGTGGGTTGTGCGAGAGAGAGAGAGCGAAGACATTCGGCAAAGGTCAACAGGTTGGGACTTGAACCCGTGACGGCCACGCATGCTTTATCCCCTGCGCCACCGCCGCACCCAAACTGCATCCACTCTCATCCAGAACCCTCAAAGGGAGGACTGATAAACATTTGGTCATGTGATTACAAATAAACCCACCTACTGACCTGCTGGTAAAAGACGGTGGAACATATGAACTATTATTTATTAGAGCTCAATTATTTCTCTGTAATGTATAGTTTGGGAGACATGGGTGCCGATGTATGGCTAATGATAAGTGGGAAAAACTGGAGACCAGGATACAAATAAAAGAACAAACACAGCTTTATTGAAACATAAAACACCTTAGCTGAGGCGGAGAGATTGCATTGCTGTCAGACAAACTCTGAACTAGACATCGTGATTCCGTATCCTTATACACCCCTCAGAAATCAAAGGAACATATCAGAGGGCGTTAACACATACCCAAGGGGGTTTACAAAATTAACACATGCACAAAGATGGAATGGAATAAACTCAGACAGCTCACAGGGTGGATCTATAATTAAGAACAGCTACATCCTCTTTTCTGTTTGCCTGCTCATGATGTTCTAGTAACAAGTACAGGAAAGATGGGAGCTGTTTTCCTGTCAAAGTGTGATAATTATTTATTCTTTGTCTGTTGTCAGGCAGCAAGAAGTTTTGAAGACCCTAAAAAGGAGCAATAGGGCCCGTGGTTTGGCCTTTTTCCTGTTTCAACCGTTTTCTGTAGAGAGCTGCAGTTTCTGTCTGCAAGAGACGCAGAGAGCCTTAGCAGAAAACAAACACATATAAGTAATAATAATCCTGTAAATGGTTTAATAAACTATTTGATAAAAGTAAACACACTGTGAATAATTATTTTATTCCACACTAACATTCATGCATACAGGTGTCAGCTGTCGATGGTAATGTAATCTAAATGACTTGAGCAGTTCTAGGTCTCTATTTCTACCAGCTTGTTTCACATTATTGTCCAAACTAAATGTTATTGACAGACACAAAAAGATGAGTTTGACTTGAGAGGTGGGAACGCCTCCATAAAGACGCCTTCTGAAATCTCAGTCCAGATGAGAAGTTGTGAGGATTGTTAAGGTGGAATCTGGACGCGACAATCTAACCAACTCAAGGTTTTTGTTCAGAAGACAATTGGTGACTAGCTGTTTCATTTCAAACTCCTTCTCTTGGCTAAATAATGTCAGAGATGTTCTGACCTGAATTAGACGTCAACAAGATGTCAATGCATGTACACTGTGTGTATTGGAACAATAGGTCTGCACAGAGAAACTAGTTAGGAAAGTTTTCTGGTTTGAAGTTTTGTAATATTTGGAGGGTGGATGGGGTTAAGTGGTCAATGATAAAGGGTCAACATGTGTATATCAAGTGGCTGATCTTATGCAGGTCATACAATACCGTCAAAAAGGGTTTACGTATTCCAATATAGGCTTTCTCAAGGACTCATTACATGACTGTGATCCAAAGGCCTTGAGCCTTCAATCAGAAAACGATCACCCCGTTACTGAGTCATGTGTAGAGAATATATTTCCATCTATCATCCATTTTCAATGCCGGCTTAATCTTTGAGTAAGCATCGGGGTTAAAGGGCATTGTGGACTGGTCCAGTCTATCACAGGGCAACACAGAGATACACAGGACAGACAACCAGGCAGTCCATCTAATTTCAGTGTTACTGAACTGCAGGAGGAATTCACACGTGCATTGGGAGAACATGCAGAGTCATCAAAAAATAGGCCCGTTTGGGCTTCTTACTAATAGGCAATAGTCCTGTGCAGTATCTCTGGACGTAAACTACATGTTCTATGCAACTAGTAATAGTTTTATTTGAACTGGCCCGGATCAACATAAATCAAGAGCAATGTCGAGACTATTCTGCTGCATTTCAGCTAAAAATGAAAAGTTGTTGGTTTCAAAGAAACATTTAAAAACGGATTCGAAAGCAGGGAGTTCAGCCATTGATCAACATCTGCAGTGTGTTTACTATGCACCGCTCTGGTGATCTACAACCCTGAAGCTACGTTCTGACTCTAGTCTGGAATTTTTTTTTTTTTTTTTTAAAAGCAACACCAGAGGAAACCCTGCATATTTCCACTGATTTCCCTAAACAGCCGTCCCCTTGTGAGGGAATTTGGCAGAAGTGCACGCAGCACGTCCATGTACAGCAGACATAAATCATGCCCCATTGGCAGCAACATATATCAGAACTTTATTACCTGGACATCGATCGGGCCTCAGACAGGCCAGTGATGGGGACTGTGGGAAGGGGAAAAATGAAATTCTGCCTTTGGCGTTTTGTTTCGATATAACTAACTAGCCAAGCGGCGAGGAGAGAAATACCTTCTGTTCTCGACTTATGTCTTCCTTAATCCATCAGAAGTCGACTGGCTGCAAACCCTCAAGGACGAGAAGCTTTTTTTTTCCTTTTTCTATTTTGCACTAAAGAACAATAATACTCTGGTGCAAGTTGTGGTTCAAGTGGCTGTGGTAATGAAAGGTGGTCTGAGTCTCAAGCTGTCTTCCTTTTTCATTATTGAAGCCTTTACTAGCCTTTACTTTACTTGATCCACATAACATTACAGTCCTGTGAAAAGGAATCCCTCCCTTACAAACTTCTATTGCTTAGCTTCTTTTCCCGCAGGTAAATAATTTAGATAATCAAACTAAGTTCACCTTCAAAAAGCAAACCCCAAGTGAATTAAAAATGTTGCTCATTTTGTCAAGACGCGGGTTTTGATTAAAATGCAATTAATTGTGATTCATACACAAACTCCAATTAACGCAACTCAAAATATTAATCGAGTTAATTAGAGTCCCACCATACAATTTATTATCTACACCCAGAAATAATGACAGAAAAACCTGTCTGAGAATATGAAGCTACGGAATCTCAAAGAGCAACATATCATATCCGGGTCCAAAAAGAACAACAACAAAATTACTCATATATATTAGTCTATAAAAAGACTACTATACTGTATGTCACTTCTAAGGCTTTGGGATTCAATTGAACTACAATGAGAGCAATTATTCACAAACAAACAAATCATGGAACAGTGGTTAGTCTTCCCAGCAGTGGCAGCTGTCATCCAGGATGTCACAAAAAAAGCCCATAGCAACAGCCAAATAACTGCCTATTTAAGGCCAGTGTTTATGACTTAATTATAAAAGAGTGAGTGCACAAAAATGCCATCCAAGGGAGAGTTCAGACATCAGAACCGCTGCTGACCAAAGAGGATGCAAAATAATTTTAGGAAAAGATTCTGTGGGCTGATAAGATAAAAGTGGACATTTGTTTCAGAAGGTGTTCAGAAAAAGAATATCATCCAGACACACAAAGATGGCGGAGGTGGTTTGATGGTCTGCGGCTAATTTGATGTTTCAGGTTGAGGACAACTTGACATTATGCTCGAAAACTCAAAAACGTTTCTTGGGAGAAGAGTGGGGCTGTCCACAGCTCAAAAAGATAAAGTTATCGCTTGATGGCAGCTGCTGCTACCAACGATGGTACCGTTAGATTCAGGGAGTATTTTACATCGGGCTGGGTTATTTTTTTATATTTCTTTTTTTCTTTCCAAATTAAATCATCATTTGTAAATTTCAACTCAGACTGTCTTTGTCTGTTAAAATTTACTTGAAGATCTGAAAGACTTAAGTGTGGCAAAAAAAAGCAAACCAGCAGAAACCTTTTTTTTATATACATCTCACATCATTTTTTTGTCTGCCCATATGAACAACAGTGTGGAATAATTTCATGCCCTTACAAGCTTAGGAGGATATAGACTGTGCATATGCTTCAAATGACAAATATTCTAATTAAAAGAGGAGATATGACTGTCAGATAAAAAGAGGCTGTTTGGCTCCAGTGGGTCTTTTCATGTACCAAGCATGGCAGCCGTTGGGATTTTTGAGGTTTCACATTTAAAACTCAGACATTGATTTTAAGACGAGTCCTGCTAAAACGAACCATTGAGAGAGAGCACTGTCAGAGTCTCTCAGGGTTCAGCAGAAAAATCTATTTACTTAGCAAGAAAAGCACACATATGCGCCGAGTGTGTACATACGCACCTCCACATGCAACCGAGGAGGCACACGTACACTCCTGTGCTTATGCCCGCCATCACACACAGATAGCGGATTTTAGATCAATGCTGGAGGAGAATCAATGGATGGTGGGGGTGGGCAAAGCCAAATTGCTCAGGGCGAAGATATATTTAGAAAGGTAAAAGACTTGCAAGTGGGACGGCTGCGGAGAAGACAGCGGTAAGAAAATGAGAAGGAAAAAAGGCTACAGGAGCGGTTCTGTTCAGCTAATTGATAAGAAAAGCGCTGCTCAAGGGGTGTGGGGGCGGGGTGGGGGGAGCAACTAGATAACATCCAACCTCCCCAGGGTTCCAGTTCCTGGAGGCTTACCTCACCCAGACACCTGCACAAATGATCAGACTGTTTACATGGTCTACTCCATGTAAAATAAGCCAACAAGCTCAAACTTCTTTGTTAAGCTGAGCTGGATATTCCTGCAAGACTTGCACAACCTGGACAAGTTGTCTGTCCATCATAGAAACACACACCTAAGGGCAAATTACAATTAATTAAGCTAACATTGATGTTGGATGAGTGGGAGGAAGACAGACTACCTAGAGGGAACACGCAAAGTCCACATGGAAACCCCCCTGGCTGTGATTTGAACTGAGGATTTATTTGCTGCAAGGCAACAGTGCAACAATCTTCAACCCCATGCAGCCCTAAGAAGTCATCCAACAAAAAATTTCTCAGAATAGAAGGTTTTAGAATAAAAGCGGGAACATGTAGTGAAGTCATTTCTACTCTGCCAGACGTAATGCTTCAGTTCCAAAGAGGCAGAGCTGTCTGTCTTCGCCCGACAGTTTAGTCTGAACGCTGAATAGAGAAGTGTTACAGTCTGAAATATTCCTGTAACTCTGTCTCGGTGAATTCTACAGTCCCAAAACTCCCTCTGTGTGGTACTGTCAGCGCTCCAGTCTGATTCATTTTCTCCTCCCCCTTTTTCTGTGTTCCACTCCTCCCTTACATGTGAGAAGTCTGCTCAGCACCGTATCAGAGAATGGAGCTTTCTTTTTTGGCAGATATTTTGGCTTTGCTCAGTCAGCTAAGGATCCTTCGCCAACTCTTCCACCCACTTTGTCCCTTCCTTAAATGGTGAAGGAGTCTCAGGACCAGAAGATTGTCTCTCGCGGCAACAAGTCTCCAGATGTGATCGCTGCTCACCATGTCAGATGTTAGGGGATTTAAAGGTAGAACGCCCACAGCAGCTGGTGAGGCACCATCCGACCAGGGTGAAAAAAAGTCTTGTTTTCGTAGGGAAACGCTCCTGTAAGAAGTGTCAAGAAGAGAGAAAGAATGTCGAATCTGAATGGAGCTACTTCACCTCACTGCCATGTCTGCCTCCTGCATGCTGTCAATCTGAAAGGGTTGCAGGAAAACAGCTTTGCAGAGACAGAACATGTTGGTGTGAAGCAATGAGGGAGAGACTGTAAATCAACTGAAATCCACTGAGAAACTTCATGTGAATCCAAATTCTGGAGCTTTTTGAAGGTGTAACTTCTGGCATGTGGACATGTGATCTCTCCGTTTTCACTCAGAATTTTGATATCAATTGTTCTTTCGGACAATGGTGTTAGAAAATGGATGGATGGATGGATGGATGTTCTTTCGAATGTAATACCCTTTACTTACCAAAATGTTCTACACTTGTCAGACATAACATTATGATTCCTGCCTGGTAGTGAGTTACTCCATCTTTTGCTGTCAAAAGAAGCCTTGACAAGAAGATTTCTGAAGGGGTGCTATGGTATCTGGAAGTCAGATGTTAGCAACACATCTTTTAATCCATGAACATTGCAATGTGAGACCTCCATTGTTCAGATTTCTCTGTCCAACACATCCCACTGACTTATTTGGATTGAGATCTGGGAAGTTTGAAGGCCAACGCAAGACACAGACTTGTGGTGTTCCTCAAGCCATGTTTGGTCCCATTGTTCCTGTTTGTTTTTTGGTCTGCTGCAGCAATTTGAGCCTGAATAACTTGACTATGGATTAAGCTACAGTACATGGACCACTCTCCACTCTGTAGCATTAATTGATAAATGTTGGTCACCATTGGTACAATGCACACTTATTCCCTTCAATATCCAGTTGTTATCGCTTCACTCGCCAGTGGTCATAATGTTATGCTTGGTGCATCTACCTGCAAACAGTTAATTAAAAAGACTATTCTCAGTACCCAGCTTCACAAGCAATGACAAGTAAAACATTTTTCACCTCTCCATGATCAGAAAAAGGCTGACCAGAGTTCAATAGCTCAATGCACCTTTTCAGATTCCTTTTTTTTGGGTGAAATATTAAGCTGACCTTTTTAAATTACTTCTCCACAATGAATATTTACAAAGAATGCACTTCAGCTGCACCTTCAAGCGTCAGGCGTGATGAAAGATGTTCAGAATAAAGTGTGAAAATAAGGCTCAAGGCTGAGCAGTAATTAGTTTCCCCATTCAAATTTCAGCTATTGTGCCTTGTCCTTCACTTAATGTAGACTTTGCAGGGAACATTAATGGAGGCAGCATTAGGAGCACATCCATAAACATTTCTGCTTTCTCATCTCCATACGGACAGGAGAGAGGGCCCACCCACACAAACACACACATCTACGGGAGTGGGAGGCGTGTTTGGGGTGCCATGGAGAGTGATGGATGAAGGTATGTCTGAAGGCGGAGCAGGTCAAAAGGCGAGCGAGTGTGATAAAGGCAACGCCCCGTCACCTGTCACTTCTGCCAACAAAACCCTTCGGATCCTCAGCAAATGTCAGGAGGAAGCTGTGGTCTGATGTGGGACAGGCGAGGCGTTCTGTTGGTATTCGGAACCCTGGAGCTGCTGTGGACTCGGACGTGTTCTTGAACAACAACATCTCACAAGTCAAAGGGCTTTTTATTCCGAAGTCAAACAGTTTTCTTCGATTAGACCGCTGCAGAAAATTATGTCCTGGAGCTGATGACCAACAAAACACATCTCTTCACGGACCTCTGCTGCCACCTGGTGGCTAGAAGAAAATACTACCCCACACCTCTGTGATAATCAACTTCTGAGTCATAAATTACATTTCTGAGCATTTGATATGCACTGAATCAAGTTGAATGTTGCCACTGATATATAAAGATCTAATGAAGTTAAAATATACATTTCCAAATTGTCATAACTAGATGATTTATGACATTAGGGAAAGCAGACCATAAAGAAATACAGTGAAATAACAATTGTAAAGTTTCAAGCGTCTGCTTCCTGACTGCATACATATTGATATATTTAACTGTGTTCCCTATGTCACTTTGACTTTTTTGTTTGATGAAGCCTTGCTGTGGTCTGTATGTACGTACAGCATTAGATCTGAATTCACAATTTTGAAAATTAAATTTTGTCACATTACAATATTTTGTTGAGATTTGGTGTGATAAAAACAATTACAGTGTATAGCTGTTAAGTGGAAAGAAAATGGTGAACGCTTTCCCAAAAAGTCACAAAAATAGCTCAAGTTGCATCAGATTGGATTGCAAATGTATTTGAACATTCATTTTGAAGTGTTGCCACAGATTCTCAACAGGAAAATCTGTCTTGACGATGCTTTTTGCTCTTTAACGTTCTCTAACTGACCTGAGGTCTTCATAGAAAAGTTGGGTATATATTGAGATTGAAAATCAGGTGAAAATCACGCTGCAGCCATGCATCACAAAAATTAGTATGTTTTTCTTAAATTTTTCTTAAATCCGTAAAGCTTTTGACTGTGATGGGAAAAGCAGGTAGGGATACTTCTGCTTCGCACTGATCAATCAATCTGATTGAATCATTTGGAAAGGCTTTCGCTTACATTTGAAGCAACATTCTGTTTTAATTCTACAGCTGCTGATATTCTGCAAACGAATCTCTAATTATACTTTATTTATTAATTTACTAATAATAAGTTGTCTACTGGTTTAGAAATGAAAGTGTAGCATTGATTTGCGTTGAAATGCTGTTATGTCTTGCTGACATCTTGTGGTCGGTTCTGGTATCACTGGGACAGCTTTGCCTGAAGGAATGAAATTCCCATGGGAATTAATAATGAACTCGTCTCGTCTCTCGGCTGATAGATGGAGTCAACTGCTGTTAAAGATGTGGGAGAAGTCGAAAGGTTTAAAGGCAGACAGCAGAAACAGTTAGTCAAAAAGTGTCCAACAAAAATAAATCTAAGCCAAAAATAAATAAGTAAATAAATAAAAGTACCTTGGATATTCTTTAAGTTCTGAACAGAATGAACTTCACAGTTTGGGCCACTAGATGGAACCAAAGATGTGCTCAATTTCTCTTGCTACAATAAACGAGATTAAACAAAGAATGTAATGTGTAAAATACACCATATATTTTTAGTATTTACATCAATTCTATTTATTGTGCTCCACTGTTTATGACAGTGGTGCGCCCCCTATAGGGGGAGGTGGGCAGTGCTATTACTTGGGGCGGTGGGGGGGGAGTGGTATGGATGATTGAAAAAAAGAAAAAGAAAAAAAAAATGTTTCACTGTAAAGATGGTTTGTAGTGTGTTTTGTTGCAACCTGAAGTGTGAAATAAACTTCAGTGGAGTTTGAAAACAAAATATGTGTTTATGTCTGGTTGAACGATGTGTGTGCCCAGTTGATTTTTTTGATGAAAATCTTTGGGAACCGCTGGTTTCTGAAGTAAATTCCACTTGATATTGAATGTTTATGGCCACTAGAGGTCTCCCTTGCTCTCACTGCAAGTGATCCATGGGGTTCCCAGATCAAACTGATCAGTAAACAAGAATCCAGCTTTATAACTGAAGTGATGCCTCTCAGCCGATTTAAGGGCTTCTTGCCTTTCATGGAAAGTCGTCCAAGAGATGCGCGTTGCCTCCGATATTTCCTTTCATCTGTCATATTTATTTCATTCATATTTTTCATCTTTCAGGAACCTTTTAAAAAGTCAAGAGAACGGAGGAGAAGGCACTCTTCCTCCTGAAGCCTACACTGCTGGACGGTAGATGCTAATTGAAAGAAACAATGCCGGGCCACATGTTCTTAAGACGTGTCATCTGGCCGAGGCGCTCCGGAGACGCAGCAGTGTGACCCGCTCCTCTCCTTTATTCTCATCTGCTGTGGTTCCGCACAGCACTGAAGCTGCTTTCATTAGACTTCAGAGGCTCTGAGCCCAAGATTCAGCAACAAGGATGAAACTTTAACATGTTAGACAGAAGTTCATGCACAGGAAAACATTTAAATACATATATAATCTTCTATACGTATGATATAATTATGATATTTTGTCAAGCGACTGGTTGATATTGATGCAACTGTTCAGCTTCATTCATGTTGAATCAGATTTGGTACAGAGACAACTGGAGATCTTTTTTGCTGTTGTTGTTTGCTTCAGATTTGTTGCTTGCAGACAAATGTACTCCTGTTAGTATTATGTTCAAGTAAAGAGAGAATTTGTGTCAGGTTTTGGACTCAGAGCACCAGGAAATGCCCCGGGGCCATGACTATGAAGTCCAACATGGCGGCTTGTGGAAGGATAGTAGTTCAAGCTGTAATCAGATTAAAACCCAAACATTATGAGAGGGGCACAAATGTTGGATTTAGTGAACATTTCTCCTAAATTCTACTAAAGAAGAAATGCAATCATTTAAAAGTTTCTCATCAGATTTAAGTGAAAAGTCTGCATAGCGTCTGGAGTTTGCTACGATTGAGCAGCAGTCCCTGAATCGGTGCCAAGACTCATCAGTGCAAATTTCTTTGCACCAGAGTCCATTCTTGCTCTTGCTGTAGAATTCAGAAATGTCAGACACTGGAATAGACTTTTGATTATTATCAAATCACTCTCTAAAATTTGCAAGAATTAATTTAAGGGACCTTACTCATCTGAACAAGATCAGTCCACTAGATCAATTCTAAAAGCAAAACATATTGTGGAGTAACAGGGTCACGCTCTTAATAATGAATTCCAGTTGCCTCATTCTGCACGGACGGATCTGTTTCTTTTTTCATTTTTCTTAATTGTCCGATTTTTCTTTCCATCTCATTTACATGTGGTACTAAGTTATCTCAGACTGACTTTATATTCAGTTATTTTTCCACAATCAATCACAACAATTGATTGATTGATTTTATGATCAAGAGTCTTCTTGTCACATTACTGTTGTGTAAGTCTTCACCGCCTTTAAGCCTAGGTGCTGCCATTGTCGAACAAGCTCTGCACTGGTGGTTTGCTGTTCAGGAGGTGAGTGTTCAACCATATTGGATTTCTGTGAATATTTTTCGCTGCAAATGACCATAAAAAGATTCTTTTACAGACACCGGTTTGGGTGATGTAGCCAAACAACTGAAAAAAATATAGTTCTCTTTCAAACTTTGTGTAATAAAACGTCTGTTTCAGTCATCGGGCTTTAAGGTAACAAAGAAATTGCCGGTGGGTTTCCGTAGAGACAACGGCGTCACAGGTCAGTTTAATGATGACAACGGTACGAATTTTATATGCAAACCCTGATGCTTATTTGGTCCCTTTACTTGTTTTCCCACATACAGTAGATGATCAAAGGAATTCAAAAAGCAACAATTAAAAAGCCATGATTTATTTATTCAAGTAAAAGTGTGTTGTTATTGAAGCAACTTTTTATCATAAAGTGGATTAACTCCTCTCTCCAGGATCAAAGTACTTGCTTCGCTTTTTGTGTTTTGCTCATTTACAATTCTGTTTCATGTTGGTTATTCAGCCACTCATTTGTGCATATTATAATATCATGCAGCTTAATCCTCTGCCCACTGACTGGATTACAGCTGACGGTAACAGAGAGCAGCTTTATCCATGGGTGGAACTGTTTTCAGGGAGGCCAATCACACTTTCATTTACAGCATTTAAAGAAATCCCCAGTGATATAAATTATTACTCAATAGAAGTAAACATATCTTGACCTCAAAAACTTTAGTTCCAGACCGCTTGTTGAGTCAAAGCGGGAATCTTTTACACTCTGTTTGCAACATTCCCTGGAAGAATACACAACTTTGTTCTTCATAAAAGTGATTTATAGGCCAACAGGAGGTGACATCACAGCTCTGACTCAGATTACTGCAGTTTGCTTTTCCAACCTCGGTATTGATGTCCTTTGTCAGAAGGTGAACGCAACTTGCACCACAAGGTTAGGTGACATCATCAGGATGTGACATCACCCATCAGGACCTAAACATATACTGTACATCCAACACCAATGAGGTCAGATTAACATTAAACAGCTGCTGGACTAGACTGCCCGAGACATTTTTTTTTAATGTCCACCTTATTCCTATGACCCATGATGTTTTGCATGAATTACAACTGACATTCTTGCATGTAAGCAAATCGGAGAGCACAAAGAGCGGTTTAAAATAGTGCTGTCAATCAGTTAAAAAACATAATTACACTCTAATGCTGTGCCTAACTTTTATAGCACAATTGAGTAACTTGTTAGAACATGCTACATATATCAAATATGACCTAAAAGACATTTTACATTGTCATTTAATGCCTTGAAATTGGTCATCTGCAGCTTTAAAAGCTCCTGCTCTTTCTGAAGTGCCGCCTTCAGGAAGTCGTCACAACATCACTCCTCTATTAACCCTTTAATGATGTTTTTACCAGCACTGCGCTAAAAAGTAGCTCGTATAATGAGCTCAGTAGATGCGCAGTTACTAGTCTGGCTAGTCTGAAGGAGCAGAGCGGGGAAGTCGAGGGAGAGGGTTTCTCTGTAAGGTGGAAGCTCAAAAGATTGGAATTTGCAGCTCAGAGGAGGAGCTTCATCCTTCAGGATATATAAGTCCACCCAGGCGTTTTGCACAGCTGAATGGTTACGGTGGGAGATGAAAGGATTTCTCAACACTCCATATATGTTTTTCATGAGGGGATAACATTATAACATGCTGTAAAGTTAACTGTATATAAAACTGCCCCTTTAACTGTTGCTTAATCCATGAACAGTTTGGCCATTTAACATCACCAGCTGGTGTTTAAAGGAGTGTTTCATTCCCATTTGCAGAGCCAAACAGGTGAGAGATGGAGAAGTACTTGTTGGCATCAGAAACAGCATTTGCAAGCACTAAACGCAATACAACTTGCCTTATATAAAGCAGTGTTTATACATTGGGCTGCACAATTTTCAGGCTAGTAGCATTGTTAACTTGCGTCAAGAAGGTCTGGGGTTAATATTGCAACCTGGTCTCGTTTAGTACGGAGTTTGCGTGTCCTTGCATGGAAATGAGACCAGTCCTTTCAGAGGGAATACCCAGAATACATGAAATTTGAAACCAGAAGAAGAATGGTTGTTTCATTATTAAATGAATCTATAAATAGACTGTTGGCTCTAGATGAATACAGAAATGATATTCAGTATGCCAGAGAAATGACTCCTTCGTGCCACGATTTGTTCATTAATATTTGATGCATGATTTAAATTATAGCTCAGTGTGTCTGTCATGCTGCACACAGATTCATCAGCTCAGGCTGAAAAAGGTGAACATTCATGTAGGTGCATGGCGGTTCTCTATGACACTCAGCAATTAGTGCTTAATTACCAATTAATCAATATATTCAGCCTGGATATATGGTCACATGGAAATCCCTGCATATACAGACAGACAAGTAGAATTGTTCTGACTGCATAAAGCACTTAATTCCAGTCTTTGTCTCTCTCTTGTAATGTTGGATGCAGGGATTAATTTTAATTACCAACATTTAAGTGAAATGCAGAATATTCAAATTTTGACATTTATTAAAATGCTGCTAGAATGGGACGCAGTCACATTCAGTCATTTTAGTCTAAACGAAGCACCTAATTAGACAAAACGTATTCATATTCCTATCGTTCAGAATATAGCAGAACAAACCCATTCTTATGCAGGATGCTGGAGGAAGTTTACTACCCGCAGAGATTAAAATTAGCTTAGGGGTCAGAGGTCATTCATCTGCTGCCAAGACAGGAAGTCTGATGTTCAGTATGCAACAGGTGTTTCTTCTGTAACCGTTTTAATTCCCAGGCATGAGCTCCTCTTAATGACTTTATTATTAGGCTTTACTTTCATACAGACTAGCAGGGAGGCACATTATCATCAATATAATATCAATGAAACAATGAGCAATTTAATAGAAGAAAATGCCTAAAATGATGGGAAAAGGCTGCTGTTAGTGGTGAACTAAAGAAAAACCTTTTTTAATTATTATTTTTCTCAAAACTTAAACCCCAATATTTTACAATGAATCACAATATTTTGCAGCTGTTAAAAACAAATAGCTTTTTCGTTTTTGGAGGGGACTTGGTGGGACACTCGTCTTTAAATTAAGGTGGTAATTAAAGTTTTTTAATTGAATCCTAAACAAAAACTAGTAATGCATTAAAGTCAAAGTTCTGTCTACTCCTGGACATTTCTAAGAGTTTTATATTGGTGAGATAAATCATTTTAAGAAAAAGTATTGATCAAAAAACTCAAATTAAAACATCAGAAAGGAATTTATCTGTAATAATTTCAGAGCAGGTTTTGGAAATGGATATTTTGTCTTTATTTACTCTGGAGAACAGTAGTTGATTATACAATGCATGAAAACTAACAGGTTCTTCATTTTCTTTTTCATAAAAACAATAGAGACAACAAGTAACTTAACTATCAGGAGGACACTAGTGTTCTCATGGACCCATTGACTAAAAATTCAGTGTTATGGGAGTGACAGTCGAGGGGACAAATCATTACGACACAAAGCTGGAAAATCATTTAAATCTGTAAAAAATAATAATAATAAAATAAAAATTAGAGACCAGACCAGAGGAAACCTCTAAGGGTGAAAAGGCTAGGTGACAGACAGGGTACCTGATGAGAAGCCTCAATGTGTTGGAAACTATTTTACAGGATCAATAGTTAAAGGTGAAAGAAATGTCAAAGAAATTGCTTCTGAGTGTGAGAACTTTAGAGAGTGTCGAAGGTGAGAAGCCGGAAGGCAAAGAAAAGAAAGATGAAAGACAAACTATGAGGAAAACAACTGTTTTGAATTCTGCTGCCCATCCATGTCTGGTTTGATTTTTAGAGAAGGTCAGTAAATACACACGCACGCTGTGAAACGCACCATGTGAGGGCAGATAAAGGGAGCCACATCCATCTGATATTACATTGTGCATTAAAGCCACGTAACCGGTTCTGTCAAGAAGGGCAAACAGCAATCTCTCCTGTACAAAGCCAATGACCAAATTCTGTGATGTTCCCAAGTCTCACATGTGTCCAAAATTCATACTTTCATATTTAGGCCTCTAATGTTGACTTTGACACAATGTGCTTTTGTTACTATGACTGTTAGTTCAGTAATTGATTTCCTGTTGATAACAGGATGATTCTTGTGCTTTTTTCTGTACCTCAAGACAATGTCTTATACTTGCCTCATATGTGATAAGGATAAAAAAAGGATTTATTTTCACTTTCCAGTATCTATGGCACAACCTAAACCCTGGGCTGTTTAATACTTAACTATACATAAAGATGTAGATATTTATGTATTATTCATAAATATCTACAACATTACCACTACAACTCAGAGACACCATATACAGGCCTAATGTACATAAACACAATGGACCCAAATAAATGCTAGTCAAATCCAACATTAATGGCCTGACAATATTATTACTTGATCACACCTTACTCTATGCAGACACTCTGTCTGTTTAGATGGAGATTCACCCACCTCAGTAAAAAAAAGTAAATAAGAGGTAGAGGTTTGATCTTTCTATCCTGGAAGGTACGTTAATACTTAAATATGGAAAAATACAATATGAAAAGAGACAGGGATGGCACAGCGTTCCCAAGTTAGCTGATGAATTCACCCCAAAACACACATACAAGCACCTTAAATCCAAGACAAGCTGCGTCAGGATGTGTTGCATGTTCCAGAGCCACGACAGAACTCTCTATGTAATGTTTCTAAGCAACAAAGAAAGATAAGGTATCTGTTATTTTAGATTAAGTCACATCGTTTTAATTAAGAGCTGAAATTAATGTGAGAAGAATAGAAGGGGGCAGACACTGGAACGCAGCGAGAAGTGAAGGGTCTGGACTAGTGCTTCAGGCCATCAAGGGAAAGAGATATTTTCAGTCACTTCCAGAAGTGAATTAAGATTGACAGCTTGACTTTGCGTTCACAGACCTTATTACCATAAAGCTATTTATTAGGCTGATTTTCCAGCCTGGGAAAAGTAGACACAGCAGAAAGAAGTAGAGGGGGTCGGCTCCGTGGGGGAAGGCTGGTAGGAGGTTAAGGGCATGTCACCATGGAAACAAAGTGGGATATTGAGGAGTGATTTGGAATAGTGGACATCCTTTTACAGGTGGAGGATAGGTATCGTGCATTGGGCCAAAGGTCAGACAGGAGTATCACGTCTTGTGTATGCACTGTGGGGAATTATCACACTAAGATTGAGTTGAATGTGTCACCAAGGAAGGGTGTGATAGTTAACTAGGAAGTGATTCACTAATCTCTACAGTCCCCGTTTGCTGATGCTACACATATTTAGCATTCAGTTAGTGTGACTGTAACAGCTTAACAAACAACTACAACCCTAATCCATGTTAACCCCCTAGTGCACCAACACTTCCTGCTGCTCTTCATTAGCACTAATTAGGGTCTTACTGCTGCACATGGCAGGGGGCTGCTGATACCTTTCTCAGTGCTCAGCTAAAACATACAGGGCTCAATTCTAGGGAGTTCAATTGTCAAACTTGGGTTATACCAGCATTCACAAAACAGACTCTATGCTTCATCAAATAACATCCACCAACAACAAAGTTCAGTTTATTGAAACTAAATGTGTAAAATGTAAAGAGACCCCAAAGGTCAACTAATATATGAGAAAAAATATTGGTTGTGAGGCTTGGTGAAAAAGTTGATTATTTGTAAAAAGAAGCCTGAGGACTGGCAGCCAGTAGGGTAGAGATGTTTGGGTTGACGGGAAAAGGCACCTCAACCCCAAAATACTAACAAAATCATTTATTTTTGAGTCAAATTGGGAGAATGTGGCTCTAGTGCAAAGCATTTTGAGTGGTTGGTTTGACAAGAAAAGTGCTATATAAATTGAATCTACTCACTATAACTTAAAAAAAAATTACTTCACATCAGAGCCAGTGTTCTTATGATTATGATTACCTGAGCAGGGAAACAGATCATGGTATGCTATACAACCTTAACACAATCTGAATCTTTTCAGACGGATTCTATGAGTTGGTATTCAGAGGCATGCGTGACCAATTGTGTCACTGCACCGTTCCTTCCCATCCGACGGATTCACAGGATCATTTACAAACAGGATGTGATGTCAAATGGATGCGTTTCCCGCTAGCTTTTTTGGGATGGTTGCTGTGTTCTTGCCTACTTTTTTTGGGGGGGGGGAGAATACAGAGTAATACAAAAAGATGAAGTGAAAAATATAGATGAGGTGAAATGAAGTGACACCTCAAATCTTCTCACAGCTCACTTTACTCTGTTTCATGAACTCTATTTGAACAACAGGCAATGATGTGAGAGAGGAAAACGCAACGCATACAGATTTTCAATTTGTCATGATGCAACATCTGACTTTAGTTAAGTAATATTTGAGCTGTGATATGGATTTCATTTTAACATTCATTATCATTTCACGCCGAATCTTTGACTGAGGTACATAAATGTAACAAAAGCTACATGAAACGGAAAGGAAAGTGTTAAAGCACTCCGAACTAATCCCACTGAAGGGCATAAGATTTGCTGTGGGGCAGACGGAACGAACAAAAGATCCTTCGTCACACTCTATGAGCGCCGAAGCTGGGTCAGTTCTGCTGTTGTGAGGGTTAGGGGTGTTTGTAGACAGGTTAAAGGTCACGACTTTCCTGCCGACCCCTGAGTCATCAACACACTTAACCCCTTCATTGTGATCGACTTCTCATCCCGGAGCTCCCAGATGACTGACGATGCCATCGCTGTTAACACACTGCAGTGGAAGTTGTTGAGAGGAGGGGAGTGTGGGGATAATTGATGTACTCCTCCACTGGGGAAAATGACTTTTTGGCTCTTTTGCAATGCAAAATGAAGTAGGGCTGTATGATTCATTGATTTAATTGATTCAGGTATTAATAAGAGAGTTTGGAAAATCTTTTTCATTTCCGGAAGCAGAGGTAAGATGCATTTCTTATATTTAAAATTCTTCTCCAGATTTACCTTTGAATTCAACAACAAGATCAGGAATGTTGGAGGTTCAAATAGAATAGTCGGGGTTTGTTTACCTCCAACCCTTTTTCTACTGCTGGCTGGCATTGCTCCCTTTTCAGGAGAAGAATGGCTTATCTTGTAGGAGGAAATAGCACGATTTCACACACTGCTTTTTTTTTTGTCTGCCAGATCAGATGAATTCCTCCGGAGAACCTGGTATTGACCCCGGGAATCAGGGATTGATCCGATGCTGGTGGTACAACCAAGAAGGCTGATGTGCTGCAGTATGAGCTACAATACAATGAGCAACAACATCTTAGAGAAGTATTCACACCTTCTGATTTATTTTTTACACATCATCACACATTACAACCATAATCTCCCATACACAGCTGAAAACAGGATTCACAAATTGGCACATTGTTGTGAGTATTAGAGGTAAGGAGATAGGTTTGTCCCTTTTCTTTAAAAAATCCGATCAGTTTAAAGGAAGATGGATGGAGCTCAATTAACAATTATAATGGCAGAAAGCTGCAGGTAAAACTTGACACTGAGGTGGAGGTTCACCTTCCAGCAGGACAACATGCAGCCAAATCTACAGCAGAAGGGCTAAATCAAATCATACTAAAATGTTAGAATGGCCCAGTCAACGTCCAGATGTAAATCCAGTTAACAATTAGTGGAAAAATTTTAAAATTGTATAACTGGACTTATAGCTGAAATTGCAGCACAAGGTCATTCTACAAAGCAATGAAAGATTTTTTGATTTTTCTATAGAAAAGCATTTTAAAATCTATCGTTATCCTTTGTCTCATTTTCGTTTAATTCACAATGATCCTACATTGTCTTAAGTTTGAGTAAACTGAAGTGCTATGAATACTTTTGCAAGGCACTGTAATGCACTTTTTGACCTTCCAATTCTTATTTAGTATCTTGTGCTTAATTTTATGGGTTTCGGGAGGGGAGCGGTATTTCACCCGCAGGGCAACAGAGAGAGACTCTAAGCAGTCTCTGATTGACCTGTAATGTGTTTTTGGGTGGGGTTAGTACCTGCTTTTTGGAGTATTTAAAGAGGTGGCATTATTGAATTTGGACTTTTTTAACTTAATACCATATTATGATGTTATCAATCGGCAAAAACGTACCTGGGGTGTTTTGCATGTTGGAGAAATCCTTTAATCTCCCATGGCAACCATTTGGAGGCGGCTAACCGCTTCCTTTCAAGGATGCTGCCTGTTTCCTCAAAGCTCCTCCTCGGAGCTGCAGTCTTCAGCTGAGTTTCTGCCTCACAGAGAACCCCGCTCTCTCCCTCCCCCGCTCGGCTCCTCCAGACTAGCAGCAGCAGCAATAAGCAAACGCCTGGTGGAACTGTAGCTGAACTCATCATACGAACGACTTATCAGGCCAAAGCTAGTACAAACCGCTAAAAACAGCATAATGGAGGAGCATTGTTGTAATCACGTGCTAAAGGCAGAGTGTCAGAAAGATTAGGAGACAGAGGTCAATTTCAAGGTGTCAAATTGCAAATTTCTTTTAAGTTATGTTTGCTATATACAGCATTACAGTCATTGGAAATGTTATTCTCTGTTTTGCTACTTTGTGCAACAAATAGTGACTCTCTCTTTGTCTTAGCTTACTCTTTAAAAAAAATTATTCTAATGAATTTCTTCATTAGAAATGATTTGTTTGCAGTTAACTACTATTGAACATCTCAACTGTCTCTCAAGATTGAGGTCAGAACAGTCAGGGCTGCACCACTGTAGGATTGTGGCTGCATGCTGCCTCCATCAGAACTTACGAGATCATAATGATACTCTTACAAATTGAGCTTAATGCTGTTATTTTCTATCCTCAATGAAATGCCACAAACACACCTTCTGAATATGCAGCTGAGACTTTTCAGTGAGTCCGAGTGTAGAAAAATACGCCAAACATAGAGAAAAAAGGTGTCTTTAAGGAAATGACTCATTACTTTTCGTTATGCCAATTACAAATTTCTGCTGCGTAGTAGAGTGAAACTCAAACTCGCCCTCCTAATTTGCAACGCGATGAGAAGAATAACAATGACCAGATATGAAGAGTAATACAGCACAGCAGTGGTGAGTTTAGCTCTAGATGATGGGATGAAGAAAATGTTGGGTTTTTTTTCTGAATGGGATAAAAGAAAAGAAAATTGCAAATGGCACCCAGCCTGCTTCCATCTGAAACTGAGTGGTGCCATTCTCTGTATTGGAGAGGACATCATTTTCATTCATTCCTATAACTCAGTCAACCACAGGAGCCAAGCTGCATTATCATACTCATCACTGTGGCTTAAGGCAGCCTTCCTCCTAAAACACTCCAGGAAAAGAATTGAGCCACACTGACATTTGGAATTCCAATCATCTCCACAATTTCCTTGTCCTTTCTCTTTGTCTGCTAATCCGATGAACCTCATATCACATAATCTATTGACATCACCACGAAATCACCAGGTATAACCATAACTATTACCAACTTAGCTGCCTCAGTCATTATTAGGACATGCAGCATAGTCTCCTGTTTTATCCTTCTCTCGCTTTACTTTCTACATCTCCGTTCACCTTTCCTTCAGACGCTGCCTAATTTTCATTCCATGCTCAGCTATGTAAATATTTCTGCATATTATATCAAATCCAGCAGGGAAGCTCAGAATGCTCTGCTACAGTGCCTGTATGATCAGGTAAATCTGCTGGCGAATAAATGAACATTTTTAAATATCTTTGTAGATTTTCCATGTTGTAAGACAGAAGAAACACATAATTCAGGGTCTGCAGTTGCTTGTAAAAAGCTCCTGTCTGTAATAAAGATGAGGAGCTACTATCCCCATCACAATGCCTTAGTTATTAATGTTGTAGGAAGACATACTCCCTGTGATAATGCTCCGGCCACTACACTATGTACATTACTGTACATACAGTATTGTTTGGGAATCAAAAATATGTACCTAATGATGAACCAGAAATGTGGAAGTGCAATATTTTCTTCCTGATATCTTGGTTGAATTCTTGCGTTTTTAAAAGTGGTAAGATTAATAGTACTTTCCAGATGTAAAGGTATAGAGTACCTTGTTTAATTGCTTAGATCCTGTTATGCACTCATAAAGATTCAATCACCCTGCTGTTCAAAATTCCTGGAGCAGGTCCAACTAACACCAGCCTGACCCACTTTCCTTTTAATTTTTATTACTTTCCAATTAATTTAGTAAATCCGACCTCATCCGACCTCTTGGGTGTTTAGAACATTTAGCTTTCATTGACAACAAGATATTGACGTCATGGTCAGCAGTGCAGATTTTATTCTGTTCATCCCAGAACATAGTCGATATTACTCACAGAAGTGACAGGGCACAATGCTATTAGATCAGTTCCTCCAGGATTTCATGTTTGTTTGGAATTTTTTGCATTCAAAATCACTGAATTTTGTTCTTTTTGTTCTACAAATACAAATCAAGACGTTTATTCCAAGCGTTTCACAACATTATACGATTCCTACATGAGCAGCAAAAATCATGCTCATCAAATCTGATTTATAACCAGGTTGCAATAGTGATGTGGTTTGCAGAGACGGATCAGAGAGTGCACTGGCTGTTGGTGAGAAGTCTGACCCTGCTGTGAGTGATGGGTCTGCTAGGCTTCGTGCCATCTGAATGTGAGGTCCAAATCCCTCCACCTACTGTTCTCCCCCGGTTTGTCTGGCCCTCCACCACGAAAGCCTCCCTGGTCATCAGGCATTCTCTTTTTACCCATCCACAAAGCGTCAACACAAGCTCAGCAAGAAAGGTCACATTTAATGATCCCGGCATCGTGCTGGCGCTGGAAGCCGCTTTCACAGGAAGTGTGGAGTCCGCGGGGGGAAACGGTGTCTGTGGTCTGTGCCTCCCGCTGACTTTGAATTAACATGCAACTCTGTGCATTTGTGTATCTGCATCTCAGGTCCATGTGATGCGGGTGACCGAGAGAGACGGTGCCGGGGTAATGGCTGGGTATCTACAACGGCAGAGTTGAGCAGAGGAAGGTATTACGGGGGACAACTGCTGGTTCAATGGAGGTTGGCTCACACCATGAATAAAGATGCTTGTCCTCACAAATAGCTCCCCAGAAATCTATTAATAATGTATCTCTACCAGTCAGCCGTTCCAAGAAAATACAAGGGAACCACAACTACAGCGGGGAGTGATGCAAGCTATCTTTTCCGTTTCTTGAGCTGTTTGTTTTGTGCTCCCGCTCCTCTGCTGGAGCCGACTGCAGCCACGCAGCGCATGCACTAGCATCAGCATTAGCACCAAACATCCCTCAGTTTTACATTCACCCGAGGGTTTCCTGCACAAGGAAGCTTAACCTTATCCCGGTGGGCACCGAGCTGCTGGTCTTCCCTCAGTTTTGTTCTCCCAGAAAATATGTTTTCTCATAAAGTGAACAGGCTTGACGACGTGTAGCTCTGATTTGCACCGAAAAACAGCCTGCTGGCACTTTGGGTTTTGCACAAATAAAAGTCGGACGTGATCTACTTTTTGAGGGATTTGCATATGGAAATAGCATAATTGCCTTGAATATATGCATGCAAAGAGCTGCCAAGTCCCTGACAGTTCTAAAGAGAGAAGAGCAGAGGTGAATCTACTTGACCTCCACGAAAGGACAAATGGCCACATTAGTGCCTGGGAATTATTTTACATATACATGCAAACATATAATTACACAGCAGAGCAGCAGGCAGCGCCTTCCCCAGCCGCCCAGAAACCCCTGCTCATGTGGCGACTCTTGTTAACCACTGGTTTGTCACTAAACGATGTAGCTCAGCGTTCCCAGATGTCCCTGTTCCACGCAGCCGCAAAGATCGGCTGTAACTCACTTTTTCTTCCGTGGGTTCGTTGTGTTTTGCATATTGATTCACAAGCACAAATATCCTCCTCGGAGATTTCTTTCTGACGCCTGCTCCTTGGAGAACACCTGTCTGAACACCTTTTCTCCTTTTCCTTATTGATTCTGAATGCAAAAGATTGTTTGTTAACCCTTGTGTTGTCTTGCGGGTCAAAAGTGACCCACTAGCATGTTTAGCCTTAGAAATAATACCGTAAACAATCTTTTTCCAACTTGAAATTTTATGACTTTTCCTAAATTGACCCCATCATTAGAAAAAGTGATACTTTGTTTATGTTTCCATGTGGGCTGTACACCACTAGGGTACAAGGATTGCCTTATGTGTCATTTCTGACCCGTGAATTATAAAACCATTTAAACAGCAGAAAAAAGTTCAAAGGTCACACAGACACCGTCTCTAATATATACACACACACCTACACACCCAAAGGTCACACACAAACTTTCTCTAATACATACACACACCTACACGCCCACACACACACATCAAATAAACTGGATTGATGTATGAATTGAACTAGTATTCGTCCTGCAACTGACCCCTCACATCACACAAGTTTCCAAACAAAACAAAAAGCTATCCCAGACATAATAAAAACAAATTCAGTATAGAGGTGCCATAAATCAAAGTACCATTAGTTGATTCCTTGCTGAAGCTGTGAGTAGATGTTTCACTGTCCAACAGGTCATAGGTTGCACGTTCACCCCTACTGTCCGACACAAGCTGTTGAACATCTTATTTAATTTGGCACGATGTTAAACGTAAGATTTTGAACATCATCTTGAACATCAGCTAAATAAACTGAACTGAATTTTAAAGCAACTTCATGGTAACAACATGGTTTAGAGTGACCACAGGTTCAAACATAGTCTACATTTGTTTAGACTATTAGCAAGTTCTTTGCTATTCAAATTTAAACAAAACAAAATTGTGTGTTAATTTGTGAGGATGTTTTTTTATTTTTTAGATTTGGATCAATATTTGTGTAGAGAGCATCAACAGCAAACTTAAATAAACCCGTTTCATTTCAAACTATTTCTGAAATGTGCTCAGCTAAATAAATACGATTTAACTAGTTATAAAGGTATTTTAGCTCAATTGTTTTTTTCTTTGTACTTAAAAGAAAACTAAATCAGTATTAGTTCAAGCATAATGCCTAAAACTTTAAAATAGAGCAAAATTAGTCTAATCTAGGAAATTTGTCTGGAGCATTAGGACTGTGGCTCAACTAAGAAGACCTGGATGGAAACTTCAACTCTTGCTCCAACACAGAAATGAGTTAATATATTAACTTATAATAGACATATAGACACATCAGCCGTGCTGTTTACTGCACTACACATGGTTGACAGCTAACTGTAACCAGGTTGCTGTGTATTGCAGACTTCTGCCCAGGTCCCTCTTGAAAATGAGATCCAGATCTCAATGGGGTTTACCTGGTTAAACAAAGGAAATAAAATAAAATTAAAAAAACTGGACCGGAAACTTCACTTTGACTCTTTAGATATTAAGGTTAGCCTGGTTACCAATTTCAAGAAATTAATCATGTCAAAATGTAAACATTATATTAGGAAAAATATAATACTTGAGAACATTCTATAATTTTAAAACTTAATATTTATTCATCTTTCAACACTTATTTTATAGTGCAGGTATAAAACGTGGCTGAATACATGACTGTAATAAGAAAATGAAAAAGTGCTTATCTGTAATTTGTATAAATGCAGTTCTTTAAATGGGAAACTCTTCAGTGTCACCACTTCAGCACCACTAAAAAGAAATTGAAGGCTATTTAGCGGTTGTCAGATCTCATCAGGAATATTCCTGTTTAGTGGTTGTAGGAGAAAAAAAAAACACAGAGACCATGCAGTAAGGAAGAGTGTTAAAAGAAGTGATAGATAGAAGAGCCAGACCCAGCAGACTGCTGTAGTGTTGTGATTCCATGTTTGAGTGCATTGTCCATTATTTCCCAAATTGGTTATTGGGCCTCATTGATTTTCTCATCGAGCCTCCCTCTGAGCTGCAGGTCAACCGACTCAAGCTGTCCGCCGACTGTCCTGCTATCGAGCTCTTTGCTTGAATACCCACGGTTTGACCACCGGCCGCCAGAGCCCCTCCTCCCTCAGATGAATCAGCACATAATGGGCAGGGAGATATATCTCAATTATGGTTTGTTATTATTCTTTTAAACACCCATATGGAGAATCAAGACAAAGATATGAAATAACAAAAACAGCTGCTATATCGATATTTTTGTATTTTGTTTGCAGAAATTTTGATTTAAATGTTTGCTCATCAATCTGGGTGTTTTCATGTGGCCAGTCTGCGTCCCTTCTTGTAATAGAAAAGCCTTTTATTCTTCATCTCACTGATTAGCAGAACTACTTCTCCTGCCTCACTCCTCATTTCAACTGCTTGGATTTATTGATGCCATCACTAGAGGAGGACTCTGCCTCTCTGAGCTCTGAGCAATATGAGCCGGGATCCACACGGAGCACGGCTGTCTATCAGCCTGCCAGTCGGAGCTGATCTGCCTCAGATAGATTTCCCTCAATGGATTCATTGTCCCTCATCGTCTCTCGCGCGTTCTTTCTCTATAGATCTAAGGGAACCAGCCCCATGCTCAATCTGCACTCCATTAGAGCATGAGGATGGAAAGAACAAAAAATAAAAAAAGGTGTGAGGGCGTTACAAGAGAAGAGGGTAGCTGGGGCATCTGTCAAAGGGCAAACGTTACTCCAATCTGTAACAAAACACAGCCACAAAAGTGGCGCGCAAAAAGCAATGCTACTGGTTTGCTCTTCACTATCAGTTAAAGGACACAAACTGGGAACCAGCAGGGAGTTTCTAAAACCAACCCACAGGAAAAAAAGGCTGAATGAAATTGTTACCTTTACGGCAAGTAGTATGTCCAATACATATTACACTCACCTGGCAATGGTGTGTGGGGGTGAGTGTGTGTGTGTTCTTGTATTTGAAACATTGTAAGGACCATTTGTCTATCACATACCACGTTGTGGGGACCAACTGCTCCTTGGGGACCAAAGCCTGTTCCCTGCAAGGGGTTATGTTTAGGACCAAGGTGTGAATAGACTTTTGGGCTAGGTATGTACCTAGTTAGGTGTATGGTTAGGTGTAGAGTAAGGGTGAGAGCTAGAATATAGAAATGAATGGAAGTCAGGGCAAAGTCCCTGCAAAGATGGAGAAACACATATGTGTGGGTGTGTGTGTGCGCTTCATTGGTATTCATTGACATGGAATCTAAGCCAGTGTGCTCATTACAGCTGGCCTATCAAGGTGATCTGTTGACTTAACTCAACCCTTCGTACAAATGTGAATGGTAAATAGCCATGTACAATTCATGCGTTATCAATTCCAGAGGACTCCAAAGCGATTCACACTTCATTCAGTCATTCACACAGAGGTGGCAATATGGATGACCGTCATAGTGTGACACACTGCCATGCCCTCTGACCACCACCAGTGTGTACTGCTCAAGACAGCAGAGGCAGATGGAGAGGAGATCAATCCAGCAACTCGCCGATTGCAGGATGAACTCCTACCACCATTGTCCCAAAGCATATCTGCAGTAAAAATAGTACAGTAAGCACACAGCATGGATATACCACATGAGGTCATTAGCCCTCCAAGGTATGCACACCTTGATACCAATAAAAAAAACAGGCACTTGGGAGTTCCACCTGAACAAGAATCCACTGAGCCACTGAGACTGAGGGAAGGAAAAGCCCAGTGGCAAAACTTAAGGAGAAGTGACAGCTTCAGGCCTGCGGAGCTGACAGCGGACAGCTTCATTTAGCAGAGCAAACAGGCTGCCGTTCATGCTTCTGCAGTCTACACTTTGTTACTAGGTACGGCAATCTCCCCATCACGTTTCACTCGCAGCCCAGATCTCTTGAGGCTGGCATTTGTTTCCTCTGCTAACAGAAATTTTCAACAGGACAAAGAGGTAAGAGAAGTAAAAGACATGGAGTGGAGCTTTGTCAAATGTCAAATTTCTCAGTGAGAATGCCACCAGCCCAGTGAACAGGAATCAGGAAGGAAATGTTGAAGTTTATTCTCATTATCAATGTGAAGTGAAGAGACATAATTATTACTGATACTCTGTGGGCATATTGATATTGAATTCTGTAACAAAATCCAGTTATATCCATTCACCTCATGTGAATAATCTCTCATTAACTTTTTTTCTCTTGACAGAATCTCCAGCACAGTTCCCCAGTCTAAACACGACAAGGTTTGCTTTAAACAAGCGCTGCTGTCACAGCAGGTGAAGATGTGAAAACAAATCTGAATGGACTCACCGTTGGAGCCTGTCAAGTTTCCCCAGTCAAGCAGCGAGCTGTTAAAGGAAGCCAGAGACTCGTTGAAGAACACGTCGGTGCCGTTGGATGGGCTACGGATGGTGTCGGTGAACAAATTCATCTGCAGCAGGGTCTTGATCAGGTAGCGCAGCATCGTGCCCCCCAGAGGGACCCGCAACCCCCTCTTGCTGCGCTGCTCCCTCTCAGTTTGTCCTGAAAGTGAATGTCTCTCCAGCTGACTCTGCTCTCCCAGCTCTCTGCTAAGATGTTTCCATGCGTTGGAGAAGATACAACAGAAAAGTGTAAAAGTGTGTCAAAAGAGAGAAATCAAGTTGGTCGTAATTAGTTGTCAGTCGGAAGTGAGGGAATGGGTGGTCCAGCTGGGGGTCCCTCTGAGCCTCGGATCAGGGCTGTCCTCTTTGTTTCTATTGTTCTGCTATAAAATAACTTCACATGCTGTCTGCCGTCACACTGAACAACAGCCTCTTGCCGCTGTAAAAGAATCCAGTGATGTGATGATGACCCCTTCGGATTGTTCTCCACTCCACAACCCCTCCCTCTAGCTCCTCCTGTGTCCCTCCCTCTCTCCCTCTCTCCTTCCTCTCCTCCCTCTCTCTGCGATGGGTTCCCCGGGGGGACGTATAGGACTGGAGGGGGGTCCAGAGGGGAGATAGAGAGCAGGTGTTGTTGGCAATAAATGTTTAATTATTAGATTCATAATCATCCCAGGAGGCTGTGAATCAGGGTGGCTGAGTAAAGGGGCTTGAAAAGGCTTACAGTCACTGTCTCAGCCATAAACGATGTGAATTCAAAAATGTCATCCGACACGCAGAAGTGCTCACTTACACGATGTTTCAAGGGAAAGCAAATATGGGACAAGCCAGACTCCTGCTGTGTGCGTCGAATCTATCATATTTCCCAAAACAAATGCACCGCCTGACAGGAGCTAAACATGGATCCAAGTTCTACTGAATAAATTTGACGCAATCAGCTGGGTTTCCTCAGTGATAAAACTTTTTACCAGGTGATGTAAAAAACAAACTTCACTGCAATAACCCAATTGAAATTAACTCTGAAAGAAGTCTTATGACTAGATTGAATTGGTATATAATTCAGTATATTTATTGGATGTCTTTCTTTCTTTCATGCTTGTTGTTGTGAATATAAACAAACTTTGCAATTTTTTACTCAGTCCAAAAAGGAAGCTGCTATGTTAGAAGTCTAAAATAATCTATTCAAAGTATGTTCTTTTAGAAAGTCTATCTGAAATACTAAATGGTGAGCCAATGATTATCAGATTCTAAATATGATGTCAGGTTACAAAGTGACAAAAGCAAACATTAAATGAAAGCAATCCATATGCTTTCATGGTGACTTTCCATATTTTGTCACATTGTAACTATAAGCTTAAGCTTATTTTGCAGAAATGTATTTAATACTCCAGCAAGATGTAACACATTACTATGAAGTGGAAGAAAAGTAATACATTTGATGTAAGATTTCTACATTTCTGAGTGCATAATGTAATCTCAATATAAAGCCAGCTCTTCTACGTAGGCGTCAGAGGTTTGATAGAGAACAAACAGCATCATGAAGACCAAGAAATACAGCAGACCAGTTAGGCAGAAAGTTGTGAAGAAGAAGTAGAATATCCCAAGCTTGTCCTAGTTCTCTAGGATGTACGCAATATGCCAAGCTTTTAACATCTCACAGATTGTTCCAACTCACCATCTGAACATGGAGAGAGGATGACAGAATCACAAAGGTACCAAGATGTCACCCTAAACATAAACTGACAGACTTTCCATCACATAAGCAGCCAAGAGATCCATGGTACCTCAGGTGGAGCTGCAGATATTCGCAGCATAAGGGCGCATTAACACCAGTCATCTTTAGTCCACTTCAATCAAACTGTAGTGCGTTTGGTCTCAAAAGGCTGGTTTGTTTGGGGAGTGTGATTGTGCAACTCTAATGTGGACCAGAAGAGGTCTGCCTAAAAACTTAGGTCTCTGTTCGGGTGAAGCGACATTCAATTGAAACTTGAAAACTGATGCCAACAGACACTCTTCATCTTGTCTGACTAAGCTTGAAGTCAGTAGATGTGCAAACCTGGTAGAGTACACCAGGCGGTTCTATAACGTACTGCCTCAGGGGAGCTGAATGCACATACATGCAGATCACACATATCAGATTTTTACTGATTTAAAATTATTTAAATGTTTTTCATGTTTTTTCTTCACTTTTCAGTTATTCTCTCTGCCTTGTTTTAGTCTGCCATATAGAATCCCACCAAAATACAAATTGTGGGGAAGTTTAAATGACGTGAACATTTGCCAGCACTAGTATTTTCACATACTGTGAATTTTCTATAAGACTGGCTCAATCTTTTTTTTTTTTTGTCTTAGTTCAGTTTTGAAATGAAAAACTGAGAGCATACATCACATTAAAAAACCTCCTGCAGTGAAATATACCTCAGCGTTTTTGGCAGTCTTGTAGTAAACAGATTGCATGCCTCCATCATGTGCCTTCAATCATGCTCAAGCTCATAAAGCCTTAATGCATTGCCCACATATCATCATTGACATGCACGTATGAACATGGAAGTACGGTCGCATGTGGCACTGGGACGTCCCGCTGACAGCTTCAGTGTGACTCCTATTAACCATACCCGTCCCCCATCAGGGCCTTGCCCTCCTGCTCAATCACTGTGTCAATGGGAGTTTCCCCGACGACAAAGCTGCCGTGACGACCCCTGTCCCGTAGCCTCTTTCTGGAATTTTTTCTTGTCCCCTTCTCATTTTGGGGGGTTTTCCATTCATGGGGTATCCGTGCCAGCTACACAAACACATATGGCGTTAATGGGGAAACAACATGGGAATGACATGGAGGAGGGTGTGCCGAACCGGAGATCGATAGCCCCTGACAAGTTGGATTGTGATCATATTTTGGTGAGAGTGAAGTCATCTGGCCAGTGGGTTTGCGTTGTCACATAAACATGTTTTGATGTATTCAAAAATTCTAAAATCTGCTAAAGTTGGATCTGTCAGTTAGCTCCGCCAGGCCTTCCAGAAACAAAACAAAGAAGGTAAAGAACATTCTGGATGTAATGACAATTATTCAGCCAACGCAAAATCTTCATCTTCCGATCAGGTTCAGGAAACAAAAGCTTTGGAATTACCTGTTCCACTTTTTCCCAGTAGACAGATCAACACTGCTGCAGAATTAAGTCATTTTCACTTTGGCCTGTGATAAAAGGGCAACTTGACCCAAATGTGCATATGAGGATTGTACTTCATGAACTGAATTTAACTGAAATTAAATGAACTTACTGTAAGAGAACTAAACTGGACAGTCGAATTTTGATTCAACTGAGATTAATTGAATCAAAATTTAATTAAACTGAACTGAAATCATTTCGGTTTATTTGAATAAAGTACTTTATTCAAATAAAGTACTTTATTTGAATAAAGTAGGGGGCTGTTTCTTCACAGCCCCTTTGTTTTTTTCTGTATTTGGGAAATAATAGAAATAGAAAGGCTTGTAGACCTAATTCAACATACACAACCAAGAATTTTACACTTTCTCTGTAAGGGTACAATGTTTCTGGAAAAACAAAAGTGAAAAAAATTAAGAAAAAGTTTGTGAAATACTACTTCTTTTAACAAGCAGCAAGGGCTGTATTCGATTCCAAAGGCTAAATTTGGTTCATGCAGTGACCTTTTGCTTTATTAAGAGGACATCTGTTAGAAGCGTGAAACCAAATTTAATGCAAATCCATCACACAAAATGACGAGTGGTGGCACACTCAGTGTTCTGTTTTACATCTGCATGTGAATGCTGAGATGGATGCAGATGGGTCATTAATGTCATGTTAATGTCTTCCTGTTGTAGCGCTATGCCTATGGCAAACCTTAAAAAATTCCATCATACCATGAAATGCACAAACGCAAATGTGTCAGCGTTGCTTATTAATAGTTGTTTATAATGAGTTTGAGTCCTTTGACGCAACAGAGTAAGTCCACAGTTTAGATGCTGTTCATTGACAGAGTCCCAATTTAGTGACATCCTGCAAGATCTCAGCAAGTTCTGGTAAAATCCTCATTGTTAGTTGGAGTGCCTCAAGATCCTCAGCATTGCATTGTGCATTTGCTAATCACACTGATTTTTACTGACATGTTTATGAAAGACAACTCACAGTTAAACAAACAGGAATAAAGACTGGCTGCTAATATGGCAGCCACTACTAGGATGCAGAGAGACCTGATGATACAAGAGTCTCACTCAGTGGCGCAAAAAGTGGGTATGCAGTGTATGCAACGCATAGGGGGCGCTGCACTAGAGGGGGCGCAAAAACGATGTGGGGAATTTTTTTTCTAGTCAGCATTTTATGTACTTAACAGCTGTTAGTGTATGAAATAATCAATAACAGAGGAACAGCCCTGATTAGGCGCCCCCCTCCTGCCAGCCGCTCTCCCCTCCCATACAGGTAGCTTGGGCAGCGGCCCTTCGAGGACGCGCTGAGGCGTGTTTTTTTTTCTTTTAAATTTGTAGTAATGCCTCGACAACAGGGAGCTAAAGATGGGGCGGCAGATAAAACTCCGGGGCACAAAACAGAAAACGGAAGAGGGGGAAGGATAAAGATGTTGGAAAGATGAACAAAAGCTTTTCAAAGTGGTTGAAAGACAGAAGGTAAGTAATGTCAGTGTATCAACAAGAGAGTTGTAAATATTCAGGTTACCTTAAGCTAGCCTAAAATGACAGGTAGTTGTTGTTGTCTCCGCCCCGTATTGAACCAATACGGGACGCGATTTATTCCGTATTGCTATAATGTCTGATAGACACACCTATCACACACATCTCAACAATAAGTGTAATAATAATGACCAAAACAAAACACGGGAAATATTAAGGTCAGCTAAATTGTCTTTGCGGGACCTAAATGGGACCCCCCCTATTGTCGGCGATATTCAGTGGTGCAGAGTGGGTTGTTTGATATCGGAGAGAATGGGTCAGGAGAGGAACACCGCAGAACCTAAAGAACCAGACATCAGTCTCTTCATCCCTCAATCAAAAAATAATATAAATGGTAATTTAAAGAACAGATCATACAAATAGATTAATAAATAAATCAATAAATTGAAATTTTTGTTTCATTCTTTTTTAATTGCCCTGTAGGCAGCAATTTATTCACATATATGTACATTTATTATTATTGATACTTTAATTAAAGATCAGTTGTACAAGTTTATGTCGTGGGGAGGAAGAGAGGGAGACGCCGATATCATGTTTGCATGCACCTCAGAAAGTACGTAGTTGCGCTCCCAATCTCACTTCAGTCACTGGAGAATAGAAGACTGATCTGTAAATGCAAGCTCATGATTAATAAACTAATGCTCTCCAATTCTTTAATCATTCAGACACTGAGTCGCTCACGCATGCAGAAAAGGAGATTTAGACAAAAGACTGCCAGTTATGACAAAAGACTTCAAACAACAAGGACGTTTGCTCTTGTTCAGCCACAGGTGATGATGCCTCCTGGCTACGATGGTAATATTGCTAACACTTTAGCTGAGCTCCTACAAACAGTGATTATGTTTTTGCGGATGAGATTTAAAGCTCTTTGGAGGCATATGGTGTTGTGGATTCTTTCCTTACAAAGAACCATTAAAAACACTCGTTTGCTTTTATATTTTTGAGAAGCCATATTGGGGTAACTCATTTTATGTTGGATGACTGAATTCAGAGCGGAGTCCTTGTTTTTAGGTGATGATGCAAACTATTTGTTGATCTGGGCTTGGTTCAGATATTTTTAGTACACTGTATTTAAAATTTTTTGTCATTATACAATTGCATCCAGATGCTGCTGAGTTGTCTATGTCTTAAGCTACGTTCCATTTACATTTGAAGTAGGATTTTGTTGGTGGGTTTTATGTCTCACTCAAGGTAGCAGTGTTCCAGTTAAGAAGTTGGGATTACAGCATCTTTGATGGGACTAAACTCCTTTAGTCCTTTGGGACTAAACTCCTACTAAACAACTTACAAAAATAGTATAGATTTTTGTAGGGTTAGGGTTTGGGACTATGCAAATATGCAAAGACAGAACAAAACGTACCTTTTGACATTGACAACAGACAACTTTGACCACAATGGACGGTAAACATAACAGAGCTGTACTAAAAGTATTAAGCCTCAGTTCACTGAAACTGGAGGATGGTTGTTTGTTCCCTCAACACTTCACCATTTGAACTTTTTTCATGGGATGTAAATTAAGATACAGTTAAGAGTAGTGAATAATGATGTAACCCAGAAAAGTCTTTGAGCATTATACATTCATAATAATTTTACATAACTCTTATAGATGTTTATCCTCACTCGTAGTTTCCTGTCATATTTGCTGTTTCTATTATCTCTCTGTGTGTGAGATGAAGTTGGGTCATTATCTGACATATCCTGAGCAGTGATGCATAATTGCTGCCATCACTTGCAGTCAGAGAGACATCAGAAAGGTAGCAATGTGTCACCACTCCCCACGCTACCAAGGCTGAACATCTGTGCCCAGGTCTGGCGTTGTGCCCTTTGGGGTCATCTGCTGCAGTTTGTCCCCTTTGAGAAACTCTGAGCTCAGGCAGAGACAGCTGGATGCCTCCCAAGCCCCTCTCTCCCCACTGGATCCTGAAAGGTAGGCAGGGAACCAGATCCCAAGTCCCAGCCGGCTGCAGGTGTGCAATGGCCCCGCCCCCTTATTCACAACTGACATCTGAAAGGGTGTAATAGCAGATTCTTTGTTGGCAGCAAAGTGCTGCTGACCCAGACTGGCGGAGTCCATCATTAGAGCTGGGAGCACACAGCTGCCCATGTGCCAAAGTGCCATAATTGGTGTCTCTGTACCATACATTTAGCTGGTTGGCCATAAGGAGAGGCCCCCAGAGTGAAATGGCCATCATTTCCCTGTAGGGAGCTGTGTCCAATCATGTCTCTCTAAAGCAGGCTGTCCAGGAGCCCTGCTGATTATTTCCTTATTTCCTCCAATTGCCTCATAACTTCAAAGTCAACTTCAAAGCATTTGGACTGCCTGCAAGGTATCAGCCACAATAGCTTATACCCAGACAAGCCTTTAACACCAAGTGAAATCTTTTTGTCTCCATCTGAACCTGGTTCAGCTCATCAACAGTCAGATAGCAGACTGCATAACTGGGACTGACAGAAGCAATATGCTTCAGCCTGGGGATTATCTGATCTCCAGAGGTTTGAAGTTACATGCAAGGCCACGAGAGGAGGAAGTTAAACAAAGCACCTAACACTAGGAAGAGCTAAACCCTCAACAAACTCTGGATAATTGCACAACAAAAGCCCAATTAGCCACAACCTCAAGGATATTTAAAATGAAAAGAGGGACCTGTCATTTAGCCTGTATTTGCATCTCATGAATTTCCATCAACACCTTCATATACACATTTTCATTTTCTTTTTATTCTCAGATTAATGCAGATCAATGCAAAATACTCATTTAAATATGCATTAGTATTATAAGTGGGCCCTACTGCTCCACACTGAGGGTGGTAATTTTGGTAAGTCCAGGACCCGGCTGCTCCCTCAAAGCTCTTTACCAGTGCTCTTACTAGCTGCTGCCATTTGCAAGTGCTTCCTGGAAACTCCTTTCCCAGGCTGATGAGACCTGCCTGGTAAAGATCTTTCAGAATTTCAAGGTTGACTGAAATTCTCACAATCAAGTGAGACTGGACATTGGAGCTCACTCCAATCACAGACTCAGAGAGAATCTTTGCTACACCTAGGCTGAGGTCTCTGTCATATTGATTGGAGAGAAGAAAGGAGATTTGCGATTATTTGTGAGCCTCAGAAATTAAGGGAGGAGGGAACTTTTTTTTTTCTTTTTTTAGCTTGATTGCTTTCCCACAGTGCCAAGCCCAGCAGACAGCCAACTTCAAAGAGGGTAAGCATTCAGAGGGAAAAATCAATGGTAAGCACTGGTTAGTTTAATAAGCGCTCATTCAGAACCTCCCTGCATATCGTTCACTACTCAGTTTGTTGGAGAACCTCGATTCTTACTTTCAAAAAAAAAAAAAAAAAAAAGAGTAAAGAGTGATTTGTCATGCTGATAGTTAGAGGTGGGCAAATCAATTGATACAAAGTTGGCACCAGAGTCGGATTCATAATAGTGGGGCTAGATCAGCAATTTAATTTCAGATTCCCTCTTGAAATGTTATTTTTAGCATTGCATTGTCTCAACTGTATCTCAAAGAAAAATTTGCTTTGATTTGCTCTTGAATGTTTAGTCTTTTTTTCCTCTTTGTTTCTGTTTATCATGTTAATATGTTAGGCGAAGTAAATGGGCATCTATAAGTTTCGTCCAAATTCTGTATTAAAATAATTCAAAGGAAAAACCAAGAAAGCATCTGAAGATCAAAAGTTTGATAATATATCTATGTTAAAAAAATAAAAATGACCGGTATCCCTATCTGTGATTCTGGCCCTGTATTTACTTGGCATCAGATTGTTACCAATGTGCAGTATCGCACAACTCTTATGAAAATACAATCATGAGCACATAATCTAACTTAAACTTAAGTTATACTCTGTGCACAGCTGACAAAACTTGGAATACTGCATGTTTAATCGTCAATGAACAGAAATCCAACTCTCTCAAGTCATAATTGCAGCTGACTGTCAATCAGGGATGAAAGTCATTTTTTCTTGAATGAAAATTATGGTGAGAAATGAATAAAGTGACCTTGCTTCAGTTTTCAGTGCTTTTCTTTTCAGGAAGACTCTACTTTAAATATACAGTATGTGCCCTAAAGTAAAAAAGAAAGTCTATACATTTAACATTTGTACCCAATGAGGTGCATCTTGCAATAGATCCCCTGAAGGCAGTTAAAATAACTGTACCATGGCCCAATGAATACCATCCCAGCTGGACTCCCCCCTCTATCAGAGACCGATGGGTCAGGGTCTGTAACAGGTAGGCTCCCCAGGTGCAAGAACATCCTCATGGATTGCTAAACTATTGCACCCCATCTCGTCAAAGCTGAGCTTAATCGGTGGTGGGCGGCTTCTGGTCAGTAATGAGCAATGAAGGCATGTGGAATTGGGCTTTGCCGATCTTCGTCCCGTTCTGGCAGTGGAGTATGGATTTTAACCATCTGGCTGCGCAAGAGGGGAGAGGAGAGGGGATGTTACGCCTGACGGATGACTTTAACAAAGACGTGGCAAGAGAGAGGGGCGTGTCTGCGATCACAAGCTGAATTATAGTCAGTGCAGGTCTATTGTGTTGCGTGATGGGTTGGTTATTCACAGCTGGGGCTATCTAAATTGTTCTTTTATTCTGCTTTATTGAGGCCAGAGGGGGTGGAGAATGATTAACAAACAGCACAACAAGGCCGACTCATTGTCAACCTTTCCCTCTTAATTTAGTCTCCATCCATTTATTTTTCACCGCTGTCTAGGATGTAAAGGCACAGGCCTTGCTTGGTTAACTGTGAACTCTTTGGACAGTTTTATGGTAACAGAACTGATGCATGTTATGAGCCAAAATGTTAAGTAATGTTTTTTCTTCAATTTTATCTAATTTATAAGTTATATATAGATTGAATATTATACTATATATAGATCGAATATTCCTGATAATTATGGGCTGTAATATTTTTTTCCTTTATGTTCGAATGGGAACAAAATGTTGGAACCTTTTATGTGGTCATGGGAGCTTAAAACTTTTGTAATTTCCAAAACAACAATAAAAATGTGTCAAATTACTCATACCCGTCTTGCCCCCCTTTCTTTCCTGAAACACCGTTACTCTACTTCCATCTGGTGTCTATTTGCATACCAACTCCTCAAGCCCTTGGGGATGATCGGGAACAAGAAAGGCCCAATCCAGCCTCGCAAAATCTCTCAGAGGGTACTGGTCCCTCCTGCCACTCCATAAACCAAACTGGTCAGAGCTTTCATGGCAATTAGGGAGCATAGTGGCTCCTTTCCAGGCACCCACTGATCTTCCAGTTTCACAAGTACCAAAGCTCTCACATCCTTCACACAGAAGCCATTAGCAAAGGTGGCCCGCTGGCAAGGACTTATAGGTGGCCTCTCAGGAAATGACAGTGTCTCTGATGGTAACCCGGAGTAAGAGAGAGATCTGAGAAAGTTGCTTTTACAGTGGCCTGAGGTGTTCAGACTAGACAGACTTCTCAGCTGAAAAAGTTTCAGATGGCATAAGAAAATGTTTGAGGATCTTAAACATATCTAATGCTGGCCTAAATAATTGAAATAACTGAATTTTGAGTGGAAATGTTTTTGTCAGGTTTTCAGTAGACATACGTCACAATGACAGAGAATTTCCACTATCTGCTACTGTAACCATATGCCAGTGACAGCAGCACAGAAGATGTAGGATGTGTTGAACCAGTGTAGCACTTTGTTTTCTGGAAGGAAAGGCTGAGCAAAAGAACTTAACTGAAAATATCAAAGAATTGTCTCGTATATCTTCATGGAGAGCAAGAGCTGCACAGATTTCCTCCAATAGTTATGAGAACAATGCAGATTTAAACCCAACTCAGCATTTAACAGTGAAATAACAGAAGCCAAATTATCACCCAACCAATACATTCAGAATTTCTCAATAAATTTAACAGCTATGCAATGTAGTACTTTCAATGTAGTAATGATCTGCATAGAATATTCTATGCAAAGACAGCAAGAGCCAAGATTCAAACCACCAACCTTCTTGCTATGAGCTAATGATGATTGCATGATGACCTCCGCGTGTGTCTTCTGGAGTTTCTGACAAAGTAAATTAGGTTGAACTGTGTTAAATGCACTGGAGATTTCAAAGAATATGATCCTCGCAGTGCTGCCTGCTTCGTCCAGATGACAGTGAATTTGTTGAAGAAGGTTTATGGTGGCGTCTTCAAATCCAACTCCTCAGCAAAAACAGCTGACAGCAGCTGAACCTTCAGACATGTTCTGGTTTACTCTCTCCAGCTCCCTCAGATCTACCTGATTTTTAAAATAGTTTTTTTAAACCAAAATACCATACTTTTCGCTTTAGTCTTATATTATCTGTCCATGGATTAAACATGGGTAATTCAAGAAATATACCAATAAAAATACACACCGAGTCAAAGGTCCATGTGTTAGAATTAAAATGAGCTGAGTTTTATGTTATGTCATGTTAAAGGGACTCCAACAACTCACAGCATTTATGTAGGAACATATAGGCTTTACCTCCCAATTCTCGAAGGCACAATGTACAGTGCATCATTTAATTAAGTCAATGAGCGTTTCACCAAGGTCATTAGGAGGATCTTGTTAAAATTTGCTGCTCCATCAGTGCAGCCATCAGAGACCTTCTGTGGTACAACTTGAGGTTTTTTTTTATGACTTGTTTTTGTTGTTTTTGATTCATTTTATTTTTTCCAATTACTAATAACCTGATATTTCAGTGTAACCTTTGGTCAGTTTACTGTAAAACTGTAAACTTACTGTAAAACTTTTTTCCTGCTTGCTGAACTATTAGAGAATTGTCTTAATTTCCTTTCAATGAGAACTAAAGTTGTTGAGAATTTTACCAGACATGTATTTTTATCTTTAATATATGTGGGGGGGGGGGACGGGGATTAGGATTAGCATTTATATCTACAAGAAGAAAAGAAAATCAATTATTGACACTAACATGCTAATGAAATTTGTACATTTCAATTTCAAGTTCCTTAAAAACAAAACCAGATTTTCTTTACATCATCTTCTCTCCATCTCGAAAATTGCAACTCATCCAATCACCCTCCAGGTACCAAACCAAACAAGGCGCTTATCTCTCTTTATTCACATTTCATTTCCTTTGATCACAGTGCACTGAATATGCAAAAATCACTTCCTGTTTTCCAACTTGGATTCAAACAGTCGGTGCATTTTACATCCCAGGCGTCATCTCCTTAAAGTCGGAACAAAGTGAAGCAGCATCTCCCGTTTGTTCATCTTTACAAAGCTCTTGTGTTTGTCTACCCAAAGCTGTGAGTGATTACTGTTCATTGGAAGGGGCAGGCCTTTAATTAGTCGGGGCTCCCTGGGGTGTCATTACCACAGGGGAATCTCGTCCCTCTTTATTAGCCCATTTTAATATTTACTAAAAAAAGAGATACAGAAGGTGGGGTAATTTGGGGGTTTTCAGATGGGACACCCGCTCCTGTGAATATGTATGTGGCATGTGAAGCAGTTGAGGGAATATGGTGGACAAGCGCCAGAGGTGATGGACGAGCTTGGCTGGGGCTCATCTGCAGACCCCCCCCCACCCCACTCCACACCTTTAACAAAAGGGCCTCCATAGGAGTTAAGAGAGCATGGCGAAAGCATAAACAGAAACAGGGAGGTGATGAAATAAAGTAGAGAGCGAGAAGAACATTATGTTTCTTTATTTCTATGAGAAATGTTTAAAGAAAACCATTAAGGGTGAATTTTGATGAGTTGTCAGCTTAAAGCCCATGAAGCGAAAATCCACAATGACTTGTTTAAAGGTAAAACTTCTAACAAGACGTGTTGACAGACTGAACATCGTATTGTCATGGCAAAGTCACCTCTTTTTAAAACTATAGATGGTGAAATCCATCAAAGCACTGACTCTAATTCCAACCAAGGACAGACCCAATCACACCCAAAGAGGTTTTAAAGGCTGATTTCATTCAAATGAATAGCAAGAAAAGAACACATTTCACTCAACATCTACTTGTGGTTGTCAGTTTTCAAAGGCTTCCATTCTTTTCTTTTACTCAGCTGCTCATTTGAAGCGATATCAAATAAAGCGAAGCATCAGAAAGTCTGGGTAATTACAAACCTCCAAGCTTGTGCTTTCTTTATCCCCGTTCCAGGAACAGAGAGATTAAGGAATGATGAGACATATGTTGTCAAGTGTCGACCTTGAAAAGACACAAGATGCAACTTTTGCCTCTGAAGTGGATTCACTGAGGTATCGAGACTCCTGAATGCAATTACAGCGGGGTGTTGCATCCCTTATTTAATCTCTAATTGGCCACAGTGTGTGTTTAAGTGTCGTTTTTTCAGGCATGTAGAAGAGGAAGGGATTCTATCTGGCAGCTGATCCCCCTGAAGATATTAGCCTCATCCTTCAGTCAGATCTACTATCATTAAAACTGCAAGAAGAGCAAATGTGACACTACAAACAACAGCAATATCTCATTTTAGATCGTCTCAGAGGGAGACATGAAAGAATTTATCAAAACTGGTGTGGTTTCATGTCAAAAAAGTTTGTTCTGTGTATTAATGTCAATATGTAAGACTAGTTAGACTTGCTGAATCTTGCCATTGAAGCTTAGCATATTTTATTTTACACAAAGGTCAGAGACATTCAATTAAACACATCATTACATTAAACCTTTGGTTCACTGATTAAAAACACCATGCTCCTTTGATTGATTACCGGTACCTTTGCTTTTCAGTATGTGTGTATATTTTCTTAAGACAAGCCTGTTTACTTATTTACACCCTACAGATTTATCAGCAAAGCACCTGAACATGTGTGTCATTTGTGATAGTTTGAACAAACTCACCCTTACGGCCCCCACATACTCTGTCATCCTTCACTCTACGGCTGATTCTCAAATTTACCTTTCTGAGGTAAAGTTCTCTTTCCACAGAAAGGTAAATTTTTACAGCTATGGAAGTGCACTCACTTGCTGTGTTTCCATTAATGATAGAATTGTGCAAACTGAAATTAGGAAAATAAATTTGCTCAACGGAAATGCAGCCATTTCGAAAAAGCTCCCGTTTTTCGATAAAAAGCTTTTGCTGCAGGATGAGGTGACCTTTATGGCCACATCGAAATAGATGTATTTTGCGAAACTGACACGGAAGCACTTATTTTGCATTACATGAGTCAAGTGATCAACAATCGGATTTTACTACTGGCAAAAACGGCAAATGAAAATACAGGAAATAGTAGGAGGATGCACTACACTAAAAAGTAAATGCAATCAAAGCAGCCTTTCACATGCCAGCAGATTTCTCAGGGATCAAATGTATTACAGTGCAGCAACAAGTTAAATCAAAATCTTGTAAAAAAAAATAAATAAATAAATTTATAGAAACTATTAATTTCTATTAAAACTAAGCAATGCCTAAATTGCTAATAAAGGAGGGATTGGAAATTTAAAGGAATTCCTAACTAAATCTGAATTTCTACATATTGCCAAACCAGAGTTGCCAAATACAGAGTTCAAAGTTCTCTCATCGTTTCCATCAGCAATGTCCTCTAGTGACAACTCAATGGTAGCTTGCTTCGTCTCCCACCTCAAAAGCTAGCATGTACGTGGCTTTGGTTGGTTGTCACCTCTTGATATTAGCCAGCCCTGTTCTAAGCTGACTCCATAAAGCCAAAGAAAGGCTTTTTCTTTCACTTCCTTTTCTTTTTTTCAACCACAAAGGGGCCACATGTGCAGCTCAGTTTGAGGGGCATTAGTGCTCCATGGTCATCAAAGGCACAGGATATAGTGTGAGGAAAGCAGGGGTATAAAGGGACTCGGTTGGGTGCCAAAGCAGTCCCCTCTGCACCCAGTGCCTTTTAATTAGCCTCACAGCAGGAGCACGGCACCAGCACACACACACAACACTCATCACTCACACAGAGGTGCACGAGTACACACATGAGCTTGACAGTTGCATATCTTTCTTCTGCTTCATTAGTTTCTCTAAATAAGTCGTTTAGTTTGTGCCAAATAATCTTTTTTGTCCCACTGATTTGGAGAAGACAACAGAGGTGCTCTGTTATACCCCAAACTTTAAATATTGTCTCTGTGTAAGGTCTTTTTAAAATGTAAAGATGGAAAGAAAATATATTTTATTGAAACTGTCTCACATAAATAAATTAGGGGCGAATCACTCACCAATAAGATGCTTTGTGGTAAAAACGATAACAGTTCTTGTGATCAGAGACTGAAACAAGTCTGCAGGTTTTACATTTACCTCTGAATCTTTGTGCTTGAAACAAATTATAAAAACATTTTAATGAGTATAAACAACTATTTTCATAAACTTTTCAGATATTTTATCTCGCCGACAAAATCAAAACAGCCAAGCTAAAAAGCATCTTTCTCCTGACAGAAAATTAATTCTGTCAGGAGTACATAACAAATTATGATTTGTTATGTACTCAACCTCACTGCTGATCTAACATTTCCACCGAGTACACAAAGGAGAAGTTTGTGTTAAAGGGGTAGTATGTTTTCAAGCCACATAAATCAATTAATAGCACAACTATGTTGCTTTCAGTTGTTATAAAAATGCTGTATCAATCAAATATCACTTAAGAAATCTGACTTCCCAATTTCACACCTTGGAAATGACCTCTGTCTCTTCCCAACACTCCACCTTCAGGAAGTCATCACAACATCGCTCCTCTATTAAACCTTTTTTATACCAGGGTTACTCTGAGAAGTAGAATGTATAATGAGGTTGGCCGACATACAGTTCCACCCGTTGTTTGCTAATTGCTACTGGCTAGTCTGGAGGAGCCGAGTAGGGTGCTTTGTGGGGTGGAAGCTTGGAAACTGCAGCTCAGAGGAGGAGCTTCATTGTTATAGGCGGTACTTGGTCCCCCCAAGTGGTTTGCACAGCTGAATGGTTGCCATGGGAGATTTAACTACTTCTCAAACATCGGTGAAAGAATTCAGACAACACTCCAGGCGTGTTTTTGATGTGATGAAAACATTACAACACAATCTGAAGCTCAAAAAAGTAATTTTACATAACACTGCATCTTTCAGTGAGGTATAGATTACCATGGGTTTTTCATTATACGATTTCATAACAATCATTATCATACATATGATTATTATGTATCATATGTATGATTGCGGATAGGTTATAAAAGGTTAAAGGTCATCTGTCCATAAGAGAGACACAAAGTGCAAACTATGTATCAGCACACTCGGACCGAAAAACTGTTAAGAGAGAGCAGTTATTCTTACATTCTTTCTTTGAGCTGTGGAAGGAGAGGAGCACTTGGAGAGAACCAGTTCATGCATGGGGAGAACATGCAAACTCTATGCAGAAGCTTAACAGACATCTGACAACAGATCTGACACAACTAGACAAGGACCCGACAAAGAATAAGGAACACAGGTGGGTTTAAATACACAAGGAAGACAATCAGGGGAAACAAGGAATAGGTGTAACTAATCAAGGGGTAGACGGGGCAACACAGAGACTCTACAGAACACAGAAACCAAAATAAACACACAAAAACAAATTCTTACAAAAATGACTAAAAGTGAGTTTGAGCGAGGATTTTACCGTTGGGTTAATGTCAGGGCTGTGATTTTACATTCCAAATGCTCTTCCTTCATTTCAGTCTGAAGGCCATGTGTGTGCGTGTGTGGGCGGGTGGATGTGTGTGTGTGTGTGAGTTCTATACTCCATGAAGGTTATAATGATGGACTCTTTAGATTCCAGTCACATTAAGGGAGGATTTGGCAAATCAGCTGAAAATTGGAAGGTTGAAAATACCTGGTTATTCAGTAATCTGTGTAATCATAGGAAGGACATTAGTATTATTCAAGGTTGGCATAACTGTTGTGATAGAATCTGGAACATGAAAAATGAATATCACTAAATCTTTCATATAAAAAGGATTAAGCTTTTCTGTTTTCTGTTCTAGTATCGTTTTGCTAGTCAAACCAAAACTTGCAGGTACAAGGTGGTGGGACAGGCTGAGGTTGACTTGAAGAAAAACACGGTGGATTTTAAACATGGCATGCTGATGTGATAATATAGTCTGATCTTACTCTCTTCTTCCTGTCTGTAGTTCTCTGTCACGTTAAAGTTGGATGCTACTGCAGTTTTATTGGTTCATAAGATTACTAGAGTTAAACCGTTAGCTTCTTCCGTGAAGTCAATTATTCACGTGCATGGGTCATTTCAATTTATGCCAACGAAGCATCATTTGCAACACAGTTTTGATGCAGAACTGGCAAATGTTGAGTGCGATAAATAGGCCCAGTTTGGCGCTCCCACTGATGACAGATTCTGACTTTGGGAAGTTGCAAGAAGAAGGTCACTGTTTACAGGACCCTTATGAAGTTCACAATGCTTCTCATATCCCCTTTGGCATATTATTGCTCATCTGTTTTATATGTCCAGTAAGTATATGCATCACATAAACTTTCTCATGTCATCAAAGATATAAGATTCGGAAAATTCTTTAGCCGGTTTGGCTCTATTGCTTGTTCATGATCATCTTCAGGCAGCCATGGCTCCTTCAGATGATGGATCAGGATCAACTGTTCTTTCATCTTATATGTCCACATTCTCATTTGGTCTGTCATCTTCCATCTTCACGGGTGCAATAAATCCCACTTCTGACACCAAACACTGCACAGAAAGGTAACTTGACTGAGCGACGCAAAGAAGTCAAAGTTTGTGTTTGAGTCTAAAAATAAACTAGATTCCACAGTGCCAGCACATCTGCAGTATGCCACATTCTTCTCTTAATAAATGTGTGCATTTGAAACTTACAATTTGAGCAAAAACAGAAAAAAAGAAGAATATACCTTTTCACCACCCTGTAGTAATGAATTCTGCCCAGTTTTAAACACTTAAAAATTTCACAGAACTGTTGTGGCATTCTGTTTGAGTAAATTTTATTCATTTATTTTTTTAGTGGGGGTGAGGGGGGAGTGTTACAGGCTTAAAAAAATAAGTTTGCTGTTAACTCATCACCATGTTTGCCACTGATAAGGTGTTATCTCCAATGCTGCCCAGAGTGAACAGACCAGAGCGCAGTGGTCAGGTCAGACACAGAGGCTAATGCTGTATTGAGTTGTGGACGGGCTCAGGGTCAAGAGGCCTGGCTGCTTCAGCTGCTTTGCACCTGAGGTCCTCTAGAGATGAGGCAGAGAGGGCTGGGAGGGGGAGCTTCACTTTACCACCAAGAAGTACATTCATTCATCATTAACTCATCTATTGAGTCCTCAATTACTTCTAACCATAGAGGACTAATTTAAACGGCAGGCCTTTGGATCAGAAGTTACAGTCTGCAGTCCTTCAGTTATTGATATTTACCCATTTTCTCTGTGATTATTTTAATGTTTAGCCTTCTGGAAGATGCAAAACAACTCATTACTTTTTATGTTGTAAATAAAACTGCTGGAGTGTCACCCCCCGCCCCAAAAGATGATACTCTGGCAAAAAATGTTTTGGAAAAGAGATTTCATACGGTAGTCCGAAAATTACCACATAAATATGCCAGACTGTCCTTTAATGCAAGTCAACCTTAACCAGTAGAAACAAAGCAGCTCATTGCTCAGATTATGATTCATAGTTCTCCTTTGTGATGACTTTGCAAATTATATCATCACCAAATGATTATTTGCATCTTGATTCAACATTCATGAGATGTTAATGCGTTGAAGAAGGCCCATCATTTCCAAAGCTGCCCGTGATATTTAGGTTTAATTAGGTAATGGTACCAGCTGCTGCTTAATCTGGATCTCAGTACAACTTTAGTTTATCTTTCATTTGTCTTACTTCATGGGAACACAATATAAGCAGAACAAAAACTATTTTTTCAGAATGTGTTGCAGGGAGGTTTATTATAATACTTGTTAAAATTAGCTTCTAATCTAAACCAAATGGAACAGCAACACATTTTAAGAGTGAGCCTTAAAACATCAAACGAACAAAGAACAATCCTTCACTCGTGCCTCATTGTGCTTTACTATTGTACTTAAGATTTGTTCAGAACTTGGATTCCCTAACTTCCAGCCAACCCCCTTCCCTCCCCACACACACACACACACACACCCACCTACACACACACACACACTTTTCTCAGAGGCAGCCAAGCTTGACATGGCTTTGGCCCTGACCCAAGGCTCTACCTGGATGTTTAGTCTTGGAGCGGCTGGAGATCAGATGTTTTTGGTCATACAGCACCGCTCATTACGTCTCCTGTCTCATCCAAGCAAACATAATGAGACAGTGTTTAATGTCCAGAGACCCTCCCCACCCCTGATCTGTGTGTGTGAAAGCTCGTCAAGCCAAATTACCTTGACGTCTCGTTCACTGACGGCACCTGGGCCCCCTAGTAGCTTGGAGGAGGTTATGCGAGGGAAGGGGAATCCATTGGGATTGTTGAGGTGGGGGACGAGGGGGTGAAGCTGTGCCCAGCTGGATGAAGTCAAAGAGCTACACCCTGATTGGCGTGGCTGGGATGAGAGAGGCGTTTGAATTTTGGCATCGGGAGAGTCAGTGGGGGACTAGTGGGGGTTCTTTTGTTTGAGGACATGTGTGAGAATCCAACATAGCAGTGCTGTGGAGAATGCCAGAACCATAGTAAATTATCCATAAAGGTTTCGCAGTAAAACCTCTAACTTCTGTACTGGTCAGGACTACTTTCAACACCTGACTGGAATAAATTTGAAATTAAACAAATGTAGAAAAAAAAAAAAACTTGATTAAGTTTGGTGCCCGTATTGACATTTTGATAATCTGATAAAAAATAAATAAAACGGGACTCAAACAAACAAACAAAATATTGTGTTCAGGCACGTTGTATTTTCTTCTTTGTATTTTGTCACATTACAAGCAAAACATTTATACTTTCATTAGGATATCGGTTCAATTGGGAATGTCTTCACACATGTATTGATTGCTATTATTGCCCAATGGTTTTTTTGCATGACAGCTCAGCCTCATTCGCATTGTGCTTTTACTCAAGTGTTACCTTACAGCTGAGACAGGATTTCCAGAATGACTGCTCTTTTTGAACTTGAAATGATGAAGCTGAAAAACTCTTACAGTTAGTGTCAGATAAGTGGAAAGAAGTGATATAATTTAGAATAGTCAGGGTGGATTTATAGCACCGTTTTGAGGCGGACTACATTTTTAATGTGATGGTACAAACACACAGTGGGCTTCAAAGCTGGGAGGCTGAACAGATGAAACTCGTATTACTTTAGTTGAGTGTTTGCGTTGATTGGTTCATCAATAATTTAATCCGCACAATCTATTCCCTTTACTCATAATTGAATAGCTTTTACTTCTAATAATGAATATAAAGTGCTCGTCATTTAAGGAAATGTAGTATAATAAAATGATGGTTTATGCCTTAGTAGTTCTAAATGAGTAAATTCAGTATCTTCCTGTCGACTGGGGACCTTCAACCAATGAATCAAACCTGCTCAATATTTCATACTGTTTTAGTTTGTTGGGAAAAGCGGAAGTGACTGAATAATTGCTGGAATCCAGAATGCAAAAATGCAAGAGAGCCTTTTAAGAGTAAGTGACTTTTTAATGTGCCATTTCTAACACAATGCTTCAAAGTGGTGTCCGTCAAAATCTCTCATCATCTCTTGATCAGGAGTCAACCCGCTGACAGAAATGCAAAACAGAAACACCACAGTGGGAGTATTCACTTCATTCTTACATGCAACAGACTTTTGAGAAGTGATACAGCCAGTTACTGCAGATGGTCTGTAATGGAATGTGAAGAGAGGACTGTATCAGTGCAGCGATTTCAAGCTCGACACTGGATGAGCACAAAGTGCATCATGTGAACTCGTGAGTCCAGACACTTCATCAGCGTTCCAAATCTCTCAGTGTAACCTATGCCTGCATACAAAGAAAGAAAACCTCTCCTCAATTCAACATGAGAGGTGAGGTCATGTGTTTTTAGATTGGGTGTAACTGGCAGGATGCAGCAGTCCATCGACTTCCTGAGCATAAAAAGCAACACTAGAGGGCATTCCTAACCAAATGTTAGTAGAGAGTAACTCAGAGCAAAAAGAGCGTGACCAATACAATGAAGAAATGTATCTTATTGCCAACAACTATTACTGAAATGTAAAAAAAAAAAAAAAGGTCTTGACTGTGAGGGGGTGAACCAAACCATAAGCCCCTCAGGTTATATAAAAAGCCCTGAGCACTGAGGCGTCCTTGTTCTCAGTTAACTCAGGCTTCTTCACCAGACCAGACTCTGAAGATCACCATGGGCCCTAGGTCGTCAACCACTGGATCCACTGCCATCCATTAAGGCTCCATACTCAGGTCTGCTGTGCTCATTTTGTGAGCCATGCAAGCTGTCCATTGTCGGTTGAGATTTCTTAGTCGAGTGTGTCGATGGAACACATTTCTCGTGACAAATAACTTCATTTCCCACAATTTGACAAAACATTTTGCCATCCAAGTTCCTGTCGTAAAGTCTTTTTTCTACATGCGTGTCTACATACACCACATTACAGATAGCTTAGCTCCAAATGTTCTTTGCAATGGGTTAAAATGAGTTTAAGCTCATTTTAGGATTTTCATCTGGTTATTTTGAGTTTGAAAATCCTTCTAGTTAGGAGTGCAGAGCACGGAGGATGGGCTGTTTTTATATGCCAGTCAAATAACTTTAAACTTCATTGGAGAAGACCTGCAGGCGGACGTGTACGCAGGCCTCTAATGGCTGAAAACATCAAATAAAAGTCGACAGGCCGCACTTGGACTTTATAATCATCATGCCACATCACACGTGTAACGTAATGAGTCTGAAACCCAGACTGCATTCAGACACGCATAACCGAAAGCACTTGAGGCAATTCCTGGCACTGTCATTAATACTGAGGATCATGGGGAACAGATGTGTCTCGATCAAAGATGAGCACAAAGACAAAAATAAATCCATCACCTGGGTGACAGGGCGGATTTGCCTATTAGCCTGGAGCAATAACAAAAAGCTGATTGGTAGGCCTCTCTGACAAAGAAAGATTGTGTTTTTGTTTGTTTTACACTGCTATTTAGTCATTGTTTAGTTTTTCTCAGATCAATGGCACTGCAGTGATTAAGAAAGTTACCAAATTCCCAATTGGAGAAGATTTGAAACAAACCTTTTCAAACTCTTTGAACAGCACAAAGAGCACACACTCCTTGTCTACCTAACCAGTAGCAGATATCAGCAGCCAACACAAACCTCCCCACCAGTCCCCTCCCTTCATCTATGCCAAAAGTGATATGGTAGCTATTGCTTACAGCCAGCAAAAACAATCATCCCTCTGATAATAAGCCCGGGATTATGTTCACAGTCATTCTCTAATTGGCACAAAAGCTAAAGTCAACCTTCAAATTCATGAGGCATCAGCAAAGCGGCTCCGAAAGGTGACGTCTGTGTCCTGAACGTGTGCAAATAACATCTCATTAACTTTAAGTTATGTCTGCACATGTCCACAGAATATAATGGCCTTTCCTTGATGGTACATAGATCAACACGGACCCTGGCTATTCTGTCTCAATGTGCTCTAAGGAATGTGAATACAAATAAGGCCGTGGAGGATTTGACCTTTCTCCCTGCTGAATGTGTCGCTGGTGTACAGTGCGTCTACAAAGTATTCACAACACTTCACTTTTACCATGTTTTGTTACAGGACAGTCTTATTCTAAAGTGGAATCATTTATTTTTATTTTTTGCCTCAACACTTTAAACTCAATGCCTCTATAATGACAAAGTGGGGGTTAACATTTTAACAAATGTATTAAAAATGCTAAACAAAACAAAAGAGAATTACGTGTGAACAATTATCCACAGCCTTTGCTTATGACTTTGTTGAAGGACATGAAGGTCTTCTTTGGAATCTCTTATAAGCTTGGCACAACTGCTTTGGGGACTTTGCTCTCATTTTTCTCTGCAGGTCTTCAGTCAGGTTGGAAGGGGAGATATTTTTACCTCTTTCTATAGATGTTAAATTGAGGAAATTCACAGGCTTCTACTGGGGGCAGTTGAAACTTATAACTAAATATAACTCAACCCAAGAATGACTAAATTCAGGAATGACTGAACATAACGTACAAGGTCAACAAAACGTCATCATGCTATGATTGGCAAAGGCTGTAAATACCAATGCACAGACTTTTTTTCTCAGATATTTACAAAGATTTTCAAAAAAATGTTTTTGTTTTTTTTTTACTTTGTAATTTCGGAATTTGAGGACAATTTAGAAATGAAGTTATTCGGAAAATACCTGCGACATGGCAAAATGTGGAAAAGGTGAAGTGATGTGAACACTTTCTGGATGCGCTGCATCATTTCTGTTCACATAACACAACAATAGCAAATAAAGTCATCTTGACACAATAGTTGTCAGCACCACAGCAGCATAATGTACTTCCTGATGTTTTCACTGTTTTGTGGCGTTGTCAGAACATTTTTGCGACGCTGATGTCCTACTTTCCAACGGTCATGACTGCATGTTTTGGCACTGACACAAATGTTCTGTTTTGTAAACTTTGAAACCAGTTTTTGCGCTGAGTGTTCACAGTCCAGCTCATTTTCTGATTGCATCAGCTAATATGGACACGACCAAATGACTATATGTAGAGCATAGAACCTTCATTTTGAGATGATGAGGCAATTATTAAATAAAAACAATACGGTGACACAAAGAACAAGAAAAATACAAAACAGGGGGGCATTATAAATGAGGAGTTGATGCTTGACAATATGTTACTTTTCATTTTATGACTAAATGGGAATCAGTGTAACTGTAGCTTTAGTGTACAATAGAACCATGTAGAAAAGAATAAGCTGACGCTACAAAGCACAGCATTTGTTTCACAGTAAAAGCATTTGGTCATGACTGCGTTGTCCAGATTATATTGGTTTCATATAAACTTTTCAAAGCACATTTTCCTTTGACACGGTTTCAGCTTCCATGACTGCCTGCTCTTTGAGGTCCTTAGATTAGCTGTTGTTGGATCTAGTTTGATGTACCCAATTCAGTCTGCCGTCCAGTATTTGAAACATTTCGTTTCATTATGTCAATTTGCGACATTAGACATGAGATAGAAAGGAAACAAAGAATTTTTGGGATCCTTTGGTTAAAAGTTGATTAAGTCCACACAAAAATCCAGCTTCCTTTGGAACACCATGTTTCTGGTTCATTTCATCCCTTCCAGACAGAAAACATATCAAGGATGTGTCACCTGTCAACTGCAGTTTTGACATGAAAAGGTTAGATCGTCCACTGCCTCCTGTCTCTGACCTTTATTGGACAGCAAGTGCATAAGAGTGAATCTTACTGCTCCTCTGGCCAGGTCAGGACCTTACTGCCCAGAGACGCACACCGAGTCAAACAAGGAGCAGATGGCAGTGCAGGCCTGAATGACTCACACTCCCTGATGGAAGCTTATCAAATACAGTCAGTTGGAGAAAACAATAGCAAAGTTTATTGATCGTGCCATCAAATGACCAATTATACACCAAAATCCAATGAAAGGTCTTGCTCCCTGCACATCCCTGCACAGTGGTGACAAAGGGCTTCACTCATCTGAGAAAGTGGAGAGTGAACCTCCCAACAATATGGATTTTTTACTTCCTGTGGTTTAAGCTAAAATGTGTTTTTTAGGTAGTTGACATACACAGTTATAACGCTTTGGAGAAGTATTCAAGTTATTAACATTTTTCCATATTGCGTTATCTACAAAAGATACTTTAAAAAGTTCTTCCCAAGAAGTAGAAGAATAATTCACAGAGATGTGTGTGTGGGCGTGTATGTGTTTTTGTAAAATGCAATATTAAATGCTGCAATAAGCAGTGAATACAGTATTGCATGAAGACAAATGCTTTATACCTGCTGATTGCACTTTGCTCATTTCTGAATCAGTATTTTTAAAGGTCACATAAATTCACAACACTGTTCACAACATTATTCATAATTTAACCTCTGAATAAATTGAAAGATGAAAAAAGGTCACTTGTTTAGACACACTGAACTGAAATCTAATTGCTTTTTTTTTGCAGCAGGAATATGCTCACAAATGCAAAAAGAAACGAAGACCCATATATAACCACCTAACTTACCCTACTTCTAACCGGGTCACCTAATGTAACATGGTAGGTAATAGTAGAAGTAGGTGTTCAGTTGTCTTCAGTGTCTTCTTGTTGTTTTTCAGTGTAGTACAAGATAAACTCTGTCATAATGACAGTTTTGAGACTTTTAAGCAGGTAGAGATTAGGAACAAAGAAGATTTACTGAAACAAGGTGATGGAAATAGCCAGTGTTCAGGTTCAGGTCCACACTAAGAGGCAAGATACGTTTGTTTTTGTTTTTAGGGGGTTGATGTTGGTTAACAGTAAGTTGTTTAGGTGGAGAGGATGACTTACTGTTGCTGACAAAGACAACGATCCAGAGAACGGGGAGTTTGGCCTCAGAGGAAGTGGTTGATAGGGAGAGGATGGGCGGTGCAGCCAGGGTGAGGCTGCTGCCTCAGAAACCCGCATCTCCTTTAAATTCCTCCTGATTGCTTCTGATGAGGAACAGCTGGAGATCAAACCTGCCAGTCACACCCAGCAAAGGAGAAAGTAAGGGAAACGCCACAGAAACACACACCCCCACACACGCCCCAACATGCACATAACCTCTGGATGAGGAAACATGTTCAGAAATGTACAGCTGGACATTGAACATTTTTACTCTTCTCTCATTTCATCAAGCCATCTTAGGTTTACGGTAACCTGGCCAATGTCTTCCTATGCAATTCCACTAGATTCTCATCTCCCTTCAGTGCTCCATCTGGGATTTCTCCCATTGAGCTAGATTTCACCGATTGAATATCCTCCGGGCCAATCAGCGAACAGAAGGAGAAGTTGTGAAAGATGATATAATTTTTCTGCGTTGTTTTAGAATAGTAGTCTTCCATGGTTGTAGTTTTATCAAACTATCAAATGGTAGAAGTGAGAGAATCCGCTCAGTTGGTGTTGGCTATGCATCCAAATATTGAATCAACAGTAACAGCCGCCTCGTTTGGCCCAGCACTTCTCACTTCCTATGGGAGATGGTTGTTTGCAGCTCGTGGAATTTCCCATAAACCTCGTAGCATAAAACAACCAAACCTTAGTGTCTGACTTAAATTTAAAATTTAAAACAAAGTCCTCACCTCCAGCAAGAAATCGTGTCTCAGTAGCCAAGGGCCCAGACCCTCTGTACGAAGAAAAGAGTGGAAGAATTGGTTTTGTTTTTACCAGGCTAGGTTTGCAAAGGATGAAATTGTTTTGGCAATCATAATGTATTTTTGTCACTGACTGAAGTTCATGACTGAAAGACTTCAAGCTGTTACAGTGACAGAGCACTGAATGTCATTCATGTGTCCATAACATTTACTACATTTGGAAGATACATGTGTCATCAGACCACAGGTCTGTAAACAATTAGCTCTTTGTCTCTGAGTGCATTTGCAAACTGTAATCTGGCTTTATATTTTGCTTTTATTTCTCCTCTATAGAGGAGAAGCATTTAAGCTCATTGTTGGTACAGGACTCATTTTACTGCTGATATGGACACTGTCTCACCAGCTTGCAGGATAATCACAAGGAAGCATTTGCTCTGGCGTTGATTCATTTCTGGGACACAGAACTGCTCTCCTTCCTGAAGTGTAGATGGGTGGAAAATAACAAAACAGATAAATGTTATTCTTCTTATCAAATCAATCTTATTGTGTTTACTCAGTCATTATTCTGGAAATGTATTTAGCAAATAAATGTTCTTAGATATACGTTAATAATCCTATCATCCTAACTGACTAAAATCAAATAGAAGTTTGTATGCAGGACTGGCCCAAGTCTATTGTCCCTAAGCGAAATTTGGTTTTGGGGCCCTCTAGTTCTGCTAACAATGTGGACTGGCTGCAATCAGCAGCCCGATCATTAGGTCATTCACACACCTGCTATAAACTTAGTGAATCTCTGGCAGTGCTGTTTACATTATATACATGTATAATAGGATACATTTATTGGCCAACTGATTTATTGACCAGTTGATTTCTGGGTGCCGATTTCCTTAATTTTGGGGGATCGTGATTGGCCGATACTTAGGTGAAGCCCATCTTATCCCCTAGTCTTATCTTTGTCAGCAAAAATTTAAAAAATCGGCCTCTGTCCTCTTCTGCTCTGCAGTGAGAGGTGTGACTGACAGACCAGGTCAGGTCTGCACATTTGCAGTTAACAATATTCACCCCACTGTTACCAACTCAGTGACTTTCTTGCTATATTTAGCAACATTTCAGACGGAAAAACAATTTATATCAGCCCAAATCAAAATGGGCTGATCAGGCTTTTTAAAGATCGGTAACCAGGGATCGGCTAGAAAACTGCAATCGGTGCAGCCCTGCACACATATTCATGACAGGCTTTGATTAAATAAATTTCTACTAAGTGTTACTCCAATAGCTAAAAATGTAATTTATACCAGTCTTTCTCCCCTGAGAATGTGGACCAGCACCGGTACTGGACTGATTCTGAGCCTTCAAATGATTTTAACATAACTTAGAAGTTGATGTAAAAAATAATGTTTGTTTAGCCACAAAATGATTATAATCAGCAGCAAACAACATATCCCCAGCTACAGCATAGAGCAGCTCATCAATGTAGCAGCTAAGTAGCCTGACGTAAAAACATTTTGCTAGACAATGTCAAACACTGAGAAGTTTTCATTATTGTTAACAAACATTATCAAACACGGCGTTTTGAAGCCAAAAATACCTCAGAAATATACAGAGATGAGAATCAACTCATTTAAAGTTTAAACTCAGTTTCACACAAACACAAAGAGCCGAGCATAAATGTTTGGCTGCTAAATTGGACCATTCCAGGTCGCTATCAAGCTGGCAGTCTTACAAATCTTTTACATTACATTACCAAGACACATTAAAACAAACCTTTATCTTGGCTTTTTTTCCTATTCTTCCTCTTTTTGCTATCTCCTTCTCTGAAGGATAAGTCCTTTTATGAGACATTGTTTTGCTTACTTAACTTCTGACCGGAACTTTGGACGTTTGGATGCAGCTCGTTACCGGCGAAGCGTGCAGTACCTACCGCGGCCACCAGGGGGCCCCGAAGAGCAATTTATTTATTTATTTCAATAAAATCAAGATTTCTACATACATTATCAAATATATATTATTGTAAAAACAAACCACTTCATAGTGAAATTGTGTGTGTTTGATATTATAATGACATAGAAATTATTACTAAAAAAATAAATAAAAAATCAGCTCCACTGAGGGGGCCCTTAGTGACCTTGGGGCCCTAAGCGGCTGCTTAGTTTGCATATGCCTTGGGCCGGCCTTTTTTTTATATGATTTAAATGTCGGACCATGAGAAGCATTATTTGTGTCTTTTTATGCACTTTAAATATCTGGTTTCAACTGGGTGTTTTATTGAAATCTTTTGAAATCCCCTATTGAATGTAGGTTTTAAATTAATAATTTTGAGAATATGAAGATTTTGACCGACAATGTGTCCTTGTTCACATCCTCATCATTTTCTCCGAGCCCCTCTAACGTAACATCTTCTTCCCGCCCCCTCCCCTTAGCAACAGAAGCAACATGGCGGCGTCCAGTAACGCGGAGCCCTCTCCGGAGATAGCGACACCATTAAAGATACCGAAAACCGAGGTGCCATCTCCCGAGTCCGAGGATTTGAGCGACAGCATCCAATACCACTCCAATCCTTCGACACCGAACCGCTTCTCGCCTCTGAACGTGGGTTCTGGAACCGCGGGCCGGACGGCGGCCTCATCCTCCTCCAACAGCTTCACCGCCTGCCGGGGGATGTCATGGACGCCGTCCGAGACAAACGCCCTCATCGCGGTGTGGGGCAACGAGAGGCTCACGGAGGCGCGGATGCAGCAGCTGGAGGTCGCGGGCACCGTGTTCTCCGGGAAGCCGCCCGGTCCTGCCATGTACGAGCGAGTGTCCAGAGCGCTGTCGGACCTGGGGTACGAGAGAACCCCGTCCCAGTGCAGGGAGAGGATGAAGGTAAGGAACCATGACAGCAAGATGTCACTGTCACGACTCCAACCTGTTACCATGACACCAAACTGGGTCCGCTGACTGCTTAGAGCCGTGTCACACTGGAGACATCTTTCATCACAGAACACCTCCTTAAAACCTGTTCTTATTTCTGGTAGTGGATCATGAACTGGGAAATATAAAGTGTTGCTTTATCTTACATATTATATAAATAAATCTTTAGGTATTTAGGCCCAGATGAGCCATCAGAGCGTCAGACGCTCTATAAGTGCATAATGTTTGCTAAATAGTGAGTTTTTTTATAATTTGGTCCAAGCTTTGTTACAAAGAAGATACTTACTATTGTATGCCTTCATTCACCTGTTCATTCATTTAGGTAGTAGAATTAAGATGCTACAGCTGCATAGATCAGTCAGCTGGGTGAGCGATGTGTCCTTTGAAAACTAAAATCCTCGCTGTTCCTCTGTCCCAAACAGACACTTAGGCGCTGCTACAGCCGTGTGAAGGAGCATGGGATCGGGAAGAGAAAGAGCAGCTACACCTTGGAGCAGCTGGAGAAGGTGTTCGGTCAGGGAGGCTGGGACTCTCAGAGCTGTGCCCCGGTGCTGATCAACAGCAGCGGGTTGTACCAGGAGATGGAGTCTGACGGCAGCACGCTGGAGGACTTCTCGCAGGAGGACTGGTGCAACCAGGTGCTGGACTCGGCCTTCCAGGAGGGAGACATGGACACCGGTGAGATCCGTTTCAATTTATGAAAAAGTAATTGTGACAAAATTGGATGGATGAAATTAATCCATTATTTTTGTATCCCATGTTTCTTCCTCTGGTTTAGAAGAACTACAGGTGCCTAAAAGCAGAGCTCTACAGATTCAAGCAGAATTGTATGAATTAACCCAGTAAGTTTTTTTTTTTCCAATAAAGCTTGTTTTTACATGACTGTAGTAAATTGCTGTTACATCTCCTCACTCTGAGAATCTGGGTTTTAAAATTTTACTGGATTCTTCAACCAAACTTCTCCAGGTTCAGTGTTTATAACTGTGCACTCACAGTAGCAGCACTTACGTTTTCTTACCATTTTTAAAATCTGCTCATCGGCAAAACTACAGTGTTCCAAAAGTGTTCGCGCCTCTTGAAAATACGAAGATATTTTGAACTTTTTCACTATTTGTCATGATGTGACCTCAAATTTCTATGTACTGATGAAGCGCAACTGATTTCCGTCATTTTGGAAGATCGGCAGCTTAGATGTGAACCAATCTTATCTGCCTCCGAACAGACAGATCCGCCCACCGAGTCACGTCTGTACGCGCGTGATTAACAATATTCACCTCGCTGTTGCCAACTTAGCTGTTTTTTGTCGTTATATTTAGTAGGAATCCATGACGTAGCGGCAGTAACATCGGCATGGGCCGATATTAGCAGTTTCTTAACCTACAGCAGAGAAACAGTGGTAAAGTCAGCAGCGTCATAAAAGCATTATTAATACTGGATATTGGCACAAAGTTTCATTTCGGTGCAGCCCTGATATTGAGCAACATTTTAGACAAAAAGAAATCAGCCAATATCAGAACCAACGGGTCAGGGTTTTTATAAGATCGGTGATTGGCTGGAAAACTGCAGTGGGTGCACCCTCTAATTTTAAGTGAAAGAGGAGCACACACCTGAAGAGAATAAATAAGAAATTTTTCTAAATATTTCTCAAATAAAATAAAAATAAAAAAATTTCAGAATGTTTATATTCAGCCCGTCTTTACTGCAGTACCCCCAAAGTAAATGCCCTAATTGGGTAATAAAGTTTAGCCGTGTGTAGTTTCCTCTCATTGTAATCACATATTTCTAAATCAGGCGGTTGCTACTGGTTCTGTGACTGTGTGCAGGAAAAGGGAGGCGATGCAGACGGTGATCCGCATCCTGGAGTCGGTGCAGCTGAACTGGGAGCATTTCCAGACGTGGACCGAGTTCTCCCGGCTGCACCTGTCCAACAAGCTGGCCATCTTTGGCGTGGGCTACAACACGCGCTGGCGCGACGACGTACGCTACCACTACGCCGAGATCAGCTCGCAGGTGCCGCTGGGCAAGCGGCTCCGGGAGTACTTCAACCCGGAGAAGCCGGAGGGCCGGGTCATCATGACCAAGGTCCAGAAGATGAACTGGAAGAACGTCTACTACAAGTTCCTGGACATCACCATCAGCGAGGCGCGCTGCCTGGAGCTCCACATGGAGGTGGACTGGATCCCCGTGTCGCGGCCGCCGCTGGCGAGCAGCAAAGGCTCGTCCCACTACCTCCTGCCCGGTTTCGTCCCCAAGACGCACGGCCTGTACGCCATCGGCTGCGAGGCCCTGCCGGCCTGCGACGCCGCTTGCACGCCGCCTCCTCTGGCCAACGACGAGGAGGACGACGACAGTAGCTCGCCCCGGCGGGAGGCGGAGAACGGGTCGGAGCGTGACGTCAGAACTGGGCCCGCCGTCACTTACTGCTACCTGGGCGTCGCCGAGGACAGGACCATCCAGCAGTGCCTCTCCCAGCACTTTCAGGGACCCGGGAAGCACTGCGTCTATGGGGAGCCGTCCGGCGTGACCCGCTTCCTGCAGGAGAACGGCGCCGGCGCTAGGACGGATCAGCATGGCGGAGACTCGCAGCAGCGCTGCGCCGTTTACGTGAAATTCATCGAGGTGGAGCTGGACTTCCTCTCGGCGGGCTCCCTGGTGGAATGCCTGGAAACGGCCGTCGGTTATTCCTTAAGGTTCAACAACAAGGAAACATCGTAACCACCACCCCGTCGGTTTACAGATGACTCTACAGCTCTGGTGGAGGCAGCATCAAGCTGCGGGATGCTCTTCTGGTTAAGCAGCTTAAAAAAAAAAAAGTAAAGAAAAGATTTTTTTTTTTTTTTTTTGTCTCTGGCTGTCATGGAAACAAGCGTTGACATGTAACGTTCATTTGTCGCTGAGGGATGTATTTACGTACGCATCACCAGTTAAAAGCTGCCCACCATAATAAGCTCACCAAGTTATTCAGAATACTAAATCCTTCAGTTTCGATGCAGAGTTTCATCAGAGTTCAAGTGTTCAAGCTGACGGAGTTTCTAAATGAACAACAGTTTCTGCCTCAGTATGATCTGCAGCACTGACAACAGCGCTTATTATTGAATATTGTGCACTAAGATTCTCCAGCTGCTTGTTAGGCTTTTTGTGACATGTCTGATCAGGGAGAGTAGGGCTGGAGGTCGGTATCTGTGTGTGTGCGCGCATGTGTGTGTGTGTGTTTGTGGGTGGGCGTTACGCTGCAGTATGCATCTGTCTACCTCATTAAGACGTAGCAAACCAAGCAGTGAGGGACCACAGCTGGATGTATTCAGAAACTGCCTTCACATGGACCGTTGGTTTGAGTCCACAGAGCATCTATGGGTAGAGGCGAAGTCATGCCTTATGTTTTGCACATGTGGCGGGTTTAGCAAGCAAGAGATGCTTCCACACAAACTACAGAACCGTCACTCCGCGGCCGGATGGCGTGAGCCGGCGTCTACGGAGCCGACTGTAGGCCCGGACGAGGAAGCAGGATTCACTGTTTTTTTGAGACAACGTCCAGCTCAGATTAAGATCTTCAATGTTTACGACGATAACTGATAACTTGTTACAGGCCAGGATTCCAGTAACCAATCGGTTCCCTGCGAGAGAATAAATAATAATATTAATAATAATAAAAAAACAAAAAGAAAACAGTTTTACACCCGACCAGAAACAACTTCCTCATGAAGTGTCTCTGGCGGATCGTTATGCAGCCTAGAATCGTCTTCTGCAAACGTCTGAATCACATAATGATCAGTTCACCCGTTTACCAGTTTACAGCCCCATTCTGAATCTGTAGACAAACCATTTCATTCCCATGTGCTAAGCTATTGTAAATCAGTTTCCTGTTATGGTAATAAATTAAGGAGGTAAATAACAATAAAACGGTTAAATGTCACATTTAAATTCATTTAATTAGATGTTTTGTGTTTCACAATAGAGCCATTTAGGAGTGCAGTCATTGCAGTTTTCTGGCCAATCACCAATCTCTTAAAAAGTCGCACCTGTTCGATAAGACTTTTTATTGGTTTTTAGGCCAAAGCCAATATTTTTTGTCTAAAATATAGCAAGAAGGTATCTGAGTTGGCAACAATGGGGTCACTGTTGTTAACTGCGAACGTACACGTCAGAGCAACAGAGGACAGTAGTTGAGTTTTAGACTTTTAGATAAGATCAGTTTCACATAGAAGCATCAGCCAATCCCTGATCTCCCAAAATGAAGGAAATCAGGGAGGATCAATCGGTGCACCCGTAGATCTATTGATTGAGTTTTGCATCCCTCCCCACAGTTTTTGTACATTAGGCCCCAAATCAACCATTAAAAATTTATGTAAGTTGTCGAAGGGAGTATTAAATAGAAGTGCACTAAAAAAAACGTACCTATATTTAGTGATTTCATGCAAAAGAATTGCCCGAATTGGCGGGTCAGGCATTTTAAATATCGTAGCTCGGCCAGAAAATGCAATCGGTGCACTCTGTGTATTAAAACACAAAATGACCAAAACTGTGCAGCAGCGACTTGCGACTGTGGATGAAGCTGGTTGAGATGTTTCCAACATTCCTAATAAACCAATTAAACATGAGTGCATTCACCAGGAATAAAAACATTTTTTAAATTATTTTATCTATTTAGAATATTAGTAATCTGATAGATTAAATTGTAAAATCCGGAGATTGTATTGACTTTATAGTAGATTAACATACTGGAACCATATAATGCAGACACTAAATGGTTAAACTTGTTCAAATAGTTCAGATTGATCTCTTGAAGAAGTGGGCAAAAATTAAAAAGAACATTTAAATCCAAAACAAAGCCTGCCCACGTGGAGGCGCTGTTGGGTCACATCTGTTCGGAAACCGCTAAATCCTCTCCTGCATCGTTTCTTGTTGCTCTGATGCACATGAACCTGCTGGGATTTGTTCACAGTTTAGTTTGCAGCAACTCAGACCCATCATCAAAAAAAAAAAAACCCGGTTCTGGTTCTGGTTTGGAAATACCTGCCAGTAGTTTGGAGCATCTCTTGCTGCAGCCGCTGGCTGGTTGGTGATGTAACGATGTAACATTTCAAATGCAGACAACAGGAAACGTTTGCTGTGTTCAGAAGCCGACCCGACAGCGCTGCGGCTCATTCAGGGCCCATAATAAAGCTGGACCCTTGAAAAGGATCTGCAGGTTACGTGCAATGAATGTGCCAGGAAGCGACTGCGGCACACAACAAAACGTGGCGTGTCCATATGAATCTATGTAATGTGAAATACCATATAGCTTATATAATATATATTTGAGAACATCGGTGTTCTTGAGCATTCCAGCTTTTGTGAAATTTATTTGTTTGGGACATCAAAGATATTAAAAAAAATGATATTTTTACCTCATTGATTTAATGCCATGTACTGTATGTGCTTGTTTCTAAGTCACCATGTTGTCTGTTTACATGTTTGAAGAACAATAAATGGGGAACTCTCTGTGGTTAGCCACATACTAAAAGTAACCGGTGTGTTATTTATTGACTTGTCACGATAAATTTTGCCGGACGATATGTTATTGCGATTATCAGAATTTTTGTTTTGGGGATATTTGCAAGTGATGTACTGACAGTGGCATAATTGGTGCAACTTCACCTCCTCAAAGAATAATAATTGTTCTTTACGAAACTAAAGTTGGACACTGGAACTGGAACAACAAATAAAACGGGGAGGAGGAATAAACACACACACAAAACCGAAACTGTAAAGAAAATTAATGATGAAATCTCTAGACGGAATTACTCTTCAAAAAATATTCATCAGAATGGAAATGATCAAGTCCATTTTAATTTATCATGTGATCAATTGCTTATTGCAGCAGCCTCAGTTACTTAACAAGGCTCCAGATGAATCTGATGTGTGACCTAAAATGTGAACCAGAGCATTCAAGAATCTGAACTGGGATCAGTTGACTGATAGCTTCTCAACAAAAGGCTGTGAATACAGAGGGCTCCCTGTCTGCAGTGGTGAGAGGACTACGTTGTGACAACATGAGAGGAGGCTCCCATGTTAGTCACAACACTACTACACGCTTAACCGTGTTTCACTGAAACTTTGTGTGACACAAAGTAGTGTATCACTATTTATCTGAAGGAAATTGACATGGTTTTCAAAATTGTTAACAAATTCACTTTGATGGAAAGGTAAGACTCAAGCTGTAATTCCGCCTTTTGGCCAGGAGATGGCCCTGTGTAGCTGTTGCAGAAGTTGCTTGGCCCAGACTGTTTAACAGCAATATAAAAGCCCAACAGAACCTGCAAATGGTTCCCTGCAGTAGTCTGATGTTGTAGGAACTGGAGAGAACGTGCAACATCAAGACTGAATGTTAATGGTGAATCCAGTCCAAAAGGTTTCCCTCTACTGGCCAGAATAGAAAACTTTATGGGACAGTATTAGGTGTGTCTGTCGTAGAATCACTACCTACTCATTAAACTGATGACACCCTGTGTGTTTGCCATTAAACACTTACAAAATAACTAAAGTAAATAAAATAACTAAAGTAAATAACTAAAGTAAATAACTAACAACGAGTCTCATCCACTCCATGACGTGCTGGCCGTATACAGGAGCGCCTTCAGCCAGAGACTCATTTGGCCAAAGTGCACCACAGAGCGCCACAGAAAGTCATTTCTGCCTGTTGCCATCAGGCTTTACAACGCCCAAGTCTGTGCTAATTGATTCAATTATTTTCTGCACTCATTTATAGGTTCTTTATTGATTAATACATATTGCATGTGATTGCTACATTATTTATTTATTTATTTGTTTATATCTAGTCATTTTGAACTATTCACTCTTTATTATTCACTCTCCGGTACCTATATATATTTTACGAACTTTGTATTTATCACCTAAGATTAAATAGCTTTCAACAAATAAGCAATTTCCCCTTGGGGTCAATAAAGTACATTCTATTCTATTCTATTCTATTCTATTCTATAGGAATGAAGAACAAAAATAAAATCCTGGAACCTTGAAAATCTCAGCTGTTCAGCCATTTGCCGATTCAGTGCTTTTAGAATCAAAGTAAGAAGAAACTTTACAATACTTAAAACCCACCTGCTGCCCTTAGAGTAAAAGTGCAAGCATATTTTGAAAGTTATTTTATTCCGACTCACAAAATTTTACTCACATTTTGTGAGCTTAGCTGGAGGTACCCAAATAAAATCCTGCTTGGAGTCCCATAAAGTGCTGGCCCTCATTCCAAGCTATGTAGATTGTAGGAGTTTAGTCAAAAAATTGGAACTCCATGATGTTGTTCTTCTGTTTCTTATGCAGACCACCTTTCTGAGGCCTACAGTGGTTCTGAGTCTGAAATTTGTTATTCCATTTGTATGTTTATTCCATTATCAGGTCCTGTTGAAACTAAGAATGCACAGAACCATTCTTTTTTTACTTCCGATACCGATACAGATATCTGAAGTTTCGTATTCGATCTGATACAGAAAAACAGTACTGAACTGATTCAAAACGTTTCTTTTTTTTTAAACAGACTTAAATGTACTGAATAACAAATTTATTTGATAACTCTGCATCTTTCGGCTCTTAATTACACCAATAGCTTCACAAGCTTGATAAAACATGCAAAAACAACAAAACTATCTGTAATTTGCTCAGTCCATGCAATTGGAGTACAACGGCCAATGTAAAGCAAATAATAAAGAAATTGAAGCTGACAAGAACAACAGGTTGACTACATTGGTCAAACATGGAAAAATAAACTTCAACAAATCTTCTTCCAGATGGTTCAGAAAGTGCAACTAGAAACTCTAAATATAATGTAAAATACATAATAGAGCCTGACGTTGCTCAGAGCACAAAGCATAGAACTAGCCTGAATGGATCTGATCGGGCACATCGTCACCGATACCCGATCTAGAATTTTTTTCAATATCGGGACTGTTATATATATTAATGTTGCATCTCTAGTTGAAAAATGCCTCCTCAAATCAACAGGCATGTTTTTCTGGCTTCTGCTTGAAAACTTCCAATTTAGAAAGAAGCACAGAGGCTGTTGGCAACAATACAACCGAATCTCATTCCCACATGAACCGGACTCTGCTACTTTGGATTTAATCACAGTATAACCCTTGTTGACCTCGCATAAATGAGCAGTCCACCTGTGTTAGCCTCAGCATTGTTGCTGAGGCAACAGAGTAACCCCAGAAAATGAAATAAGGAGGACTGACCACTTGGCCGAGCACAGGTCAGTCCATATTTTTCTATCAGGATGGTGAGCTCACCTTGGGAATTCACGTCAAGCTGAGTCCAGTCTGTTTGCTTTGCTTTTAAGCCTAAACCCCTTCACACATGGCAGAACAGGAACTGAACATTTTTCAAGGAGAGATGAGAGGAGAGGATCAGGATTTAGTTGTGAGGTTTTGGAAAATAGGCTTAGAGTTTAAAAAGCTTGTGACATGGCATTTAAACTAGATGAGTAGCATGTAAATATGCCTGTCTAGAATTTCTGTACAAGCAAATTCTTCTTCTTTTCAGTGACCAGTTTGGGTCAAAGCATGTCAGCAGGGAAATAAAATGTTATATCTGTAGTAGATTTAGCTTTTTTTGGTTGACATGGCACAAACATTTTCTCATTACTGCAACGTAGTTATATGACCTCTTAGCATTTATTTTAAAATATATTTTCTTCACTGTAAAAATATATGTGAATGCTGGAATTCTCTGCAGCATAGTAATTGATTTAACAAGTTGCAAATCAACAGAAGTACGGGTAACTATGGCTAGCTCTGCCAATGTTTATATTCCTGTGTTATTTATTTTTGCACCTAAATTTTCTTCAGTGTCAATAAAGTTGAGCAAACATTCAATTTACTTCATCACAAATAAATGTAGTGTAAATCAATTAAACTTTATATTTTTCTATATATTTTTTAATCATTATACACTTTAAAATGAAAGAGAAAAATAGACTGAAATGAAATAGTTTACAATGTAAAAATTGTTTTGCAAACTATTAAAGTAGGATTTGATGGTTTTTGTTTAAACCAGCCCACTTGTCACCAGAGCTGGGTAACTACTTTGCTTAGTTACATGATCAAAAAGACTTCATAGAGGGATCACATTTATGGAGGTACAGGTGAACCTGCTCTGCAAGAACTCCTTCCAAATAGAGTGAAAGGTGGAACATGCAATCTGCACCAACAGTGCATTGACTATGCATCTAACCATCTCTGCTGTCACTTTTAATTATGTCTAAAAGAAAAACTATTTAAAATAAGCAAACAACACCTAGCTTAGCCATGGGGACAAGTAGAGACTGGCGGCTTGCCTTGCTTATAAAACTCTGGGGGAATCCTGAACAAGCTCCCCAACCTTTGGTTCTCTACAGCTGATACCAGTTATTAATCAGCACCGTGACATGGTAGACGGTAACAAAAGGTTCTGAGGGCTCCAGTGGGGTCTGCCATGGCAAACGCTAATTTGAAGGTGGTGATTTTAAAAAATGATCTCCTTAAGTCGAAGAGAGGATTCTGTAGGTGTTATTCATATTTGCGAGACACAAAAGTTCAATAAATACCACGTTCAAGCACAAGGTGGCTCACAAGTGTTCTTGGCGCCACGTATCTTGGGCTGAAGGTCAAGGATCAATCTTTTAATTGCATCGTCAAATCTGTGGCACTACATGTTGGCAGAGATGACAACTGATCACCACCTGGTGGCGCTGACTGACCTGGTAAACCTGAACAGGTTGTGGAAGGGAGCTGGGGATGAGTGGTGGAGGAAACTGTTCGACTCCAAGATGATCTCTGTAATGCTGCGAGGAAAGTTGAGACATGGAATCAGAATGTCCCGTATTCAGGACCTCCACTGCAGAAGCTGTGGCCTGAAGTTCGACTTTCGGGGTGGGATGTCCTCGAGGACCCCCAAAGCAGCTGACAGTGGCCTGGCAGCCAGAAGGACTGTGGCTTCTGTAGTTGGAGTAACAAAAACTGGGGCATGGAAAGTGTTACACCAGCTGCAGCAGAACTAATGTGGCGTGTTGGAGTTTTTTTGGAAGAGAGAGTAAGAAGAATGGAGGTGGATGACAGAAAGTCCTTAACAAGGAATGACCAGAACCAACTAAGTCTGAGAATTTATTAACAAAAACACCCCAACTTTACACTCAAAACACGCCGTCAACAAATCTGCAGTGTCGCTTTGATTCCTTCATGTTTGAGAAATCCTTTAATCTCCATGGCAACCACTCAGCTGTTAAAACACCTGAGTGGACCCAGCCCTGCCTACAGGTCGCAGCTCCTCCTCAGAGCTGCAGCTTCCCAGTTTCTGCCTCACAGAGCAGCACTCCGCCTGCGACTCCCCCACTCAGCTCCTTCAGACTAGCCAGCAGCAATTAGCAAACAGCTGGTGGAGCTGCTGTGAAACTGATTCTGTGGCGGTTCTGAACATCATGGTCAGGTATAAGATGAATGTCTTCTGCGCTGAAGGGGTCGGAGGTTTAAAAAGAAACCTATAAACCTTCTATTCTCAGACCAAAAACCTTTTATTCACACAAATCCTGATCAGTGAAAATGTACCAACAAAAATCGGAAAAAGTCAAGGAATCAGACCACATTCCAGCGTTTCCTGTACGAGACAAAGAATGAGGAATTAAAGCCTGTTAGCAACTTTTATCACGGCTCCCTGCGAGGAACGTCCGGATTCCTCCGATTTAACAGACGTGCATAAAAACAGAAAACCAAGTTGACAGCAACACAGAAGAGACCAGCGACTGCAGCAGGAGATCTTAACTCTGAGGTTTGTCTTTTAGTTTGTTACAGGGCGAACGATGATTTAGGGGACAGGAGTGAAACTGTTCAGATGACTCGCTGCAGTACGCCTGCAGGTGTTTGATGGAGACAGAGAGAGAGCATGAGTACAGACGGAGAAACTCTGGACAGACCAGGTGAGGTCAGAGGTCAAGAGTCCAGGAGAGGAACCGGATCAAACCTGCAACATTCCTCACATCGACCCGATTAGAGGATCGGATTCACTTCAGACTTAAAATAAAAAACCGAAGAGAGAAACTAAAAGAATCTTTAATACTTTATTAAACAGAAAATAGAAATTACATTCATGTTAAAAAGTCGCATTAATTTCACTTTAAAAGCTTCATCTGAGAACCAACAGGAAAATAACTCGCACATCTGGCCTCTAACCAGAATCAGAACCAGGAGCATCAGAAAAAGTAAATAGCTTCTGGTTCTGACGAGAACCAGAACCGGATCATTCAGCTGAGACCTGGAGCAACAGAACCACCAACATTGAAACACCAAAATGATGAAACATCCATCAGTCAGACAGAAAATCCTGATTTACAATCAATCAATCAATTGAGTAATAAATCAACAAATTTATGGTTAATAAAAACATTTATTCTAACATGATTGGACTGCAGTGAACATTAAACTCGTCCCAGCAGGCAGGTCAGGATTTTGTTTCTGTTTACCCAGCAGGTAAATCACCTGACTGGAATAAACCTGAAAACATCCAGATTTTTATTAATATGTCAGATAAAAAAATGCAAAAAAATCTAAATTATTAATTATTCTGAAGCCACCTGGTGGAGAAAAGCTCAGATCAAAACAAACAATACTAGTAATAATAATAATAATAATAATAATAATAATAATAATAACAATAATAATCAATGATAAAAAATGTGAATTTGATTCTTCCGGTTTAAATTATTTTATCACCAGATTAAATGAGAAAATCTGATCAATGTGCGAGTGAGGAAGAGGAGGAGTGAGGAGGGGCGCAGGCTGCTCTACCTGGGCCTGCGGCGCCACGATCTGATTGGATGCTGGGAGAGACCAGTGTGTTCAAGTTGTGCTAAAAGCAGTTAGCCTGTCAGAAAGCTATGCTAGCCTAAAATAGCCTCAATGCTAAACATGTAGCAGCTAATGCTAATGTTAGCATTTATAATCACATTTCTACAGAAGTTCCATGAAATTGTGAAGATAAAAGGATAGAAAAACATTTTGAACCTGAAGAACAGATTAAAAATGATAAATATCTTTGTTATTTATTTACTACCTATTTTTACTATCGCTACAATATTTTTACTCCATCCATCCATCCATCCATCCATCCATCCATCCATCCATCCATCCATCCATCCATCTTAAAAAGGGAGGACCAGACTTCCCTCTCCCCAGCCACTTGTTCCAGTACCTCACCAGGGAGGCGTCCAGGAGGCATCCTGACCAGATGCCCAAGCCACCTCAATTGGCTCCTCTCGATGTGAAGGAGCAGCGGCTCTACTCTGACTCCCTCCCGGATGACTGAGCTTCTCACCCTATCTCTAAGGGAGAGCCCAGACAACCTACGGAGAAAACCCATTTCGGCCGCTTGTATCTGTGATCTCGTTCTATCGGTCATGACCCAAAGCTCATGACCATAGATGAGGGTGGGAACGTAGATCGACCGGTAAATCGAGAGCTTCGCTTTTTCACTCAGCTCTCTCTTCACCACGACAGACCGGTACAGCGCCCGCTTGACGGCAGACGCTGCGCCAATCCGCTTGTCGATCTCCAGCTCCCTTCTTCTTCCTCAATCGTGAACAAGATCTCGAGATACTTGAACTCCTCCACTTGGGGCAGGACACCTCCTACTCCCACCCCTCCACCCACGACCCGGAGAAGGCACTCTACCCTTTTTTGGCTGAAGACCATGGACTCAAATTTGGAGGCACTGATCCTCATCCCAGCCGCTTCACACTCGGCTGCAAACCGCTTCAGCGAGAGCTGCAGAACACGACCTGATGAAGCCAACAGGACCACATCATCCACAAAAAGCAGAGACGTGATCCTAAGGCCACCAAAAAGGATCCCCTCAACACCTTGGCTGGTCCAGTGTTGCACGACCAGGACGATAACCACATTGCTCTTCCTGAATCCGAGGTTCAACTATCCGATAGAACCTCCTCTCCAAGACCCCTGAATAGACCTTGCCAGGGAGGTTTAAGAGTGTGACACTCCTGTAATTGGAGCACACCCTCCGGTCCCCCTTTTTGAACAGGGGGACCACCACCCCAATCTGCCAATCCAGGGGACCTGCCCCCGATGTCCATGCAATATTGCAGAGTCGCGTCAGCCAACACGACCCTACAACATTCAGAGCCTTAAGGAACTCCGGACGAATCTCATCCACCCCCGGGGACCTCGTCCCCAGAGATTGAAGAGCCCAACCCAGAGTCCCCAGGCTCAGCTTCCTCAATGGAAGGCCCTCCGATTTTCCGCCTCCTGGTGCTCCCTCCGATTCTCCCTCGACGACTCCAGGTGGTCCCAGGGCTCCCTCGACGCCTCCAGGTGGTCCCAGGGCTCCCTCGACGCCTCCAGGTGGTCCCAGGGCTCCCTCGACGACTCCAGGTGGTCTCAGAGCTCCCTCGACGACTCCAGGTGGTCTCAGAGCTCCCTCGACGCCTCCAGGTGGTCCCAGGGCTCCCTCGACGCCTCCAGGTGGTCCCAGGGCTCCCCCGTCGCCTCCAGGTGGTCCCAGGGCTCCCTCGTCGCCTCCAGGTGGTCCCAGGGCTCCCTCGTCGCATCCAGGTGGTCCCAGGGCTCCCTCGTCGCCTCCAGGTGGTCCCAGGGCTCCCTCGACGACTCCAGGTGGTCCCAGGGCTCCCTTGTCGCCTCCAGGTGGTCCCAGGGCTCCCTCGACGCCTCCAGGTGGTCCCAGGGCTCCCTCGTCGCCTCCAGGTGGTCCCAGAGCTCCCTCGTCGCCTCCAGGTGGTCCCAGGGCTCCCTCGTCGCCTCCAGGTGGTCCGGCCCCTGCGCCGACATTGTCCGCCGGACCGGCCTTCAGGGATTCGCCTCCTGCGCCACCAACGTTGCCCCCTTTGCATGATGGATGGATAGTTTTGGCCCCACTTGGAGAACATTCAATCCCCATGAAGACAGAAGAGCCAAGGCTGGGTTCCCGAAGCTGCGGCAGCGGTTTGACGCCCCCTATACCTTCTGGGCTAATTTACCCACCGACCTGCAGCTTAGGGAGCCCAGAAACACCTTCCTGAGCAGATGGATTACCACAGCAAGGGGCAGCCATCTTGCTATGGCAATCCACATTTTAGAAAATTAAAGAAATGTTTTAATCACACCTTAGCAGAATATAGAGACCAATTAACTAAAGTCGTGATTTTAGACTGTGGCAGGAAGCCGGAGTACCCGGAGAGAAACCTGCAAACAGGAAACTACTTTTTGAAGAGAGGGGGCAAAGGTCAACTAGACAAGCCAAATAAACCAACAGTCATTTTTTTGGACTCTGGGATGAAGCCGGAGAGAACCCACTAATGCACTTGGAGAAAATGCAAACCCCATAAAGACAGAAGAACCCAGGCAGGAATTCAGACCCAGGCAAATGTCTTATTCAAAGAAAAGAAAAGAAATGTTTTAATCACACCTAAGCAAAATTTAGAAACCAATTAACTAAACAGTCTCAATTTCAGACTGTGGCAGGAAGCCGGAGCACCCGGAGAGAAACCTGCAAACAGGAAACCTGTCAAATCTTTTTACCTTTCAATCTAATAATTTAATTTAACTGAACACATCAGGATAAGTGTTCAGTCCCAGTCAGATTTCTCCAGCCTCAAATGGTCAATAATGATTTGTTCTGGGATTTTTTTATCTTCCGAATTTGTTATTTTTAGCTCCTCTCCAAAAGATCCTTGATCATGTTGAAGAGGAGGGGCTGGAGAAACTGTAACGTCAGGTGTGACTTCATTTCTTACCTTTTCCCACAGACATCTGCCGGTTGTTCCTTGCCGTTGAAACGCCTTTCCAAAACTAGTTGCTGCCGTCGTCCAGACAGACCTGGGACACACTTTGGTCTGCTACCTCCTCCTTAGCCGACATCGCCACTTTTGCAAGGTCCCAATGAATCGAGAGCGTTGAGGGAGAAAACGCCTCTCTCTGGCACCGAGAAGAGCATTAGAAATGCTCCTTCGGGCCGTGCTCCATCGGGCCCTTGCCGTGGCAATCCATCTGCTCCACCAGGTGTTTCTGGGCTCCCTCAGCTGCAGGTCGGTGGGTAAACTAGCCCAGAAGTTGTAGGGGGTGTTAAACCGCTGCCGCAGCTTCGGGAACCTTTTGAAGATCAAGTCAATGATGAAAAACTTGATCCCTACAGAAACACCTAGGATTAAACCCAGCAGCTGGTATGGCAACACGCATGAGAAGAGCAAAACCAGCCAGAGTCCCACGTAGATCTTTACTGTGGGCTCTGGCCGGACCCAAATGCACAGATTTTTGATCTTCTCAAGCGTGTCGGCCATGTTTCCAAAAAGCTCCTGGGTTTTGTGAGCAGAATCGAAAGCCAAGTGGACCATCTGTAAGACACCTGTGCCTTTCAGATGTTCCCCTGGCTCACACATGTCGGGTATGATGCTCCTCGGGATCCTCCAGCCTTTGGAAATTAAATAATTTATGGAAAGTTGGAGAATCACGAGGAGCACGATGGAGGAAATGGTCCAGCTAAACCACACTGTGCACATGTACAGACAGAAAAAACAGGCTGTCATGTACACAGAGTGCCAGCTGGACAAAGCAGACAGGTTGTTAAAAAATTGTGCCACAGGTCTGAAGTCTCGTTCCAGGCGTCTCATGTTCTTCGTGATCTTTATGGGGCTTAGTGGGTCCTCCCTCTCCACAATCGCCTTTGGGTGGAAACGGAGTTTCTCCCTAAACGCTCTAAGGCGATCGCGGATCTTCATCTTGGCTGTCGTTGTTCCTGGTCTCTATGAAAAGTGTGTGGGCTCAATGTTGGAGCAACACATTAAATCTTTAGAACTTCTTTGATCTATTGTGATGTACATGATGTCATCTATGACCTCATCAGTGAGCTCACTGGACTTCTGGGGCAAGGTCTTGCTTCTGATCGTTGCTATGGAAACGATCAGAACAGTTCTGAATGAGTCAAGCTGAAATAATGACTAAATACTTAAATATTAAGTAATATTTTTTATTTAACATGAAGAGATTAACAGTAGATTTCTACAAATTAGAATTTTTGCGTTTGTGGTTTTCCGTACCTGCTGTGGTATAAGTGGTTGTGTATTCCAACCCTGACTGGTTTCGATGGAGTAGGTGGGCGTGGCGGCGTGGCGAAGTGACCTGTAACACCATTGCCATATGTTTGGCTCTAGATTCCACATGTTTCGACTGAGCTGCACCAAACTTACTGGGATGGATCCTTATCCAGCCCCAGACAGGAATCCATAAGAATCCTTGGTGGGCGTGGCCTAATTTATCTACAGCGCCCCCTAAAAGCTTTTAAAACATCAGCTCCAAGCCATGCTTCAACCCAGACTTATGAAACTTGGTACACATGTGTATCTGGTCAGGACCTACAAAAACGTCTCTTGGAGCCATGGTCCAAACTCAACAGGAAGACGGTCATTTTGGATCAAAGCCGCCATTTCCTCTTTTTTATAGACGTCTCATCTGATCGAACTCGTCCTACAGCTTTTGAGATACGGACTTCAGAATCACTCAGCATAACCTTGAGGCACTGAAGGTCAAACAGTTATCACAGGATTTTTCATGTGGGCGTGGCTTAGTGTCAAAGTTTGACTATTTGCCATAAAACATCAAGGTGCAATAACTTCCACATACAAAGTCAGAGCTGCATCAGACTTTCTATGTCTCATTATAGACCAGCCCTCATCACATTCGCATGGTTAACTGATGACATAACCTCCGCCCCACCCACTTCCAACAGGAAGTCACCTGTTTTTTCTGCTGGATTTCTTACTTTTACACTTTGATTCACATATAAGTGACATAAATGACATGATGATGAAGTCTCTCAGAAAATACTGAAATTATTGTTTGATCCCTACTTCTTCACTGTGTGTATGATCAAATGGGATCATCTAACTCTTCATAACAACACATCATGTCTATCAAACCCTACAGGAAGTTCTTGCTAATCTTTCACTACCAAACAGGAAGTGACAATAACTCATCTCCTGGATGTCAGATATCAGCCATCACATTTTTACACAACATGTGCTCCTTTACCTAAAAACAACACTTCTGATAAGCAACTATCGACTCACAGTCGACAATAAACGTTTTGATTCATATTCAATTGCCCTGATTAAATGATTTTTTCCTGTGCCAGCACCACCTGTAATAAAAATGTGCAGTGGTTAAGGATTTATTCCATTAAGCTTGGCTAAACAATACTGCCTGATTTAATTAAAAACAAAAACAGAGAACTGTTTTTCATTCACAGATCTAATCAATGCAAGGCTTTCAGTTCTTCTAATTTATTTTTCTCAAATAATGAAACGTCTTTACACTGCAGACTTAAATCAGGGATTTGTTCCTGATCACTGTTTTCTATTTGTCTTCCTTTTTGTAATACCACACACTCCAAGCGTTCCAGTTCAACCTCAGAACACCATTCAGCCCATCGTCTTCCAGCATTACATCACCAGTAACATTGTCCACAGATTCCAACTCAAACTCACTCCTACTTAAATCTACAACAGACTTTACTGAAGGTTTTGTTCCATCAACAAATCCAAACAAACCAGTTCTGTAAAACTCACCAAAGGTTGCACAACTTGAAGGCTTGAGTTCACTATCAAAGCGATAAGGTAGAAATAACTGCATTATGCTTTGGTAAAACTTTTCTGGCTCTTTTGTTTCAGAGAAACGCACATATCGAACAGCTGCTGGTTTTGTCCAAATTCTTTTTGCAATAAACCCAAAGTCATTATTCAACTTTATTGCATTTCTACATTTCTCAAGTTTTGTCAAAACGCTATAATCTGAAGCAAACTTAACCAGGCACCTATTATTAAACATATTATCATTCGGCCTATTCTTATAGCGGTCAACTATACCAGTCATCCACATGTCTTTTGGGGTAAGATTCTGTGATGTAGCTTTTGTCTCAAAACAGAAATGGGAAAACTCATTTTCACAATATTATCACCAGTTGGAATAAAAATAACGCTACGAGAACACTCCTTTAAATGCATGTTGGTACTAGAAGTACTAGAGAAAGGCCATTTGGTATTTCTACCTATGCAGTCTAGAGATGGGCCAAATGACCTGAAGGATTTTATCTAGCAGGTGCTTTTGTTCTGTAAATAAGGCCATTACCTTATAAGTACCCTGGTAATGGCCTCAACGCATCCTTAGACTTAGACTTCGACTTAGACTGACTTTGTTGTCATTTTCAATGCACAGGGTGTATACAGAACGAAATTTCGTTGCATACGGCTCAGGACAATGTTTGAGGTTCCAATGTTGTGAGTAAAATAAAATACAGTATAAAATATGAATATAAATCTAAATATAAAATATAAAGTGCAGGACTGACAGTAAAATAGAAGTTATTTAGCTCTGTACATGTGCAAGGTATAAAGTGGAGACCAGTTTTTGAGTGCAGTCCAGTTAAGAGTTCAGCAGTCTGATGGCAAGTGGGAAAAAGCTGTTTCGGAACCAGGTGGACCTGCACCGGATGCTGCGGAACCTCTTTCCAGAGGGCAGCAGGGAGAACAGTCCATGGTGGGGGTGTGAGGGGTCACTGATGATGTTTCGGCCTCAGGACACGCATCCTGCATCGATGGTTGACCTGACACTTCGCCCTTTTGCCTGAGCTGGGTGTGGAAGGTTGTTGCCGAAGCAGTTTCTTCTTGTGTGCCTTCTTCTCACTCACATGAGAGTTACTGAACTCTTTTGCAAGCTCAACCAGGAAGTCCACCCGTCTCTCCTGCACCCCAATGCATGCCTGATAAAGCACATGTGCATTCAGTGCTGCCATGTCAATCATGTTTGCCAGGTTTGCTGACCAGCTGTCACATAGTGATGGAACCTTGGTCACCCCCCGCAAGATTATGACTGAAATAAATGCCATTAGTTCTTGTGAACTAAATAGGTGAAGCAGTCACCTATTTATCCTCCACAGCACAAAAGGCTGCATGCAAATTTGCATGTGCAAAGTCTCCCAGATTTCTTTTGCTTACACTTTTTGCATGATTTTTTTGAGGTGGATCAACACAATTAATTTGGTTAGTTTATTTCTAAACTGTCATTTTAAACCCACTTAGCTTTATTTAAAAGAAAAACATTACTAATTTCTTTTAGAAAAACCTTTGCATATTTCTTGAAACAGATTGTATGTTTTGCAAACTCTATGTACATTTGGCAAAATGACCTGGATAATGCAGCACAACATCATGGATCAGCTGCAAAAGGTCACATCTCTCCAAAAACACTTCATGTATGCTTCAAAACTAGACTGAAGAGCATTACCTACAGGAGATCTGATCTCCTGTTGGTATCATAGATACCCACCCCCAACATGGACTATTCACACTCCTACCTTCTGGCCTGACGGTCAACGGCCACATTTACAATTGAAGAAGGGATGCTAATTTGAGCCATCGGAGTCGTCAGTTTGGACTCAGGGTCTTTTGGCTCTGTTTCAGTAAGTCTGGGGAGAGGTCGAAAACCCTAGTACTCCTAGTAAATGCATGTTGGTGAGTCTATACACTGCTTCCTGAGCACAAACATCACGGTTATGCAAATAGACTCTATCAAATCTCTTTAAAGCTTCTTTAGCACAAACATTTCCTTCTTTGGCTGCTTCTCTTTTTGTCCATTTCCTAGAAGAAAACCAATTTCACGTTAAATTTTTGACATGTAAGATACAATATAAACACAACATGCATATGCATCAACACAATACTGGATATCAGTATTTGCATTCCAAGCTTTTAACAGCGGTCTACTATATGGATTAATCCAGATTTCTTTAATTTGCCTTTTCAACACCATTCCTACTAAATCGTTTAAATTCTGATTCAAATACATCTTGATTCATGCACAAGCCTTCAAACATTTCTTCCACCGTGCTATATGGACAGTTCTCACCCTAACCCTCCTTATTTTTATTTTATAAAGACACTAATATTTATTACAATACAGAGACATAAGAGTCGTCTTCTCTTATGAACAACACCACCAAACCAAAACAATAAGAACAGATCCAATAAAACACTGATAAAATTAATAAATTACAAACTTTAAAAGGATTGTTTCCTTAAAATAAGTATCACTGCTGTAACATTTTTTTGTTTATTTGAAATCTCTGAAATGTATTGAATCATATGAATACCTAACTGAAATATTAATGGAATTGCCCACCGATGTATATCAATCCTAACATATGAATCCCCTTGTTGCTATTTTAGTTATTGTTTCATTATTATTATTTTTTTTCCAACAGAACTTCTGCAGGTACCAGAGGGTTCTGCTGCAGGGATGAGGCACCATCTGTAAACGACCTCTGACCTCATCACGGTTTCTTCTTCTTCCCTTTAAAGATGATTTCCACATGTCAACGTTCCATCCAGTGTTGTATAGTAACGAAGTAGAAATACTTCACTACTTTACTTAAGTATATTTTGGAGTACTTCATACTTTCCTCGAGTATGAAAATTTTTGATGACTTTCACTTTTACTTCACTATATTTCCGAACTTAATTGCGTACTTTTACTCCGATACATTTTCAATGTGTGGTTTAGTTACTCGTTACAAAAAAGCGAGAGAGAGAAACAAAGTGTTTTGACCCCACCTACTGATTAGCAAGTAGGCTACCGAACAAAGTCCGTAGCCTGCTTGCCTGGGCTTGTTCATCACCTCCAATAGGATACACCTGTTTCGCTTCTCCCATTGTTGGGGGAATTAGAAATCAGAACACCTTACAGCGTGGGGGTGGGAGGGACGAACAGAGAAGAGTGCTGCCCGCACTGACGCGGCTCAGGGATTACGTGACACGCAGCGCCGTGCCCTATAATGCACTGTAAGCTATGTAATGTGTTTGAGGCAGTTGACCAAAATCCCGGACAATTTTTAAATTCCCCCCGGACATCTTTTTAGGTCTGAACAGTAGGACATGTCCGGGAAAAAGAGGACGTCTGGTCACCCTAGTTCAATGGGGGACAGAAGCCATAGCGATAGCAATTTAGACTAAATTTAACGAATATAGGAAAGGCATGCAAGTTCAAAACCACAAACCATTAACATGTGCTACTCTTTAAAACTGGAACAATTTATTAGCAGGTTTCATTGTGCCTGCACTTGGTTGGGTACATTATTTTAAGTTTATTTGACAAGTTTACCAAAATATAAGAAATGTCATTCACACTTGCCTTGTTTTACTTTTTACTTGTACTTTTCATTACATTACTTGAGTACATCCATTTTTACAGTAATTTCCATACTTAAGTACAAGAAGTTTCAGATACTTTAAGACTTTTACTCAAGTAACATTTCAGTCAGTGACTTCGACTTTTACCAAAGTCGTATTTTGGAGAGGTACTTGTACTTTTACTTGACTCTGAGATTTCAGTACTTTATACAACACTGGTTCCATCATGTCTGACTTTTTACTCATCTGTGTGTAAAATTCTGACCCTGAATGAGAAAAACTCCACAGTAAAACCAAATTTCCGTCCCAGATGTTTGAAAAATGTTTTTAAATCATCGCAGCTGCAGAAAAATGTTGAATATTTCATGTGATTTTGTCATTTAGATGATTCTGGATTCTAGTCCAATAAAATTATTGACATTACAATTTAACGTTCAACCAATAAATGTTAAATAGATTAAATATCCATCCATGTGTTTCTGTTTGCAGTTTGTTTTATCACCAAAATTATTTTTCATTAAAAATTTACAACCAAATGTTTGAATCGATTCTTTAAAGGAAATAAACTCATTAGGCATTTTATTTATTTCTACCTCAACTTTATTAAAAATATGATCAACAAAGCAGCAGAAAACACACACACACACACACACACCCTACCAACAGGCGACGTGTGTCCTATCCTGCCAAGAGGGGACTTCTGTTTCTAGTTGGTTGAAAAAGCAAAAACCAAAATTAAATTTACATTAAAGCTCTATTACAATAATATGTCTCCAACATCAACACCAGACCTACGTTTTTATTCACAAACCAGTGTATGAAAAATATTCCTGCCCATAATTTGAGAGTTAGAGGGCGCAGATCTGCCCCTCCTCCTCACCATGGACCCGGTGTCTGAACAACATGGAGGCAGAAACTGAGAGTCATTATTAGACTGAGGGCAGCCAGCCTTCTGACGTACAAAAAAAATAAAATAAAATAAAAAAATCTCAAAAAGGGCACTAGGGGCATCAAGGATAAAAGGGGTAGGGGCTCAAGTCCCCTTTGCACCCCCCCTCTGCATGTGCCTGCCCAGTACCACCTGGTACCACCTGGTACCCTCTGCTTCTCCTTAATGTTTCTACCAGGCGGGTTAAAGCTGCTGCTGACAGGATCTGGGCTGGAGGTTCGCGGCTGTAAAAGTTACTGCAGAACCTCAAGTGTTAAAGGAAGATTCAGAAACATCAGAGAAAATATTGTAGCAATAATTAGAACCGCAGCATAAAGCAAACATGCCACAAATAAATGAATCAAAATGTCCCCAAAGCATCAGCGGATTGGCATAGCGGCCACCTGGGGGATTCCAGGTAGATTCCAGGTAGATTCCAGGTGGATTCCAGGTAGATTCCAGAGATGCGCATCGCAGCAGCTGTTCCTCCAGGGCCGGCCCAAGGTAATATGGGGCCTTAGACAGAACCCCCCACCCTCTGGAACCCGTCCTACTAAGAACCTCAGCATCACTGACATGTTTAAATATCGATCAGGTGAATCTGTGAGAAGGAGACCAGGTTTATTGGCCCAGTTTAAAATCAATCACTGATTATTGGTTGTTTGCTGTGATGCATTTGTGAACAAACCCAATTCAAACACAAAGATTACACCATATTGTTGCCATGGTAACACAACAATCAAACTATCAAGATGATTCTTTAAACTTTTACAAAGTAAACGTCCTAATTAAATCCTAAATGTAGTTTTTTTTTTCTGAGCCGAATGCCTTAAATAAAATTTAATAACATTGTCTTTCTCTATAAATGATGCTACAGGTTTAGATCTATGGTCTGTGTTACAATTAAACCATTTCTAGGGGCCCCTGAGTGTCTGGAGGCCCCTGAGTGTCTGGAGGCCCCTGAATGGCCCCTACCAGCAGCTACTGAGTTTTCTTTGCCTTGATATCCCAGTCTTATAATTCTAGATCTAGAAGTCTAACATCAAACTATTATATAGAGTTAACCCCTTTGAGCTTTTTTGATCTATAAATCAGTCTGCAGCCAGGTTGTTCTAGAGGTTAAATATATATTATTAGGGCTTAATTAGTAAAATGGCAGCAAATTTGCTTATTTCATAACTTCATAACCTTTGACCTTCTCTCCTCTGGTCTGTTTAACAGCTACAGTCTCAGATCAGCTCAGATCTCCAGGACTGTCAGCAGCAGAAACAGAAACTTTATACCTGTTGGGGAAAATATAGACTTTGCCTTGTATTGTCCCCACATGATGGCAATGATATAGTAGGATCCAATTAAATTCTTTATTTATTATGGGTTGTTGCTATGTTGTTGAATGGTGTTTTAAGATCTTGTTCAATGTGCCCTTTTATTAACTTTGAGCCCCTGCCCCTCCAAAGGTCTCTGCACGGCCCTGCTTACTTGAGCGCGTCCTTTGGCTGCTCTGTTCTCTGGTGGTTGACGCTGAACGGTATCTGTTACACCTGTTCTTGGCGCTGAACCGCAGAACAGGTGCGACTCGTCAATTTTAACTGTGTTTGGACCCGAAGGACGGATGTTGGTCATTTTTTGCTGACAAAATAAAAGCATCAGATTTAATCATGGGCTTGTAGTGACTCTCTAGAATAGAGCTGTTTTATTTTTGAAGGGCTATCGTGGAAGGTGTTTTGGACACTCAGGCTAGCAGTGCGACTGACTCGCAAAGGTATATCGGCTCTTTTCCTCCGGACCGGGTCTCTCCCGCTCCCCACCCCGACCTCACCCCCAGCCCTCCCTCTCAGGAAGGGACTGAATGACAACTTGCAGAGTTGTTCTTGCTCGAGCAGCCGGAAGGAGGGATTTACCGGGAAGAGTGCGTAAAGAGGAGGGAGAGCAAGAGTCGCGAAGGACAGTCAGTGTCGGAGGTGTGGGTCCAGGATTGACTTGACTTTCTCCGGTCCATCCCTCCTTTAGAATCCGCGCCGCGGAGCCTTCCGACGGCTTCCCGTCGTCCTCACCCCAAGTGTCCCTTACGTGTCTGCGCGAGGACTGGCAGAGCCGCGGAGCCTGAGGTGAAACAGAGACCAGCTGATCGACACCAGGACTGAGAATCATGGAGATCTGTTCTACTTCAAGGAAACTTACTTTGCTCTCCTTTCTCCTGGGGCTCTCAGGTAAGTGTTTTTGTTTGGTTTGCTTCATGATGTTTTATTATTGTTATTATTTTATTTATCCAATTTCTCAAATAAAAAAAAAAGTGGAGCGTTCCTTAAAAATAATTCAAATTATGGATCAATCAAGAGTGGGAATGTTGTGCTGATTTCTTCCAAGGTGACTTTCATAGAGCTTTCTCAGGGCGAGTTTTGACAACTAAATCAGATTTTGTTTTTACCCGCCGAATGAGCAGTTAGTGTGTTTCTGAGCAGAAAGCCCAGTTTGCACTGAGCTCCCCTTGCGCTCACACACAGGCTGCGGTTCTGATGTGAGCAGATGTGAAGACGCAAGCAGCAAACGACTGACAGCTCGGTGTTTCTGGAGCTCTGTGTGAGCCAGGAGCGGGCTGGGATTTAAGGCTCAAACACCTGTTTGTTTTCCACTGGATTTAAAACAAGTGTGTTACACATGATTATGTCTCCCAGGGGGGAATAATCCCCTTATATCTGCTCCAGCGTTGGCTCACCGTCCCTCTCGCTCCAGCGTTGCATTCAACTCCGATACTTTCCCTGATGGCTGTGCTGAACATGCGTCCTGCTTTTAGTCCCTGAGAGCAGAAATCGGGACAAATCGGAGTAAAACCATTCACTAGCTGCTTTCCATGAACCCTAAAGTTGCGCAAATTCAAATTACGACAATAAATTTAACGGAAACACTTCTTTAGTGTCACACGAGTCACGTGATCAGGAGCCGGACGTTACTACTGGCGAAAAACGGCGAAGAAGACCACGACAGGAAGTAGCAGGAAAGTGGGGTTTTTTTTTTGTTTGTTTGTTGTTGTTTTTTTGGGTGAGGGGTACAATGCGCAGTTGGTTCTACCAGAACTCTCACAGTATAACAGTTCATAAAAAGTTGTGCGTCATTCGAAAGTGTAGAATCCACAGCTCTTCTGTAAAATCACCATCTACAATTTTCCCAAAACGCTGCATGCCCTGCGCCAACGCCATACTAAGATGCCCAGGTCTTCTCTGCTGGGTGATCGATGATGAGTGCTAGCGCCATGGCTAAAATATGAATATATCTCATGTAACTGTTTACATCCTCTGCTGCCATGATTGTTTAATGACTTGTTGCCTGAACAAGTTTATTCCCAGTGCGATTTTAATTTTTTATTGAATTAAAACAATACAGTTTTGAAACTGTGTTTGTTTTTGTTTTTTTTGTTTTTTTGTTTTGGGGGGGGGTGAGTTCCAACATCAACCAGCAGAATATGAATCTTGACAAAAATTTGCACACATTTGTAATGGAGGCTCTGACCCTCTGTAAGAAAGGTTCTAGTGGAGAAAATTTAGCAGTTTCTGTTTCTCTGCAGGGGATTAGTGTGAATCACTCAGATGGTTTTCCAATAAGGAACCTGGGAAGTGAATAAATAGATGTTTTAGACTTGTCACCAACAGAGACAGCAGGGATATTTGAAACTTTCTGTCCAAGGTGTCCGGCTACCTGTATGGTATATCTCCTTCAGCCAGAGTTGCTTCAGGTGAGTATCTGTGTGTGCCAAGAGGCAGGCTGGTGATTTTCACACACTCTGTGTGTGTGATGCATGAACGCAGGCTCTCTCCTGCTCGGAGCCGGAGTTTGATTCTCAGCGGTGTTGCCAAAACAATCCCATGAGCTGACATGGGCAACCTCAGGGCCACTTGTTCCTCCCTGGTTGGGACGCGGGGGAGTAAAACATGACAAACGGTTCCATTTGCGCTCCCGGACCCGGTACGAGTCTGTGGTTCAGGGCAGTTCTCTGGTATCTTCTCTGCTGTTTTAATTGCAGGCCGTGATTCAGTGTCGGCAGACAATGGAACAATAAAAGTTCAGCGCTCGCCATCGGAGGGCCTGCAGGTGTGTCCTGAAAAATACTGGGCAGTCTGAATGGAGGCAGGAAACGGTCATGAATAGCAGGCAGTGGTGAGGGGAAAACAACAGGCTCCTGGAGTCCCTGATGGGGCCGAACCTGGAGCAGGAAGTGAACGAACATCCTCCCACTAGCAAGAAGTTGTCCCGGTTAGGGGTTCAGTTTGAGAAGAAGCTTGGTTCAGTAGAAACTTGAAGGAGAAAATGTATTTGTTTCATTTAGGAAAAAGGAAAAGTGAAATACTAATTTGTTCTGATAACCAACTTTGGTTTTTTTTGTGTGTGTATCTATTCCCAAGTTTACAGATTGCACTTGAATGCAACAGTAAACCTGCTGTCCGTTTCTTTTCAGACAAATATACATTCCTGATTTAAGCTGATTCTACTGGATGTGAGGAGAAAGTGGCAAAGTTTTCACACTCTTCTATCACAGTTTGACTATTTTATAGTTTTAAAAAATCTATATAGAAAAACATATCTGTGCATAACTATTAAGCCAAAGAACAATGTGAAGTAGTTTTCTAAACATTTTGCATTTAGAAAACCAAAAATCTGATAAGTGTGGTGTGCACTTGTGTTCATACTCCTGAGGCAATACTTTTGAAACAGATTTTTTTTTTTGTCTACTTCTCTTTCTAAAATAGCTGAGGCTCAGTCCGATTGGACGGAGAAGATCTGGAAATAGAACATTTCAAGTCTTCACACAGAACAGGATTCCTATGTCATGTTTTGTTTGCAGTTTCAAATAAAGGGTGTGATTTCTTTTGTAATGCACACTGATCTAACATAGCATTGCTCTCTGTTTACTCAAATTGAATAGTATGACTTTAGAACTTCAGCTGTCCTAACAGAGAAAGTGGTTTATTAACTGACCTGTCCCTTTATGTTGGGAGAAAAAAGCAAACAAATATTTATAGTGAGCAGGGTTTTAGCGCATTCAGTTGCAAAAGTTTTTCACTGACTCTACAGCTGTCTACATCCATCAGTCTGATCTATTTGTTTTATTTTGAGGTGATAAAATTAGCGAGAAAAAATGGTATAACTGCAAAAGTACAGTGGCAAACTTGTGCGTTCCATGCTAGCAACCTCTACTTCCTGTTTATTTCAGCGATGTGCAGAGTCGACCTCGGATGATATTACGCTTTGCGTAGCTTCAAACCAGTTGAGGGTAACATGCCTAATTTACCTCATCTGTTTATTTTTTTTCTAAACATTTTAAAAGTTCCCTCAAAAGTTGCATGATGGAAATATAGCTAATATCAGCCCACATTCAGATGGCCAAGTAAGAGGAGGTGACACTTATGAACGTATTTGATCATATCAGGTTAACTGCTGTGGTCCATCTCTGAGCTTCACTACAGCCTTTTGTTAAAGTCATTGTTCTTTTCCATGTTTTACTCTGTCATTAGCTCTCAGTGGGTTCACCTTTTCAAATGAATGTTTTCAGTCTAAAGCTGAACACAAGATTCTCAGTCTCACAAACCCATTAGGATTATCTCTGTGAAGTTATGTTCAGGGTCAGCTACTTTGATTACAATATCTCTGGTTCAACAAGCACTGGGCCTAATTATACTCCTTATTCTAACTGCTTAAATACGCTGGCCTCATGTCACATCCTCCAGGCCTGTCTCTACCAGCGTCGCATATCTACAGGCTGATGTTCTTTCATAACTATCAGGCTCCAGAGCAGATAGAAATCCTTTGTCTTCTTCGTTCTTTTCACCAGTAGTAACATCAGGCCGTTGATCACATGATTTTTATTATGTGAAAAAAGCATTTCTATTGCAGTTTTGCGAAATACACTCATTTTTGATAAAGCAGAGAAACCACTTCATCCTAGCGCAAAAACTTTCTTGGCGCGTTCCCATTAAGCAAATTCATTTTTGTATTTCCACTTTGGGGAATCTTATAGTCAGTGGAAATGGAGCTACTGTCATCTTGTTAGGTGATGGAGGGTGACATCAGTCTATGCAGTTCTGCAAGAAATCCGTGATCTGACAGCTGTTACACGGTTTGACAGTTTGCTTCTCTTTCCTCCTTGCTGTCCTCCCAGAGCGGTTCGGATTGGATGTTAAAACGGCATAACAAAGTTTTAACGTAAACTGATCCAGTTCACAAAATTAAGCACATTCATAAACATTATACGTAGACGTTCAACAGCAGTAGGGCGACTACAAATGTCTGTGCAGCTGATTGGGATGTAGAAAAAACACGTCTCAGAGCTTTGTTGTATGTTCAGTGAAAGAGGCTATTGTGTAAACAGTGAGATTACAGGTGCTTTCGTTGAGTTTACAGTAGCTGTGTTTTTCTAGGCTCTCAGCAGGGAAACGCTTTAACAAAAAAAAAAGGAAAACAATTGTCTTTGTGAAGTTGAAGACATGACTACAGTACATTGCTCCTGCATGTCAGATTCATTGGCTTTACAGTGTGATGTTCCTCCTTAGAATGTGAATATGTTGGACTTATGTGAGGGCATATTCCTGGTAACCTTATCTGTCGCATTATACTGGATAGCTTTGGCAAAGTGGGAAGAGTAGTCGTCTGGCAATTGGAAGGTTGTGAGCTTGCTCCTAGCTCTCTCCACCATGTGTCAATGTGCTCTGGGTAAGGCAATTAATCACAAATTAGGACCGTATAAACGTCATCGCAATATTAGTGTGTGCAGGAGCATTGCAGATGATCACACTGCACACAAATGTAATTGCCTAAGTGGCTAAAGGTCATAGGGTGATGGAAGCACAGGTGAAAAAGAAAAGAAAGGGGAAAATAGATTGTCTACCCCAAGTTACCATCTGTTCTGATTATGGGTGTACGAGTGAGGGAGCGTTTCAGTGGGTCGGTAAAACTACACGCCCTTTTTTAATTCACTCCATATAATTCTTCAGTGCAAGCTTCAGTAAGATAAACCCCTTTACAAACAGAAGCCGGAATATTGGTACTGTGTGTAACCCGAGTTACATTTTAAGATTATTAAAAAACCCAAATCAACGTCACTCTAAGTGAAAAACTAGGTTCCAGGTTCGTCTACTGGAGGTAGTGGCAAATTGCAAGACACATACAACTGGAGAGTGCAAAATCAATGAGGTGTATTTATATTTACAATATATACAAATTGTTTCACAGCTTTAAAGTCCAGTTCCTTAAACCAAGGAAGTCTCTGTCGGTGACGGAAGGGAAAAAACAAAAATAGTCATTTAGTTCCAGCTGTGAAGTGGTTGGTTGAATTTCCCTTCCGGTTTGGAGATGTTTCCTCAGATTATGGGTGACTTTCTGAATCCGCTATGGTTAGCTCGCCAGTCCGGTCAATATACAAAAACCAGACAATTCTTAATGTGTCCCAGATCCTTCAGTTACTCCGAGCGGGGGTGGGATCTGGAACACACCTGGCCTGCGCAAACAGGCCCGACAATCAATGTACATGTACATGCATTTCTTAATAATCGAATCTGAGCCTACATAATTACATGCAATTTCCATCCAAATGTGTTTTTATGTAGGTGTGTAATCACAGGCTGGGAGGCTAGCGCTAGCATTCTAGCTCCCGAGCAACACTTACCAGTTCCTCTTTTGACAACCAGAGATCGTTTCAGCGTTCAGATGAGCGACCATATGTCTGTAATTTAACAGAGGTATACGATTGATGTATAATCGACATTCAAAAGCAAAACCGCTTTGGGAACAACACCCAAGCCTACCTGCACGTCAAAGTCCCACAGCGTCTGCTACCCAAGGTGCGATTTAGCAGCAATATAAGCAGTGGCTGTCAATTTAGGACTGACGTGCAGCTGTCATATGACGTTAAACCCTCGCGAGAACAACCCTGCTCTCGCCCGGTTAGTGTCGAAAAAGTAAAACAAAGGAGGATTTTTAAATTAGATCTTTAAATAAAACAAAATAAAATTAGATTTAACAAAATAGAAAATAAAATAACTAAACTACATCTAATATAGAAAAATTATCCTGGTTACATGTGTCTTCGAGGGGCTTTTAAATGAGCCTAGAAGCTAATCTGGAAGCTAGCCTTCCCTTGTCTCAGCCCAGTTGTTCATGGCAGCCGTGGTCCATCCCTCCACTGACCGCTGCACAGTTAGTCTTGCATTTGGGACACGCCATCTGGTAAACGAACGTCTTCATTTGTTTTCCAGGTGGGTCTCACAATGAGCTTTAATTATTTAACAAGGTCAATCTGTACAGGCTTCAAAAGGCTCCACTGGGAGGTCAGCTGGGTGCACTGTCTCTGCTCGTTTTCTGTGGTGACTGTCAGAGATTTATCGTCGAGAGTGAGAGTGTTGCAAGACTTATTTTTAGTAGCATATTATTTTCCGAGAGCCACTTTGGACAGTGATCCCTCTCCCCATAGTTAGATAACATAGTAATGAAGCTTTGGACTCTGTATCTTTGTGTATGGCAACTAAGTGCAGCGGCGTGTTTCCTTTTTTCACTAACTATTGTTACAGTTATAGCCCTTCATACCAGAACGCATGTATCTTCAATCTCCTCCTTTTAGGAGACAGTTTGGACCAATAGTATTGGCCTTATCTTTAATTGCCTTTCCCATAGAATAATACCAACTGGATGTGCAGCAAAGCCCCTCTCCATTTTGAGCTTGGATTACAGCTCTTTGAGGGCAATGCAGTTTGTGTATGTGTCACTAGCTAATGGTACAATTCTGACTTCAGTAGCACGATTCAGAGACTTATCAGTGCAGAATACCAAAAACATATAAGCATGCACTTTTCCTATTCAGACAGGCTGTTTGCCACCCACTCTGTGCATTTATGTCAATTCCTCTCTTACAACCGTGCATATTTAAACCTATTGAGAATTTGAGGGAAGATTATTTCCAGCTCAGTTTCAATCTGATGGTAAAAACAGAGAGTGGTGTCCTGTTCATAAATCCCGTCTCTACTCTTGCCATTTTTTCTTTACATTTTATGGGTTCTTGAGGTCTTTGCCTTATGTGCATTCATGCCAGCTCTGTTTAGTCGGTTTTATTCAAACTCTAGTTTGTTTGCCTAGAAAGTCCAGTTTGTTTGAGGAAGCTTGGATGCGCATCAGTGTCTAATACGGACCGATAAAGAGAACTCAAATCTGCCTAAAAACCTCGGTCTTTGTTTGGTTGAAGTGAACTCTGGTGCAGTTCGTATGCATATGTGCATATGACTGCTCCAAAAAGCAGGAAGCGGATGATAGTGCAGGGCATTCTGGGTAAATAAATACACCCAAAACAAACGCGCGACTCTAGTGCTAGTGGGAGAAGTGCCTTGTGGCATTTTGCCAAAAAGAAATCCCACAACCGCTAAAATCTGATGCCACTCCATTCCAGTTTATATTTCACGAAAAAGGAATTTGCGCTCATATCTTCTTAAGAGGTTTATGTGTCTTTTCCTTCAGTAGCTCTTGGTGCAGTGCCCCCTCAGTTGCTCAAAGGGTTGGTTGACACAGTGCAATGTGAAAGTGAACCACAGTTGAAAATGTAACAAATGTTGGATTTTTGGCCCCCAAACAAACCTCGCCTACTGGAATATGAAGTAAGAAAGTACCCTAACCAGGATGTCGTGAGAAGACTGGATTTGATATTTAGACAGTCTTGTATTAGTAGTAGTAGTTGGTGAGGATTATGAAAACAATACCTAATCCTTCTGAGAGAATCTTGCTTCTTACCATAACTGTGAAATTACCAGAAGTCTACCAACATTTCCAAACTCAGCATACTCAGGAACAGAGAGGTTGAAAGCCCAGGAGGGTAAAATAGAGCAGCTGTGCTGGACTCTGTTCAGTCTTATCTACTAAATTCTCACCCTGCCTCGTTGTCTCGCAGCAGCAGTGAACCTCAGACATGATGTCTTAACAATAGAGCCGTCTTATACATTTATCTGGACAATCCTTAATCTTCGGCTGAGATTAATGCCAATGCGGAGTCCACTGTAAAATAGGGACAACGCAGAATACACTTGCTAAGGAGGCTGAACTCCTTTTTTGAAAGTCGTATTATGTTTATTAGTTGTTTTAAGAAATCGTAATCACATCCTGGCATCTTAAGTTTTTGCCCTTTGGTTGCTGCTTTCTTCTAGAAGAAAACTAGACACTTCAAACGTTAAAACTAAACATCAAAACTTATTAATAAGTTGATTTCTGCTCCACATTTGTCAGCTTTGCTCTTTGTTTACTATTCCCTTATGATGGTTGTGCTCCCAAGAACTATACACCTGGCTGACCTCATGCTTTGACATCCTTTTATAAAGTGTCTTAGTATTCAAGGGCCTATGTTTGAGTCTGGATAAGCTACAGAGTAATTGCCCTTCAGGTACTAAGCGTCTTTTTGAATCTGATAAACACCTCACTCTTACTGAAAATCGCAAATTTTAAGTTCTTCCTCACTCTGCAGCAGCATCCACACAAGAGTCTCAGCATGACGTGTTCACTGATTTGCAAATGTTCCAATTTTTAAAATTTCCAACCAGCAGATCAGAGCCGATCAAACTAAAAATCAGTCGATTCTAGTCACCAGTCAGTTTCCTGGTGCATCTCTTATGTTTGTGTATTGCTCTTTTGGGTGTTTATTAACCACAATTGTTATTAATTCATGGATTTCTAAAACTCATTTATATTCCATAGCTACAATAGTTAAACCTGGGGTCCATAACAGCATCTTAATCTAATTAAATCACCTTAATTAAAATCCCATTAGATGATTAATGCAGTGATTAAATGATGTAGAGCCCTGTTAAGTTCTCTCTTTAAAGACTGTTTTGACTTCTAAAGTTCAGGCCATTCATCTGAGGTTTGACGCGTTGCCCCACATTCTCTGACTTGCTTCTATATTTAAGTATACAAACATTGATATTTTTAGGCCCAACAGGGGATGGGATAAACTGTGGGAAAGTTCTGTTTGACATTTGACAAGCTTTTTGCACTGATGCGAACCTGACACTTGCATGGAACATTGAACTTGGCCATGAACAGCAAAAACAGCACTCTGATAATTTTATGCAGGTGACCACAGAGCGGTGCGGTGGCCACAGCGGCGTGTACCGAACGGTAGTTGTCCATTTTGTGGGTCTTCTGTGACCTCTGGTATCCATCCTCAAACTCAGAAAGGAGAAGGCATCCTCTCAGGGGTCATGAGAAAAGCACTGGGCGACTTTCCCAACTTCCATCTCTGGCCTCAAGACTCTTAAAGGGACAGACACACAAACTTATTTGCTTCATCTTTGTTTTATTGTCTCTTTTTTTTTCATTTCTTTTATCTGTCTCCTTCCCCTTCGTCCTGCCTCAAGGAGAAGAAGTACGGAAAGACTGTTTGTAGGTGTTGATATTTTTCAGGTTGCCTGTAAATCATGATTCAGATCTTCTGTGAACAAAAGTCATTCCAAATATCGTTCTGTATATGGGTTAAACAAAGTTATTCAAAGCTAATATTTGCTTTCCAGACACCGAGCGTCACCGAGCGACTATGTACATAAATAAACAGAAGCGGTATAGTTTATTTATAGAGATCCTCTCTTGGTTTCTGTTGGGCTTGTATCAAGTTGTAATAGCGACGTGCTGCTGAAGCACAAACAATGCAGACTGCAGAGTCAGCCTCCTCCTAATTCAGGCTTCACTACGGTAATCAGACTGTGGCTGCACACTGGCTAATGACTGTTTACAGCAAAACCAGCTACAGGGAGCCTGCCAGGTGCTTCTAGAGACCAGTTTGACTGATTTAGCAGACTTTGTATTAAACTATGAAGTTGAAGACTATTGTAATCCATAAAGAAAGAGACATTAGCCTTTTTGTTCTTGTATGTTGAATTTCTTTTAGTATTTTGGTGCAGAAGTTGTCATATTGGCGTTAACTTCAGACTATTACATACCCGTCTCTATCTTTGGAAGCTTTGTTGCCTCTTTCTTTGCTTTAAGCAGTTTTATTGTGCCTTCTTCTTTACTTTAAGCTTAACTAAAGTTCCATGCCCTAAACATCAAAACTTATTAATAATGCCAAGTTATTTCTTTGCTCCATCTTTGTTGTTTCCGTTCAGGGAACTCCTGGTGGCAGGGAATGAGTTCAGGCCTGGTATTACAGGCTCACTATAGATAGGCAATGGAGTCGTCACCTCTAACCTTTCTCTTAGAACAATGTACAAAATGAAAACTCAGATGTTGTTTTTCATTAAATTGAGTATTGTTTTCCTAACTAACACAATGAATTGGAATCAGAATTAAAATGTGCGTACTCCTAGTGGGACACTTTTTAGTCACAATTCAAGCCTCATTTCATTTGTTAACAACTAAACCAGAAACACATGTAACTTAGAATATCCTAGTTGATCAGTTTGTCATTAAAATACAGTTTATGTTAGGAAAGAGAAACAAGCGGTTTTAAACAGGTGTGTACATGGCTGGCTCTGGGTTACAAATTCTACATTAGTTTGCTCACCGACCCTACCGTGTGATACATAAACGGCAAAATAGAACATATGATGGTGGTTTAAAGGTTTACTAAATAGAAATCTGACATGTACTTTTTGAGCTGGAAGCTGTCTAAAGATGTTAGAAATCGGTTTTGTTCTAGGCCCTATTTAGATCAGCTGCTCACTCATGCCCCCCTCAAGGCACTATAACACGGAAATCATTTGTGCAAAATTTGTTCAACTTTAACAATTAAATGTAACACTGGACAAACTGTCAAAGCATATGTAATCAACATTTATCGCAATTCTACCAATCTCAAGTCAAGGGGCATCGAAGACCCTGCTGTCAGTTGATGTGTTAGCAAACAAAGAAATTCAGAGTTTTCAGTTTTTATCCTTATCAATAACAGGAAAACCAAACCTGATTCATTTATTTATTTTTTCTAGTATTTGTCTTTTTGACTACGGGTCACCACTGGTCAAGAGGAAATGGGCCAAGCTTGATTACTGGCTGAAACATTTCCGCAACAACGCCCCGCAACCTGCCGCTGCGGTACGCTTATATTTAACACACAGCATTCTGAAGATCTGAATTCACTGCATATTGTATGTCAGGCAGTTTGAATTTTACTTTTGGTTTAATAATAGTAGTGATTCTGTAAAGTATCGAGCAATATTAATGCTGCACAACCATCTGTGTACTGACAAACATTTCCCTAAAGCCGTCATCATGTGTCAGCTGTAAACAAACTATCTTTGACATTTTATATGCATGATCGAATGACTGCGCTATCAAACTGTTATGGTTTTAGTATGACTGTTATTACCCGTGACCAGTATGACAAACGCAGACAGCCTGAGAAACTGATGGCTAATAAATAAAATAGTTCTTGATGTAACTTGTAACCTTTCACTGTTGATGTATTTTTCTCGTTTCATAAGATTTTGAAAAAGGCTACAGTTTGCCTTTGAACAAAAAGACCATCAGACTCATTGAGACGCTGTTATGACTCATTGTGGGCTCATTTTTATTTCACAGATGTCTCAGTGTAAACTGTCTTCATTATGCCGCTGAAGCTGAGGCTCTGCGTGCTTGATTTCAAAGCTAACCTCCCCGAGCCTCAGGAGAGCAGGAAGAAGGCAGAATATTTTCTGTTTCCCGAACAAAAGAAAGGAAAAAGGAAAACAGCTCTGGCTTCTTATGCTGTATGTTGTCACAACAGTTATCTAATGGGTCTTCAAAGGATTTCCTGAGGCCAAAGTTTGTCAAATTTCCCTTAACCCACACGGGGAGCACAGTCACCAAAGACACAAGTTTCTGAGAGCTCCGATTGGCCAGAAGCCTCGTCTCCCGTGAGCCTGCTTGCAGTGCCACTGACAGATGTTGCTGCCAGAAGTCAGCAGCCACATATCCTTCAGACCTATCCTTCAAAAAGGAAAAAAAATGATAAGAGAGGTTAATAAAGCTTTAGACAGATGGGAATTAAGGGCATGGATTTAGACAAGATAGGCAGTGTTAAATTATTCTTATGAGGAGAAAGGACTGTGGGGGTGGGGACGGGGCTGGAGCGTGATGCAAATGCAACTTCAGGGACACTGACATAATCTTCACTTTATTCTTCAAGCCATCCTCATCCCTGTTTTGCACTCGGAGTATTTTTGTTTTGCAAACAGGACAAACTTTTTTGTTTCTCTGAAACCTTCTTCTCTTTCCTGGAGGTCTACAGGCTCATACTGTCTTCAGTCTTAGACACGATTCATTCTCATTTCTGTGACGTTCACATTTAACATGGTCTTGTTTCATGTGTAGTTCAGGTGCAAGTCAAAATTTTGCTTTTGTTTGTTGCCTTAGATTGAAACCACTCTTGGGTTTTGGCTGGTTTAAGCAGTTTGAAACTTGCTTAAGAAATATTATCATAGCATTCCTGTGAATTTAATTCCACTGCCTGCGATGCCAAAGAGACGCTCTGCGTGACCTCTGACCTCTGTCCATGTGTAGCGAGGAGTAGTGCTCATCCTCATCAACATGTTGCACTGTAAGTCAGCTGGAAAGGAAAGAAATTCTCCGAAAGTTGTTTTTCAGAAGAAAAAAGAAAATGTCAGACTGTTTAACAAAAGTTTCACTCAGAAACACAGACATTCAACTACAGCAGTCTGAACGACCTAATTATGATCTTTTCACCCCAAAAATATCCAATATGAGCCACTGGAATATGTGGAACTAAATCAGATAAAGTTTCTGCATCTGAAAGGTCATGTCGCATTTAAGTCTTTTATGTCATTGATGTGAAACCTGTGTCGTAATCCTGTACCAGAAGAAGCCGGACCAGACGTAAACAATGTCTGAAAAAAATCATAATAATGCAATTATGAAGATCTGTTCCACAGAAGGCCATCATCACATGATATTAAAAAATTCCCTTACAATAAATGTTAAAAAGTCCTGACAGTTCCTATCTCCACTTTCTGTCAGCGTGTGATTTTATGTGGTGAAATAAATGTGAACTATTGTTATTTTTTCTTCCCCTCATATTTTTTTGTCTATATGTAAATTTTCAAAGCAGTTTAATAAGGAAAAAATATTGCTAACTTCCTTGCTAGTATTTCAAAAAAAGTAGCACCAGAAATCAGCTATTTTGATAACAAAAAGAATCAGAAAAACAATCTTGAAATCCAGAAGGAACTGATTTCCTAAAAATGTTGTTCGGTCTTCATAGACAAAAAAAAACAACCTCCCTCATCGTTGGCACAAACAGGACGTCTCCGTGACGCAGCCGCTTCACAATCTCACAGAAGAACTTTTCTGTTGACGCTAATGGGCCGCTGACACCTGTGTGGCAGGGAAGATTTGTCTGGTATTATCAGAAGCAGAATTCCTGTGGGTGTGTAGAAGCCAGCCAGAGTAATGGAGTAAGAGATGACTGTGGCAGTAGGCAGCTGTGTGGAAAAAGTCATTACAGTGGAGCATTAAGCCGAGGCCTTCGGGGCATCAGAAGCTGTTCTGTTGTCCTCACCGAGGCAGAACGGGTGAAGAGGCGCTGTTAGAAATACAGTAGGAGACGGGGGGACAGGGGGCGGGATCGACAATCAGCAGGAAACTAATTCTTTTTTACATACGTTAAATTACAAAGCATCATTCAGTCGCAGCAGGATGTTCTGTCCTCTGCTGAAGATTTATTTTTTTTTTTACTAAAATAAATTCTTACCTGACTTTCAGATCTCCTGCAATGTTTTTTATTTTTTTTGTCTTTTTATGTCCCTGACAACCATCTGTCAGCCTCAGGCCTAGTCATGCACCATTATAAACCCAAACGTGGGTTGAAAAACACGGCCATTTCCGGCTTTTAAGGGCCCCATCCATAGCTGTGCTGCTGCGATAGAACAGTTCCTTTAGCAAATTGAAACCTGGAGATGAAGGTATTATTAATAAAGTGCGGTCTCCCGCAGCAAAGAGAAAAACCATTGAAGAATAACTCAAAACCATCCACAGCGGTGATTGGTAAGGCAGTTAAACACCTGCTCTTCTGACGGTCTGTCAGAGTTGGCATGTAGGTTAGCTTCTTTTTCTCTTTTTTTTTAAAAACTGATCCAACATTGAATTCCGCAGCACATCTATAAGTTACGTTTGTCAAAGTCAAGCTAGCATAAATGGCCTACTTAAGTGCTATTTTTTTAGTTAAAACTTTTTCCTGATGTTGGTATCTAGTTTTTGTAGTATTGACAATTAGTTGCAAAGCACTGTGTCCCTTTCTCTTTTATACATCACATGTACATTTAAGATTTAGCGTGTTATGTTGCTAGTTCTTTGCCCTCCAGCAGGGAGCTCGAAAGCAGGATGTTGTGCATGTGACGTCATGTTGTAATATGTATTCAGCGAACCCTCGTTTTTCGCTGGGGTTGCGTTCCGAAAAGAACCAGTGATAGGCGAAATCCGTGAAGTAGTTACCTTTATTTTTTTATAATTATTATACAGCATAATTAAATACTCTACATCGAAACCAAAGAACAAAACCTGTTTTCAGGCCCAAGCATTTTTTTAACAAATAGAATGCTTTCTTACAAATAACTACAGTAAAATAATCATTTTAATCATCAATACAGTAGGACAAATTGTGACTCGCGTATTTCGCTGTGCCTCTGACTGTGACGCTGCGGCCTGACTCCGCTCTCTGGTGTCTTTTTCTTCTGCTGCCTGTGGTGCAGGTGTGTTTTTTCAAAAGAAGAACATAGTTATCGGTAGTTGTTGTTGCTCTTTTTTTTTTGTTGCAAAAATATTTGCCAAAATTTGCCAAGCTGTATTACGTATATTTAAATACCATAACGTTATTGGCACGTTAGGGTATATAGAGAAGAAGCACGGAGACTGTTTAGCCAATCAAGACGCAGAACACAATGCACTGTGAAAAAAAACTGCACAAAAAACTCTGTGAAGCAGCGAGGCCGTGAAAGGTGAACCTCGTTACAGCGAGGGATCACTGTATAGACCTAGCTCAGGGAACCTGAGCCAACTTCAATAACAACTAACTATACAACAAAGGAAAGTGGAAAGCCTGTTTAAAAAGCAGACAGGGTGAAAACTGGGTCTCTGGTACCTGAAACGTCTTCCTCCAGTTCTACCCTTCAAACTACATGTAAACCAGCTGTATGAGGGCAAAGTGTTCAGTCAATGGCTACCTCTGGTGTATAAGAACAAATAATTAGCAACTTGAACAATGTAAATTCTGTCCAATAACTATGACTTAAACCAACCCAGTGTTGTTCTTTTGATTCCAAAAAACCTGCTGAATTGTGTGTAAAGGAAGCTGCTGGTGTCCTCGGCCCTCTCAGTCTGGAGGCCAGCAGTGCCTCAGGACTGGGGAGAAACCAGAGGCTTTATTATCTCAGCGTTGTTCCATAGGGCACGACCTTGTGTCATCTCACCTTTTACTTCTGCAAACATTCTTTGGCTTTTTATCTGCACACAGGCCTCTGGTGACATTAAAGCACCCTTTTATCAGTGGGATTACATCTACATCTCCCCTCGACCCCCACCCCACTGCACCCTCCTCTTCCTCCTCGCCCTTTCCCCTTTTTCATCTTATTGCCCAGTTCTCCCCGTCTCCTTCATCTTCTTCGTCTCCTGAGGCTTTCAGCTCTAACATCTCATCAGCATCAGCGTCTGGGGTCAGCCAGAGGCATGCCGGGGATGGGGGCTTTGTCATGCTAGCTTATGTATCTGTTGGGTTTTTCTTTTTCATATTTGCTCGTCTTTCTTTCAGTTCATCTTCCTCCTTCTCTTTGTCTAACTCCCTCCTACCTTCCCAGTTCCTCCCCTCCCTGTTTGACATATATGTAATTATAAGCTCTTATTTATTTTCCTGTCACACAATTCTACACCCCGGAGAAAACTGTCTTGGTGTCATTATCTAATGGCTCAGATGTGAAGCCGCACCACACTGTCTCCTCATCCCTCGCCACATTCTAAAGTCTAATTGGTATTTATTAAAAGCATCTCCTGCATCGCTCCTCTCCCCTACACTGCAGCTCCTCTTACAGATAACCATAATGTTTTAATATTCTGCTAGCATGGAAAAATCCCTGCTAATGCTGTTATAATTAGATTTGTGACAGCAACTCTTAGAGTCAACATGTTTCCTGTCATTAAAATTAAGTCTAAATGTGCTTTTAGCACTTTGTTACACAATCTATAACTGCAAGAAGTTTGCTTTTCTGACTTAAACGCCATGATGTCAGCTTAAAAAAAATCATGGCTAGTTAAGGACTGTTCTAGGGTCTGGTCAAGGGGAAGATGCTAAACAAAGCCAATTTTAGACTGTTTTCCTGTTCTTTCAAACAGAGTACATGAGTGGAGACAGGTTTATATTCCCCTGACCTTGACTTGAATGTCGGGTGAAATAAAGTGTTAAAGTCGACGTGTTATGTATTTTCCAGGCACGTAGTTGCATTTTATAGCATAATCAAGAAAGTATTTTTCCTTCAGTGGTTATAAAATGCTACATAGATTAAGTATGTCTAAAAGAAAGTTGATTGTGAAATTTAACAGTGAAAGGTGAAAGTATTCCACCACTCTGGATGAACCCAACACATAGGACGCAACAGTGACAAAAGTTTAACATTTTTCAACTTTCTTGTGTTGCGATGCTGGCCTGCATGTCCACGTCTGCGTGTATGAGCTTAAAATTTCACAAGCAATTTTGCCAGTCGCTTAGCTGGAGGAGCGCAAACGATTGTCACCTCATCGTCATTCGACGTGATGGAGACTTAGGCTTTCACGTGTCGAGCCCTTAAATCCTAATAGTTTGAGTTTGAGCTGAGTGTCTTTCCCCTTTTCTCTCTGATCACTTTAAATAAAACCTGTCAGTGCCACAAAAACGTATAAAAGGTGCCTCATGCATAAATTTGGAGCTTGCTTAGAGAGGAGCCAGATTTTTGAAAGGTCCTCAATAACTCTACAAATTACAAGTCTGTACTTGTCATATCTAGATTCGGATATCACTGAATTCAGCCCCTCTAGTTTGGCAGAGGCTTTGCCTTTAGAAGACATAGCTGTAAACAGTAGTGAAATGTTGATGTGCCAGTCATTGCACCGGACGTCCTTCTCTTAAGGAGTAGGTGGAGTGAAGTCTTCAAAAAGGACAGCTGTAAACATAGCTATAAAATCATGGTTGAATTGAGACCTGTCAGACCGTGTCAGAGAAGCTGCGTAAGCTGTAGTGTACACTGTTGTCTCTACAGCACAAACTCAGAGATTTATGGTCTGAAGACCATCAGGCTTCTGCACATACTGTGAGGGAAACGTGAGACAGCTGGACTAGTTAAATAATTAATCACCTTCTCTCTGACAGGTACCTATGAGGCTAACAAGTTCTCCAATCTAAGGAGGCATACAGGATTTATGAGATGTTGTGAACATTTAGGTTTAGAGAAAACTCATAGGTTTGGTTGGATAAAGGACTGGTCAAACACCCAAGCATTATGTTGAAAATTTCACAAATTATTGTTTTACACATGTTGTGGAGTTACTGCTGGAACTTTGATGAGAGCTGGGTTTTTTTGGCACAAATATCTTTCATCACAATGCTCTGTGCTTGTAATAAATCCCCTCAGCGAAGTCACTGATACAAGCTGCAAATGTCCAACTATCTCCATACAAGCATTGTTAATAATCAGAACCTCTGAGGACCTTTGGCTCCCTTGTTGTGAATGTCTGACGTAAGGTCCATTTTCTGACTGTCCAGTCAGGAACAATGGCATCCTAGCTGCTGTGTTACCAGCGAACAGGAAAGTGTACGTACAGGAAATGCAAACTGTGATGGTATGCCATACATTGTGCGGCATGGTTGAATTTCATTGTTGCCGCTGAGTTCCCTTGAGTTAGAGAACATAGAAAACCGTCTCTGCTTCTCAGTAACTCATGTTTCTTCTCTTGTATCCGTCGGCTGCAGCTATGTACTGTACATGGGCTGTGAAATACAGTACAGCAGCGGTACAGAGAGTCCTCATAATCTCCCCTGCTTATATGTTTGAAGAGGTGGAAATCTCTTGGCGGAATGCTAAACAGGATCTATCAGGATTAGTTCTGAGTTTGAGGCAGTCTAGCTTATTGCTGACTGTGTTTCACAACTGGGATTTAAAAAAATGCTCGCCACGTGAGTCACAAGGCGACACATTGCTCCAACGTCACAAAGTGCCAGGGCCACGAGAGCAAACAGACAGAAAGCTTTTCAGCCGAGTATCATCATTGATGTTTGTAGCCTTCATTAGTGACTGGTCATTATGTTCACCGATTTCCTGAGGCCAGCCAGCCGTGAGAGCCCATTAACCAGCAGCATTAGGAGTAATTAGGCAAAGCGCTCACTTTATGTGCTGATATTTTCACACAGAGAGCTGTTTATGCAGATATACGTGCGACACCCCACTAGCGGTTTGTAATTTTCATGATCATTAAGGGGCCAGTTGACCTCTTGATGCTCAATTTCTTCTTCTCCAAGAAAGTTAAATTCTCATATGGAGCGTTGAGTCATGAAAATAAATCACATTAACTGTGCTTTTGATCGGAGCCATTCTGTCACAAGATGTAGACCACACTGTATACACCATATGTACACACAAAGGCCTTATTAGTTGTCTTCATCATACTGTCATAGTAAATGAAAATCCTCATTTAGAGCCAACGTGCTTTTTTTGACCCTGTTCTGAACAAAGCATTCCCCCTTAGTGATGTTGCACATCCCCACACGGCTTTCCGCAGCACTCCCGCCACTTCTCTGGATGGAAACACTTTTATCGTGATGGCAGATCCATATATACCCACTCACACTTATACACACATCCCCTCTTGTTCCCCACCGCCCCCACCCCACCCTCGCCTTGGCGCTCATCCTCGGGGAGGACGAAAAGAAAGGCAAGGCACGTCTGATCCGTAATCGCTCTCTTCAGTCTTCCACTCCCTCCCGACTCTCTTCCCCCTAGCCACACACCACCTCTGCTATCTCAATCATCGTGAAAATACCTCTACAGGTTCTGTTTAATAACGGCACTGGCGCGCACGAGGAATCCACTCAGGAATGTTGCTTTCTGTCTCATCTCCCGCCTCCTGACACAACCTGTCAGTGAGCAAGACATCACACGGCGAGGCGCGGGAGAAGCGATCAGAACTCCCCTTAACCACAGAAACTTGTCGCTCATCTGTCTTTTACCTCAGCACCGCAGTAAAAATAGACACGGGCTGTCTAGTTTCCCTAGTACTTCCCTCTCTCTCACTGATTCTACTCAGCTTTTCGTAATTCGCTGGCTACACCAATTTCCCTCATCATTATGGACCACTCAACAGAACGGGGCATGGCTTGTCAATATAGAAGAGCTTTTCCATTTCTTCTCATGTCAGTCAAGCTGATATGGAAGGAAAGCAGAACAAGATGATATTGGTAGATTTGACCCATTTGACTGCAGTTAAATAATTTTAGCTAAAATCATCTATACCTTCATTTTATTATTTACAAAGTTATAGTAATTTTGATCATCGGCCCCTTTTAAAAAAAGTACCATCGCAATAGACACGTGATCAATATACAGTAAATGGATAATATTTCTGATAGAATATTCAATAATTTCACTGAACTCTGACCCAGAACCGCATAGCATTCTGGGTGATGTAGACATAGGACAGGCTCTAGCCACTCAACTGTCCAAGGCAACCTAAGAGAGGTTAGTGGCATCAACTAAGTAATTTCCTCTTTGGTTGCCTAGCAACAACTTGTTGAATAACTCGCGCAGTAAACAGTTTAAGGTTTTGCTGCTGTGCCTCATGATTACTTAAAAATAAACAGTGTGGAATGAAAACTGTGGATAAAATGGTGCTCCACCACTCCCATCCCAGCACAGTGTGCCTCTTGCCAGCCACTCCAGGCTCACAGTCCTCCACTCCATGCTGGAGGTTTTGACCTTGACATTTTTCTGGGTTTTGTGCCTCTATTAAGGCACAAACCAGTGGATGGAAATCCAGTTATCTCCAGCTATGTTTGTAAATCTCTGTTGGTTCATCAAGTCCTAAAAAAACCCATAACTTGTAGTTTGTATTTGTGGGTCATCAGCAAAACACAGGCACTAGTTTCTAGCTGTAGCAGGTGAACCTCTGTGCCGACTCTTGATCTTTCCTCTTTGGGTCCAAAAATACATTGATTATACATTGATACATTGATTCTGGTGAGCTGAAGAAAGTTATGGTACATCCATGTATTAGTTTGCTCTATGCATGTTCTCAGCCCTTGAATAGTAACCTGGTGACATTGTAACATTCAGATGTGTATCATCTGCATAGTAATGGTGACTAATTTTGTTATCTGAGCTAGCATGTAGATAATGAATGTGGAGGGGTCCCAGGATTGATTCTTGGGGTACCCCACATGTGACTTATGTCCACTCTGACAATAAGTTTTGATCATAGAAATTTGTGCTCCTTAGGTAAGATTCAAACCAAGCTCACTTCAATAATATGTCATGGTCAACAGTGTTGAATGCTGTTCCGAGGTCCAACAGAGCCAACGCTGTGGTTCTAGGCTAAAATCAGCTGACAGTAGAGGACAGTGACGGGGATGTGCCAGCTAATACAGTCCCAGTTATCGCTGGTTTACCAATTCAGGCCGAAATAGGTGTAAATGTGTCCCAGTTTTATACACAGAAAACCTTACAATGTTTCTAATTTGATGAAAAGGAATGAGTTAAAAATGACAGAAACACATTGGATGGAAGAGGCCAAAACTCAGGCTGAGCAAGATAACAGAAGGCTTTGTTGAACCCAGAGGTGGAGGGAAGGGGGGCAGAGGCCAAGGGAGGGTACAAACAGTGACTCTGAGAGATAGGCCAGATACTCTGCTGGAGATTTGGCTGTTTAATCAAGTCGGTGAGGATTAGAACTGGATTATGTAGGAATTGTGACACAGCAGCAAATTAGCCTGGTAGCTTTAATCTGTGAGGGAGCCAAAGCTAAAATACTTGGCCAGAAAGCAGGATGTGTGTATGTAATGTTCAAGTATTGAGGTCATAGGATTCATGACGGAAAATATACAGTTAGGTGAAAAACAGGGACACAAAGTTTATGTATTTTTATAGAAGTCTTAAACAAGCTTTTAAAAACATTATTAAAGTATTTGTAGACAGAATAATGGACTAAAAATACTATCTAAAGTTGTGGTTGCACTGAAATGTTAACAAATTGCATAAAACATCTGAAGGAAGGTAAAGTCTGTGCTGTACCCGCTTTGACTCAATTTTATGGACTTTTCTTTTTACCGCTGAGCTGAAAATGCCTGCTGGGTGTTGAAGTGACCATGCAGGCAGGCATGCAGGCCCTGAACTGCAGCAAACGCTTTCAGTTCCATGAGCAGCGCAGCCCTGATGAAACCTGATCAGAGCAGGTAGGTCAGCCACTCATGACGGCAGAACCAGCCCAGTGAAGGAGTCCTTTATGCATGCTGCAACCAGCTTTGACTTGATTCACATGCATGACCACAGCGGCTTTAATCGGACTGTGTTACCGGGAAAAAAGCCACCACACTAACCTCAGCAAAAGCTGTCCGCACTCTTTAGAAACAACACCGAAGCTCCTTATGGGAGCTTATTTACAGGCTGCGACGCGTTGTGGCTTCATAGGCATGCTTTACGTCTCATACTCTAAATCAGAGGACTTGTTTTTGGCTGTCAGACATATTTTATTGCTCCTCACTCTCTGTGGTGAGCAGCAAACTGAGGAAACCACCAGAACAATGTCAAGTCAGGTGTTTGTTTGTTTTTGCTTTGGGCTCCAAACCTCAACAGTACATGAGTGAAAGACCAGCACAGTCTACTGTAACATTCTCCTACCTGATGGAAACACAATAAATGTGACTTAAAATGTAGGCACCCTACTTACAGCAAGGTCAGTTGCAAATTTCTGTCTGTGGTGGAAATTTACTCCCTTTTTTTAATAAAAGGATCAATAGTTCTGAAATGGGGTTTTTTTGTGATTATTCTTTACATCAGTGAAACTTGCCATTTTACCAGTCATGTGAAGAAAACTCATACTAATGTGGCTTTAAGTCATATTAAAATCATGAATGGAAGAGCGTTAATCAGCACGCGCTTTGAGATCAAAGATTATCTCCTGACTGCAGAGGCCAGGTTCCAGGTCTTCCTCACAGATTTGCCTAAAATTTAAACAAAGTAATTGCTGCCCCCTCAAACCCACCCTCCCCCCGTCTTGGGGACCTACTGGGCAGATCAAGTGTGAGCAGATCACTTCTGAGGGCGACCACCACCCTGTCCATAATTAAAGTCTCTGCTCTTAACAGAGCTTCTCTGAAGTTCAGTGAGGAAAAACAGTAAAGCCACTGGATGGTGAATTGCTCCTTGAGGTGTGTGGGGGTGTGTGTGTGTGAGGTGGAGTGGATTGAGTTGGTGGGGTGTACAATGCAGTCCTGGAGAGTCCAGAGTGGCTGGTTCAGTGGAAGGTAGAGTGTCCTGCATTATGCATGGCGGTTGTTATTTTCATCACATGCTGCTGCCAGGCGTCATTGTCGTTTGTGCTTGGTCTGCAGAAATCCGCGCCCGTTCACAGACTGCTGGCATGTCGTCCGCTTTAACCCGCTCCCACTTCCACGCTTCCTGTTTTGTCCTCGCCGTGCTTCGATGCTGCCGGGACATGGAAATGGATTCGGTGGTCCCAACGGGTTCCATTAACCGGTCCTGTCTCCTGAGTGGTGTGGATGTGTGTTTTCTTTTATGTTTGTCACTAAGGTGGGCCTCACTGTCAGGCCACTCCGGAGAGTAAGAGGCAGTGAGTGGGTGAAGCACTTGAACACATGCATTATTTCACGCTGTAAGTGACAGCCGATCAGACGGGCACAAGCAGCAGATTGTCAGCGAGAGGTGAGTGTGTGGAGTGTGTGTGGGCGTGTGTGTGTGTCTGTGCTGTGCAAAAATTAGGCCTTTTCAGCTTAATACTGATCCTACAGCTTTCTGTACAGTAGAGGTGGCTGAACATCATGGAACCCTCTTCACCTGTACAACAAAACAACAACAGATCCCTCACTGCAGACAAAGGATGAACAAAGTGAAACATAACATTGAAATTAATTCTACACTGCAAAAACGCGCCATCTCACAAAGTGTTTTTGGTCTATGTCCTAATGCAAATATGGTAGTACACACTTGAAATAAGACAAAACTAGCTTCCAAGTAACTTTTCAGCAAGATATAGGGGCTTGTTTTAAGTCAATAATTTCTTAATTATCCATAACAAGATATGTTTCCCACATCATAAGTGAAATAATTCCCCAGTGGAACTATTACACTTTTATTGCTATTAAGAAATTATGTGCTTAAAATCATCATTCATCATTCAAATCTTTTTATATTGTCAGTATATATATCCAGTCACCAGCTGAACTTTTAGTACATTTCTGCTGTAAATTTCACTTAAAAAAAAATCTCTTGAGTTAGATTTGGAGTAAGTGCATGCTTTCGGCACATTTTGAAGCATCTTCTTTCATCGGCTTTAAATCAACAGAAAACTCAAGACCAGATACTTAGAAGCAGGGTTGAGCTGAGGGTATCCTCGTCTTCACATTTAATCTGTGCAGTGCGAGTTCATAGCTGACTGCTGTGTATATGTGTGTTGTTTAAGCCTGTGAAAACATACACACACGCACCCGCACACCAACACACAGGAAATGTGCTTTAAAAAAATAATGGATTTAAAAAGGATGTCTTTGTCCACAGAGGTCATGGTCACGTGAAAGACAGACAGTCAAAGTATAAGCTTCTTAGTTAACAGAAAGCTGGAAACTAGAAGTGAGAGTGACTTCTTTTCTTGACAGACACATTGTATATGTTTGTGTGTACATATGTAAGTAACGTCGTATTCAGTAAATTATAATTTGCATTCAGCTGATGCCTGCTCGTGAGATTAAAAGTATCTTTTAAATGTCGCCCTTAAGCATGCTTTTCCTTAAAACCACATTTCTGTTTTTAAAAATAGTCATCAGTCTGATTTAATATTATAATTTTAAATGTCATATTTTCATTAACTGTAAGTGGAAAATCATCATAATTAGCAGAATTAAATTGTTTGTATGTATGTATGTGTGTACGTACATAGCTGGCTAGTAGTTGGTTATTATGAAAGATTTCATGATTAGGTAATCTGTCCCATTTCTAAATTCTCAGTGATTCTCAGATTCAGACTTATTGCAATAGCACCAGAGCAAATATTTCTGCATTTGAGAGCAAACGTGAAAATCTATTTACCTCATTCCCCAGCAGAATGACATACAGTATGATGGGATAAAGAGGACTCTCTCTATTGTAACCAGCCATCTCACTGGAAGAGCAGCAAATCTGTGAACAACAGTTTGTTTGTAGAAAACATTTAGGTTAATGAGGCTGCATAAAATCCCAATGTCACATCTCAGAGAGTAAATAATAAATGAAGGTACTTCCCAGGATGTGGGAGGATAGCGGTCGCCTGTATCATGTTGCAGTTGTTTAGACTGCAGTTTTGGGAATTGAACAACATTAACATTGTGTTTCAGCATTTTGATTATTCAAATAATCTTCTACTATGAGGGATGATTGACCTCACCCTCTTTCTGTTTGAGCTGTTTGCTCACCTTTGTTTGGTAGTGTGCAGGCAAAGTACTTCATAAATCAAATTATGGGACCAGCTTAGGCACTCAGTCATTCAAATATTTGTTTTTTTGAGCAAATGAGCTCCCCTAAAATTTCCACTACTAACTCAATGTATAAGGTACATTTACTTATTTTAGTCCAGACAATTTGTAGGTTATACTTTTTGGAATACTTTCTCTCTTTCCGCCTTAAACATCTGTTGCATGTACAAGCTACAAATAGTTTCCTCTGAAGGAAACTATTTGTAATTGTAAACTATTAATCTTAGGTGTACCTAAGACACCAGGTACTTTGGAACTGCAAGAACAGATAACCATTGAACTACATAGATCTGTTTCTTGGGGTCTTGGAAATATCAGTGGTGGACATCATTTATATTTGTTCTCTCGCTTGATAAAGAGAGATAGACTCACAACAGATGGACTGAAATGTTCTTCTGCTTTTACTATCCATTAATTACTGTTAAAGGTCAGAAAAGCATCATGTCTGGACCCAAACAGAGGGTGAACATCCATGTGATTCTATAATCAATGTAATATATAAGCCATAATGTTTGGCTATTGCTTAGATCTTCTGTGGGATGGTTGAAATCAAAGGTGTTTCAACCATTTAGCACACATGCCATCCAAATACAGCACTTCTTGCTAACTCTGCTGCTCTCCTCATTCAACCCTTGTCTTGCTTACAATCGCAGGGTTTCTCTTGAAAGTATGAAGGGATGCAAAAAAAAATCCTGAAGATGTTAGGTCCCCTCTGTTGGGAGCCTCCTTGATTGGGCCAGAAGCACCGACTGAATGCTCCTATTGATTAAACCCTTTTTTCCGCCCTTCTTGTTTCTGGCTTCATGTAGATTTTGATGTTTTCAGCTTTACTGAAAGCAGGTAGAATTTTGCAAAACCACAAAATGAATTAGGATGTAAAGGCCATTAGTTGTTAGGCTTATTAAAATGTCTACTGTCGTCACCCCGGTGGTGTGAGAAATGCCATAATGCATGCATGCATCTGTGCTCACAGATTTATCCAGTTCTGTCCATGAATAACTCCTCTGGCACTCTAAGCACCATTACGGTGCTGTCTTCCTGTTCTTCCTACCAGCTTAAAACCTTCCAAGTAAAACAGATGGACCTAGGGAAGAGTAGGAGGAAACAGAGAGAATAGTGAGATTGATGAAGTAAGAACTGAAAAATCACAGCGCAGGGAAAGATGTTACACTTGCATTACAGATTAGTCAGGAAACGCAGTGTGTTTGTCTGCAGTTGTGTGTATTTCTCTATATGTGTGTTTGCACATCGCTTCCTGTCCTACTTCCTCTTTTCCCCCCCCGACATTCCACTTCCCGTCACAGCAGCCTGGCGCTCCTAGATAAGGCCTTCCAGTACATTTCACCTTCCTGTTGACGCTCTCTACTCCATCCAGCACCAATTCCAGCCCACTGCGATCAATAAACTGATAAACGTTAGCAACCAAAATAAATAAGCTCCATCTTCCCTACATCTCAATACAGAGACGCAACACTTTGTGATGGAGACAGCTTCTATTGCAGTTTTATTTATTATTTTTTTTGTGGAGAAAAGAAACACCAAGTCCTTGGGGTTTTGTTGATGAAGGGCATGTAGATAAGTGAGCGTGACACTGAAAAGAGCTCAGCTTCTCAGCAGACACAGATCAATATAACTTTTGTGATGATGGATGTATTAAGATGTGGTGAAGCTTGTATATGAAACCAGGGGCAAAGTCAAGGGAGCAGTGATTGTTCATGTACCCAGCATGAGGCTGGAACCACGCCCATCCTTATTGCAATGAGATCCCTGATGAGGGCGGAGGGTGAACGCTTGTTAGCCCGGAGTGTGAAAATGTGGAGATCTCTGCGCTGACTTTGTTCTGTGACTCTTGAAGCTGCTGTCACACTATTTCTCAGCTTTCCATGAATGCTGGTATACACAACACCAACTATCTTGGGCTAAATGTGAAGAAATCAGCAATATTTTAAGCTTTTATCATGTTCCGATTTTTGTATTACTTCTGTTTACTGTGTTGGAGGGCGTAATATTCTCAGTGCTCTACTGCTTCAAGACAGCCCAGCTTGTTTTTGTTTTTTTTTCTGCATACCCTTCCTATAAAAAAGTATTCACTCTATTGGATGTTTCACCCTTTTGCTTTTCCAAATCAATCATGAACATTTTTTTCTCTAACAAACATGTTTCTACATAATGAAATACAAATATTTGTCATAAAATGAGTGACTGCTTAAAAACTGTGACTGACCTAAGTCAGCAGCAGACCTGCCAATTGGTGCTTGTCTCACAGCTAAAGGTGTGTCTACTTAAAGGATCAATGGGGGATGAACTTGAAGGGGAGAACTTATTTTATGTTTTGTATGTTCATTAATTTGTCAAAAGTGTGAAAAAAGTCAGTTTACACTTTGATATTAAAGGGCTTCCAGGAGAACCTTTTGTGAAAAAAAGCCAAATTTTGTTGATCATGACTTGATTTGTAAAAGTAGCAAAAAGAGAAAACATTCAAACGTCTGAATAGTTTTCACAGGCTCTGTACTGTATGATCTGTAGCTGGTTCAGGACAACATATGCAGTCTAAATACCTCCAGGTGGTCAGAAGTGATGCTGGATTAATTAGACAGTAGGCCAGATTGAATATAGATGAGCTACTTCAAGCATTCAGCATACAGAGGTGAGTGAAACGTTTTCAGAGCATACTGAGCGTCTGTGTAATGTGAACAACATTATGCCAGGTGGTTGCTGTTACTTTTGAGTGATGGTTGCTTTGATTCTGGAGCAGTGGCCCATGAGTTACACAAAATAATAATTATAATAATCATAATTACAATAATAATAACCCATTTTATTTACAAAGCCCTTTCTCCAGTTGAAATCTCAAAGAGCTCATGTGTTGTCTCAGGGTTGCAGCGTTCATGCCACACAACCTTTCAGCATCCCTAATAAGTCTTGGGTTGCCTGTTTTAGCTGGAGATTTAATTGTTCATGCTGTCATATAAGATGTGTAGGAAGGTGATGTAGGAGCTTTTTTTTTACTTAAGCTGCACATCTCCTTAGGTCATGGAAGCACAAGTCAGATACCCAGCAGTGTGATAGGAATATTAGGATAGCATAATTACTATGTATTAATATGACAACAGACAAGTTCAAACTTCTGCCAGTGAGCTCTCAAAGTAACCATCAGGATGTTTGAACGTCACTGGTGAAGTGCATTCCCCACGTCACTCTGTGGCTGTTTCGGTGTCACAAACTTCCTCTGTCATACAGAATAGCTAAACGCGGCCATATTGGGGAAAAAATAACATTGTTAGAAGTGTCCCATTATTGCACAGGAGAAATATGCATTTCAGCACAGAATACAGCAGCGGCACAAACGTTTCTATAATTGTTATCATATCCTTAAGAGCTTCCATGCATAATAAAGAAGGGGCAGCAGTTTCCAATTTAGACGACTGAAGTTATCAAACGGAACGAGTAAATGGGGGTGAGGGGGTGGTGCAGTTCTCAATAGTCTGACTACCAAATTTATCATAACTCAACTTTGTGCATATGAGTAAACTTTTTTTGTATATAAGTGATTCAATACAATTATATATAGCCTATATATATCCTATATACGTATATACACTGCTCAAAAAAATAAAGGGAACACTTAAACAGGTGTTTAACACTTAAAGTGTTCCCTTTATTTTTTTGAGCAGTATATTTATATGTGTGTGTGTGTGCGCGTGAGCAAGAGAATGGAAATCCTCCCTGTAAAACACACTGTACTCCATCACTGAGATTGTTCTAGGTCAGAGGTGTCAGACTCCAGTGCTGATGAGCACATCCACAAGTTGTGTCCTGCAACTTGTGGATGTGTCCAAAGTACAACACACCTGACTGAATTACTTCCTCGTCTTCTCAGGTTCTACAGAGTCCTACTAATGACCTCACTGGCACAGACACAAAGACTCGTCTGAAGTTGCAGGACGGCGGCTCTGCAGGGCTTGAGATTCTGTGTTCACGATCTGATTTCCTCCACCCTGGTCCTCAGGGCCCTCAGGCCTGCATGTTTTGGGTGTGTCTCAGCTCCAGCACATCTGATCCAAAAGATTGCATTTGCTCCTCAGCATGGCATCCAGTGCTGCAGAAGCCTGTTTATCACCCGGTCATTATAAGGTGTTTAACAGCAGGAAAACACCTAAAATCATGCAGGACAGTGCATGCTTTCTTCTTAAACACCTTCAGTTCTCATATGCTCAGTGACTGAGAATCTACACCTAAAACATCTCATTTTATTTTCTGTTTGCAAAAGATTTAATGAGTGACATGTCAGAAAATTGTGAAGAAAATCTTAATTTTCTTTGCAAGTGAAGAAAAAGTGGCAACATCTTCTCACTTGCAATAAAGATTTTATGCTAATAACAAAAACATTCTTGTTTTGCTTATTTAATTCACATTTTTCTGCCATTTCTTTCTGACAGACTTTTGCAGGAAATATGCTTCAAATATTTTTCACAGTTTGATTTACACCGGAGGCATTTTTGCCGTCATTTACTGCGACCTTTCAACGTAACAGTTCCTCTTGTCGCATGTTTTAGCAGGTGGATGTCAGTTTGCAGATGTGCGTGGCTGTACGTGCAGAAACTCCCAGTCCTTCTGTTGCTTCCAGGCCTCCATCCCGGCACCAGATGTGCACGTCTCTGTAGGGAGCCTTATCTTTAACTACGCCTTTGAACACTGCGATGATCAGGAGCGTTGAGGTTTTTGCAGAATCTTTGCTGTCTCGCTGTCTATCACAGAGGACGGGAGAAGTGAGAGGAGGCGCTACCTCGGCCCGTTCACACACGTAAAACACGGGCAAACTGAAGATTCGCTGGGCAGCGTAAATCCAGCTGAAGCAGGTTACAGAGAGGAATATTATGCTATCTGCTGCTCCTGCCACCCTGTCCCAGATAAGCTGTAGAAAGTTTAAAGACGAGATTTTACTGTACCGTTAGTGTCGCTGTTGTTGTGGAACTGGCCTGGAACTGTCAGACTTTACATGAGGCGTACGGTGGCACCCATCGAGAGATAATTGCAATCTTTCCTGCAACAACAATAATTACAAGATAAATATAGGCTCTTCTCTCCTGGGATTTCTTGCTGCAATGTATTCAAAAATGCTAACTGTAGCCAAACCAAAGCCAGCCCTGTAAAGACCATACCAGTCCTATGACACCACATAATTATATGTCACAACTGCTATTATTACTCTATAATATTCCTCCAATATATGTAAGCTACATTCCTGAACTTAGGACAAACATCATTTTCAGTCTCTGACTTAAAACACCATTCAGACCAGTTATTTTATACCTAATAACAATAATTGTTTGTGACTAAATCAACTGGCCACAGTGATATAAGCAACTGCTTGGATAGAAGAAAACTGTTAGTTTGTTGTTTCTTTGACTTTCTGAGCATGAAAACATTTATATTAATATTTCCCCCCATATATATTTGTGTTTCTGACTGTTGGACAACAACTTTGCTGCCCAAAATATAGGAATTTATGAAAATGCTTCAGTTAGAACACCTTAAGCAAAGTATAAATATTTTACGTTAAATGTTAAACTAATATTTTGCTTAAAGTACAAGTATTAACTAACTAAGCAAAAGTTAGGAGACAGGAGAGGAAAGAAAGTGATTCAAGAAAATTCAGAGAGCCCTCAAGACGTTTAAGCGTCAAGCAATGCAAAACACAGTCAAAAGAACAATATTCAAATTGTTTTATCCATCCATCCATTTTCTGTTCACCCTTTGTCCCTAATGGGGTCGGGAGGTGCTGGTGCAACACATCTCCAGCTATGTTCCGGGCGAGAGGCGGGGTCACCCTGGACAGGTCGCCAGTCTGTCGCAGGGCAACACAGAGACATACAGGACAAACAACCATTCACACACACACTCACCCCTAGGGAGAATTTAGATAGACCAATTAACCTGACAGTCATGTTTTTGGACTGTGGGAGGAAGCCGGAGTACCCGGAGAGAACCCACTCATGCACAGGGAGAACATGCAAACTCCATGCAGAAAGACCCCGGGCCGGGAATCGAACCCAGGACCTTCTTGCTGCAAGGCAACAGTGCTACCAACTGCGCCACTGTGCAGCCCCAAATTGTTTTATAGTAAACAAATTTTCTGTGCTCAGACACAAGGTCAGGGAAATGTTGTGGCGGCAGCTTGGTGGCTTAGGAAGCCTTCGCTCGATTTGGGCAGCGTCTCACTCAGACTGGCACATGAACTCTGGTGTGAACTAAGCAAGCAAACGCCACTCCCCTGAAAACCTGTCTGCTTGCAAGTGAGCCCTGCTGCGGTGTCCTTATAGTGGAAAGCAAATGCACCATCTGGTGAACTAGAAAAAAGTGAGGTATTTTAGATAAATAAGCAGCTTTCGTCGTCCTAGAGGTTCTGTTCACTTTCAAAGATGCAGTGTTGAGGAGAACCAAGCTAAATGAAAGTGCGACATTTATTGAAATTCCCAGCTCAGTCATGTGCAAACAACTTTAGACAGCAGTTGTGTGGTAGTGTGTGAGGATTTCAGTGATTTATGTAGCTACAGTTTATTCCTGCTGTGTCATGTCTTACACAAGCTCAGAATACAATCATGTTTAATAAATTAACATATTATTGAGAAGCCTTTACCTTTCTGTTACTCAAATCACTTCGTAAGACACATTATAGATTAATTCCACACAGACTGATGCTATCAAGCTTTTATTTCTGTTAATTATGCTGATTTTCTGCTAATGGCAACATGACATTTTTAGATTAGAATATACTAAATATGACACTCTAGTCATATTAGAATATTTGTTTTTCTTATATGCATCAAAGACCAAGTTCCATATTGGTTTCTTGTTTTTAGACCAGTGAAAAAATCATTGTAATACATACATGTGGGCTTAATGAAAAGCACGTTTAATATTGTTTAAATCTTATCTTGAAATGGCACAAATAAGCCTCCTGTAAACATATATTCTAATTTAATACATATGACTGTATAATGGAAGGAGAATTGCATAAAATTTTGAAAAAGTGCTCCTTCCTACCTCCAAACTGTCACACACAAAGTCACAATCACAATAAAATTTGAGCAGAGCATGAGACATTCAGTTTCTCAGAAATGAACTTAACCCTAATGGACTATGTTATAAACCCTTCAACCTCCATCCAATATTGGCTTCTTAGAGTAGCTTTTTCCATCCTAAGCCTTTCCTCCATTTTTCTCTTTGTTAATTATGTCTGGTCTTCTGCCAAAAGAGAGTTGACACTGACCAAACTGGTCTTTTCCTGTAAGCATTCCTTCTTGTTTCAGATCCGGCATTTAGATGCGTCTTTGTGATTTGCATCTGAATAGCTTGTCATGAATCCGCAAGGGACTGTCTGGCCTGTCTTTGGTTTCTTTCTCTGTTTTAAATCTGTACTTTGAAAATATCCAATCCACTCATGTAATAACTCGGTGTTTAGGTGTTCTGCTAGTTTAGAGAACTATAAACTGAGGGTGTATCAAAGAGCAAACAGTAGAAAAGCACTTCCTCTGGGGACACTGAACTTTGCCTGCCACTTCCTGCTCTTTTGTTTACTTTAATGGCCCCAACCCCTGATGTTTTCTCAGAGATTTTAAACGTGCTAATTAGGATGTTCAGTAATCTGTAAAATGGACAAACAGAACATTATCAAAGGACGCCTGGGGCGTCTTTGTGTAGCATCATGGTTAGATAGATCAACTTTTACACGAATTGGTCCTTTCTAAAACAAGCTGTGAAAATGACCATTAACCCAATTCTACATTGTGTGTATTCTTAAGGGCTCTGATCTTGTCTAAAGGCAACTGTTTATGCTTGTCAAGGTAGGAAATGTATCTTTCAGAAGTGGGGTGGACATTACCTATGGAAGGGCATGGATACTTTTCCAAGTGTCAGTTTAAGAGAGGAGGAATATGTGGAGTAAGTAGTTTAGAGAAACACAACCAGCTGGGTCAGACCAGACCGGACTTCAGCAGATAACAGGTCAGACTCTATGCCTTGCCGGATGCCCGAAGGGGATGGAAGATGCCCATTTTGTGTTTTCAGGACTTGAGTAAAGGTTTTGTAATAATACCTAGTTTGAGATTTCTCAAATCAGATACCAACTTCAGTGTTATCAGTTTCACTGGGTGCACAGTCATTGTTTCTCATCATACTT